>NC_090994.1:24827857-25511071 GCF_041146395.1 Eulemur rufifrons | reverse complement strand
CGTGTGGTAGTCTGGGTTGACCAGACTCCTCCGAGGTCCTCCATGGATCTCGGAGTGCAAAGCACAACACATTCTCCAAGGAGGAAAAACCTGCCTTATAGACACTCAAAGACAAAGCAAAGATTTAATGGCCAGCCAATTTTTTTTTAAACCAAACTTTTTTTCCTTCTCATTTGCTTCCAGTATGCTTGGATGCTTCTCAAAGAAGGTCTGTCTGGGTTTTTGCTAAGGTGATAATACATATTCAGTTGCCTTTTCATCAATTTGAGAGCATCATTGACAATGACAGGTGCCAACAGAGGTGCCTGCATTTACGGGGTGTCTGCAGTGTTCCACGTGTGCTGTGTGCGTTATCTCACTGTGTCCTCCGATGGTTTGGTGACTCCAGAGCCGGGGCTGCCACCCAGACTGGCCTGACTGCGCGGCTTCGTCACAGCCACGGGACGAGGCTGCCTCCCAGGTACTGGTTGCACCCTGAGCATGTTCAGAGCTGTGCTAGTACTGACAGGAGAGTCGAAGCTGAAGGCTCTCGTCCTCCCTGAAGCGCAAGACTTACAGATTGGTGGCAGAGCTGCCGGAAGCAGCAGTGACCCAAGGCAGAGAATGCAGGGCTCGGGCAGAGCCCGCGGGCCCTGGCTCTGGCGGGCAGAGGGTGTCCGGAGGCCCCTCGGAGTGCCCCAGGGGTAGCCAGGCCAGCACCGAGTCCAGGGGAAGGAGCACATGAGAACCGCGCCCGGCATCACCTCGTCGTCTCTGGCTGCCCTGTCTCACCACAGGTTTGTGTCCCCTTTGACTCTCTGGTTTGGAGATTTCTCTGTCAACACACAGTCGACGTCTGGTCCTCGTGATGGCCTAGTGTTGATCACACACATACAGAGAGACAGCGTTTCTGCCATTATCGCCTATTTCCCTCTCGTCCGGACTGTTGCTTTTTGTGTGGGGCGTGTGGAAGAACCGCGGAGCCCTGTGGCCCTGGGCCTGGGCCGAAGCACCGCGGGCAGCCGCGCCTGGAGTCGGAGTGTCGGGGACGGTGGGAATCGATGAGCAAGGCTGGCTCTCGTCCGGGAAGTCTCTCGCCATCTCCCAAATCCCAGCATTTCATTGCCTGCCCCCAAGAAGCCGAGTGGTCTGAGGAGTTCCCAAGTGCCTGTGGAGAGGAGCGCAGTCGGGGGGCAGACGCAGACTGTCACGGGGTGGGCCAGGGCAGGGGGCATCATGGGGAAGGGAGAGGAGTGTGGACTCGTCACTGCTGTGGCACTCAGAACTAATTCTGAGAGTAAAGGGACAGCCCGAACCCCAAGGTAAGACCCACTGGGAAAGAGGGAAGCGAGGAACAGGCCCAGTGACCTCTCAACTTTGTTAGCATCAGAACCACTTTGGGGGGAGGGGCGCGCCACGCGGAGAGCTGCCCCCTCATACCTGCAGGTCGGACTCGGGGTAGGTGGGGGGCCACCGTGTCTAGCATGCTTCCCTCGGGTGACGCCTGTGTGGAGCAGGCTGGGTGTCCGTAGCAGACAGACTGGGACAAGGTGCTGGGCATGACAAGGCTAAGGAAACTAAAGCCAGGCAGTGCAGGAAAGAGGCTTGTGCAGAGGGGATTTGTATTTACTTGTTACTTACTCTGTACCCAATTCCCCAAAAGCAGTGGCAAGTTGAGAGTGACCGGTCTCTGGGAGAATAAGCAGCACCGGCTTGGCCACACCAGCCCGGGCCCGGGGAGCAGAGGGGAGCGGTGGAGGTGGAGGAGGTGGAGGTGGAGGATGGAGGAGGTGGAGGATGGTGGAGGTGGAGGATGGAGGAGGTGGAGGATGGAGGAGGTGGAGGATGGAGGAGGATGGTGGAGGTGGAGAATGGAGGGAGGTGGTGGAGGATGGTGGAGGTGGAGGATGGAGGAGGATGGTGGAGGTGGAGGATGGAGGAGGTGGAGGATGGAGGGAGGAGGTGGAGGATGGAGGAGGTGGAGGATGGAGGATGGAGGGAGGAGGTGGAGGATGGAGGGAGGAGGTGGAGGATGGTGGGAGGAGGTGGAGGATGGTGGGAGGAGGTGGAGGATGGAGGGAGGAGGTGGAGGATGGAGGAGGTGGAGGATGGAGGAGGTGGAGGATGGAGGAGGTGGAGGATGGAGGAGGTGGAGGATGGTGGAAGATGGAGGAGGTGGAGGATGGAGGAGGTGGAGGATGGAGGAGGTGGAGGATGGTGGAAGATGGAGGAGGTGGAGGATGGAGGAGGTGGAGGATGGTGGAGGATGGAGGAGGTGGAGGATGGAGGAGGTGGAGGATGGTGAAGGTAGAGGATGGTGGAGGATGGTGGAGGTGGAGGATGGAGGAGGTGGAGGATGGTGGAGGATGGAGGAGGTGGAGGATGGTGAAGGTAGAGGATGGTGGAGGATGGTGGAGGTGGAGGATGGAGGAGGTGGAGGATGGAGGAGGTGGCAGCTGGGCTGTGTCTTTGTGGACGGTCAGGGGCCGGTCGGTGACCGAGGGCCGGGTGTTCAGCTGAGGGCGAAGCGCCGCGTGTGGAGGTGCGAAAGTGGGGTCTGGAGGATGGGGTAATCGCGGGCCTCATGGCGCAGGCTGGGGGAGGCTAGGACGCGGCCGGGGAGGGAGCCCAGGGCCTGGCGGGGCACAGGAGGCCCTGAGGGCTCCAGAGAAGCCTGGTGGGTCACTGTGCCTTTTGTGCAGCAAGGGGGTGTGGCGGGCAGCTCTGTGGCAAGCAGGGCACCCAGAAGGCTGAGGCTAATCCCGCTGAAGTCTACGCTGGATGAGGATGGAGAACAAGTGACAAATGGGGAACACTGAGTGGTGGAGGAGCTTGGCCTTCGTGGGTGCGTGTGGGCAGAAGGGATGATGCTGAAAATACGTAACATACGTTACGTATTTGCACACATACGTATGCATGTCATAGGATCAGATGTCAACAAAAACTCCTTCCTGGCTTCGTGTTTGGGCAGATAGTTGGTGGTGCCTTTCGTCGAGCTAGGAGAGAGGCGGGGGACGAGTTAGGAAGGTGTGACGAGGTTTGGGGCACACATCATCAGGCAGTTCGCACAGCGAGAAGACAAATATCGGGGCCTGCTGGGCTGTGGGGGAGGGGCCGGCCGTCAGTTCAGGTCTGTGCACGTTCGGGCCACCGAGCCCACAGGGCGTCGGCAGTAAGGAGCCTGACTGGTGGGTGGGTGCTGTGCTGCAGGGAGAGACACCCCCATCTTGGGGCTGGAGGGGACTGGAGGGGGAGGTCCAGCTGGCTCTTGAGGAAGGGACTGCAGAGCCATCCTCCCGTATGGTGACATGTTACGCGTTCACTAAACACAATGCCTAAAAGAATGTGTTTTTGAGAATACGCTTTTAATAAAAAAAAAATGGGAACATGCTTTAGTTGCAATGTTGACTTTCAGTGGGCACAATATAAGCTTGTGTATGTAATACAGGCTGCACAGACCAGGAAAACGGAGGGTGGGTGTGGCCAAGTAACACGCAATTAAATTGGGAAACACACAAGCTGTTAGCAGTGGTCATCTGTGCTGTGTTTGTTTCTGGGTGAATAAGTTTTCTTTTTAATTCCTTTCCATGTTTTTAATAATTGTGGAAAATAAACACTGTATGTTATTGAGACACAAAAAAGAAAAAGAAAAGACAGAGATGCCCTTCCTGTCAAAGAGGGTAGCCAGGCCCTCTATGCCTGTGTGTCTTCTGAAGATGAAGGCTAGAATTCATAGATGACGTCACACCCCCAGCGAGGAATCCCAAGGTGATGTGGAGCAGAGCCAAGGAGGTAACAGGATGTACTGGCTCACAGTGGAGCTGGAGCGTGGCCCCCGAGAGCCCGGGCAAGCTGGGTCTTGGCATGTGAGGCCATCCATTGTAAACCAGCGCGAGAGAGTGTGTGTGCTGGGTCTAATGCTCCATTCAGCAGCCAGGGTGATCTTCCAGAAATGCAAATCAGATCTCCACACTCCCCCTGCAAGTCCTTCAGTGGCTCCGTAATTGCCCTTAGAAGGAAGCCCAGGCGTGTTACCCTGGCTTCCTGCCCTGCCCTCCCCCGGCTGCCTCTCCCATCTCATGGCTTCCTTCCCTGCACGTTGGGCTAGGCTGTGCTCTGAGCTTCCCCCGATACTTTGGGGGGGTGTGTTTCGCTGGCCTTTGCCTCTTCCCATGTGCTGCACTTTGGCCTCCAGCACAAATGCCAACTCCTGCATCAGAACTCAACTTGGATATCACCTCCCGAGTCCCTGAGGGGTTGGGCTGCCCTGCCGCATCTTGTTCCGGGACGCTCACGGGCAAGGTAACCAGAGAATCAAAAGGGCTTCAGTGTGTGTCGGAAGATCATCTCTGAGTGTGAAGTCAAAGCAGTGATGGAGAGGTGTGGCCTTTAGGGTGTGATGGAGGCAGGTGTTTCCTAGCTGAGTGACTCTGGGCGTGTTGCTTTGTGACTCCTCTGGAGACTCAGTTTTGCCACCTGTAAGGTGGAGAGGATAGTGCCTACCCAACAGCCATGCAGGGTTAATCGGGAGGATTGAATGACTTAATACATGGAGAGCACCTGGAATATAGTAGGCACTCAATAAATGCCAGGGCCAATGCCTCAGTTCCTGCCAATAAAGCCCCAGGCCTGAGTGTTAGTAGGCTGTGGACCTGGGGGCGGGTGGCAGAGAGAAACACGTCTGCACCAGAGCTCTGGATGGGTAAATAAAAGACTTTAAGGCCGGGCGCGGTGGCTCACGCCTGTAATCCTAGCACTCTGGGAGGCCGAGGTGGGCGGATCATTTGAGCTCAGGAGTTCGAGACCAGCCTGAGCAAGAGCGAGACCCCATCTCTACTAAAAAATAGAAAGAAATTATATGGACAGCTAAAAATATATATAGAAAAAATTAGCCGGGCATGGTGGTGCATGCCTGTAGTCCCAGCTACTTGGGAGGCTGAGGTAGGAGGATCCCTTGAGCTCAGGAGTTTGAGGTTGCTGTGAGCTAGGCTGACGCCACGGCACTCACTCTAGCCTGGGCAACAGAGTGAGACTCTGTCTCAAAAAACAAAAAACAAAACAAAAAAAAAAGACTTTAAAAATGTGACCACTGGAAATTTCGTCTTTGACCCTAAATGGGACTTAAAAGGTGGAAGTCTGGTCCCACTTGGCTAAATTCTCACCTTGTATATCTTTTTTTTTCTTTTGAGACAGAGTCTTGCTTTGTTGCCCGGGCTAGAGTGAATGCCGTGGCGTCAGCCTAGCTCACAGCAACCTCAAACTCCTGGGCTCAAGCAATCCTCCTGCCTCAGCCTCCCGAGTAGCTGGGACTACAGGCATGCGCCACCATGCCCGGCTAATTTTTTCTCTATATATTTTAGTTGGCCAGATAATTTCTTTCTATTTCTAGTAGAGACGGGGTCTCGCTCTTGCTCAGGCTGGTCTCGAACTCCTGACCTCGAGCGATCCACCCGCCTCGGCCTCCCAGAGTGCTAGGATTACAGGCGTGAGCCACCATGCCCGGCCTTACCTTGTATATCATTTATATACGGTGAGGTCCTTTTTGGAAATGGCCACCGGGTTAGAGCCCAAGGCTGGCAGTACCCGTCTGGTATTGCCCCAGTTTCCTACCGAATCGGGAAGGACTGCAGAAATGCAAACCTGATCGAAAACTCCAGTGACTGAAGAATCGGAAACAGCCCAAGTCAGAAAAGCTTCAGAGTCTGACCTGTCTGAAAGGTCGCCTTGGATTGGCAGAGAAGTGTAGTCCCCTATGGCAGGGATTTGGTGAGTGCATTTAATGCCCCTTGGAAGAGCTGCTTTGGTTCTGCCATTGGTAACGCTCGGGGAATGGGCCGTTGCCCTGCCCGTCTTGGGCCACATGGTGCCAGTGGCTGGACAGCCTGTGAGGCTGTGGGCAGGGACTGGCCTGTGACAGGCCCAGCCAGCAGGTCTTCTTGATTTGGGAGAGCTGCAGCACACACAGGAGGCCCCACGGCCTGCCCACCGCACTGAGCAAGAGCTGGGAACCGCGTTACTGCCACTGGCTTCTCGAGCCAGTGCACTTCTGCGGCATCCACTTCCCGGAGAGCAAACCATAGTCAAATAGTGTCTTTTAAAAAAGTATCGTCTTCTTGCTGGCCACATGTGTCGTAGCCTTCTGACTTCGTTCTTGAACAGATCTGCGTTTGAAGGACATCTGGGCTGTCACCAGTGTGTTGAATTATAGCCCTGTAAACCCAGATGGCTGTGCCACCCCACAGGACTTCCAGGAGACAGACGGAAAAATCTACCTTTGTGGCTCTGCACCAAGGTCAAAGCGGCACCATCGTTAGGTTCTTCGGGGAGAGCTTTAAGGATATCTGCGACGAGTTCGCCGTCCTCGCCCCTGCCTGTCCTCCCGGCTCTGCCTGCATCGTCACTGCCTCTGGCCCTTCCGATCCCCTCTGTGTCTGGCAGCCAGAATCACTTTTTTCCGAACATAAATTGGATAGTTGTCACTTCCCTTCCTAAAACCCTTCAGCTGCTTCCCACTGCCTTGAGGACAAAGTCCAAACTCTCCCATAGCTCCGAGGCCACGCGCCGGTCGGCACCTGAGCCCCTAACTCCCCCTGCTCCTGGTTTGCTGGGCACCCTTGGCCTGCGCCTCCCGCAAGCCGGTCCCCCCGCCCGCAGCCTGGTCCCGCTCCCCCGTTACGCTTCACCTCCTCTGAGCTCCGAGTCTGGGGCAGAGGTGCTGACGGAGCGGGGCCTGCCCTGAAGGAGCGTGGACGGGGTGTGGACGGACCCCTTCACACTCTGCCACGTATGTTGGCGGAGGGTTTTCCCAGCTGTGTAAGGTGTGGCACCTGTAACCAAGTCCCAGAGCACACCGCCACTAGCAGGAAACGGCCAGGCCCAGCCAGTGCGGCTGACGCTCTCTCCACGAAAGGAGATGGGGGAGGGCTAGGGGCGTCTCTGACAGGAGCACTGCCCACCCCAGCTCCCTCCTGGGCAGGTGTGTGGGAACC
Source organism: Eulemur rufifrons (assembly GCF_041146395.1). NCBI lineage: Eukaryota > Metazoa > Chordata > Mammalia > Primates > Lemuridae > Eulemur > Eulemur rufifrons. Next base: position 25,504,103 of record NC_090994.1, on the reverse strand, counting down.
CCACTTACAGGTGAGGACTTTAGGGGGCTCCGGAAGGTTAAGGAACCCACCCAAGGCCATACATCTCATCAGAGCCAGAGCCGGGGCTCATCCCAGCTGCCTGATTTTAAAATCTTGCCTGACTGCTCCTAGAGCTATGGTGAGGATTAAACAAAATGAAATCAAGTGCCTAAGACAGGGAGGAAGGGGCAGAAGGCTAAACACAAAGGACATTTTATTTTTTATTTTTATTTTTTTGAGACAGAGTCTCACTCTGTCGCCTGGGCTAGAGTGCCGTGGCGTCAGCCTAGCTCACAGCAACCTCAAACTCCTGGGCTTAAGCGATCCTCCTGCCTCAGCCTCCCAAGTAGCTGGGACGACAGGCATGTGCCATCATGCCCGGCTAATTTTTTCTGTATATATTTTTAGTTGGCCAGATAATTTCTTTCTATTTTTTTAGTAGAGATGGGGTCTTGCTCTTGCTCAGGCTGGTCTCGAACTCATCACCTTGAGCGATTCTCTCGCCAGAGTGCTAGGATTACAGGCGTGAGCCACCATGCCCGGCCACAAAGGACATTTGAAAAGCACCTAACACAGAGCCTAGAGTTTGGGAACTAGAACTGTATGTATCGGGGAAATGCCATCCCTGAGCTATGTTAGTCTCCAAGCCACTTGGGAGAGAAGGCTCATATCCCCCAAAAAAGAACTAGTCCCATAGATATAGACATGGATTTGACAGACACACACACCAGGCACAGGTGTAGACACAGGCACAGACAGACACACAGAGACAGACAGACAGATGTAGGCATAGTCGTGGACAGAGACAAGACATGACGTACCACGAGGCAGTGGCTGGGCAGTGTCTTAGAATGGGGACATTGGGAGCTAAAGGTGCTGGTCCTGACTCTGCCTCTCAGGAAGTGGCTGGGTGACCCTGGAGAACTCACTTCGCCTCTCTGGGCATCAGTTTTCTCCCCTGTAGAAGGAAGAGCCTGGACTAGACTAGATGGTACAGTCTTTTGGAAAGGACCTTGGGGATTTCCCACCCTGTCACCTTCGTGGGGACACTGCCATGTGGAGAGAGGAAACAGCTTGTCCAGACCACACAGAGCACTAGAGCCAGGTCCCCAGGCCCACGAGAAATCCCCACTCCTACAAGCAGTGATTCTTCGAGTACAGTATGGTGGGAGAAGCTCTAAGAAGGTGAGAGAGAATTTTTCTTTTGTTCCACGTGGAAGTGGCCCTACCGAGTTGAGGCAGCGGAACAGAGGCTGCAGAATGGGACGTGCCCGTCTGCACTGCCGGTGCAGGGTGCTAAATTATTCAGGACCTGCCTGATGCCTCTGCCGGGGAGCCGTGTTTGGGTGCAGCAGGCTGAGCCCTCTCTGGGGCCTGGTGGAAGGAAAGAAGCCCTGGATAGATCGTCCCAAACTGCTCCTCGTCCCAGTGCCCTAGTTAGTGCCCTGTGGGTGCCACGTGCAGCGGGGAGCCTGTGCGCTGGCAGCCAGGGCCTCACGTGGGTGCACGTTGGCTCTCCCGCGTCTGGGCTCAGGGGCCTGTGCGGCGTTGCAGGACGGCAGTGGAAGGGACCCCAGTTCAAGTACAACCTGCTTACGTTGTAGGCGGCAGACCGAGGCCTGGGACCGGGCAGCAACTTTCCCAAGGCTCACAGCGGAGCGTCAAAGTCCAGGAGAAAAGGTCGCTTCTGCTGGAATGCCTTCCCTGGCTTCGTTAGGCAGAAATAGCTGCTTCTTCCTCTGTGTCCATTGGCACTGATAGCGTCACCGTTACAGCACTCATGGTTTTGTTTGTCTAAATCAAGGGTCGGCAAAGTTTTACCGTGAACAACCGGGAGGTAAATATTTCAGTCTCTGCTGCAAGTATTCGATGCTGCCATCATAGCACGAAAACAGCCACAGACAATACACAAACAAATGAGCATGGCTGTGCTCCAATAAAACTTTATTTATAGACACTAAAATTTGAATTTCATTTAATTTTCATGCATTACAAAATGTTATTCTTTTGTTTTCCCCAATGACTTAAAAATGTAAAAATCATTCTTAGCGTGTGGGCTGTATGAGAACTGGCAGTGAGCTAGATCTGGCCCTTGGCTACGGTTTGCCAGCCTCTGGGCTAAATGCCTGATTTTCTTGCTGGACTGCGCGCAAAGACAGTGCCTTGGTCACTTCGCACCCCAGAGCCTGTTGGTTGAATGAATGAATTTGGTAATTTGCATTAAACACAGACACATGGGACAGTAATTATTAACTCCTTTGATCCTTAAACAATCCTTTGAGGAAGGGAGGCAGAAGAGGCATTATAGCTCCTGTTTTACAGATGGGTAAACTGAGGCCACAGGACTGGTCCATTGAAAGAGCCTCGGGGCTTCAGATTCTCCCTCCAGCAGGGGTGTTGCTGGGTCCTCCCCCGGCTCTGGGCCAGCAGGCAGCTCCGCGGCTGGCTGCAGTGGGAGCCACGCAGGAGCACGCCGTTCAGTCGTGAGGACAGAGACAATCTGGCGCCTGCCTGGGTGAAGGCCTGTGTCACAGTGGTTTGCTGTCCTTCCTCCATCTCTCTGGCACTGCGTCTTCGAGTGAGAGGCGGCAGTGTCTGTTCTGTTGAGGGGGAATCATTACACACAGCTAAAATTAGATGTTTTGTTTGAATTATGTTAATTTGACTTAATTGCTGGGGAATGTCAATGTTCTTCAGAAATCCCAGCTCTTCTGGGTCCTGTGAATAACAGTAGTCCCTTACATCGGTGCAGCGCCACCGCTCCTGCTCCCGGCCTGCGTTATCTCGTTCGCTCTCTCACAGCAAGCTCAGAGGGCAGCGACCCAGAGGAAGTGATCCCTGATTTCCTGGGTAAAGCTGGGGTCAAGGTGATGAGCTGCATTCCCCAGGCCATGGCCCTTGGGGGCGGAGCAGGGGGCAGAAACACGTTGGGTTTCTCTGCGGGGCCATTCTACTGGTGCTGTGTTTGAAACACGTTGTCCCTCCTTTGCGCGGTGGGCGAGGGCGAGGCTGGCCTCACGGGTGGGCACCCTGCCCTTGGGAAGATCTCACTGAGTTATTCATCATTTTAACAAGGGGCCCCACATTTTCGTTTTGTCCTGGACCACACAAGTTACGTAGCCAGTCCTGGCCATAAGGTTGTCTTCGTGGGCTAGAGCACTTGTATTAATATTTCTTCTATCTGATTCACCTTGAATGTGGTTTGACCTTGGCCACGGCAGCTGGGATGTCCAGAGAAGCTTCTTTCCAAAACCAGCTCCCCACACCTGTCTGGAGGTGAGATTCTGCTGTGCCTTCTGGCGAGAAGGCCAGGAGGGCGGCCTTCAGCCCCTCTTCCTCCAGCTTCGCCGTAGGACTTGGTGCCGGTGCGGGCAGGGCACCGTTCTCACGTCGGAGGTGAGGTGAAGATGCAAAGACGTGTCCTGCCTGTGGCTGTGGCACTGGGCTGGATGCAGAATAAATCTTTGGGTGCTGTCTTCCCAGGGGGGTAAGCAGTAAGCACCCCAATACTCCAGGCCCGGTGCAGACGCAATTCTCAATTGTTGTCATTGCCAACTCCATTTGGGATTATTTGATAAGTCTCATCATGAATTTGAGGCGAGTGGGTGTCTGGTACTGCTATTGGACTCTGCCATCTTCCAGAATGTTTTTAAGACAGGGTCTTGCTATGTTGCCCAGGCTGGTCTCAAACTCCTGGCCTCAAACTCCTGCCTTGGCCTCCTAAAGTGCTGGGATTGCAAGCATGAGCCACCGAGCCTGGCCCCAGAATGTTAATGTATGTGCATTCAGGTGACTCTTTTACCAGGAATAACAGTAGCCACAGGTCATGGGCCGTTGGCTGGGTGCCAAGCTGTGTGCGGAGTGTTCCTGCCAAGCTCCCAGCCTTCTGTCCCTGTCCTCTGCCTCACGTTGCTACAGCCCTTTGTTCTCCTCAGACGTCCCTAACTGGCTGCCCTCTTGGGGCAGCTAGAAGTCACGTCTGTCTGCTGCCTCTGCCACCTGGCTAGCTCACCCCACTTTTGTCCATGTCAGCTCAGATGTCACCACCCCATAGAAGACCTCTCGGACCACCTGCTCTTGAGCCGTCTGCTTCACCGCCACCCACCCCACCACCCGCTCTGGACATTATTTTGTTTAATTTTCTTTACTATCTGGAATTATCCTATTTCTTTCTGTTTTATTATCTGTCTCCCCCTTCCAGCATTAAAAGATAAATCTGTGAGAGCAGGGGCTTTGTCTGTCTCATTCACTCTATTTCCAGTGTCTCTAAGAGTGGCACACAGTAAGTGCTCAGTAAGTGTGTACTGAACAAAATGATGAATCTGCACCATGAGCCTCATTTTCCAGATGGGAGATTGAGGCAGAGTGCATGGGGGACCCGCCTGAGGTCTCACACCGGGCAGGAGGGGTGCCATCTGACTCCCCATCACAGACTGCCCTGGCCTGGAGCCGGAGGGGTGGTCAGGAGCTCGCTGGCCAGGGCTGGGTTTGTGCTGTTGCCAGCTGGTTTTGCCTTTCTTACCTGCGCTGTGGGATGGTGATTTTTTCCCTGGGGCCCCTCTATGACAGTGTGGAAGTTCCATGAAATACCTTTGTTCTTTAAAAAATATGGACACAAATTAGTTTGGTTTGCAAATTTTAAAATGTGAGTCTTTCACAAGGTGCAGTGGCTGTAGGAGGCCGAAGCAGGAGGACCACTCGGGCCCAGGAGCTGGAGGCTGCAGTGAGCTGTGATGACGCCTCTGCACTCCAGCCTGGGTGACAGAGCGAGACCGTCTCCAAAGTAATAATAATAAATGAGTCTTTCCGTGAAATCCAGTGCAGTTTTAGGTTGATCAAATGGCCTTTACCGAAAAGAACAGATTCCACGGAACCGTCTAGTCCCCTCACGGGCGGGTCCCTGAGCGTGAGACGACACACGCAGACGCTGGACAAGTGCTCTGCGGCGCAGAGGTGCGAGGGGCCACCGCCACCCAACACCTCTGCCGCCTTGGTTTCTCGACAAAGTCGATGCATCCGACGGGGATTGGGTGAGAATTTTAGAGGTTTCCGTGTGTATTCGTCAGCGTTCGGGCCCGAAGGCAGAGCGCCCCAGCGGCATGCGGGGAGGGCGCAGGTGCTGGAGGTGGGCAGGCCCGGCTGGTCTGAGCTCCACACCACGCGCTGCTGGGCCAGCCCTGGACTGCTCGGGTAGCTCGGCCGAGCCTGCTGGCTTACCCGTAGGGTCACCTGTCCCTCCTCGGTCTCTTGTGTGCCAGTGAGGTTTCAAGGTTACGTTCACTGCCCCCTGCGCCCCCGAGTGCACCGTCCGTGTCAAGCCCTCTCCCGGTGGGGCCCTGGCCAGGGGCGCCTGTGCAGGGGGCGTGGGGAATGGGCGTGAGGACGGGTACAGCCCACAGGGGGGCGTGTCCCGGGGTGCAACATGCAGGCCCTGGGGTGCATGGTGAGGCCAGACCCTTGCCCTCGGAAACCGCTTGCAGCGTTGGGGACAGGCAGGAGGTTTCTGTCTTTGGGCAGCAGGCGAGAGTCGAGGGCTGCAGGTCCCGAACCTGAGAGGCCACCGGGCGATCCCACCAGGAAGCCTCGAATGCCACCGGGGAACGAAGGCAAAGGAGGGGTGCTCGGGTCTCCCCTCTCGTGCCCCTGGGCCTTGCAACACTGGAAGACACAGCCGAGAAGACACACGGTGTGGCTCCCCCGAGGAAGCGGTGCCGTGGCGGTGTGGGTATGTGGGAGTCGGCCGCCCCCGGGAAAGCCGCTCTCCTTGGCGCACACAGACGCTGTTGGCTGCCTGCGGTGGCCGAGCTGCCCACCCGCCTAGGAGGAGGCGCCGGTAGCTTCATTCACTCAGTCAGCAGTCACATAACACCCGGCACAGCAGGCAGAGCCAGCCGGCCTTGGAAGCGGCCACCTCGCATGTGCCACACACGTCTGTCTGCTGAGCCTTGGCGCTGGAGCTCGGTGGCCCATTGGGCAGGGCCAGGGGCTTGGAGTTGGGTGGATCTAGGGCCAAGTCACTTCCACCCCTCTCTTCTCACCTTGTTTTGGCCGCTAAGTCAGCAGAGGCCCGAGGTGACTCTCGCAAGGGCCTCTGGAGGCTCAGCATCGCGGACACCTGTCTTCGTCCGTTCTGGCCCATTCTGTGCACCAGCCCTTGCCCCTCCCTGCCCCGGGTTCTTTAGTCACCACCTGCTGTCGGCCTCTAACCAGGACCTGGCACAGCCGACACCCTGTGCCCAGGGGCTGCAGAGTCTGTAGCGTCTCCTGTGAGGGAGGAAAACACCAAAGCCACCTGGGCGAGCGGGGCTGGGAGGAGCAGGCCGGGAGGGCGTGGGGGTCAGAGGAGCAGAGAGAAGGGGCAAGAAGAGGGGCCCAGTCATCCCACGTTCCTCCGGGCCCTGCTCCATAAATGTCCTGCAGGGTCGTCCCTCTGGGCCACCACCACCTGCCCGAGGGCCCTCGTTTGACTTGCAAGTGCCTGGAGGAACAGCCCAACGGAGGGTCAGTCGGCTGGAGATGACAGCGGTATTTTTCCAGGTTGGAGATGGGAAACCAAAGCAGGAAGCCGCTGAGGGAGGCGGAGGGTGACTGCGGAGAGGAAGCAGACGGGGACACGGAGGCCGGAACCCAGAAAGCAAAGTTCTCAGCTGTAAATTTTTTCTCTGCCGGTGCTGAGGCGTTGGACAGCTCTGAAGGAGGCAGCCCAGGGCCACCTTGGTGACAGATCAGTCAGGGCGCCGTTGGGGCTCCCGTCACCTCCTTATCAACACGCCTCACCTGGAGATGAGGAGCGAGGCAGGAGCAGCTCACCGCCCCACGCCCTCCGCCGCACTCTGCCAGGAACAGTGTCACCCGCCGCCTGGCTGTGCAGCCACGGTGAGCCGCTGAGCTCTGGGAAACGATGATTTTGTGAAACCGTTCTCGCCCCAACTCATTGTCCTTTTCTTGGGCCCAGAGCAACCTTTCAAAATTAAATTTAATGTAGCAGAAGCACATTATGATGGCTAGGAGACAAAAATACAAGATCTGAAATGGAGGCATTTCCAGGTTTCTGCTGGTCCTTGGTAAGAGGCTGTGGGCCTGGCCTTGAAGGCAGCTGCAGTCCAACGAGGGTGTCCCGTGGGCAGTGGGGGTGCAGTCCCTGTGCTGGCACACCGCAGGGGGCAGCCGCAGGGTGTCCAAACGTGTGGGCCATTGCCTTTCAAAGCCCCACCCTCCCTGTTACGTGTCTCTTGGTACTTAGGAGCCTGTGCCTGTGCATTGTTTGTGTATATTGTGTGTATGTGCGTGCATGTATGTGTGCATTGTGTGTATGTGTGCATGTGTATGTGTGTGCATGTGCGTTTGTGTGTGCACATTGTGTATGTGTGTGTGCATGTGTGTGCATATTGTGTGTGCATGTGTGTGTGCACGCATGCGCAGGGAGGGTGTTGGTGTTGAGCTTGGCTGGATCTGTTCGGCTTCTGGAGAAACACGTCCTGCCAAGGCCGCTGGCCCAAGCTTCTCCAGCCTCCCGTTGGGCCAGCATGTGAAGCGGACGTGCTGGTGGCAGCTTCCCCAGCAAAGACAGGAGGGGCCCGAGGCAGGGCTGGCTGCGGCGTGCAGGGCCTCAGCGGTCCCCTGAGGGCCAGCTGTGAAGCGGGCAAGGCCCAGGTTTCGCCCCAGAGCTGCCCACTCTGCTGGGGGCCCCTCCCGAGCTGTAGAAATACCTGACATTCGCCAGTTTGCAAAGGGCTCTGGCCTGTGCTGGCTTATTTATTATACACATGAGGACATGAGGCCTGGTCAGAGGAGGCGTTCCGGGGAGAGAGCGGCACGTCAGGGTGTGATGCATCAAATGTAACTGAGACCCATTCCTGTGAGGAGGTGCCCAGAACACGTTTGCAGATGATGATGTTAACACGAAACGCTGGGGCAGAGGGGAAGAAAATTCAGTCACTTGTTTCTTTACAGATTAAATCCGCCAGATCTTTTAAATAGAATAGTGATTTTTTTCCCCAAGAAAATGACCTGTAATGGAGAGAAAGTTCAGGTGGAGTGAACAGTGGAAGAAGCAAAGCTCTTTTAGCAGGGACGGCGTCTCCTGCCCCTCTGCAGAGCGCCTGCGGTGAGAATCCTTTGCAGTTGGAAAGGATTGAGCATTTAATACTGTGTTTTCGTAAACCATGTTACCTGTTGTTCTGCCTCAAAATCTCTGCCTTTGTCACCAGAGACTTGGGCCCTACAGCGTCCCCAGCTGGGAGCCGGCTGGGGCTGGCGCATGGGGACAGATGTGCTTGGAGACTTCGGGGGCAGTGGGAAGCGGCCCCCCCGCAGATCTCTTGAAGGTCACTCCAGGGAAAGAGCCAGGCAGGCCCCTCATCTTCCAGAGGATTCACTGCGTCTTTCTGAGGGTCTCATCTTTGCTTTCTTAAACCTAAAGGTCCCTTTATGGTCCACTGTGAGCACTGTGAGCCAAGTACACCAGGCCCCAGCGGGTTGCACGCCCAGGGCCCAGGTGTGCTGGCCACGCATCTGCGGCTGGCCGTGCCCCCCACGGCTCTGACGCAGGCCTTCACCCTCACTGCCACCTTCACCTGGGATGACCTTCTAGAAGTATGGCTTATTCAGCAAGGAGAAGCTGGGGTTTGGGATTAGAGCTAGATTAGAATCCTGGCTTCCCACAGTGCAACCTGAGTGGCTTCTGGCACCCTTTGGACCTGGGTCTTTTTTTCTCTGAAATGGGGAAAAGAGCAACATTGGAGGATTCTGTAGAATGACGTGCTGGGGGTCTTGGCTCAGGGCCTGGCACAAAGTGGCAAATGAAAACAGAGCCGGACGGCGGGTGGGTGGCCTGACAGAGGGGCGCTGGAGGGCCCACCGCGGCTCAGGCCTCCCAGCCGTGGGGACGCGTGTCCACGGCGTGTTCACGCTCTGTCTGGGGAGCTTCGGCCTCCGGGTGGCTGCTTTCCTCTGCGCACCCCACGAGATGTTTAACTTGAAGTCATCTTGCGGCATCGTTTGGAGGAAGTGTCTTGTGTGACTAAGACTACAAGTCAGCTTTGGCGGTGCTGGCCTGGTGTGTCTCTGAAATATTAAAAACTCTGTGAAGTGGGTTCGGCCGAGCAAAGTGAGAGCAGCAGCTCATACGCAGTGAGCCCATCCACAGCTGCCACGGCCCTGTCGTCTGCTGTGTGGCTGCCTGGCCCGGACCCCCGGGAGGGCTTCTGGCTCGGCCGGTGCTGGGCTGGCCGAGACCCGCGGACCCACGGCAGGCGCAGCCCCGCCCTCCGTGCTGCTGTCGCTCTGGGGGACGTCACGTCTTCCACACACGCTTTCTACCAGGGCTCGAGACACAGTGTCCCAGCTTGCAAGGTGTGTCATAGCAAAGAACCACAAACCGGGAGGCTCACGCTGCGGGGGCCGGGGGTCCGAGCTCAGGTGTTGTTAGGGTGGCTCCTTTGGAAGCTGTGGGAGAGCGCCTGTTCCAGGCCCCTCTCCTGGCTCCCGGTGGCTTTGCTGGCGACCTTTTGCACCCCTGGACTCCCCGGGAGCCCGCCTCTGTGGCCATTTTCCCTTTGTGTGCAGACACCAGCCACACTGGGTCAGGGCTCACCCTGAGGACCTTATGTTTGCTTGGTCACCGATCTGAACACCCTATTTCCAAATAAGGTCACATTTCAAGGTGCTGGACTTAAGACTTCAGTGCATCATTTTGGGGGGGACACAGTTCAACCTGTAAGACATGGGTAGGCATGTGCCAAACTCGTGTGCCTTGGAGGTCCCCAGCCATGGATGGTGTCACCCAGAAACACTTGAGTGTCCCTGGAGAGGGGCTCTGGGCTCCAGAATCGGAGACTCTGTGGGCTCCCAGAGCTGGTGGGGCCTTCTCTCCTTCACTGCTGAGGAAGCAGAAGCTCTGTTGCCCGTGGGCGGGGCCAGCAGACCCCCCTGCCCCCTGCACCTGAGCTGTCAGGTGTGAGTACATTTCTAAGATTGTAGGAAGGGGACATTTAGCATGTGCCAGGTACATTCATGTCGCGTTTAATCCTTATGGACATGTCTGTGTGGGATATTGTGATCCCACTTTAGAGATGAGCAGGTCGGCCAGGCGCGGTGGCTCACGCCTGTGATCCCAGCACTCTGGGAGGCCGAGGCGGGAGGATCGCTCGAGGTCAGGAGTTCGAGACCAGCCTGAGCAAGAGCGAGACCCCATCTCTACTAAAAAATAGAAAGAAATGATCTGGACAGCTAAAAATATACAGAAAAAATTAGCTGGGCATGGTGGCGCATGCCTGTAGTCCCAGCTACTCGGGAGGCTGAGGCAGGAGGATCACTTGAGCCCAGGAGTTTGAGGTTGCTGTGAGCTAGGCTGATGCCACGGCACTCTAGCCCGGGCAACGGAGTGAGACTCTGTCTCAAAAAAAAAAAAAAAAAAATTAAAAAAAATTAAAGATGAGCAGATCAAGGCCCAGAGGAGTCAGGGAACTGGTCACAGATGGTGGCAGAACTGGAATTAGGACCCCAGCTGCCCACACCAAGGCCCCCTCTTTCCAGCTGCTGTGCGCAGCCGTAGGAGTGGCTGCTTGTGTCTAATGCTGGTTGGAAAGTGGGACAGGAGAACAAGTCACATCAATTAGGATTTATTGATATGAATTAAAGCACCGACCACAGCTCCAGCCCTGCCTGGATTGTGTGGGGACATGGGGAGGGCAGACCGGTAGCTTTGCCCTCCAGTGGCTTCCAGTCCAGTTGTAGAGCGATTCAGACTCGTTGGCGGGTCCGAGAACGATATAAGAGCCATGTGAAGGCCACAGTAGTGGCCCTGCCTGCGGGGTGGGCTGGAGGCGATGGCCGGACTTACGCTGGGCGTGGAGACTGCAGAGAGGACTAGCTCCAGACGGTCACCAGCCAGCACGTGAGCCCGGTGGATGCTGAGAGGGTCGGTCAGGTTAGTCAGCCGAGTGCTCATGCGAGAGCCAGGGGATGGGGGGGCAGCTCGCCCTTGACTTTGGAAGGAGTTTTTGCTAAGCCGAGCACCAAGCCGTGTCCCCTCGCTGCACTGCCTGGCCAGGGGCCTCACTGGGGTGCACAACCCGAGTGCCCTGGTCAGAGCGTCACCAACAGGAACAAGAGCTCTGGCTGCTAATGACGGAGCCCCAGGGATCCCTCTGCCACTGCCGCTTTGGGTGGGCTCAAGATTTATCTCACTGACGTCTTCCCGTCACCCCAACACGTGGGCCTCCCAGCTGTGCTCTGGCATCCTCAGGCCGGGGGCAGCCTTGCCCAGTGGGTCAGCGAGAGGCCCCTTGATGCTGTGGAGTCAAGAATGCCTGAGTGACAGGGGCTGGGGCATAGGCCTGGTTAGCACGGAATGACGCTGTGTCCTGGAACCATGGTCGGAGCTCAGCACCTGTGGTTTGAATGCATAAACGTGAGTGGGTGACGGGGAGGGTGACTCTGCCTCGTCTGCAGAAGGGACAGAGGGTGGACTTGCATAAAGAGTGTGCCCATTGAAATCGCTGTTGTTTTCTTTTTAGCAGAAGCGTTAGCCGGGTCATTCTCCCCCCGCCCCCTCCCCCCCTGCTCACACGCTTCCCGTCAGGGCTCTCGGTAAAGACGGTGCGCCTGGGCGGCACCTCGCAGCCTCCTGGCCCCGTGTGAGGCACTAGAGAGGACCTCGGCTCTGGGGACTGTGCCGTGTGTCCCTGTTCCTTGCACAGTGGGCTCCACATCCGCCGGCCGGGCCTCTGCAGCGTGTCGGAATCGCAGCGTCCTCCGCCGACCGAACTGGGTCCCCAGGGGCAGAGCTCAAGCAGCCTCGGCTTTGATCCTTTCTTCAGGGTCTTCTCGGCGAGTCTCGTGCACACTGCAGTTTGAGAACTGCTGCGCTCAGAGTCCAGCTTTATTGCTGAATCATCGAACTTTTGGGCTTGTGGCAATACTGAGAATACAAGCACCTCCCGGTTACCATTTTGAGAGAACATCAGCTTTCACCGTATCTCCCGTCACCAAATTGAAATCTGGTGTCAGCTGCCGGCAGCCTACGGCGCATCCCAGTGTCCAGAAGCATCGCAGGCCTCGGTGGGCGCCGGGCCTGGGTTCTCAGCCGCTTTTCTTTCCCAAAGGGTGGCGTTCTCAGCAGGCCCGGGTCTTCCCCGGCTCCGTGTGCAGGGCCCGCCTCTCGAGTCTTGCCCCAGGACGCTGCAGTGAGACCCCCGAGGACGGGGTCCCCACAGGTGTGTTGTCAGCAAGACCCCTATGATTCTTCTCCTCAGTGACATTCCAGAAGGACAGAGAGCCTGGCGTGGCAGCTCACGCCTGTGATCCCAGCACTTCGGGAGGCCAAGGCAGGAGGATCGCTTGAGGACAGGAGTTCAAGACCAGCTTGGGCAACATAGTGAGACCCTGTCTCTACAAAAAATAGGAAAAAAATTGCCTGGGCATGATGGCATGATGGCACATACTTGTCGTCCCAGCTATTTGGGAGGCTGAGGAGGGGGGATCCCTGGAGCCCAGGAGCTGGAGGCTGCAGTGAGCTGTGATCGGGCCACTGCACTCCAGCCTGGGTGACAGAGTGAGACCGTGTCTCTAAATTAATACACAATAAATAAATAAATAAATATCAAGAAAAGAAGCACAGGCCCCCCCCCACCTGAGACCTTACGGATGGTGTGGGGAGGGGCTCCCGTGAGGCTAGCGTCAGAACGCCAGAGAGAGAAGGGACGAGGGGACAATCTGGTCCCACCGCAGTTTCGGAGATTAGGAACAGCTCATTTTCTGATGCTTCCTCTCTGGGTTTCTGATGTGTTCCGTGCTTTCTCAGCAGAGAGACTCGCACAGGGAAGGAGACCTGTGCTGGGCGCGTCACTCAGCTCACTTCGTCTCTCCAAGAACAGGAGGTGTTTCTGGGCGGTGCCACCCCGCGCCTCTGGCGAGGATGCTGTGCCGGGCGCCGGGCTCCCAGGCACCCCTCTCCTTGCTCCCCGCCAAGCCTCACCTTTCTCGTTCTTCCCACCTTGGGGGAAACTTCTTCTGTCTGGAAGTTCGAATGGCTCTCGTAGACTTTTGTTCCACGGACTTTGTGCGCCCCACCCAGACCCCCACCCCCACCCCCAAATTCCTAAGCTCTTTAAAAAAGATTTTGGAAGGAACAGTTTTAATGTAGTGTTTCCTCATCCCAGGCTTCAGTGAGCTTTGTAAATAATACATCAGACCAGGGTCGATAGCTTATGGCAAACGATTTAAGATTCCTACCAGAAGATTTGCTGAAAGAGGTTCCCAGGAACATTTCTTAATTATTCACAAGATATATAAAGTTATAAATCATTCACAAAATTACAACAAATGTCGGGAATATTTCTGATGAGACTTCGCATGTTGTCTTGACTCTGCATTCAGGCCTTGCCCTGTCAGAAGGTCCTGAGGGGGCAAACCCTGCCTGAATAATCACACACCATCTTGGTGCAGTGGTTCTGAGCTGGGGTGACTTTGCCCTCTCCCCCCGCCCCCAGGGGACATTTGGCAAAGTCTGGAAACATTTAGGTTATCCCAGCTGGGAGGACAGGCGCTCCTGACACCTAGTAGCTGGGGCCCAGAGGTCGCGAACACCCGACAGTGCACGGGACGGCCCCACAGCAAGGAATCTTCCGGCCTAGCAGTGCTGAGGCTGAGAAACCCTATCTCTCCAACGCCGCCAGTGCTGCTGTCACCAAAACCTGCTTTAGAAGTGTTACTTACCCATCCAAAAATATTTGGAGAGCTTCAGCTGTGTGCCAGCCCCGTGCCAGGCTTCCGGGATGTGGAGGTGAGAGACACTGTCATTTTGGTGGGGGACGCCGCTCAGGGAGTGGTGGGAAGGGAACCCAAGCGGTGTCGGGATGGGGACGTACAAAGTGCTGGGGCAGGCGGGGGCAGCCTAGCCTGGGCGTCAGGGGCCCCCTGAGAAGGCCCGGCTTGAATGGAACCCTCGGGCACGAGCCAGAGGTCCGTGGGGGCCTGCGGGTGGAGGGGTGCTCGGGCAGGGCGAGCGGCGCGTGCAGGGGCCTGGAGGGCGGGGTCACCCCGGCTGCGAGCCATCGAGCCATCGCTGAGGCGGCAGCAGAGAGCACTCAGGCCGTTGCCAGGTCCAGAATGCCCCTGCGCAGAAGCTTTGTGTCTTAGGCATTTTTAGCAATTTTGTAACATTTCGAGGTCTTTGTGGATGTGATGTCAGCGGGCCCTGGGAGATGGGGCAGGAGTATCTTCCACTTAGCTCTCACGGGTGTATTTGAGAGACAGCGTCTCTCCCTTTGCAGGACTTGGCAGCTCCTCCCAGTTTCACCCCCTTCCTCCCTGGAACAAGCCCATCGTAAGATGGAGGCTGGCCTGGTACTCTCCCTTCTCTCGGGGCCCTCAGCCCTGAGAAGGCTCTTTCTAGGGCCTGTCAGTGAGCTTTGGCGACGCGCACCTTGGCCGCTTCTCCTCGTGTTGGCGTCTGCCCTTCCCCACACGGAGAACTGGCCAGACGAATGTGCAGCTTACATTCAGATGGAACGCTGATGGCGGCTCCTTAAAAAATTACCACATGATCCGGTAATTCCCCTTCTGGGTCTGCACCCCAAAGAATTGAAAGCAGGGAGCCAAAGAGAGATTTGTGCACCCATGTTCCCATCAGCGTTGTTCACAACAGGAGGAAGCAGCCCAGGTGTCCCTGGGTGGGTGAGTGGATCAAGGGGTGTGGTGCACACATACCATGGAGCGTCGTGGAGCCATAAGTAATGGAAAGGACATTCTAACATGGGACGTTGAGGACACCGTGCTCACAGAACAAATTAGTGTGAGACCCCACTCCTGCGAGGTTCCTCGGGTCGTCATTTTCTCAGAGGCAGAAATCAGGTGGCACCGGGCCGTGGGCAGCTAGTGCTCCTGGGTGCGGTGGGCGAGCTCTGTGGACGGACAGCGGCGGGGGCTGCACGGCGGGGGAGTGTGCCTGACGCCACTGAACCGCACACTTGGAACTGGCCCGGGTGGTGCAGTTCATGTTATGTGCATTTTACAATTGAAAAAAGAGAAATTGTCTTTGGGAGAAGGTGAAGTCCTGATGCCCTGAGGTAAAGGAAAAGCAGGTTCTCCCCAGGGGCCTGCGGTCGGCAAAGGAAGTGGGCGCAGAGGGGCAGTTCTGGAGGCCCCGAGGCGGGGGTGGGGGGTGCTGAGTTCCTCCAGCTTCTGACGGAGCCAGTGTCACCGATGTCACTGTGGCACAGCCCTGGTGAGCAGGGTGTTGCACAGGGCTGGTGCGGTGCCATCCGCACCTGGGAGAGACTTTCTGGTGTTAGGGAGACCTGGGCTTTAAAGGCTGCTGCGGGGATTGGGGGCGGGAGGCAGGCAGGCGAGGAGGTGACCCTGCTGGGAAGTGAAAGCAGCCCGAGGACAGCGGCCGGAGGGACGGATCTGAGCAGGATCCCAGAGGCCTGCCTGAGTGCCGTGGGCTGAGGGAGGGGAGAGTCCGGGCTGGCCCCCAGGTCCGCGCACGGTTGGCTGAGCACACGGTCACTCGCGCTGCACGGAGGGGAGGGGCGGATGGCAGAGGGAGGGAGTGAATGAGCTCCCTGTCAGGCGTGTGTGGCTTCAGGGTGGCCGGGCCGTGTGGATTTGGAGAAGGGCGGGCTGGAGACACAGATTTGGGAGGCGTCAAGGACACGGAGTGCATGTGAGGAAGTCGTTCATTTGTCATTCACTGAGCATTACGGAGCCCCAGCCACGCCTAGCTGGCGCCGGGACACGCTCCGGTCTGCCTCCGTGTTCAGGTGACTGTGCGGGTGTCTCGCGGGAACAGCACCGCGCAGGGGTGAGGATGGAGGGCAGGCTCGCCCCAGGTGCTGCCGAGCAGACGGTGGTTTCGAGGAGACCCTGGTCTGTGCTCGGTTGTCTCAGGTCCAGCCCCAGACCCGTCTGGGTGAGGCAGGCCTGGGCCGCGCGTGGGGTGGCAGAACCCCGAGAACGGGGCCTTACAGCAACTTGCCGATGGCTCCCTTGTGACGTGCCGTCTTGGTCCGTGAAAGAGTGAAATGCGTGGGGCTCTCGGCCGTGTTTTCAGGCTGCGTGTCCGTGAGTCAAGCCTGCTGGCGCCCGCGAGCCAGGACTCAGTTGCCTCTTGAGTTCTGCTTTTTGCCAAAACTGAAGCAGAAAGTTTGTCCTGGTTCCCTGTGATTCGGGAACTTGTGCTCATGGATCCAAGGTGGATTCGGCGATTGGAGCCCGTCGATCTGAAGCTGGCGGAGTCCTCGGGCAGCCAGGAGAATCTCTGAGCCAGCCCAGACCACGTGTGTGGCAGGTCGCACGCCCGGAGGCTCACAGATCCCGCCACACGGGGCTGGCAGGATCCCTGGGCAAAGGCTCATGGAAGGGGGTGCAGAGAAGATTGCCGTGTGTCGCTGCTGGGTTCCCTTCTTGTCACCCTGTGGCTGCGCTGGTCACCACCCCAACCTGAGAAAGCTGAGTTGCTGGGGCTGCAGAATGCTTACTGGGAAATGCTTTCTACACATGCCCGTGTTTGGCTCCACGTGTGCACAGCCGTGGGCAGAGACGGGAGCGAGCCACTCCCTCGGGCCGGACGCTGTGCACACAGGCACGGCCGCGGCTCCTTGAGTGAGGACAGTTATGCTCATGAGGGGGTCCTAGTTATCCTGTCCCCCTTCTGCCACACCCTCTTAGTGCCCATCTCTCTGCAGGGCTTAATTTTTCTCACATTCTTCCATTTATTGTATTTACGATTCGGTAACTGGCGGAATCGGCTGCGGTTTGCTGCTGTTTATGGGGAAACCAAGTGTGGTCACCAGTGAGTCAGTTGTGCGCTGTCCTGTGAGGGGCTGTCCCGTGTAAGGAGGAGCCATGGGTGAGGGGGGGAGGACTCGGAGAGCGGGGCTGAGGCTGCAGTAGGTCCCGCTGCAGCTGGCCAGGGCTGATACGGCCTGGGGACCAGTGCCTGCCAGCTCGTCTCCTCGGAGCACTCGTGGCCCGACGGCCCCCGCTCGGCCACGCACAGGCCTTGGCTCTGTGGTTTCCTGCTCGGCCGTGGGTTCGGGGGACCTTCCTAGCATCTTGATCATCCAGGCCAGTTTTTGTAGGGTCAGGGCATTTCTGAGGTTAAAACGGCAGAGGACCCTTCTGGAAGTGGCTGTTCCGTCCATATCTGCTTGAGACTTTGGCCGGCTTCACGCAGTCTTTTGTTGGCAGTGTCGCAGCCTGGCTTTGGAGTCTGCTTATTTACTCGTAGGCCATGCGCTCGGCCCCAGGAAAGGCCCCCCAGGGCCTGCGCGACGCCTTGCAGTTTCCCACCTGGCCCCACGGCAACCCCAGGAGGGTCGCTTCCTAGGGAATGTGCTCATTGACTTCAAACTCCTTATGTTTTCCCATACTTGGGAGAGATGCCGGCTTTAAAGACAACACTTCCTGTTGGAACATACATTCAGTTGCAGTCACGTCCTGTGTTAATCCTCCCAGCAGTCCTGTGCACTAGGCTCTTTTGCTACCTCCTATTCTGATGAGGATCCCGAGGTTCAGAGAGGCGAAGCAGCCTGCTGAGGTCACACAGCTGGAGCTCAGCTCCCACCGCGACCCCCGGCCCAGGGCAAGGCTCTTGGCACCTGTGTGTCGCGAGTGCATCCTTAGGGCTTCATTGGTTGGCCCTGGCTGTGTGTGGGGGAAGTGTTAGGTTTGGCTTTGACTGTTTCTTGATTGCCCCCCTTCTTGGGCAGGGCTGACCCGGCCCCTCTTTGCGGATTGGGGTGCTCTCGCCTGTGAACCCCAGCAATGGGACGGGTCTGAGCCAAGGCAAGAGTGCGCCACTTGCTCAGAGGCAGCGTCCGGGCGGGTCAGGCCTGTCCAACGGGGGGCATAAATCTTGAGCTATTCTTAGCCTGCAAAGACAAGATTTTAATGATCTGGCTCCTCTGGGCTTTGGAGACTCAGCAGAACTTTTAAATGTCTGTCTAGAATATAGGCTCCCCCGACACCGCCCCTGTGGTTTCCTGCTCCTCTGTGTCATAAATGTTTGAGCAGATTCAGTCTGTAGTCTGCCTTGTCTTATTTGCTGACGGCAGATGTTGGGAGGGAGATGTCCTTGCTCCAGATCCTTCTCTCTGACTGTGTCCACCTCCCATTTTCCCTTCTTTAGTGAGAGCAAGCCCTTAGTGGCAGAGGTCGTCAGAGGATTGGCGGTTTTCTAGAGGATCTGGACTGTGGACACACTGATTCCTCTAGCTGACCGGGGCCAGAGTCATTGGTCAGCTGCCTGCTGTTGTTGTGGTCAGCGGCTCCCACCCCCAGCCCCTGCTTGGACTTACAAAGCTACAGCCCCTCAGAGGTGGGGAGACAGGCAGTTCCTAACCCTGTGCTGAGACACTGCTCAAATAGTTGCATTCCTGGCAACATTAGCCAAGAAGAAATCAGTCAATCAGTGGGTATGTATTGAGTGCATAATCTGTAACTGTCAAAAAAGTAGCCACCGGAGCAATATGGATTTAAGGAACTCGACTCTTGTCAGAGGGCCAAGCCCAGGGACCATGCCTGTGGGTGCTGCTGGACCCCACTGTCCTCCTACGGGCACACGGGCCTCCCTCCCCTGCTGCTCCTGTTCCTGCTCCTGGTTCCAGTGAGCCTTGGGGTGCCGAGAGACCCCCGTGCAGGACCACCCAGCCTGCCCTCTTTGGCTGGGCAACCCCAGGATCCGACCCCGTGGCTGGCTGTTCAGTGTCCTATTCCTTAGGACCTGCTCTCCAAGGGCACCCGTCTGGCAGTGTCATGTTGACAGGCTGCCCCTGTGTCTGTGCTCACTCCTGCCTCCCTTCCCTTCCCTGCCTGTTATCTACCCTCCTCTGGTGGCCTCCTCTCAACCCCACGCCACACGGGTAGAGAGAGTGGCCTGAACGTACCAAGCTCTCCGTCGGTCCCACCTGAGGCTGGGCATTCCAGGCAAGCATGTCTAGTGCACACAGCAGCCTGTGAAGTAGGTTTTATTGTTGCCTGTTTGGGTTATTTATTTTTTTTCCCAGACCAGGAGACTAAGGTAAACTTGTCCTGTATTTTATAGACGATCCCTAGAAGAACCAGAATTCAAACCTACTCTGCCTGGACTCCACGCCCAGGCTCTGTGTCGACAAGCCCTCCGTGTCTGCACTCACATCTGGCTTGGCACTCGGTGCCC
The DNA here is from genome assembly GCF_041146395.1 of Eulemur rufifrons. Taxonomy (NCBI): domain Eukaryota; kingdom Metazoa; phylum Chordata; class Mammalia; order Primates; family Lemuridae; genus Eulemur; species Eulemur rufifrons. The sequence goes on along the minus strand of NC_090994.1, from coordinate 25,484,938 downwards.
CTGCCCTGTGCCCTGGTGGTCTTCGTGTGGCCGTGCTCATGGCTGCAGTGGGACGCAAAGCCACCTGAGGCACACCCCGCAGAGCCTCCGGCGTCCTGTCGCAGACGTGGGCAGTGCTAAGCCAGCGCTCTGGACAGGATTTGGGTCGGCCCCAGAGAGGGACCAGTGGGTGTCAGCAGGGCCCATCCACAGCTGCACACAGAGGAATGAGCCAAAGAGGGGCTCGGAGTATTTTAGGATAAGAGGCTTTCCTGAGCGCATCTGTCAGTTTTCATTAATGGAAAGGAAAAAAGAGGGAGGGACAATGGGGTGACATTTATTAGGCGTCAAGGCATGATGCGTACCACCGGCTGAGCACCCCTTGTCCGGAACGCTTGGGACCAGGAGTGTAGAATTCAGATATTTTTTGCATTTTGGAATACTTACATTATCTACTTACCACTTGAGCATCCCTAATCTGCAAGTCCAACATCTGAAATTCTTCAATGACTATTTCTTTTTGAGCATCATGTTGACACCCAAAAAATTCCAAATTTCGGAGCATTTCAGATTTCGGATTCTCGGGTTAGGGATGCTCAGCCTGTGGCCTCTTTTCCTGCATTATCTGGAAACTCTCCGAGATGGTCTCGTTCCCACTGTGCCGATGAGAAACTGAGGCTAGAGAGATTAAGGGGCTTTGTTAAGGACAGAGCCGTTAGGTGAAGGGCTGGACTCACGGCACGGTTTCCTGATCGTGACCTGGACAGTTTCCTCCCTGCCTAAAGCTGCTCCTGTGGCATTTCTAAGTCACGTTAAGGCAGAAAATTTAAAGCAGCTCTTGTGGCTGTTAACATTGGGTGAAATGCAGTCATGTCCAGAAGACCAGAGCAAAGGTTTAACGTCTGCACTTCCAGGGATTATGAACGTGGACTTTCTGGACCCTGGAGACTCTACGAATAGCTCCTGAGACGTTTCCTTGAAACTAGAAGCAAAACTGTGTTTATGTGCATTGTCCCTGGCGGGGGGCCCTCACCGTCACCAGTTTCTCAAAGATGTCCATGACTCCCCTGGTCAAGGGCATCCACTTTGGAGCAGACAGAGGATCCCCGAAGGGCATTTCATCCGGGGACTTCTGATGGAGGAGACTTTGTCCTGGCTCCGTGACATTAGGATTTCACGTGCCGAGGAGGGAGTCCGAGTCAGATCTTTCCATGTCCCTTTGAAGCTCTAGATTCAGAATGTCACAGCTTTAAATCTGTGGGGACTGCAGTCTCCAGGCCCGGCCTGCACCCGGTGATGAATTGGACACGACAGGCGGGGGTGGTGTGGCAGCCAGGAGCTGTCGGACTTCCCACGCGGCAAGGGCGGGTTCTGAGCGAGGCTCTGCCCTCTCGGGTTAATGCTTTGCTGCGTTCCTGCCCATGCCGGGAAGGGCGGAGAAAGATGTCTCCAGACTGCAGAACACACTCAGAGCAGAGGCCTCACATTCAGACAATGCAAAGTGTTGTCGTGTTCACTTTTATAAAAAGAGAGAATCAGTTATCTGGGGTGGGCAGAGGCCTTGCTCCTGACGTTTTTACTCAGAATGATTTGATTTCCACTGTGGCTGGAAGTCAAACACATGGCAGTAACCCTGGTGGTCCCTCCGTGAAGAAGGTGGCTTCTCTGATTGAGCTGCTCTGTGGAAACACTCTCTAAGCATGACCCAGTGGTCCAAAACGTGGACTGAGGACGACGGCTGGCTTCTGGGCAGTGGTTCATCTTGTGTCTTCCTCCACTCGGGCACCTTCCAAAAGGGAGGACTCGCAGGCCACGTTCTTCACCTTCAAATAAATGGAAATAGAACTAATCTAGAGATGACCTGGATTCTAGTTGTCCGTAACTTTGTGACATTGGTTATGTAACATTTTTGTGTCTTGTCTCAACACGTCTAATTTATTCAGTTGTTCGTCTATCTGTCTATCCATCTGTCTGTCTGTCTATTACCTGTTCCTCTCAAATTGCTTGGGCATCAGCTCTTTAACCCACACTGTGACATGGAGAAGGCTGAGACATAGTCTCTGAGCTCCGGGTGCTACAGCAGGACTTCCCAACGTCTGTGTGCACCTGGGTCACCGGGGAATCTTGTGACATGCAGATGCTGAGTCCTGGGTCTAGAGTAGGGCCCACCGTGCTGCATTTTTAAAATGTTTCCAGGTGGTGTCGGTGCTGCTGTGGCTAGACCGTCCTCACCTGCCCTATCTTTTGGTGCCGTGATGTGGTCCAGTGGGTTAGCGTATGGAAAGGCACTTTGGAAAGGCAGAAGGTACTGCCCAAGTGGGCTGTGTGTTCTTGCGGGGTGTCCGTCTGGGCTCCAGACCATTAGTAGTAGAGACGGTTCGGTTGGGTTTACTTGGCTGTGATTGGCCCAGTGGAACTGGAGGCCGCGCTGAGCCCCCAGAGGGTTCTAGTTTCAATCTAGATCTGAAGTGAGAGCAGGCAGTTACCTACACTCAGCACCCCTCCCCCTGCACCTCCCACAGCACGTGAGCTGTTGTACGAAAGATGCTCGCTCTCCTGGAAGTGCCCCGAGCTCTGGCCCTGCCCTGGCTGGGAGCATCGACCCTCTGCAGGAAGATGTGGTTTTGCCATTTAACTAATTGGCAAGATTGGAAGCCATAATAAATAGCCAAGTATTTAATCCAAGATTAATTAGTGAATAAATACTGTTAGCCTGATAAGGAGAAAGCATTTCTGCCCTTCATGGGAAAGTGGTCATGTTGTGTTTTGAGCCTAAATTGGACAGAGCAGTTCTTCATTAGCCAATTTTTATTTACTCGCCCAAGGGAAGGCGACCCTGTGGGCCCTAGTGTGCACCTGCACAGGTATCTGCGACAAGGTGGTGGGGGTGGGGCATGCAGGCATTGAATTTAGAGAAGACAAGAAGTTTATTCTACTCTCGCCTTTTTTGCCATCTTTGTGATGTAAAAATTAAAATAAATTTGATTTTTAAAGGGAGCAGTGCATCAATATGGCCTAGAGCAAAATCAATAATAAAATTTCAAGTTGAAAAATTACCCAGAGGAAGCAAAACATTACGTGATCAGACCTCAGAAGAAAGAAAAGTCTAAGATATATTTCATTGATCTTGTCAGAGCAGTTTTGAGTTTGCTGTTTTTCCCTATTTTGCCTTTCCAGTGCAGAAATTCTGGAAGTTTATGTGAACATTGCACTAAAGAGGCATTGTAAGCAAAGTTGCCAGAACATTTTTATAGAGTAAATCATTTTTCAGCAAACCTTGACTCCCTTTGGCATGTCAGTATCAGGAAGAAAGCCAGGGAAGAGAACTGTTTTGTTCTCTTATAAATTGACAATAGTCATGTTCCTGAAAAGTTGAGTGTCAAATGAATTTGTGTAAATTGAGTTTTGTTTCTGAATGCGCTATGGAATCTCACAGTTGTAAAAGCAAAGGTGCCTTTTTGTTAAGAGAATACCTTTCCTCTCTCACTTTTTTTGCATTTAAAAATTTTTCTAAGTCAAGATTTTTGCATGTTGTGTCTGCTTAAAGCAGGGACCACCTATGAGCAAAGGGAAGGGCAGAGGCCGGGCGCAGTGGCTCACGCTTGTAATCCTAGCACTCTGGGAGGCCGAGGCGGGAGGATCGATCGCTTGAGGTCAGGAGTTCGAGACCAGCCTGAGCAAGAGCGAGACCCCGTCTCTACTAAAAATAGAAAGAAATGATCTGGACAACTAAAAATATATATAGAAAAAATTAGCCGGGCATGGTGGCGCATACCTGTAGTCCCAGCTACTCCAGAGGCTGAGGCAGGAGGATCACTTGAGCCCAGGAGTTTGAGGCTGCCGTGAGCTAGGCTGACGCCATGACTCTCTAACCCAGGCAACAGAGTGAGACTGTATCTCAAAGGGGAAAAACAAAGGGGGGGGGAAGGGCAGAAAGGATGATTCGCTCCACCACAGTCGGTGAAGTTCAGGCTAAATTCTTGAGGATGTTGGCAAGAGTCAGGCCAAACGTAGGGAAGAGCTAAAGGCATTGGGCAAATCCAGGCCGGTTACTGGCCGGAGACCCCGGAGACCAAGTGGGTGGAGATTATGGCCTCGAGGCCAGGCCACCCTGGGTTTGAGTCCCAGCTCCATCACCAGCCAGCAGTGTCATCCTAAACACATCACCAGATGGTGCGAGCTGCGATTCCTCAGCTCTGCGGTGAGGCAAGGATGTTTCCATTAGAATCTGCGTAAGGGGTGAAATGAGATTGTGCTGGGTAAACAGTAGGCGCTCAATGAATGGTAGCCACGTTTAGTGAGGGGCTGTAGAGCTCCTCTACCCCAAACATAGTATCCTGGCTGGGGTTTCTCCCAGCCTCCTCTTCCGTCCACCCCCTCCCTGTCCCAGCTCGGTGCCGGGCTTACCTTCATACAGGTGATGTTCCTCCCAACGAGCTGTGTAGGAAGTGCCTTGGTCACTAGCAGAGTGTCTCACCAGTACAGAGGGGCAAGTGGGGACACCAAGATGCCACAGGTGCTGTCTAGTGTGTACCCCAAGCTTCACCTTCATGTTGCTCAGACAGACGGGATCTTAGGGTGGACCGAGCCTTCTAGTGATGACAACAGCCCTCCTTCCTCCCGCCCAGTGCCTTCCTGGGCACCTGAGTGCCCTCCCGCTTCCCCTCTGAGGCTCAGAAGCCCTGACTTACCTCCCTCGCTCCCCCTGGAGGCAGGCGTCCCAGGCTCATCCACCTACTAGCTGTACGAGATCTTGATACACTACTTTTCATCCTAAGGCCTCAGTTTCCCCAGCTATAAAATGGGGATGATGCTAGCTGATTGGTAGTGTTCTGAAGGTGAAGGCTGGCATACAGAAAGCACTTTGAAGTAGTTTATGATTGTGAGCCCGTTTGAGCTCCAGGGCCAATGGTGCAAGGATGCGATAACTGAGCCAGTTGACAAGCTTGCATGTCCAGTCCTTGGACACGGAGGAGCGGCGTGCAGAGGCCGAGAGGTGCCATGGAAAGCAAAGGCCGACGGGCAGGAGAGGGAGGCAGTCAGCACCATCCAGTGCCTGCCTGTGCCGGCGCGTGCTGGGCCCTTGGTGTCCATGTGGCCCCATGACAGCCCTGGGTCCAGGCCCAGGAGATTCAGCTGTAGTCAGTAGCAGGGCGGGGCCCTGGCCTTCCGGCGGGACCTACAACATGGCATTGCTCCATCGCTGGCGTGTCCCCGCTGTCCTCGGGGGCCTGGTGAAGCCAGGGAGAGAGAAGGAGGGACAGGCGAGAGGGAGCCGCTGAGTAGGCCGATGGCCCTGCTGTGCCATTGACATTGATCAAGGTTTAATCAATTTCATTCTGTGAACTCTGAAGCTTCAGTATTGATCGCTAAGCATAGAATTGAAGGAAGGCGTCTCACTGTCAACGGTCAGGTGTGCTGGCCAGCTCAGGTGCTGGAGTGAATTTTGATTGAGAAGACACAGGTAGGATTTCAGGGGAGGCACGTTCTTTTCCAGAGACCGCTGAAATCTCACCTGGTCGTCTTCGCTTTAAAGGACGTCCGGTGTGCTGGTGGTTCATTCCTCCTCCCTGAGAAAGAGGCCGGGCAGCCTGGCGTGTGACAAACAAGTGCGCTTTGCAGTGAGACACGCCTGGGCTGGGCTCCCGGCTCAGCCACTCACCAGCCGAGACCTCAGGCATACCGCGTAATCATTCACGCCATAATCATTTATTGAACACCTACTGTGTACTGGGTACTCAGGATATACCAGCTTGAGTAAGTTAGACCTGGTACTTGTTTAGATCGATACTTTTCCTTGCTTGAAGAGGTAACTTTCTATTTTAAATTTTTGTTATGAAAAATGTCCAACATACATAGAAGAGTTTTCACTGAACCCCTACTTAATCATCACCCATTTTCGACAGTTACTAAGCATTCAAGCAGAACTTCCAGCCAGTGGAATGAACAGTTACAGCGCACAAGAGCGAAGGGGAGTTGCCGGGAGACCTCAAGTGAGTTAACCTCTCTAAGCCTCAGTTTCTTCATCTGCAAAATGGGAAAACGGTACTTGCCCCACAGGGCTGTGCAGAGGACGAAGTGAGGTGCTTCCCAGAGTGTGCCCGGATGGTGCCTGCAGGTGTGCGCCGTCCCAGGGCTGCCGGGAGGCTGCCGGGAGGGACTGTCTGCAGAGCCGCTGGCCAGGTGATGGTGGCGATGGGGCTGAGGTGCTGGTGATGCTTGTGACACCACCTGCTTATAGCACAGTGCCTGGCCAGCAGCAGGTCCTCAGCAGCTGGTGGTGAAGATGGAGATGATGATGGAATATGCTTTCTCAAATTTCAGCATGGTTGGTGAGAAAAAGTTAAGAGGTCATAGGAGAGAAACGCACGTGTGGTTGACATGTGCTGATGAAAGGGGCCGAAGAGACCGTTTAGAAAAGGCGTTTGCCACAGGGTGAAATACTGACGCCTCGAAACACTGAAATAATGTAAAACCTGCCATGCGTGTTGAGTGCCCTCCAGCAAAACTTCAAGGAGGTTATAGTCTCTTTGGGGACATAGGACAGAAACTCCTAATGAATTATGACAACAAACTGTTTAAGTAACAGTCCAAGACCACAGAAGACAGGGTGAAGCTGAGTACTTGCCTGTCACTTGTACGGACCGGCGGTGCTCAGGAACTCAGAGGACGGACCCTTCAAGCCAAGACAGCAGGGCGGCTTCCCCCGAAGACAGGAATGTCATCAGGCCTCCGGCAGTGGGTCGGACATACACTGCGGCCCCTCCACGTGTGGTTCAGAGGTCAGTAAGATAATGTTGAAGTTCAAGGTTCACACAGTTTAGTGATTTTTGAATCATTTTGAGGTTGAGTCCCAGCCCCTGTGCCCTGTCTGGCCCTGGAAGCTCGGTCAATAAAGCCCAGGTGGAGCGGCTTTAGGACAGGCGCACTTGGGGTGGTGGCCCCAGACCTGGACACAGGGTCTGGCACAGGGCCCCCCAGGCCGGGTCCCGGGCAGCCAGGGAATGGGCTTTGTGCTCCAGCCTGGGCACAGCCTGGGCAGTCGCCCTCTTCGTACTTGGCGTATCCAATTGTGAAATGAGGATTCCACCACGGACTTTCCGCAGGGTCGGGATGCCATGTGAGGATTACGAGATGCTTAGGGGCAGCATATTTAGCTGTCCAGACCTGGTGTTATTTTCAAATTGGTGTAGTCTAGTCCCACTTTTAAAAAGTGTGAGTTTTTTCCTACACCTCTAGGGGATACATTTATACCCCAACTCCCAATGCCCTGGGTGTTTGTTGAGAGACGTCCACACAGGACATAGACTCAGGGCACAGCTGAGAGTGTCCCCAGACTGGGCGGTGGGATGGGGGCTGCCTGCTGGGGAGGAGCAGCCACGTCAGCCCTGCCTGGCCCCTGTCTGGCTCTGCAGTGGCAGATGCTGTCAGTGCTTCCTACTTCGCACTTCCCTTGTGGGGTGTTTGCATTTTAGCGAAGACCTTCTAGAGCCCATACCTTATTCCAAAGGAATTGCTCTGTGGTGGAAACCCAGGAGGCCAGGTGATCCGGTAGAAAAAACACTGGATGTTGTATAAAGAGGTGTGTGCTGCATGTTTGTTGCAGAATAATGTACATGATGCAGTTGAACAATCGCTGTGAGTTACATGCATGCGCGCAGTGCGCAGGGTCAGAAGACACGGCACGCTGACAACAGTGGTGAATTCGGGTGAGTGGGGGCTGGGAACGGGGATGGGAGGCAGGATGGCCCGAAAGGGTTACAGTCTTCTCTGTAATGTTTTAATTTTGCACAAGAAGAATATATTCATATGCTAGAGCACTGGATTCTCCGAATCTCCTCACGTGTCACGTGAAGATGGGGAATCCTTAGGACTGGATGAGATGATGTTTATACACCTCCAAGCACAGTGCCGGGCACACAGACCTCTGTCAGCACAGGTGAGCATCGTTGCTGCTGCTGGAGCAGAGAGGGGGTGCCCACCTGCCTCTGCCTCCCCCTGGTCCTGTGGGAGGCTCCCTCCCCAGCCTCCCTTGCGGGTGGCAATCGCACGACCAGCTCTGGCCATAAATCCACCTGCACCATCTTCCTCACTTAGGCACTTGGGGCCAGGTAAGCCTTAGAGACAGTGGTGTCATCCCGAGGGTCCACGTGGAACACAGCCACCTGGAAAGCCACCTGGCTCCCATTAGACTGTGAGGTGAGCGAGAAGTGAAATTCTGGTGTCAAGCACTGAGATTTCTGGGTCGCTTCTTGTCAATGCGAGGTGTAGTAATTACCCTACTATATTTTCTGCCTGGGTTCCGAGTTTGTGATTCTGTTGTGCTGTCTTGGCCTCAGTTCCTTCACTGTAAGGTGGGGAAGTCACGTTGTTCTGCCTTTCTTGCTTGCCCCAGACGGTTGTGCGGAGACGCTGTGAGCCTCAGTTCCTTCACTGTAAGGTGGGGAAGTCACGTTGTTCTGCCTTTCTTGCTTGCCCCAGACGGTTGTGCGGAGACGCTGTGAGCGGCACCACCCTGGGCCTGCCATGCGGGCTGGGGTGTCGGGTTGCAGAGCTGGGCTTTCTCCACCCCAGGCCGTGTGGCTCAGACCGCTGTGTGAGCTGTGGGGTGAGGCCCTGTCTGAAAGGGGGCGGGAGGGGCTGGGGAGAGGAGCCACAGTTAGAGGTGGCTGCTGCAGCTTCAGTATTGCAATAGGATCCGCGGATCAGGCAGGATCGATTCTCAGGATCCATTAACTGCAGGCTGATAAGAGACTCAGTGTGTTTGGGGGGATGGCCGTTGCCCAGGCCCAAGCAAAAACTTGCACTGTAAGCAGTAATTAAGAAGCGATTTGCCCTTGGCCCCTGTTCCTGGGATGGATGCCAGCCCCGAGCCTTCAGAGCTGCCTGCCTTCAGCCGCCGACTCAGATGGGGCAGGTGACGCGTCTGCAGCCCACGTGGGCCTTTGGCAGGGCCCTGTCCTAGCTTCGTGCTGGGGGTGAATATTGCTGGAAAGGGCCTTTAAGGGCGCAAAGGTGAGTCTGCCCATTCGGCCGGTCTGCCAGCAGGCGGGGCAGCGTGGGCCAGTGGAGAGAGCTCTGGGTGCAGAGGCAGCAAACCTGGACTCTGGTCAGGCCCTTGTCTTGGTCTGTAAGAAGCTTTTTAAACCTGGCTGCACCACCGCCGTGCGCTGGGCCTCAGTTTGCCCTCTGTGAAACTGTCCAGTCGTGGGCCCTGGGGGCGCAGTGTGGCAGAGCCAGCATCCGGGCCTCACGGAGCCCCCAGCCTGCGCCAGCACTGTGCACCCTTTAGTCTAAAATTCTGAGGGTCTGTGGGTGACGAACACTGAAATCCGAAACGTTCGGTTTTATGGAGGAAATGGTGGAGATGAATTTGGGGCGGAGGTCGGGGGACGATGGAAGGAAGCAGGACTCCCGGGGATCCTGACACGTCAGCCCTGCTCTTCCCTGTGTTGTGTGTGCACCAGCACGCACCTTTGCACGGAGAAGCCTCAAGTCGTTTTGGGATGTTCACGAAAGCAGTAGGAGGGCAAGACGAAAACAGATGGAGAAGAACAGAAAGACGTCTCCATCTGCCTTGACTCGTGCTCAGACCATTTCATCGGAAGGCATCGTTTATGCACATTTATGCGAGTGAGCTGGTTTCCTCGAGTTAATCGTTTCTCCTTTCCCACTGACAGAGTGGGTGCGACTGCAGCAGGAAGGGAGTGACTCAGTGTTTCACGATCTGGACGCCCCCGCGCCCCAGACCCCTCTCCCCGCAGGCGCACACGGTGCCGCGGCGGCTCGTGGAGGAGGCTCTGCAGGCAGAAGAAAGAGGAATCAAAGGCAGAGAGCCCCAGTCCGTTGGTTCAGAAACTCACGTCTGTGTGACAGGACGTTTGCTGCCTGCTGTCTGGGCGGGGGGTGGGTGGAGTTTCTCTTTCACAGTGAATATTGAACTTGGTCTCAGCTGGGGAGGGACAGCTTCCCCCTCCTCGCAGTCCTGGGGCTGGGGCAGGGTCCGTCTCTGGCTATGGATCTGCAGGTCCAGGAAGTTCTCCTGGCTCTCAAGCCTCCTTCTTATTTCCTTGGACCAAGAACGTCTGTCTTACATGGTCCAAAGCAGAACTGACCATTTAATTAAGAGCAAACCCAGCTCACGTTTACCAGCTGGTTTGCAGTCTGCACAGCTCTGTGGAGATCCCCCCATTTTTTCGTTACCGTGTGTCTTTGGGGGCTGCTCCGCACTTACGGGGGGAGACTTGTGGCAGGCCCAAGGCCTGCTAGTGATGGGTGGAGAGGCTGGGGCCTGGGGCCGCACTCCGCATCCTGCGCTCGTCCCTGAATGGCCCCGTGCGCATGCGTGTGGCGTGTGTGATGGGATGTGTGCGGTGGATGTGCGTGTGCGTGGTGGGGTGTGTGCCTGTGTGTGTCTGGCGGGCAGGTGGCCGAGGGCAGTGGGGATGGCGGTGGGGGAGGGCGTCACCTCCACTTGTTTGTCCTGGGCCTGCACGTGCAGAGAATCTTTGTACTCGTCCACCCCCTTTCGTGACCTGGATCTGCTTCTACGGGCACAGCAGTGTTGTGGCTGTCTCTGTCTGTCCCTTATTGGACCGGATCACACTCACAGTTCATCTGTGGGCATCCCTGAGGGTGTACCAAGGTCTGCCAGAGTGAGGGGTTGGACAGGGGAGGGGCAGCGCTGCCTCCCCTCCTAAGGCCAGGGCCATTCCCCTGGTGACAGTTGGTGGTTTTATGACGTGCAATCTGAGGAAACCCCTCCTGACCTACCTCCCGAGGACCCTTAGCCTGTACCACATCTTGGGTGAACAAGCTCCATACGTTTATAAACAGCTGTAAATTTGTTCAAAAATCACCTCCTTCAAACTTCAGAAGAGATCTGCTCGTTCTGGTGTGCTGGGGTTTGGGAACAAGGTAGTGTCCGCCTGTCCCTCTCATGAGATTTTCTAGATTTCCATCATCACCGTCCCTTTGGCTGTCTCTGGAGGCCCAGGGAGTGCCTGGAGCGACAGAAGGGATCTTCCCGCCAGCCCCGCTGCACCGTCTGCCCGTGGGCCGGACACAGGGCTGGGGCTTGGTGTGCCTGGTCTCGCCTTTAACCATGCCTCCAGACCCGGAGAACGGAGCCTGGCGAGGGGGTAAGGGTACGAATAGACAATGAAGTCGAAGGGGTAAGTTCCCCGTTGCCAGCAGAGTGACATGACTATACTTAACAAAGTGCAATGTACTCAGGGGCACCCGGACACCTGCCTCAATCACGACACGTTATGTGCCTGTAACAGAACTTCTCAGGTACCCCAGACATTTGCATGAATGAAAAAAAATAAAAGGCAAATCTAAGCATGCACTGTTGAAAATATAGCTGGGTGTGGTGGCGCCCGCCTGTAGTCCCAGCTACTCAGGAGGCTGAGACTGGAGGATCCCTTGAGCCCAGCAGCTCAAGGCTGCAGTGAGCTATGGTCTCGCCACTGCACTCCAGCCTGGGTGACAGAGTGAGACCCCAGGTCAGAAAATAAAATAAAACAAACGTGTCCAGTTATGTTATCTGAATCATGCACATGCTCATAAAGCAACAGTCCCCCACCCCACGTTGACCAACACCGGGCCCCAGTCCCAAACAAAGCGCTTTAACTGTCTCTATGTAGTTCTCTGGGTGGTTGCCTCCACATTTAAATATTAACGCACACTTTCCTTTAGTCTCCACGACAGTCACGCGAGGTAGGTGCTCTTATGGTCTCCACTTTACAGATGAAGAAACTGAGTCTTGCAGGGGATACGTGCTTTGCCCAGGGTCTCTCGAGCTGGGAAGTGGCCAAGCCAGGGCTTGACTCCAGGTCCCCACTTGAAAGCCACAGTGCTAGGCAGGAGGTGGCTGTGTGCTTCCCTCTGTCCACCCTGCTGTCCCCTGGAGCCCTGCCCCCACCCCAGCTCCAGGGTGGCCTGGGTTGCCCGTGGTCAGCACAGTGCTTTCTGGTTTCCAGCCTCTGTGTGTACGGCCCTCCCTGCCAGGGAGGCTGCCTGGCCCCTTGAGTCCCCGTCCAGCTGGGCTGGTGGGTTTGCACAGGCCCCTGGTCATCCCCAGTGACAGGGACGTCGGTGGGACAGAGCCAGCCTGGGAGCGTCCTGGCCCCCAGGAGCCAGGGTGCCAGCTGAGGGGGTTTGCTGTTAGGCCGCGTTTCCCGGGGTCCCTTCAGGGACAACAGAGAGAGCAGTGGTCATCCACACGTTCTTGGTGTGTGGCACGAAGGGTCACTTTCTGTTTCTTTTTACAGCTTTATTAAGGTCTCATTGATGTACAAACAACTGCATGTATTTGACGTGTGCGACTCGATGAATTCGGACTTAGGTGTCGTCCCTGTTGCTGCCACCACAGTCGTGGCAATAAACACACCCGTTGCCTCCGGAAGTTACCTGGTGTCCCTTGTTTTGGTTTGTTGTGGTGGTGAGAACGCAACCCGAGTCTGCCCTCCTGGCCGTGCCGCAGCACGCTGCAGCGTTGTCTGCCGTGGGACCGAGCTGCGGGGCAGGTCCCCAGACTGTTTGTCCTGCGTAACTGAGACTTTGTGCCCATCGTTGCCGCCGTCTCCCCAGCCCCTGGCAGCCGCCGCCCTGTGCTCTGCCTCTGAGTCCGACTGTGGCAGTGTTTCCTCTAAGAGGAACCAGGTGGCGTGTGTCGTCGGTGTCTCCTGGGACTGCCCTGTCTACTGAGGGCGACGTCCTCCAGGCTCATCCATGTTGTCGCAAGCGGTCGGAGCTCCCTCACTTTTAGGCTGAGTGATTCCCTGTTGTCCGTATATCCACATTTTCCTTATCCGTTCATTGGGCGGTGGGCATCTGGATTGCTCCCTGTCCTGGCGACTGTGGACGTGGCTGCAGGGAGCACGGGGGTGCAGGTGTCTCCTGGAAGCCCTGATTTAATTCCCAGGACGTGCCCGGAAGTGGGGCTGGCGGCGCAGAGGGTGGATCTGCGTCCGACTTTCCTCCACATTGTTTCACAGCGGCTTCTCCGTGTCACACTCCCACCCCCTGTGTGGGGTTCCAGTGTCTCCACGACCTTGCCAACACTCCTACCTGTTTGTTTGTTTGGATAAGGGCCATCCTACCAGGCGTGACGTGGTAGAAAGGATTACTTGCATTCTGAGTGGACACCGTTTTTGCTGCTGTTGGCATGTGTGTGCTCCTACCGAACTCAGCTGTGTTACGGACCGAGTGTTTGTGTCCCCACACCCGAATTCATATTTTGGAACTCTGGTCCGCAGTGTGGTGGTATTAGAGACCCCACCTTTGGGAGGTAATTAGGCCATGAGGATGGAGCTTCCTGTCACAGCCAGGGTGGGCACGGTGAGAAGGCAGCTGTCGGCGAGGCAGAGAGAGCCCGGCCGAGAACCAGCCCTGTTGACACCTTGATCTCCGACTTGCAGCGTCCAGCGCTGTGACAAACAAGGTGTGTCTGCTGCTCAAGCGCCCAGTCCCGGTGCTTCGGCACAGCAGCCCCAGCTGAGACACTGGAATGCGAAAACGTACTCAGCTGTAAAATTAAGTAGTATCATTAATAAGTGTTTTTTATAATGAATCTTTAGAGCAAGCTTTACATTTATGGGGAAATTTCAAAGACAGTACAGAGAGTTCCCATACACCCGGCAGCCAGACTCCCCCACAAGTAACATGTGACATCAGTGTGTGACATTTGTTACCAGTGATGAACCAGTGTTGATAGAGTTTTATCAAATAAGTCCATGCATTATTCAGATGTCCTTGTTCTCTCTCTATGTCCTTTTTCTGTCCCAGGATCCCATCCCGGATCCCACATGACGTTTAGTCCTCGTGTCTCCTCAGGCTCCTGTTCGCTGTGGTGGCATCTCAGACTTGCCTTGTTTTTGGCAGCCCTGACAGTTTTGAGGACTGGTGGCCCCTGGCTTTCTGGAATGCCATCTTGGCAGGCTTGGTTGTTATTGGTCATTGGTGAACACAAGGCCCAACCAGGGTTGTCCGAGCCTTCCACGGGGGAGGTCCTGCAGTGGGGGAGGGTTTGGGGCTAAATAGACCATTTCTCTGGGCAGCATTTCAGAGTGATTCTTACCCACCCTTCTGTGCATTCCAGAGATGTAAAAGTCATCTCTAGGGCCCCACCAGGCCAAGGCTCTGTTCTGCTGAGCACTGTTTATTTCGCAGTTGTCTGGGGACAAAGGGGCCTGCTTCACTGTGGCTCCCCGAGCCCCAGCGCCACTCGGGGGTAGCGTGTGGGCAGTGAGTAGGTAACTCTGAGCCGGGCTGCCTGGGTTTGAGTCCCAGCTCTGCCACCAACAGTCCCAGCAACCTGGCCACGTGCCTGAGTTTCCTCACCTCAGTCTGAGTGAGGATGAGGGTGGGGCCAGCTAACATATGCAAAGTGCTTAGAACATGCTGCACCGGCTCGGCTCTCTGTAAGTGTGGGGATCGTTATCGTATAGAAGCACCAGTTACAACTCTGGAAATCACTGACGCGCGGAGATGACGGGTGAGTTCCTGTTTCTGCGGCACGGCCCCTAACTGGGGCAGGTGACATGGTCTTGCTGTATTCCTAGAAGTCACTTTAGGACACAGTACAGGAGTGTGTGGCACACAGTCAGCGCTTTATATACGTCAGCTCCGCCAGCATCGTGTGTGTTACCAGCACCCTGGGCTCAGGGCCTCCCCGGTCCCACGCGGCGTATTTGGGTCCTCCAGCTGCGTGGGCCCCGCACCCAGAAGGACTAGAGCTCAGATCCTGGATTCTGGGACCAACTGTGCGACCAGCCCTTCTGTGCCTTGCTGTCCCCATCTGTAAAATGGGGACGGCAATAGCACCTCCCACTGGACAAGGAGTAAATGAAGTGGGGTGGGCGTCTGGCATGTGGAAAGTGCCCCCTAAATGGAAGTGATGGATGTTATTAGCACATCTGTGAGCACTGTCTCTGTGGAGGGCACGGTCGGGGCCCAGGGGCCATCACAAGCAGCAGGAGGGGGACGTGTGGAGGAGGGGACGTCTCGGAGCCAGAGCGCGGGTTGCCGAGGCGATCCCTGCTGCCTCTGTCTGAAGGGGACCGTGTGTACGCCTCCTTTTGTTGTTCACTGGGTATCATCCAACTAGATTAACATTTTTAAAGGTCCGCTACGTGCATGAACCACCCAAATGCGATCATGCGTATTATTTCACTTAATTTTTACAAATACTATCCCATTTTACAGGTAGAGAAATGGAGGTTCAAATAACCATTCCTGGGTCATGAGGCCATTAGCCGTGGAATAGGAAGCCGCACGTCAGTGTGTTTTCTCTCCCCCTCCTGAGCAAAAGGGCATGTGCTCAAGTAATAAAACCGCAGCATCTTTATGAAAAGCAGACTGAAGTCTACACCAGGGCAAGGACTGTTTCTGTCTCGTTCACCCTCCTCCCAGAACTGGGTCCATAAAAGGCATCTAGTAAGCGCTGAATAAATATCTGAGGAATGAGTGTGTGCCCGTGGAGATGCGCACTCCACAGCTCTCTCGCATCTATCTCACCCGAGCCGTACAACTCCTCTGCGGGAGAGGGGTTGGTGACCTGTCTCCATTTTATGAATCAAAGAAATGAAAGGGAAACAAATGTTTATCGAGAGCCTTCTCTGGGTGGATGCTTTGCGGTGTCACCTCACGAACCAGTGCGTGTTGTCTCTGGGGGAACGTCACACCACTGCTGGCTGCAGACCCAGGACCACGACCTCTGCACCCAGACCCCCGGGCGCAGGCTCTGCCCACGGCCCCCAAAGCCTCTGACCCTCCTGTTCAGAGGCGCCTGCCTTGAGTCCCTAGGCTGGGCCGGCTGCAAGCGCGGGCACTGAGAACGGAGCCGCCCTCGGAGCCACCCCCGTCACAGGGAGGGCAGGGCTGCTGCCTGCACTGCTGGGACAATGTCAGCGACGGGCCCGGCACACGGATGTGCTCACAGCACACGACGGTTGTCATTATGAGCTCCTGTTCTTTAATCACATGGCCCTGCTACCGTGGACAGGAGATGGAGCACGAGATTCCTGGCGGACGGAAGCCTGGCTTCATTTATCTGTGTTACGCATGACTTCCTCGCCCCTCAGAAACAGCAAGAACTGAGGTGTTTTTTTCTTTTTTTAAAAAAACTTTTGCTTGTTAACAAAAATACTGAACTGTCAGCAGGTTTTCGTTGAGCAGGGATCTGCAGCAAGAAAGGAGGTCGTTTGACAAGTGCTGCGAGTCGTGCTGGGCACAGGGGAGCTTCGGGCGAATCAGGGCCTCCCAGGGCTGCTGACGTGCTTTTCCGAGGCCTTTGACAGCCACGGGCCTGGCACAGCTGCAGGGGGGGGTGTCTGCGCGCCACCCTGGACGGTGCGCCAGGCGCGGGCCCAGAGAGGCTCCCAGAGGGCAGATCTGCCCCGCGCTGTGCTAGCTGCTCCCGCTGCCTTTAATTCCCCCCACCCGCCCGCCTGGGCTGCCAGGACCCTCCGGGCGGCTGCAGGGAGCCCTGTGCTGGCGTGAGGGTCCCTGAGCTGCCATCTCAAGGCGGGGGACGCCTGGGCTGTCGTCTGGTCCAGGAGGCGGCACTGCGGCGAAAGGCCAGATGGTGACTATGTTAGACTCTGCGGACCACACGCTGTCTGTCACAGCAGTTATTCTTCCTTGAATTTTTCCCCAACCAGTTAAAAAGGTAAAAGCATCCTTAGCGCGGGCCGTGCAGACGCCGTCAGGCTGGGCGAGGCCTGCCTGCACGCGCCTCCCCCCTGAAGCCTGAATCTTCTCTGCCAAGACCCCCGTGACAGGGGGCTCATGCAGCCTCGGCCGAGCGTCCTCCCCACAGCACACACACTCCATCGGCTCCTGCGAGAGGAGGCAAGGAGGGCTGCCGTTCTGGGCCCTCAGGTCTCCGGGACACCCACTTGCCCCCTGCTGCACACCTTGTAGCTGCTGTGACCGATTCCTAACCGTCTTCTCGCTGCCGTCACATCACACAGTAGGTTGCAGGGAAGCCTCGCGAGGCCACAGAGGGCTGGTCCCTTAGCACCGCCACCCGGGGTAGGGTGGCCATCCCAGGCAGGACCTGCGCTAGCACGGGGTGTCTGTGGGAAGCAGGGCTGGGCTGTGCTGCCGGCTGTGATGGCGGGGAGAGGTGGCGGGGAGCAGTGGGCGGCATCACTGAGCTGCACTTACCCATCTTCATCCTCAGAGCCAGCGAGTGTGACCTTCACATGCCCATCATCGGACAGACACGGGTGCCACGCCCCCGAGTACGGTCAGGTGCTCCAGGGTCCCTACTAGGGCTCCATCAACCACATTGCTTCGGCTAAGACTGGGCCACATGCTTGTACCTTCTGTGACCTCTTCGTTGCCTTCAGGATCGCGCCATGGTGGCCACTCAAGGGCAGCTCTGGACCCAGGGACCCTCTATCCTCAGCTCCGGGTCCAGCCCCGCCAGGCAACTCCGGCCAAAACGGTGGGGCGAAGGCTGGGCCGGGCTGGAGATCACAGGCCAGCCTTTGTAGCGACGCGTGTCATGGGTTTGGGGAGGGGTTTGATCGGTCAGGGCAGGTGTTTGCAGGAACCAAACCACAGCACTTCCCAGACATTGTGGTCGCGTCGTCCGTCTGAGTCTGGCCGGCTGGCGGGTCCTGGAGCCTGACGCTCCCTCCTCCTGCCTCCTCACCTCTGACTCCCAGGTCGTGTCTCAAGACTGCCGGTGTGGCCTCCTGACTGTCTCTCAGACCCTCGTCCCCTCCTCTCTGCCCTGGGGCCATGGCCTGGTGCCAGCCTCGGCAGCCCACCCTGGACTGCTCCTGACCAGCCGCACCCCCTCGGCTGCCGGAGTGACCTTTCCGAATGCGCCATGGACCAGGGCGCTCTGACCTGCTGAAAGCCCCGGGCCGCTCAGGACAGAGGGAAACCCTTTGCTTGCCAGGCCAGGCCCGTGGGACCACCCGCCGGTGCCCCTCCGACGTTCTGCTTGAGCCACGCGGTGCCCCCTGCGCAGCCGTTTGCTGCCTCCATGCCTTTGCCCGGGCTGGGCCCTGCCTGGGCGCCGATCGTTCGCAGCGTCCTCTGGGCTGGCCGTGCTTACCCTCTAGGCCTGGGGTCAGCCCTGGGCTCTAGGCTCTTGGTCCAGTCCTGCCGCACCTCCGTGCTCTGATGCCAGGGACTCCGCTGGGCTCTTGTCCCACTGCTGTGGTGGTTGTCCCCTGGCAGGTGACCTCCTTGCGTGCCAGTGTGGTCCTGCGTGTACTGTGGCAGGCGCAGCACTGACGGCGGCCGGGACACAGGGGTGCTCAGCGGACGTGTTCGCGGGACGAAGGGGGGATGAGACTCAGGGAGCGTCTGGCCTGCATCGGGCAAACTCTAGCCCATCTTTCGGAAACCCAGGACCGGGAGATGACCCCATCTCACGTGGTGACCATTGCCGTCTCTGACCATCTTTCTTGCCACAGCGCCCTGCCCCTCGTCTAATCTAACCGAAATCCCTGGCCCTTCCGGTTAACCTTGTGCCCCCGGCCTTGCAGATGGAGATCAGCTGCTCAGCATCTGGCGCCGCTTTTCAGATAAATTCCAGACAGGTGTTCCCCTTTGTTAATGGCAAAATAAAAAGCCCCAGAAAGGAAGTGCCACCCGCCCCCCTCCATTGTGGGGGGACCCGTGGGTGGCACCACCTCCAACACCTGCAGTAGTCACAGGGTGCTTGGGACGTGTGGAAGCCACTGTGAGTCACCCAGGCTGGCTGGGGAAGACCTGGGGGGCTGGCAGAGTCCATGTGAGGGGGGTTTCTAGGGGTGACCCCCGAGGTCCTTTGAGAGGGTCCGATGCGTCCCGGAGGGAGGAGGAAGCCTGCTCGGGAGCAGTTCTCAGGCCCCCCCACGCTTGGCCTTGGAGTGCAGCTCCTGGCGGGGCGGGCGGCGGGAGGACCGTGGGCCTTCCTGCGCCTTCCCCAGCACCCCGGGAGAGAGGGCTGCCTGGCGGACCCAGCTCTCTGGTCCCCGGGGAGGAGCCGGGAAGCCAACACTGTGGGTGTGTGGCTCCGGGTTCCCTGAGGTGTGAGGAATTACCTGCGGGCGTGGCGGTGGGCGAGAGCACCCCTGTGGGACGTAGATGTGGCACATGAAGATACCTGCCAGTGTGCTCTCCGGGGCACACTTACGCCAGGCGCTGCTCGCTGCTTCCCTGAAATTCGGATGTGTCGGGCACCCTGTGGGCAGCCTCCCTTGAGGGCGTGGGCACTCCGGGTGCCAGTCAGTCAAGAAGAGGTGGGTCCTTGTCCAGCTGCAGTGACTGGGACAGGGCGTGGCCCCAAAGGTCGCCTGCCTTGGCTTTGCTGTCTTGGGTCTGAGGGTCTCTAGGCCAGCCTGGGGTGGGAGAGTGGCCTCTGCCTCGCGGGCACTGGCCGGCGGGTGTGCAGGACGGAAGGGGTTGGGGTTTGTCTCTGGGTCAGTCCCCCTTGCGGCTCTGAGCCTTTAGTCGAGGTGGGGCGTGTGCTGGGCTGCGTGTGCTGGGCTGCGTGTGCTGGGCTGCGTGTGCTGGGCTGCGTGTGCTGGGCTGCGTGTGCTGGGCTGCGTGTCCTGGGCTGCGTGTGCTGGGCAGCGTGTCCTGGGCTGCGTGTGCTGGGCTGCAGGCTGTGGGCCTCCAGAGGAAGGGCTGGTCCCTGGGTGAGGCCGGTGGGGAGGGAGTGGGGAGGTGGGTCCCAGGGGACACCACGTTTCCCTGTCTCCCCCCTTCCCGTGGGGAGTCGTTCTTTCTTTTCAGTCTTGGAGGATCTGGGCTTGATTTTTGAAATCATTTTAAATATTTATTTTTAAAATTCGCATGCTGTAAAATTAACTTCTCTTTTGGTTCAGTCCCATGAGTTTTAACAAAGGCATCGAGGCATGCACCACAACCAACATCCACACAGATCAGCACCCCCCAAAATTCTCTCCTGCTGCCCCTTTGAGGGCAAATCCTCCCCCACCCCCGGCCCGTGCCACCCCAGATCTGTTCTCTGCCCTTGCAGTTTTGCCCCTTCCAGATTGTCTTCCGCGTGGGATCACGCAGCGCGTGGCCTTTGCGTCCGGCTTCTGCCTCGAGGGCCGCACTTGACCAGGCATCAGTACTGACCCGCTGCATGGACGGGCCAGAGCTTGTTCGTTCGCTCACCCGCTGAGGACGTTTGCGGTGATTCCGGCGAGGGGCGGTCATAGAGTAAGGCTGCTCGGAACCTGGGGTGCAGGTGTTTGTGTCGGTGCAGGTTTGCTTCCTCCGGGGTGGTCCCTGGGGCAGACTGCCGGGTCGCAAGCAAGGTGCACCTTAAGGTTGGAGGGGAGCTGGCGAGCACCCAGGGGGCCCGTGCTGCTGATTGGCTTTTAGTTTCACAGATGGGGACACGGGGGCCCGAGGGGCCACCTGAGGCGTGCAGAGTTCTAAGGGAAGTCAGTGCTGGGGGCCAGGCTGGAGCCCGGGCCTCCTGCCTCCCGAGCCACCGTGCTCTGGGCTGAATTTCACATTCCATGGTCGTTTGCTGTAACCTTGTTCTCACGGGGCACGCTTTGGGGACACGCTGGGCAGCCCCCACTGAGCTTCTGCAGCCAGTGAGAAGGAGTGTGACCAGAGGGGCTCACCCATATGTGACAAAGACCTAGTGACTGTGTCAGCACAGGCGTGTTGGTGAACGGAGGCCACCTCAGCGTTATGGTGGCACCGCGGACGCGGCCCTGACCCCGGCTCTTGGGCGCGATGGAGCCGTCTACAACACCATGCTGCTGAGACCTCTCCGCGCAGAGCTGACGCAGAACTGGCTTTCCAGGTGTGCCCGTGGGTGCCGGGCACCGTGCTTTTGTCGTCTGACTCCCTGCCCCTCGCACCTGCCGTCTGGGCTGTGGGGCGTGTTTCTGAAAGTCCCCTTTTCTTTATCTGCTTCAAGCTTGGAATCAAGGTAGCGGGTCCTGCCACCCCCTGGGAATCTGGCTTCACCACGGTTCCAGCTCTGGAACATTTCAGTGGAGGATTAATTGTTATTCACGCTGTCATTGTTATGTAGGTCACTTTTTCTTTGGAGCAAGTTGATGGGATTTTATTATCTGTGGAAAGCAGCCATACCAGAATGGAGAATACTTTTGATTGATGATTTAGCTTAAAAATAGTTTCCTATTTTAATAAGCCTCCTTGGGAACAAATGACCCTGGAGGGGAACTGTGTGCTTATCTGGTAGCCTATGTATTTTTGTAGAAATTTTGTAGAAATTTGTGTATTTGGAGGAAAAGGAGAGGGACTGTGACTGTTTGGTCCTAGGGCCTGGGTCTAGAAGTCTGGCATGGGGGCCTTTTTGGCCTCTGCCCGGCTGACTGCCTTCTGCCCAGGGGACTGCAGTGTTCCTCCCTGGGACAAAAGGCGGGTAGTGACTGTGTGAATGTTTCCAGTTGGATTCCTGAAGCTCAAAATTAGATTCACCAAATATTTAATAGTTATTTAGTATTTGCTCTGTGCCAGGCAAAACTGTGCTAGATACTTTCATTGATACTGTCTGGGAATATCTAGGCAGAGAGGAGACCCTCACTTATAAAAGCTACATACCTTGCCAAGTCAGCTTTTTAAAGGCAGCTAAGGGAAGGCAGTGTTTTAAACAGCGAAGGCCGTTAGTGCTGGAAATGGAAAATCACAAAGAGAATCTGAATTTTGGAGGATTATTTACCCTGGGGATCTATCAATGCCAGAGCGGGTTAGATTTGGAGAAAGTGGAGCATCCAGGGGAGGGCTGGGTCTCTGGGGTCAGGCAGCCTGGGTGCAAATCCTGCTCCCCTCGCTGCTGGTGTGGCCTTGAGCAAGTAGCACAACCTCTCTGCGCCTGGATTTCTGCACCTGCAGAGTGGGAGCAGCAATGGCCCCTCATAAGGTTGCGATGAGGACGAGCCCTTCCGGAACATCAGTAAGGTGAGGGACAGGCTGCCCAGACCCTGTTCCTTAGGCAGCTAAGATCACGAAGCCACAAGAAGAAACCGCAGAGATTTTTTTTTCTAGTGAATGCCAAAATTGAGGTTTTCCTTTGAAGCCTTATGGAGGAAGTGTCTGAAAGCCAACTCACAGGCTGTGGAAAGTGCTTCCCCAAAAGCCGGTGATATGTAAACAGGGGCCCCCACCTCAGGTGGGCAGGGCCGAAAGGGGACATCCTCGACTGGGCCGGCCGTGCTGTGAGCAGGGGAACCTCACTAATGGTTCTAAACGTGTGGCTGAGTAGGATTGGTTTCATTTATTTATTCTGTAAGCAGAGGCCGAGGGAACCAGGACGGCCCAGAGGGCGCCAGGGGGCGCTCTAGAGAGGACGGGCAGCCGGTCCGAGTGGGCCAGGCGGGAGGGCGGCTGCTGCTGGAAGCCAGTCCTGCCTCACCGCAGTCGGTATCCAGGGGAGAAGGCGCCTGCTGGGACCTCCCTGCTCCCCACCACTTCCGCAGGTCAGCAAGTGCCCCTTCCCAACAGCTTCTCAGACAAAAGTGCAAAGTAGCCCCCACGAAAGACGTGAGGCCTGGGGGACAAGCGTGAGGAGTGATGCCTGCTTGTCACAAGCATTGCCCCAGCCGGTCATTGCATATGAACTAAGGTAGCCCAGGCAGCAGGTGAGCTCGGTGGGAAGTAGGGAACCCAGGCGGCAGGTGAGCTCGGTGGGAAGTAGGGAACCCAGGCGGCAGGTGAGCTCGGTGGGAACTAGGGAACCCAGGCGGCAGGTGAGCTCGGTGGGAACTAGGGAACCCAGGCGGCAGGTGAGCTCGGTGGGAAGTAGGGGACCCAGGCGGCAGGTGCGCTCGGTGGGAACTAGGGGACCCAGGCGGCAGGTGCGCTCGGTGGGAACTAGGGAACCCAGGCGGCAGGTGAGCTCGGTGGGAACTAGGGAACCCAGGCGGCAGGTGAGCTCGGTGGGAACTAGGGAACCCAGGCGGCAGGTGAGCTCGGTGGGAAGTAGGGAACCCAGGCGGCAGGTGAGCTCGGTGGGAACTAGGGGACCCAGGCGGCAGGTGCGCTCGGTGGGAAGTAGGGGACCCAGGCGGCAGGTGAGCTCGGTGGGAACTAGGGAACCCAGGCGGCAGGTGCGCTCGGTGGGAAGTAGGGGACCCAGGCGGCAGGTGCGCTCGGTGGGAAGTAGGGAACCCAGGCGGCAGGTGCGCTCGGTGGGAACTAGGGAACCCAGGCGGCAGGTGAGCTCGGTGGGAACTAGGGAACCCAGGCGGCAGGTGAGCTCGGTGGGAACTAGGGGACCCAGGCGGCAGGTGAGCTCGGTGGGAACTAGGGAACCCAGGCGGCAGGTGCGCTCGGTGGGAACTAGGGTAACGCAGTCAGCAGGGGTGCTCAGTGTGAACTAGGGTAGCACCAGGCGGCAGGTGCGCTTGGTGTGAACTAGTGCATTCAGGAGCATTTTAGTGCCACTATTTCAAGGACATAAAAGGCCAAGGTATAAGAACCCCACAGAGCAAGGAACCACTTGTCCCAGGAGCACAGAGGAGATTCGCTCCATCTGCTGGTGACGGTAGTGATTTCAAGGAAGGGAAGGCTTCCTGTGGGAGGTGGCACCTAGGGAAGTGCCAGGGGGGTCAGGCGGAAATGGAGGCGGGGGAGTGGCCACAGTGGAATCTGTAATTCTGTCCCCCACACACCTCAGGCCAGCACTTGCAAGTGTGGAATATGGAGATGGTGAGGGTGGAGAAGGGGGTGTCCTAGAACGCTGGGCCCGGAGCTGGGAGGAGTCCTAGTGAGGAAAGGCGGCCCAGAGAGGTCGCGATTTGTCAAAGCCACACAGCTGAGTGCAGGGTTGGAGGGTGGGGCTGGGGGACCTGGGGAGGGGGTTGCATGGAGGGAACAGGGAGCGGCACTGGTGGTCCTGCTTCCTCTTCCTCCTCCCTCTCCCCTCGCCTCTTCCCCAGCCCCCTCCCTCTCCTCCCTTCCTCCCCCCTCCTCGAGCACACAGTCTCTAATAAGAAATTAAACATTCAGTATAGGTAATGGAAGGTTGATTGATAACTGGAAGTCGGTGCTGAGTGCCTGGAATTCAAATCCCTCCGGGAGCTTGGGTGAAAGTGTCCTGTTGAGTTTCCGTGGTCCGGGGCTGAGCTGTGCTCATAGTCTGCTATTGATAGCAGGTGAGTTCCAGCCAGTCCGGGGTTAATCGTGCTTGCTCCGTCAGGGACACGTGTGTAATTGTGTTTGGGAGTGGAGGGAACAGCCTTTGTAATATGGGGTCAGAAAAATACTTTTTATTCCTTTAATATTAGAAAATAACTGTGGTTACTTAGTAATCCTGTCTAAGCCACCTTTTAAAGACCCCCTTTTTTTTTTTTACTTTAAGTTGTGACACAGTCTGCACAGGAGGGTCTGCATCTCTTCATTTCTTCATTTGATGTTTGAACCATTCAGGCCTCAGGGTGGCCAACCCTTGATACATTTCAGCCCCCGAAAGGCCGGGACCTCCAGCCCTTCCTGGGTGCATCTCAGCTGTTCCTGACTCCACTGGGGGAAGACTGTATCTCACTTAAACCGGCAAAGGGAAGGGTCAAATTATGAACATACAAGATGTGAGTCTCTTACTTTCTAAGACGAACTTTACAGAAGTATTGCCACGGTTAGATTGGCGTTTATTCCTGGCTTCTGGCAACCCAGTCTGAGAATTTTCTCTTTTGCGTAGAAACAACAAAGGGTGGGGGAAATAATAGAATCCAAATAATGTGAAGCAATCTGAAAGTCAGCACGTATTTACTGAGCATCTACTATGGATGAGACATATGGTTGCTGTTTGTTAAGGGCTTAAATGATCACCAGGAACAGAAGACCAATTCTCATGATCGTTAGAAAAGACAAGACAGAATACCAAGCAGTGAATTATGCAATTTTATGTGACAAAGGCTGACTATGTCGACAGGAACAAAATTAATACAGACCAGAATTATTAAGCCAGGCTTTGCAGGACAGAGAATTGAAGGCAGGGAAAGATTTAGATGGATGCAGGAGAGAAGAGGGGAATTTGCGAACAGCGTGCGTGAAGAGACGGGGGCAGGAATGAATGTTTATTGTTGTAGTGAGACTGGAAAAAATGAAGGGTGCAAAGTATTATGCATGGTATAATTCCAATTTTGAAAAAAATATGTGTTATTCATACGCAAAGAAAAAAGACTAAGAAAATGTATCAAAATGTAAATAATGTTTATCATGGGATGGAGAGATTATGGGTGACTTTTATGTTTCCATTTTTTACTTTTTGGTATTTTCTAACTATTTACAGTGAAACGATTTACTCTTGTACCCAGAAAAGAAAACATTGTTCCTTATTGAGAGAGGGATGGGCTCAGGTACGTGGCCAGCCCAGGGTAGGGGGTGGCCTGCGGCATACTCCAGGCCAGCGGCCAGGAGGACCCTGTGGCCTGGGAAGGTGGGCTGCAGACAGCAGGGACAGAGGGCAGGGGACGGTGTGGATCTGGGGGGGTGGACCTGGGCTGTCTTTGAGATCTGGCCCCCAGCAGCCGGCGTGGGGAACTGGGGAGGAAGGGACCGGCTCTGAGGCTCCTCAGGGAGTAACTCAGATCCAAGGGACTGAGAACCGCAGCTCTGCTGGGGTCATGGACGGTAAGATAAAGGGATGGGCAGAGAAGCCTTTTCTAGCAAAACAGGGCAATTGCATAGGCAGAAAAGGGAGGATGAGGAATCTCACAGCCGGCAGATCGGGGCAGCTCGCGCATGTGTAGGATTGGAAAGTGCGGGGAGTCCCAAGTTGCCGGGCGCCTTCGGGTTCGGACGCTGAAGGATCGGGGATCACCTAGGAGCAGCCGCTAGTGGGCAGGACCAAGGCTGAGGCGAGCCCCCACCTCTCTGTCCAGAATCTCCAGTTGGAGGAAACAGGGTTGTTTCTGGTGCTGGGCTCCGGCCCGGTGTTCCTGGCAAGGCTCAGCCCAGGGACCTGAGGACACACTGGCCCTCGCGGCCAGAACTGCCTCTGACTCCGCACGAGGCCGGGGAAGGTGGTTCTGCTGCCCAGAGGGCCACTAGCATCACAGCCACAGTGTGATTAAAGTGAAAGTGTGACTCAAAGGCCAGTTCTAGCGGGGACAGAGAGGTTTTGCAGCTTACCAACAATCATGCTGAAAGATTTATAGAGTATTGATCATTTATAGTTACAGAAGTATTTCTGTTTACCTAATCTAAAGGACAACACCCCACAAACTTGAAAATCTTTTTTGCTAGAAGCCTGTGCAATAGAAAAGTAGCAGGGGGGTGCATTTGGAAGAGCAACGATGTCCCAGTCAGGAGCACAGTCGCTGTAGCGTTGATCCTGGGTCCTAAGCAAAATGTGGTTCCTGTTTCCACCTGGAAGTAGCTACGCTTCGCCCCAGAGCACTTCCCTCCCGCTGCGGCCCCCACGCTCGGGGGCCGCTGAAATGTCTTATGTGGGTGACTCTGCTGGTGATTTGTGAAATCTGCCCTCACTTTCTTGTTCCATCCACTCGTGACCAGTGGAAGGCAGGAAGCGGGGCTCTGAGGTCTTCATCCTCGAGTGGACCCCACGGCTGGAACCTCAGGAAGGGACACAGGCCCTGGGGCCAGAGAGACCAGGTCCACAGCCACCACGTGCTCCCTGGATGTGATCTCGGGCAGAACTGGGAGGGCAGGTGAGTCCCTTTAGCATAAACTCCTAAGCACAAGCCTCCATCGCTGAACCCCCTTGGGTGGGGTTCAGGGGAACCCACGCTGGTCTGCGCTCCACTGCGTAGAATGTGCAGAACGTGAGAGCCATGCCGCTGGGTTCGGGCTGAACTCCCACCGTTCCTGGACACTCAGCCTGTTTTCTCTAAGTAGCATGTGTAGAAATTCCTGACACATCTTCATGCAGAAAATAATGCCCCCTTCTTGACTCACAATATCCATCATTGCTCTGCCTAAGAACAGAGCCGTTCTGACGAAATAGAGTTTCTGTTTCTGTGGGAATGGTGAAAGCAAAGCAGTGAGAATTTGCAAAGTCTGGAAATGAATTTGCAAAGGAATCATTTTTCATGTAGTTGTTGCTGACATTTTTCTAGGACTTGAAAGTGAAAGGATTTTCCATTATATTATGATTAATCGTGGCACAAAGAATATAGTGGGCGCTTTATAAATATCTGTTCCTTGAGTGAGTTAGTAACCCAAAGTACTACTACTAATAATATACTAAGACACTTTTTAAGTTTAAAAATACTCAAAACGATACCGTGTACTGCTCAGGGACACGTATGTCTGGGGTTAAAGTGTAGAGAAGTGTGCGGAGTGGGGGAGGCGCAGGGGAAGTTGCAGACAGGGCACTTAACTGTGTGTGCAATGTTTCGTTTCTTAAGTTGAGTAGTGGATACCTGTGCGGTGTCTTTTAACCCATGTTTGTATGTCTTAAACATTTCATAATACATTTTAAAAATGCATACAACTACATTGAAAAAATATCTCTAATATAAAGACTTTTTCACTGGAGAAAAAGTGGAGGGCAGACAAGTTGAGTAAATATGTGTGTTTCTTCCCCAAGTTGGGCGCTTTCTCTCTGTGTTGCTCCTTGCCTCCCACTCCCTTCCTTATCTGGCCCGGCCACCTCTCTGATTCTAAGCAGTTGCAGCTTCAGCTGCCGGCTAGAAGGAGAATGTTTCCATGTGCCTCCTCGTAGGATCTGAGTAACCTCCTTTCTTACAGACAGCGCCCGCTAAATGAAAAGATGGTGCCTGTAACAGCCTGAAATCTAGGTGTTCCCGTCCTGTTTCACAGGTGAGCGAGGAAGGCTGAGTGGTGCTCAACACCTGCCCGGCGTGCGGCACACACTGGCCGTCCGAAGTCAGCGCGCGGCAGAGCTGGGCTCACACCCGCATGGCCCTGCCCCGCCCGCGTGCTCACGCCGCGCTCCCATGGCAGGGCTGCAGACCCCGCCACATTGCTGGCTCTTGACCATGTGACAGTGGCATACGTGTGTGGGGTGGCTCTGGGGGCTGGCGCACCTCCCTGGCCTTCAGGGACAGGGCCCACTATTCTTGTGAGGCTGGTCCCAGGGTCTGCAGAGTGTGGGCCTTGCACCCAGCAGTGAGCAAGAAGATGCAGGAAGAAGTCACTGGAACTTCTGTTTACCTAGACTTCTAAAATCTCATCCTTTTCGAATTTCTGTTTTGCTGTGTGTTTTATGAGATACCTGTATTGGCAATACGTGTATACATGTATTGGCATAATAATATGTGTATATGATTTATGCATATGTAAATATGCATATATTGAAGATACGTGCTCAAAAATATTTTTGTTGATAGGAGTGTGAAGTTTTCAAAGTTTAGAGACTTTGCAAAGTCTACTCCACTGAGCTGATCCTCCTCACTCCCAGTCAGCCGTTAGCGCACAAGTGCTAAGCGGGCTCCCACCTTCCAGCACAGAGCGACGTCATCCCGGTCCCGAGGAGCTTGGACATACGGCTGCAACGACACCCTTGGGAATGTTGGCGAAATCATGACAAGCTGGGGAAGTAAACTGGAGACGGGTAGATGTCTCACTTTTCAAGGAAGGAGATTTCACAAGGCCAAGTTCCTGAAACAACTTTAGAATTGATTACTAAACAGATGGTTTACGACCAGCTGGGGGAGAGCAGGGGTCTGTGGCAGCCGGCGTGGGTTCACTGGGAGCGAGCCGTGGCCGGGAGCTCATTTCCGTAGCAGCACTCCCCAGTGGCTTACTGGGAGAAATCATTCATCCGTTCCCTCTCCACGCACGCGTTCGTTCAGGGTCCACCTGGTACCTGATTACCGAGCACTTACTATGTTTAAAGCCCTGATTGGACGACATCCAGTGATAGATACATTGTAATCTCTGCCTCTAACGAGCTTTCCTGTTAACAGAGGAGACAAACATGTACACAAATAACCGTAGAAAAATAAAGTATTTCCTAAGTGCCACAAAGTGACGTAAACAAATACGATCAAGATTCAGCAAAAGGAGAATGCTCCAGGGACAGGGACCCCTGACAGCAGGACCGTCCTTTTCAGCGGGAAAGAAAATGCCACAACCTCTCTATATATTTATATTTTAATATCATATTTTAAATTTTTGTCTATTTAGTGTATGTTTTATATTGGCAAATTGTCTCATGGTCTTGTGGACGGTCGGGGCTCAGGACACACGGCCCCAGACTAGGACGGCAGCAGACCAGAATGCGCCACCCCAAAATACACTTCCAGGGCATATTTCGAGCTGGTTATTCTGAGAAACTGCAGACACAGGAGTAGCTCTGAAAAGCTGTCCTTCTGCAAAAGGAATTTACATCTGTAAAGGAAATCTACATGGGCAGAAAGTATCTGTATCCGGAACAGGGCTGCTCAGGACAACTCTTACTGCCTGAGGGACTTTCTGTCTGCAAAGCAGGGCAGCCTTTGCCCACTGCCCACTTCCTGCCCTGCCAAACCCCTCCCCTCCCCCCACCCCACCCTCTGCCCCCTTCCTTTCCGCAGCTCAGGGTGCTGCGTGAGCTCCCGTCATCTGACCCTTCAAGTCTCATATTTTGTGGGGCTCCTGTGTGTACATACGTAATTAAATGTGGTTTTTCTCCTGTTAATATGTGTTATGTCAATTTCATTTGTAGCCCAGCCAAAGGACTTAGGAGGGTGGAGGGGAGGCCATGTGTTGCCCCCCTGTAGTTGGCACTCACTGTGGGGTGTCACTGGCTGGGACCAGCTCGCTCCAGGACTGCCGCAGCTGCTGGATCTTGGGACCGCGACACCCTTACCCCGACCCCACAGGTGAGATTTCTTACCAGCTCAGGCTCCCAGATCTCTGCCTGCGGAATCCGGTCAAAGGAGAGTGCTAAGAGTCTCTGTCTTTTTGCCTTTCTAAATTTAAATCAGCAGGAGAAAACGTCGTGAACTAGTTCTTGCAGAGCCACTCTGGTGTTTTTTGGGGCACATGAGTATTCCTGTTTTCTGTTCCCTCCCTCCCAGTGATGGTCGTCGCTTTCCTTTGTCTCTGTCTTTCATGTCAGGGTGTCAGAGAGCGGAGAAACACAGGGCAAGAGCACAGGCACGGGCCCCATGTCAGCCAGCTGTTTGCGTGTTTATGGGTTGTACAGCCGGTGAGTTCAAGGTTCTCACCAGACCAACAGTCTGTTTAGAGAAACTTTGCTCTGTGTCCGTGAGACAAAGAAAACCCAATGAGGTTCTACTTTCAAATTGTTTTATATCCTGAGAGCTTGGCTTTTTTATTTTTGGTTTTTTGGAGACAGAGTCTCGCTCTGTCACCCAAGCTAGAGTTCATTCAGTGGTGTCATCATAGCTCACTGCAGCCTCAAACTTCTGGGCTCCAGCGATCCTCCTGGCTCAGCCTCCCGAGTAGCTGGGACTGCAGGTGCACACCACTGGACCTGGCTAAGTTTTTTGTAGAGATGGAGTCTTGCTATGTTGTTCAGGCTGGTCTGAAACCCTTGACTCAAGCGACCCTCCCGTCTTTCTCGGCTAGGAGGTCTGTGCTAGGATTATAGCCGTGAGCCACTGGGCCTGGCCAAGTTCAGCTTTTTGAGCCGTGAGAACCCTCTCTGGTCTCTGCCAGCCAGAGGGTGCAGGTGTCGGCTTGGGTCAAGCAGCCAGTGGAATAGGTGGGAGCCAGAGACAAAGTGACAAGCAGCGCTCTCTCTGTCCAGCTGTGCCTGCTCGCAGGGAGCTCTGTCTCACATCCACAAGGGCCTCCCTTGTCTCAGCCTTCGATTGCTTGGGCAGCACCAGGGAAGTCCAGCCCCGGGAAGTCCTACCTGGTGTCACAGGTCATCGTGTTGGTGACTGGAGGCACCCACATGTCCATGGGAAACTGGAGACACTATTTTCACAAACACTGTTCACATGTGGCAACGAAGGTCTTTGCTTTCTTGTTCTACCTTGGGGGGTGAACTCTTTGGATCATGGGGGCTACATCTTCTGCACTCACTTTCTAAACCTGGAACGTCACCTCTGGGTCTTTCATGAAGAGACTTGCTGGTTTGAGTCACTTCTGGGAAAAATAAATTGGCTATATTTGGAAAAACTTTTAGAGTGCTCTCATCCTAAACAACTGTCTTGTTGATACCCGGGAAGATCACGTTGAAAAGAAGACATGAAGGGTACGACAGTTAGCCTTAGGGGACTCGTTTGGAGAGACTGAAAGCACAAATCAGATTTAGAGCAAAGTTAAAGTCCTTTAAACTCACCGCGACTTCCTCTTCTCTGCCCTCTCACACCCCAGCTCCCTGACCCTGACCCTCCAGAAAATCTCTTGGACCTCAGGGCGCCTGATTTAAAACTCCCATCCTCCACATCAGCTCCATTTTCTCAGTAAATTCTTTAGCTCAGGAGAGAAACATATGTAAGAATTAGTTGGCATTATGACTCTTGGTTTTGGGGTACCTGCTGGTTACTGATCCTTTCCCTCCCGTGGACAGCTACTGCCTTCCTGTTTGTCCCGGTCCCCAGGCCCCACCGAGAACCTGGCCCGACTGTCGAGGGCGCTGGGTTGTGGGCCTGCGTGTGCCAGCAGCCGGCCGAAAGGCTGGGAGCCCCCAGGAATGTGTCCCAATGTGCAGCTGGTGTATGGAGTGTTGCCACCTCCGGGGCTGTGGTCTGCGTCTGTCTCTCTGGGCCTGTGGTCGAGAGCAGCTCTGGACTGAAGGGCTGCGTCTTTTTGCTCTCTCTTTGGAGATGCCTCGTGGGTCTGTGGTTCAGCCGTAAAAAGCTTATTAGTTTTGGTCTTGAGTCACTTGTGAGGTGTATCTTGGGTTTAGAACTTTGGTTTATATTCAGAGCATGTTAGGGACTTTTTTTCTTTAGGCCTTCTCTCCTAAGCTGAAATGGAATTGTGTGCTCAGAAAGAAAACGGTTTATTAAAACATTTCAAAGACACATAGCTTTTTAAAATCTAGAACAGAGGAATTTTTTGATTTCCATCTTAATTGGAAATCTCACTGATATAAGGGAGAAAATTGAAGATAATGAGGTGAATGGACGGCCAGCCTCTGGTATCATTCAAACTGCACCCCAATTCTTAGGGGAATTAAAAACAATTGTCCTTGTCTTACAAATTGAGTCTTTCTTTACAAAACTAGGAATGTGCTTCTAGAAGCAATTCAGAGCCCGCCTAGGCTTCTTACCAACTCCCGAACCTCACTTATTCATCTCAGGTTGCTCACAGATACTTTAAAAAATCAGAGTGCTGGAAAGAAAACTGTCACGACCTTAAGAAAAAGAAGGAAAAGTTTAACAGTAATTATCCTAGACCGCTGATGATAGGCAAATATGCCCCCAAAACTTCCTGGTGAAAATTGCATTCTTTCTCTGTGCTTCTGAGATACAAATTTTCTACCCTTTATTATCCAAGAGCCATCCCTTTTGAAATGCAAACTTCAGGGGGATGATTCTCAGAGAAAAAAAAAAAAGAAACCATTTGGAAACTGGCAAATGAAAACTCTTAAATAGAAAGCTTTAGCCATCTGAGCAGAGAGCCTGCACATGTGTCTTTGGTCACATTGAGCTATTCTTTTATAAGTGAGTTCTGAATTGTTGCATCTGGCACATGGCTAAAGTTTAGAGTTAAAGCTGTAAAATCTGCTTTGTCTGACATTCATGTGTGTTAATATGTGCATGTATGTGGTGTAATGTGATCATGTATGTCTGTATATGCATGTATGTTGTGTAATGTGATACTTTTCTACCTCTGGATGAGCTCTATTTAATTGACTTATTAAAAAATAAGCACTTATAAAAATTGTTCATTCAGAAAAATAGAAACTAATCCAAATGCCTTTCAAGTTCATGTGACTTTGGTAAAGTTTGGTAAATAAGGATATTATTGGTTTAATTAAAACGGGCCTGTCTTCAGCGTTGTCAGCATTTGATACAATGCAGGCAGGCGAACAGGTTTTACCTGTCAGATGCTTAAGATCACAAAACTGCGGGTTCGGCGTGAGAGCAGCTGTGCAAGGGAAGTTGCGGTGTCCGTTACTTTGTGTTTATCAAAGTAGCAAAGAAAAGCAAAACAAAAACGTTTAATGTTTTTCATTCTTGTTTTTGTGACTCTTGCCTAACGTGAAAGTGCTGTAAAAACAGCTAATAGAGAGTTTGCCTGAGATGAAGGCTTGCCTTGTCTAATGTTTTATTTAATTTTCAAGGGTAATCCAAGCATAATTGTTACAAGAAGTGCATTAAATAGATGTAAGTGGGATAAAAGTTTATAATTGAACTTTTAAACAATAATTTTGTTTTACAAAGTTTCCCAATCTCTTTGGTAACTACACCCTTAGATACTAGATATTCATTGACAGTCTAGGTCATTTCCAAATAAGATAAAATATTGAAATGTTAATTACTGAACATAAGTTTATTGACTTTTGGCTTCTTAAATTTTATAGAAAGACAAAAGATATTTGGGTCTTTTAGTAAAAATGTTTTGTTCCACATTGAAAAATTGTTCTATGAGGAAGGATATATTTCTAAATATTATGAAATGTGTACTCATAAAATGTTGGTATTTGATAGTTCATAATTGCTTACTTCATAGGTTTTCACTAGAAATTAGCATTACTAAGACTTAAAATTCTAATATGTAATTAAAACTATTAGAACTAATAAGGAAAACAACTCTGTATGCAAAGTGTACGAGGAAAGTAAGTTGTTACAACGGTATGAGGATGAATTTTTTTGTTGAGGGAAAGGTTAACTTGTCTAGAGGTTATTTCAAGGTGTTTCAGAATGAATGAAGGATGAACAAAAACTGAATAGATACGAGGTTGGGAAGAGAGAATGAGAGAGATCATATCTTGTGTGGTCAAACTGACTAAAATTGAATAAATTTATTGTAAAGTTTTTAAAATGAGCCTTAATACAAAAAGTACACTGATGCAAAACTAGAGTTTGGTCTTCCCTTGTAAAAACAAGATTTTCTTGTAGTATTGATAAGAGATAGGGAAAGGTTCTTTTTTTATTTCCTTTGAGTGATATGCCTTAAGAAAAGGTTTTGTGTTTTATCAGAATAATTTCCTGTGCTTCATGTTTTCATTATTAGGTCTTCGATTACTTAAGATAACTGAATCTTCTCAATATCAAAAGAGTTAAGGTGTGGCTAGGTGTGGTGGTTCTTACCTGTAATCCCGCAGGTTGGGAGGCTAAGGTGAGAGGATCACTTGAGGCAAGGAGTTCCAGACCAGCCTGGGCAACATAGCAAGACACGCTTTCTACAAAAAAAAATTTTTTTAAAGAGTTAAGGTTTTTTACAACCATGTAACTTTTTATACTTGCCTTTGAAAATATTGTTGTCTCTTCGGTTTTAATTCATAATTAGCTGTGATCCTATTTAATCAAATGTTTAAACCTTTTGATGTTAGCAAAGTTCCCAAAATCAAATTCTAAGTTAAATCTTTTTGAGTTTGAATTAACTTTGAGATTTTCCAGATGGGCCTCCAGAATTTCTCAAAAGAAAATTATTCTCCCTTCTTATAAAAGACAGATATTAAACTACCTAGGTTTATTGCATATGTTACATTTCCATGGAAAGCATTGTCAAGTAAGAAATAACAAGTTTAACCTTTGAGTTACATGGATATGTCATTAATGTGGGTTCCAGAAATTGTGTGAAATTCCTAGAAATCTGTTAAGTTCTGATAAATCAGTCAATTCTAATTATTATTTTAAATGTTGTATGCCACAGAAATAACCAAGTTTGCTTGTCAGTTGCATCATTATTAAAATGAACTCTCATCAGGTCTTTAACCATGGCCAAAAAGACTTTGTCATCCAGACAGTTATTGTTTTACTTTAATTCTTCTCTAAAAGCATTTGTAACCAGCCACAGTCTAAAATTGCTTCCTTAAGGAGATTCACGAAAAAGATACTGACAAGTGCTCTGGAACACAGGTTTCTGACAATTTTAACATCAGACCATTGGACTGGGTAAGAATTTCCAGAACTCTAATGAAGAAACTGATGGTTCGCGAAGCTGCTAAGTCCACATGAAGTAGAACCTGAATTAATTATTTGGGACCGAATGAACCGAAGACGATAATTTTTAATGACGTTTGTTTGAAATGTCACTGGTTCTTTAAATGTTTTGTTTTCTTTTAAGCTATTTATAGCTTACAGCAATTTGGTAAAATATACTTTTTTGAGCAAAAATTGAAACATTTACTTTTTCTCCTTACATGATCCCTCCAGGAGTTGAACACCATTTGGGAGTATTCTTATTTTTTAATGGCAATGTAGTTAGTTGCGTAAGTTCAATAAGAATTTGTTCTTCTTATAACAGGACACAGTTGGAAACACTGATTATATTAACAAGGCTTTGACTGGAATGTCATATTTTCTGATATGACCAGACAATATTAAGGAACTAAGGTTGACTTTATGGAGCCAATAAAGCCCCTGGAAAAACAAAATAACTAACCTGGTACCTTGGATACATGGTTCACATGTTGCCTTACAGGTGAATAAGGAATGTCACTTCCTGGCGGGCCCAGGACCCTCAGGATATTTTGGGGACCTCAAGAAGAGAGGAATTCACCCAAATCTACAGGTATTACAGGCAAAGTTTGATGGTGAGTCCTTAGCTTGGCTTCCCAGCCTTAATAGGCTTTTAAAAGCGCAATCTTAGATTCCTTATTAAAAGTTCCAGCAAAGCAGACTTAAAAAAGCCTACATGATCAATCACTATTCTTGCTGTACTTATGTAAATAATCAGGTCATGTTTAATGAAACTAAAGTTATTTTGCAAACAATTCTACCATGGTTATCTTTGGTAAAATTGGGAGTTACTGGAGAGAGAAAAATTATGTTTCAGCAGAAAACTATAATGCACCTATTCTAGCCTTCTTCATGTTCTTTGAGATTTGTATCTGCCTGTAAACTGGACTGGATCCTGAATTCCTCCAGGATCTTGCTGTGACTCTCCAAGTTAACTTTTCAAATTTTCTCCCACCATTCTGACTTGGAATCACTAAGAACAAAAACTGCCCTTTTCCCAAAGCCCTGCAAGCTGAAGCTGGGTGACTCGAGAATATTGCAGAGGTCACATGACATCTCGTGTATGGACAACCTTGTGCCTATTGCCTGGGTCCACTCAGACCTCACCAGAGATGCTCCAAATGCAAAGGATGCTTCTCACCCACAATCTAGAATCTCAACTGGTTGCTCTCCAGACTCAGAGATTTGGTTTATACTCTGCTCCAATTATGAACTTATGTTTTTCTTTTGTTGCCATAGAAATGCCTCTTTAGAGGGATATTGGACAGTCTACCAACTCAGTTTCTGGACTGTGAAGCTTCTTGGGAAAGTTTCAGACTGGGGAATGTTGGGGTTCAGGACAAACCACCCCAAAACATGACAGTAGGAGACCAGAATGTGCTACCACAAAATACACTTCCATGGCATATTTTGCACTGGTTATTCTGAGAAACTGCAGACAGGAGTAGCTCTGAAAGGCTGTCCTTTTGTAACAGGAATTTACATCTGTAAAGGAAAGCTACATGAGAAGAAGTACCCTCATCAGGAAGAGGGCTGCTCTGGACAACTCTTAGTGCCCGGAGACTTATTATCCGGATGGCACAGGGCAGCCTTTGCTCCCAGGCATTTCCTCCCCTTGCCCTCTGCCCGGCTTCCCTTCTCAGCTGTCTCAGCTTCAACCATCTGACCCCTCTTTGAGTCCCATATTTTGTGGGACTGCCATGTGTAAGTATGTAATAAAATCCGGTTTTTCTCCTGTTAATTTGTGTTATGTCAATTTAATTTATAGCCCTACCAAAGAGCCCAGCAGGGAGAAGGGAAGGCATTTTCCACTCTCACAGACAAAAGGAAGGAAACGAAGACATTTGGGTGGGATGCTGGTAGTTCAGTGATTTGGAACTAGCGGAACAGCCACGCCCACGTGGGTGCCTGAGGGGTTGATGTCAGCCCCCAGGGGGTCTGCAGCGAAGCGGTGCCGGCTGTCCCCAGCTTACCGCGGCCATGGTTCGAGATGGTTCTCAGGGGGTGGCCCAGCGCATTCGGATGGACGGAGATCGCAGTTTCGTCAGAACCTCTGAAAGGCCCTGAGAAGCGTGGGCAAACTATTAATAAAAGCGTATTGGGGAAATAAGGATAATAACAGCAGGGCTGCGTTTACCGGGCACGCGCTGTGCCAGGGCATCCTGTTGAGCGTGTAGGTGTCGTCTCACTGAGTTGTCACAGCAGCCGTCGGGGTGGGCGCCACTGCGATTCCGCTGCAGCCGACCCCAGGGGGCCACAGCCCAGCGCGCCGGCCCCTGCGGCCCGAGCCCCGTCGGAGCGTGTGTGCTAGGCCTGCGCCAGGCAGGGCAGCGCTGTCCTCCGGCGAGTGACAGCGGAGAGGAAGGCGGTGGCTTATTTAGAAGGGACCAGAAGGTGGACGCTGCAGGCGGCCCCTCCTGCGTGAGGAAGGGCCCCCGAGCCTTCCTGGCTCCTGCTCCAGAAGGCCGGGGGTGGGGGGACAAGGCGGGAGGGACCCGCACCCCACGGCCTCGAGGCCGCGTCCACCCTGAGGTGGCCTGTGTGGCCTGACGGGCCGTGCGTCCTGCTTACGGACCGTGGCTTGCCAGCCATGGGTGGAGACGCTTGTGTGGCTGCAGGTGGCCTCGTGGCAGAAACACGCTCCTTTCCAGAGAGGTCGGAGCCACGGCCTGGGGGGTGAGGGGGACGACCGGAGCCACCATTGCCTGAGCTTTGCCTTTGGGGGGACATATTACAAAAATGGCCTTCGAGCTTTATACCTCCTAACACGAAGCCTCAGACCCGCTGACTGTTCGCCTGATTTTGTACGTGGAGCGTGTGTCCATCCTCTGCTGCTGCCCGGAGCCAGGACACGCCAGACTGGGAACAGTGAGACCTCCGTGCCCGCGAGCCCGAGTGCCCTCAGGTTGGAGAAGGACCCTCAACGGAATAGTTAACTCTTTAAACTGCATCATCAACAGGTCAGAATGAAGCTAGCATTGCGCGAGGCTGAAGCCAGGTTCTCTTTCAGTCTCTGGCTCTCTCCTCTCCCCGCCCCACCTGCACACCACCCCCTGGGCGCACATCCGGCAGGGCCCGCGTTCACGGTGACACGAAGGTGGCAGAGCGCCAGGGATCCGTTAACCCTCAGCGACAGGATGAGTTGACTTTCACAGCAGGAGAAGCAGAGAGTCTGGGGTTTAGTCGGAAGAGCGGATTCTGGCCTCAGTAATTAACTGGAGGACCATGGGCGACTCAGTTTGAGTTTCTGAGTTTCGATTCCTCCCTTTGTAAAACAAATAATAATAATCTTTTAATGATCATAACAGCTCCAGGATTATGTTAAGTGTCACACATCAGAGTGTATGTCCACGTGTTTGCGAGTTGCGCTGCGCTGTGAGGTGAGACCTGGTTTGGAGGTTTCTTACAGAGGTGCGTATTTGGTGTAGACATAGTGTTTGTTTTGTGGACCCTTATGGAGTGGGATAATTAGCTGAATCAATCTTGGCCAAGCCAGGTGCGAGGTGGTCAGGCCCTTGACTCAACGGTACGTACAAGAACAAGGAAGAGATCAACGTGCGGATTAAGAACAGCTCCCCAGCTGAGGGTTTTTCAAAGCACGTCCCCCAGGCAGGGCAGGCCCAGGATTGCCCACACGTGTCCACAGCCAAGCCCAGTCCTTGCAGGAGGGCGGACAGCAGGGTGAGTGGTGGGACGATCATCCTGCAGTAGGAAGCTAAAAAGTAATAGCAACAGATACCCACCTGTACAGAGAAGCGTTACACTGTGTGGTTTTATCGACAATGCGCATCAAAACCCCAGGGATTATTGCAGCCTTTGGCCTCAGCCAGTCTAGAAAAATATCTGGGAAAGATCTTAAGGAAATAATCACATTCAAGAGAACAAAGATATGAGTTGCAACAATGTTTAAATTGCCAAAACAATTTAGGAAGAACCGTAGGGGATGGGTAAATGAGATAGCAAACGTTCTTAGGATGCTCTACTCTGCAGGCATTAAGCATGCAGCGGCGGCACATGGCTCGTGCTGGGTCATCCCAGTGCTTTGGGAGGCTGGGGCAGGAGGAACGCTTGAGGCCAGGAGTTCAAAGGTACAGTGAGCTATGATCACACCACTGCACTCTGGGTGACAGAGAGAGACCCTGTCTCTAAAAATAAATACATAAGTAAAATAAAAATGATGATGCAGATATGTATTTTTCTCATGTGAAAAAACATTTTTGATATATTGCTCACTTAACAAAAGCAGGTTATAAAACACCATGAATTTTATTTTGGGACCCTTATGTATATTTGTATGTATTATGTGTTCATTTTTAAAAATCTGCAGGGGTCTTTACTAGAATAATAACACCAGCTAACACTTACTGAGCCCTGGCCATGGGGCAGGGCTGCACACACGCACACTCCCCATCTAGTCCTCTCGGCAACCCCTGGAAGTGAGCATTAATATTTTATCTTACG
This sequence comes from Eulemur rufifrons, assembly GCF_041146395.1. Classification (NCBI taxonomy): domain Eukaryota; kingdom Metazoa; phylum Chordata; class Mammalia; order Primates; family Lemuridae; genus Eulemur; species Eulemur rufifrons. The sequence goes on along the minus strand of NC_090994.1, from coordinate 25,445,528 downwards.
GAGGAGGTAATTCAGGGCTTAGGAAAGTTAGTAACATGCCCAAGGTTACCTTGCGGAACCTGTGGCAGAACCCAGGTCTGTTCTGACTCCAAAGCCATGTTTATAACGCTGTTGAGATACAACTCTTCAGTGACAATAGTGGTTATATTTGGGCAGTGAGATTACAAGGTATTTTATTATTTTTCTAAGTTATCTGATTTTTAAAAACTTTTTACTGTATGATAAATTCACATTACTTGTGTAATTAATGCAGCGGTGTGTTCTTCCCAGCGTGGCAGGATGGGGAAGTCAACTCGGGGAAACCTGCAGATGCCCAAGGAGATGACTGGGCACCCAGGGCCACAGGCATCTTCAATAGCACGAAAAAAAAAAAAAGCTCATCAAATTGTCAGGAATGGGGATGTATAAACCAGGTCATTTATGACTCCTGAGATGTGCTGTGTGGAAGTGTGGCCATTGTTGTTTCAGTTAATGATAAAGTGCCTTTGCTGCAGCAGTCCCCAACCCTGGGCGGCGGACCCATACTGGTGCATGGCCTGTTAGGGACTGGGCCGCAGAGCTCCGCCTCCCCTACCCGCCTCCCTGGAAAAATTATCTTCCATGAGACTTAGGAAATGGGGGTTGGGAGGGGCTGCGCAGCAGGAGGTGAGAGGCCGGCTGGCAGGAGAAGCTTCCTCGAGGTGTTCATAGCTGCTCCCCACGGCTCACCTCACCTGAGCTCCCCCTCCCCTCCCCTCCCCCGCGTGAAAAAATTGCCTTCCATGACACAGGTCCCAGGTGCCCAAAAGGTTGGGGACTGCTGCTTTTCAGCACTTGTGATCTTTCTGACAATCCCGTACAGCAGGCCGAGAAGATATTTTAATAGCCATTTTGTAGATGAGGAGAACTGAGGCTCAGAAAGGGGAATCAGCATGTGCCAAGTCTCACACCCAAGTAACAAAGCCTTGACTAGGACAGAGACCATCTGACTCCTAGTTCAGTGCTCTTTTTCTGGACAAGGGGCTGTCAGGAAGAGTTGTTCTGGAATTGAAGCAACCCCACGGGAGCTTGGGTGGGATCAGAAGGTCCATGGTGGGTCTGCAGCGGTGGGTCCCAGCTGCGTGAGCTGGCAAAGCGGAAGGCCACCAAGCCCTGCGCTCATAGAGGAGGTGGAGGCATTCTCTGGGTCTGGCCTCAGAGCAGACAGCTGCCCACCGGGGGGCTGGCCAGGCAAGTTCTCCAGGGAGGCAGCTCTTCTCTTCTTCCTCCTCCTCCTCCTCCTCTTCCTCCTGCTCACCCTCTCTGTAGAGAGAAAACCAGTCCTCCCTCCAGTCCCTTCTGCTCCCCTTGTAGACCAGTAGGGAAGGAGGTTGCCGGGAGACGCCCTGGCTCTCTTCCGCCAGGGTCCCTTGAACACTAGCGTTTGACTCGAAACGTTAAAACGTAATGAGGGAGCAACTACGCTAAGATCTCCGAGTACCATCCCACGGCCTCTTAGAGCCGGTCAAAGAGTTCACCGGAACCCTGGCACCTGAGTGTCCTCATCACGACGGTCACCATGAGCCCCTCTGGTGCGCAGCTGTCGCCCCAGGGCCGTTTCCTGTCGGGTGGCCGCAGGGATGTGCTCCGGACACGCGGTTGCAGTGCCGGGTCGGCTGTCCAAGGAAAGACGATGACAGGGTCAAAAGAGACAGGGCAAGGCGGACTCTGCGTTTGTTATCCTGGACTTCAGGGCAGTGACGTTAAGAGAAAATAAGCTACAAGTGGTTCGGAGCCACGCGAGAATCTCGTTTTGGGGGCAGTGCCGTGCAAACCGCCGCTCCAGGGCAAGCCTGGGACTGGAGTCTCCCTTCCTCGCTGCGTCTGTGACCTTGGAAAGGCCTGTCCTGCCTCAGTAGCTTCCGCTGTAAGCGGGGTCGCCACAGTGGCCGCCCGGCGGACGGCTGGGTGCGGAACTGCAGTCTGCGTCTGTCTGTCTGTCTGTCTGTCTGTCTGTCATCGCACGTCCAGTGCTACGCCGGGCACCTGGCAGGTGCCTGGGAAATAGAGAAAGGAGGAGTGAATGAATGAACAAGAACATGGTAACTGCTTAACAAATGTTAGCGATTACTGTCATCGTGAAGTATCTAGTTCTTCCGGCCTCCCCCTACAAGGGCCAGAAGTACAGCTCTGTTGAGTTGGTTTATTTCCCCCTTTTCTCACTTCTGTCCATGGTGAGACTGTTACGGCAAGAGAACGGTCGGGGCAGACGCACACAGAGGCTTCCGAGGGAGGGGGCCGGACGGACCTATAAACTGGACAGTTGTCACACGAGCCAGCGAGGGCGGAGTCCGCCACAGTCTGTTCTCTTAGGACATTGTGTTGCTTTTTAAAAACTTTTATTAAGTATTCATTTATTTGCGCTCCCCACTGCCCTTGTGTTGCTTTTTATGTTACCTTGTTCCTCGTTTTTCACCCGGTAGTGCAAAGTTTGCGAGGCTGTGCTCTGCAAACAGCCTGCCAGAGCGGGCTGCCTTCTGGGTGCTGAGGGTGCAGGAGTGGGTGCTGCCTGAGTTCTTGCTCAGTCTGTCACACTCTGGTTCTGTGATTTTGCTTTAATAGCTTAACACCAGGGAGCATTTGAGGGCGTGAACCTGCATTTTCGAAGTGTAGTGTGGGGACCCGGGGAGCCCCCCAGACCCTTTCCAGGGGGCCGGGGCTAAAACTGTTTTCCTGATCCTGAGATGGTATTTGCCTTTTTCACCCTCACCCTCTCGCAAGCGTAAAGAACACGAAAAGCCCACGGGTATTCTTTGCAATTCCACACTGCGCCCAGCCCTGCAGGAGCGACCGCGCTGTTCTGTGTGGTCTTCAGCAGGAAATTCACAACCCACTGGAAAGGCTCGCCTCTCCGACCGCGTACCCACGTGAGGCCAGATCTGCTTCACGTATGTGCCTCAGCCAAAGCAACGTGCTAATACTGCAACACATGGACTGCAGAAGCCAACCTAGGAATTCATCTGGTTTTTATTAAGCCAGACATTAAACAGATTCGCAAAAACGTAAAGCAGTGATCCTCCTCACTAAATTTTTTTGTTGTTTTGGAAAATATAGTTATTTTTCAGAAAAATATGTTATCTATGTTAATGTGAAATAGGTTTATTATACTGGGTTCAAATGCATGTAAGCATAGGTTTTAAAACTCTCAGCTTTAATTTCTTTCTTTCTTTCTTTCTTTTTTTTTTTTTTGAGACCAGGTCTTGCTCTGTCACCCTGGCTACAGTGCAGTGGCGTCTAATCACAGCTCACTGCAACCTCAAACTCCTGGGCTCATGCGATCTACCTGCCTCAGCCTCCTGAGTAGCTGGGACTGCAGGTGCGTGTCACCACACCTGGCTAATTTTTTTACTTTTTGTAGAAGTGGGGTCTGGCTATGCTGCCTAGACTGGTCTTGAACTCCTGGCCTTAAGCAATCCTCCCACCTCAGCCTCCCAAGGTGCTGGGATTACAGGCATGAACCACCGTGCCTGGCCTAATTTCTAATATAGTAAATATTGCTAGATATAACCACCTTTAAGCAAAAGCTCTACGTACTCTTTACTTATGTTTTAGTGTACGGGGTCTGAGACCAAAAAGATTGAAAGCCACTATTCCAAATTTACCAGAAAGAGAGGGAGTCAGCGATTGGGTTATTTTTTTTTTTTATAAACTAAGCATCTGTTGTTTAACCTCTTTAACCCTTTAGTTTCCGTAACTCTTCATTCTGAAATACCGTGTTAGATGAATGCGGTCACCTCTCTGTTGTACTCGTGTTTGCCTGAATGTAGGAATTTTGCACACTCAGAGTCAGTGCTGCGGAGACGGAGATGTGTAAGGTTTAAGAGAATAGAAATAGGGTTTTCAGAATCTGGAGTATGCTCTAAAAATATTGCTCTCTTAACAAACTTGTAGCCTGAACAAACATTTAAAATTAAATAAAGCAAGTCAGTGACTTTCCTCCTGTGGTCGCCCTCTCGTTGAAGAAGACATCAAGACTAGGTTATTTTGTAGACAACACGTAATCCCTCTCATTCACAGAACACTGGAGAACACAGAAAAGGAAGGAAAGCCAGCCAACTCACTTGATGAGTTTAGAGTAGCATGATATGAAAACTGAAGACAATATAAGAAAAAAAATGTGGTGGTTTTAAAATATGTGCACAGATTCTTTGACAAGTTCCCTTTGACAATTCCCCTGCCCTTGAGTGTGGGCTGGGTTTGGTGATTTGCTTCTAGCAAACAGACTACGGTAGAAGTGATGATATGTGATGTCCAGACTAGATCATAAAAGCCTTGTGGCTCCTGCTTTGCTCCCTCGGGTCACTGAGTGGGAAGCCAGCTGCCATGCTGGGAGGATACCCAAGCAGCCCTATGGGGAGGTCACATGGTACAAAACTGACACCTGCTGCCAACAGCCATTTGAGGATCTGGGAAGTGGATCCGCCAGCCCTGGTCACACATCCCCAGCCAACAGTGTCACTGCAGCCTCATGACAGGCCCTGAGCCCGAACCACCCAGATAAGCTGCCCCCGAATTCCTGACCCACAGAAACTGTGAAATAATAAATGTATGTATTTTAAATCCCCAAAATTTGGGGAGTAATTTGTGCAGCAGTAGCAAATTAATACAAGCAATATAACTTTTGAATATAGATGCAGAAATCCTGTAGAGAACCCCAAAACTCTAATTCAGCAATGCTGTATTTGAAGTAATACATTATGACCAAGAAGGGTTTAACCCAGGAATGGAAGGATAGTTTAGCATTAGAAAAATCTATTAATGCAATGCACCACCCTCACAGAAAAGAACACAAACTTGAATTTCAACATTTATTCTATCTGTCAATTGTAATAACCAAATAAAAATATAATCAAATGAAAAGGCAAAGGACCAAGAGAAGCTTTGACAGTTTTAAAGAGCAATGAAGCAAGGACACTTTCTCACCAATACTGACTTATTGCAGACAGTGTTAAAACTTGCATAGTAAGTTGCCGTAGCAATGAAGACAGCATGACATTGGCACGGAGACAGACGCGAGGCCAGCGGATCACAGGAGAGAGGCCCTCTCTCCAACAGACCCTGCACACGGAGGCTTAGGAAGCGCCGAAGATGCCACTGCAGTTCACTGGAGAAAGGACGGGCTATTCAATGAATGGTGCTAGGAAAATTGATTGTCTCTACGGAAAAAATTAGCACTCTTAACTCACACCATACACAAAAATAAATCAGGTAGATTGAAAGACCTCAATGTGAAAAGCAACACTATGAACTGAATGTAATGCAGGAAATGTTTTCACAAGCTCAGAAACACAGGCCATAAAGGAAATGATTGATACGTTTGACATTAAAATTGACAGTGTCAGTTCATCAAAAGACATCGTTTTAAAAAGTGAAAATATGAGCCACACACTGGGAGAAGATGTTTTCAATGCACATAAGTGTCAAATGATTAGTATTCAGACTGGAGAACTCCTACATGTCGGTAAGAAAGAGACAGCCCAGCAAAAAAATGGGCAAAGGGCTTGAACAGTAATTTCACAGAAGAGGAAAAATTAATGGCCAATAAGCCTGTGAAAAGATGCTCCACCTCTTAGGTAACCAGGGAAATGCAAACTAAAACCACAGCACCATACCGTTTTATATCCCCCAGACTGACAACAATTTAAAAGTCTGACAGTATCAAGTATTGATGAGCTTGCGGAGCAAATGCATAACCCTGCTATTGGGAGCGTAAACTGGAAGAGGCAGTCTCAAAAACAATTCGGCATTGTCCTGTAAAACTGGAGATGTAGGCACGCTACAACTCGGACTCTAACCCTGCGGGCTCGCACACTCGGCAGGTCTTGCACACGTGCACCGGGGAGCTTTGACAAGAATGTTCATAGCAGTAATGTTCCAGCAACAAAAAGGTGAAAGCAGCGGAAATTCCGTTAGCAATAAGGCAGATGAATGATGTGTGGTATTTGCCTACAATGGAACATCACACAGCAGTGAAAATGAACAAACTGTTCCTGGCCGAATCTCAGGGTCATCGCGTTGCATCAAAGATGCAAATGGCCAGGCATGGTGGCTTGGCTCTGTAGTCCCAGCACTTTGGGAGGCCGAGGCAGGAGGATTCTTGAGGTCAGTTCAAGACCAGCCTGGGCAACATAGCAAGACCCTGTCTCTACAAAAAAAGTTTTAAAAAGAAATGCAAATGGCAGAAGGATCCATACGGTATAAATTCTATTTATTCACCCTTAGAAAACATGCAGAACTAAACAATACATTGTTTAGGGACATATACATAGTTGGCAAAACTATAAAGGGAAGCTAGGGGTGATAAACACAAAATTCAAGATAGTGTTTCCGTCTGTGAGGGGAGGGGATGGAGGCATCAAGTAGATGGAATCTCATGGAAGACCAGGGCCAGGGACCTAGGCCTCTTTGCCAGCTGGGTCACGAGCGCATGACATCCTCATCTTCCCATCTTTCTTTATGCCTCACACATGGGCGGAGGTGTGCATTGGGAAAGCGTACTGGCCAGCTGCGAACTAAGTCGCAGTGTTCACGCGGGAGCCAACGGGGGGACGTGGCCTCCAGACCCTAGATCCGGACCTCCTGGGCGGGAGACCCGGCTCCACCCCTTCTTGAGCCGATTTCTTCATCTCTCTGTGCCTCAGTTTCCTCGTGTATCCATGAGCTGACGACGGTGAATACCTCACGGAGCAAGGATGAGGATTCTGCGGGTTAGTATTTTGTCAGCGCCTGGTACCCACTAAGCACCATGTGTGCGTGTGTTAAAGAATGAACGAAACCGGGGGGGGGGGCGGGGGGGGGACTTGCGGAGGTGGGGGGAGTGGAGTGCTGGACTTTCAAGGGACCCTCTGATCCAGGAGCAGAAACAGCCCAGCCCTGCGCTCCAAGTGTTGGGGCAGCTTTTGTGGCCCCCGTTTCTGAGATTAAGGGGAGCAAAAGGTATCGCGTGGCAGAGGCCTTGTGAAAGCTCTTGGGGCATCTGCGGATGAGGGGAGTGACAAACATCACTCCAGCTAACAGCACGTGACGTGCCCGTCCTCAGCTCATAGTTTGTCCTGGGGTGCTGCCTCCGGGGTGAAGGCCAAGGTGGCAGAGCACACCGTGAGTCTCTGGTCCTCGAAACCAAGCCGCGTAGGTGACCAGCAAGTTCTAACTGGCTGTTTGGTTTGCCCCCGCGTGGGCCCGGCCTTTTCTCCCGAGGAGGAACCCATGGCAGAAGAGCCCGGAGTTGTCTGGCTGGGGCCCGGTGCTGGGGTTAAAGTCGGAGGTCACTCGGCTCCCGAAGATGCCGGGCTGCGGAGTCTCAGGCCTCAGGGACCCGGAAGGGGCGTGTTGCCGTCGGAAGCACCACACACGGGGCCGGTGGAATCGAGCCTGAACTTTGGGATGACCGTCTCCACTCACAGGACATTTTCTGTGGAGTGACACTCCATGCTTATTTGCTGGTGTTTTCTCCTCAGAGCTTGGGAACTTCGAAGACAAAAATGTTGTTCCTCCTCTCCCCTGGACGGTGAAACTGCTTCTTTCCATCATCACTCTCACTGGTGACAGCCACGGATCCGTTCCACAAATCCTCCCTGAGCACTTAGGAGGTGCCACGTCCGCTGCTATTTCAAACTCATCCCTGCCTCTGGGTGGGTGCAGGCCAGCGCTGTCCCCATCCAGCAGCCTGGCCCAGCGTGCCTGTGGGGGAGGGAGCTGTCTGGACACGTCTGACGTGACCTGCTGCTTTTACACTTTTTAGTGTTCTGGTCCCCTCAGAAAAAGTCATTGAGTCTAGAGTTCCAAACGACCCGTGCAGAAGGACTGTGCTTTAAGGACCGTGGTGGTTATTTTTTGTCGAAATGTGGCCCAGCACCAGCTTTGCCCACCCGCCCTGCCAGTCGGCCTGGAGATGGCCGGGGCCTCCCGTCTCCAGCTGCCGTGGAAAACAGGTCACAGAGCGGGTCTCGGGTGGTGTTTCCGCAGCAGCTGTGTCCTCGTGGCAGGGCCTGTTCGGCTCTGCAGAAAAGCTCCAAAACCAGATGGCTGCCTCGGCAGGGGACCTGGACCTGCCTCAGCCTAGCAGGAGGCTGAGCGTCACATGAGGAAGGGGGAGACACCCTTCTCAGGAAGGACTGGGCACCGCCACCCTTGGTGTCACATGCTTCTAGAAAGGAGCAGAGGGAGCCGGTCCTCTCCTAGAGGGGCCACTCCCAGGCTGCAGGGAAACCCATTCTCCGGCCTCAGTTCCTTTGGGTCATGGCTTCCCTCTGCCAGCCACCAACTGCCATTCCAGGGCACAATGTTCTCCCCGGATAAAGCCACTCAGGGCAGATGCCACCTCATCCCATTGTTGGAGGGGCGGAAGTTGCGGGGCGACCTCCTGGCTGCAGCGCGGAGCGGGGCGGCTGCCCGGCTGCCTCCACCCCTCCCCTCCTGGCTGGTGCCTGCTGTGGCTCCCTCCCCTCTGGCTCCCAGAAAGGCTGTCACTTTTGGCCCCAGTGTTACCAAGATCGTGCCCACATGGCCCATGCGGTTAGGCAACTCTGGGTGGGCGTGGGGGCGTGTAAGAAACAGCCCCAGAGCCCGCGTCCTGCAGAGCCCAGAGCCGGGCGGGTTGGGCAGAGCGCTCCGGGGCCCCTGTGGCCTGGGCTCCCGCCCCCGCCCCCGGGAGGGTCCTGCGCCTGTGGCCGCGGGTCGCCCGGGCGCTCCCGTAATCTGCGCGCCCCAGGCGGGCGCCGCCCCTGCCCGCGCCTGCAGAGCCCGGGGCGATAGCGCCTCTGCGGCCGATAAGGCCCTCGGGACGCCCGACGCGCGGCCGCCGGCCCCACTCGTCCATGCCTGGCACAGGCTGCGGTGCGCCCCGCAGCCCCGACTGTCCGCGCAGCGAGCCCCGACGGCCCCGCCATGCGCGGCTACGCCGTGCCCGGCCCCGCCGGCTTCGGCAGGGTGAGTAGGGGGCGCCGCGGGCGGGACGCGGGGACTCGGGGACACGGGGGACGCGGGGGACGCGGGGACGCGGGGACTCGGGGACGCGGGGACGGGGTGCGCGCTCCATCAGCAGCGGCGCTAGTTGCTCTGTCTCGGAAGGGAGCAGGTGGCTCCTGCCTGACTCGGTTAATCCAGGGCACATTTTTTACAGCCAGAGATTTGTTGTCATATTAAGTCCCACCTACCTGGGTGTCTGAGTTATGGCCTCTCTGCAATAGGGATTGGGAAGAATGGTTTTTGCATTATAATCCAAGTCTGTTGAGAGTCTAGAAGCTTTCCATTGACTCTGCTGAGCAATGCGTTTTCTAGGTGTGTCTTCACAAGCCAGTGGCCCTGGGGCCTGGGAGTGGGCTGCTCTCCCCGGCCTCCTTTGGAAAGGGGCCGGCTTGTTTTCCAACGGCCTGCAAAGGCCAGTCTCCTGGTGGTCAAACCTGCTGTTCTTGAAATGCTAAACTTTGGCTTCAGTTGCTAACTAACTAGCGGAGAGATGTCCAGGCAGGAAGGAAGGAAGGGAGGGAGGGAGGGAGGGGGGGAGCCTGCAGGTGGCCCTGGAAGACAGGGTCTGCTGGATGGCTATTTTAAAAATGACAATGAGGCGTTAGGGGGAGCTGCCCCTGAGGACAGGCCACATCACCGCCCAGTGGACTGGTGGGCTCCTGTTTCTAAGTGTCCTGTGTCAGGGTGAGGTTCTTCGTTTTGGTGATGGGTTCGGAGCCCAGAGTCGGACATCAGGCCACATGCTCAGAGGCAATGAAGGAAAGGGACTGTGGTTCAGTCACCAGGGAGCACACCTCTTCTGCTTCTAAAAGTTGCTGGATTCAGGGGAAACAATAGTAAATGGGAATTTCTTTTTAGTGGATTGGCATCTTCACGGGTGGCCTTTCCTGGCTGATGTGTTTTCCCAAGGCTGCGGAGGCTTCGTGAGGCCGAGAGGGCCTCCCAGCACGCACCGGCTAAGCTCATGGGGGCCTCTGTGCCAGGCCGCTCTGGGCTACATGTTCTTGGAAGTGAGTCTGGGAGGCCTGCCCCTCACACGCCTCACAAGGCGGGCAGGGGCTGCGCGTGCTCCGGGGGACAGTGAATGTCCCCAGACTCACGTCAAGCCCTGTGTGCTGCAGGCATAAGGCCTGGCCGATAACAAAATATTTCAGATTAGCCCGATGCTTTCACTAACCACATAACAGCTTTCAAGCAACCGATTTTCTGTGTGTCTCAGTTTTTTCATCTGGGCAGTGGGTCTGCTGTGAGGCTGAAGTGAGTTACTCGGTTATGAAAACATTAGTGAAGGGAACAGAGGCTTTAGGGTGGTTATTGTTGTAACCAGGTCAACACACTCAGCAGACCCTTGATTTTATGGATCAAATTATAATTAATTTTTGAGCCCACGTTGCCACCCCTCACCCCAAATGGTTGGGCCAGTGTCTTTGTAAAACCAGCTGACGTATTTTGAGATTAATCGAAGGGAAGCATATTTAGAAAAACAGGGTGGTTGTTGTTGCCAAAAAGGAGAGAAAATAGGGCCCTTTCTAAAGGGAAAGTGACTGAAAACCTTTGTCCTCAAGGTCCATTCAATAACCTTTAACATTTATTAAGCACCTGCTGTATGCCAGGTCCAGTCGTGGCGCTGAGAGGCAGTGAGCCAAGTCTGGGCCGTGCAGAGCTTGCCTTCCAGCAGGGGAAGGAGACAGATAAAAAACGAAACAAATTAGTAAACTGCCCTCTATTAAAAGGTGAAAAGTACTCTTGGGGCTGGGGTGGGGGAAGGGAGGCAAGGGGAATGGGTTGGGAGCTCTGCAGTTTAAACAGGGTGCTTGGTGAGGTACCCTTGAGCAAAGGCTTCGGGGAGGTGAGGGAGACAGCCTCGCATAACTCCGGAGGAGGAGGCAGAAGCAATAGCACATGCAGAGGTCCTGGGGCAGCTGTGTGTTATGGCAATAACCAGGAGGCCGGTGTGCCTGGGGCAGAGTGAGGAGGCAAGAGCAGGAGCAGTGAGGTCAGAGAGGTGGTGGAGGGGGGCCGATGCAGAAAAGGTAGGCCTTGTGTGTCATGGTGAGTTTACTTTCACCTGGAGTGAGGTGAGAAGCTTTAGACACTTTGGTATTAGAAGGACAAATGGTATGACTTGACTTCTTCCTATGCCTGTGACTTCCTAATGCCTTTGAAACCAACTCCTAGGGATGGGCCGCCAGACTGAACCGCCTGATGCAGCGTGGCGAACGGTGTCGGCGCTGAGTTCTAGCAATTGTGCTCGACTGTTTTCCCTCTGGGATGCACAGGGCTGGTTGCTGACGCAGCCCTGCGTGATGTGTTTTATGGTCATACCTGAGTATTAATAATCCCTTTCTGCCTAATACACTTCAATTTAATGAGAAAATAAATAGTGACACAGATGCTCTTTACTTAAAAAATTACCATTGGTAATATTAAAAAGGAGACAGGAGCCACTATAAAATCATACTTCATGTGCAACACAGTAATTTATAATCACAGCTGCTAATGATCCTGTTGTTTTCTTGGGGCCTGGGCGTGGGTGAAGCAGACTGCAGTTCTAGAACACTAGCTGTCAAGAAAGCGTCTCAGGTGTGAGCGTGCAAGAACAGCATTGCTATCGAGGGGAACCTTGAATGTGCTCTAAGTTTTAGAAGGTAGCGATGGTCTTACACGTGGTCTTGCTCCCTTCTGGCCATTCTTCACGCAACACCAGAGGGATCTTGCAGAAAGGCAGCTCTCACTGCACCTTAAGCGGCGTCACCATAGTCTTAGGAGAGAGTCCAGACGTCTTCGGTGAGGCCTCGTCCTGCCCTGGTCCTGTGCTGCCTCTCAGCCCTCCCCAAATAATTGCACCAGGACACCCTCAGTTCCTTCAACAGGCTGCACTTGGAAATTTTTTATTATATTTAGAAGCTCCACATGGGCGAGACTTGTGCTTGTTTGTTCGCTGTTGTGTCTTTGCCACTTAGCATAGTAACTGCCACATAGTAGACGGCTGTTAAACGTTGGCTGCGCCGATGGATGAACCGTGGATTACTTGCAAAACCTTCTGATTGATTACTGCCCACAAACCTGCAATTGAAAATTATTGCTCCAGTGGTTTGTGGATCTGACTTTTTAGGTACTTTGCTCTTGGGATTTTAAAAAATTCATCAGATAGTTTCTCCTTCCTGTGAACTCTCATTGCACTTTGTGGGAACCTCCCCTAGGGCCCGTCTCGTTTTCCACACCTTTCCACTTATTTATATGTGTGTCATCTCTCCTACACGCAGGGGCGGGCAGGAGGAGGGCAACAGCCACCTCTGACTCATCTTTGAGTCACTTCCTCTTACTTTCCCTGGCATAGACCAAGGTCTTGAACCTGGGGCTGAAAAATGTATGTGTTAAATGAATTAATTCGAAACCGATGAATGAGTCTGAGCTCCTGCTTCTTTGCCTGCCCAAGTTGTGAGCATGGACTGTGTTGATTTGGAAACTAAGTCTGCAGAGGTGGGTGGTCACACCCGGCTCCCCCTCCGGCCCCCTCTCCGGCCCTGCTGGCCGAGCACCCGGGTTCTCGGCACACCCGGGCTGGACTGCAGCCTGCTCAGGGCAAGCTTGGAGTTTGTCATCATTCTCCACAGGCAGTGACAGCCGATTAGAGACCCAGGCAGAAGTGGGATTGTTTTTGCCCCTCGCCTCCTCTGCTGGTTGCTCTCCGAGCAGAGGCTGATTTACCTCCTGAATTTACTGGGGCACAGGAGGAAAAGCGCGTTAGGGGAGGAGGAAGGGCCCCACCTGCCAGCTGCCAAAGGCTGTTAGCGTGTAGGGGAAGGTTGGTACAGGAGGGGGACAGAAAACTTGTTTATGGACAGACTAGTGCAAACGAAACAGCCTGCTTTCAGTTTGCTGCAGAGAGCTGGTGCCTGCAAAAGCTGAAAGGACGCTGGCCTAGGCCCAGCCACTGCTCAGGGGTGATGGTGATTTGCAAGCAATGGAACCGATTCCGGCCACTCAGAAAACCCATTAGCGATTCCGGCTGCTCAGAAAACCCATTAGCGACCTGAGGAAGTTGCCCGGTGCCTTCCTCCTTCCCTCTGCCCCCTCTGGCAGCCTCTCCTGGCGCGGGGCGAGCTGGGCGTGGGCCAGGGTGTGCACCGTGGCTTACTCCCCCCAAGGAGGCAGTGGCTACAGGCCGTCCATCTACCACCCACCTAACTCTAACGTCCCTCAACTCTGGGCTGGCTAATGTTCCCACCTGCACGGTGTGATGGGACGGTCCCAGCAGAACCCCCTAGTCCCGCACCGCCCTCTCCCCTCACCTGCCAGGAAGCCTAAAGTTCCACCACCAGAGATTATTCCTTAGCTTCTTAAAGGGGTTTTGTCTCTAAAAGTCTTCTGGTGGATTGCATTCAGACCTTCATGACGGGGTCTCGAGCTGTGCAGACGCACAGAACTCATTCCTAGCGGGACTGGTTGGCACCCAGGCAGGAGCAAGGCGTGGAGTCCAGGGCAGGTTCGTGGTGGGGTGCGGGGATGAGGAGGTAGCAAAGGAAGGAAGTCCTCGCTCCCCGACGTAGGGCAGCGACCGTGCCTAAGGTTCCTTCCTGGGTGTTCGGGGGTCCTGAGATCTGGGTTCCAGACTGCGGCCTGGCACGTGTGGAGTGTACAATCTGATGCGACGTTGGGCTTCCGTCGGAGCCAGAGGCCAGTGGCGGGAGCTGCTCGGATCCCGCGTACCCTTCTCACGCACGTGCTGTCCCGTGTCCCTGGGGTCAGCCCAGGAAGTGGCTGGGCTTCGTGGCCTGCGTTCCCCGGGGTGTCTCTCCTGCCCCTCCGGTAACCTTTCAAACGCTGTGTGCGGATGATGCAGGTTTGCAATAGAACAGGCACAGCACATTCTTTACCTGCCTCACCTGAAACTACCCTGTGATGTAGCTGTCACTGTCCTCACTGTCCCGGTGAGGAAACAGAGGCTGAGCGTCCACTCACCGGCCGCGGTCCCACAGCACGGCTCCCAGCTCACGAGTGTCTCCCGACGCTCTGTGGAGAGGGCCCCCTGGTGCATGTCTGCACACTGGCCATGCGGAACCGTTACTGCGTGTGCCTGTGTCCCCGCTGGCCTGCAGCCCCAGCGCCCACGCAGGACAAAGGCCGACAGTCTGACCGGGGCCTGGCAGCCCAGCGGACGGCCCGGCCTGTGGGCTCTGCAGCCAGCGCACCTGGGCCTGACTCCTCGTTCTGCTGCCCTCTGGACGTCATCCTGGGGCCAGGCGTGTGCCTTCCCGTCCCTCCTTCCTCATCTGCAGACCGGGACAATAGTGACTGCCCTCGAGTTGTCGTGAGGAATACGGGAGGCGGGTTCGGTGCCTGGGTTTTCAGGAAATGTTGGGGGGTGGAGAATCACAAGTTCTTCTCTGAATTGATAACTTTTTAACATTCCAAGAACTTTGGAAATTAAAAAAAGATCTCCCTACCTTCAATATACCTTCAGTTCAGGTCAACAGAATGCACTGAGTAGGAAACAGTAAACGCCACCGCCCTTGCCCCGGGGAAGCGGTCAGTGCTGCCTGAGCGGTGGAGAAGTGTTTGGGAAAGGTGCATCATCCAGGTGCTTACGGACAGGTGGGTGGAGGGTGGCAGGAGATGAGGATGCAGAGACAGGTAGGGGCTCCAGGGGGCTCTGAGCACCAGCCTGAGACTTGGGCTTTATTCTACGGGTGTTGGAGGAGCCAACACGGGTCCTTGAGTAGGAAAGTGTCACGATCAGATTTGCCTTCAGAGAGCGCCTCGGCAGGGCTGGGGAGGAGGGTCACGGGGAGGAAGCGGTTAGGAGCTGGTGTCCCTGCAGGTGAGAGTCAGTGAGGTCCCGAAGCGGGGCGGGTGGAAGATGGTGGCGACCGTGAGCGGCCACCGTGCCCCTGCCGCGGTGCCATGGGGCTAATGTCTCAGTTCATTTCATGCTCACAGCAGCCGAGTAAGGAATTCCTGTCTGTGTCACAGAGGAGGAAACTGAATCTCACTGCAGGTGGGAAGAGCCATGAAATAAGGTTGTCGCTCGGGGGTGTGGACCGGCCACCCCTGTGGTCTGGGATTTGGTCCCAGGAACTTGGTTCTGAGCAGAAGCAGAGGACAGTGGGTTTGGGAACGGATGGTGCTGACCTGGCGCACAGGTGGCTCGGGGCATCAGCACGCCAGCTTCGCAGTGAGGACTGTGATTGCTCCGGTCTCGTCCTGTTTTGTGTTCCTGTTCACTCGGGTTCGCTGGCCGGTGAATTCTGTCTCATTAAGAAAACCTGAGCGGCCAGTCGGTTGTAACCTGCGCCCCGATAAGTGCGATCAGAGGGGCAGGAGGCGAGACCATCCTGAATGTGTCGCCAAGGCCGTGGCAAGGCCTGGTGACTCATGCGTGCCCATAGCCAGAGAGCACCGCAGTGGCACCGACTGCTGATTAAACAGCACGGGAGTAGAACGTGAGTGTCCCCGCCGGGTGTCAGTGCCAGTCCGATCGGTAGCCGCTGCCTGGGGTGCTGTCGGGAAAGGTTCTGAGGCCCCCTCGGCCTCTGGGCAGGAGAGCCGGGCGGCCTAGCACCCGCGGCGTGTCGGGCAGGGCTGGTGTGTCAGAGGGAGGTGGTAGCGGCCGCTCGGGGCCATTGTTTTCTTTTTCCTTCTTTCCACCTCCTTCGGTTTAGCCTTAATCAGCGAGCGGCATTCTGCCTGCCATTTATTTGAGAGACATCCTGTCTTTAAAGACGCCTGAAGCTAGCTAGTCATGCCTTGTGTGTTGATGTTGCTGGTTTTCCTTTCACGGGGTAATACTGTGTATTTTCCAGTTCTTGTCAGGTTGGGGCAGGAGGGTGGGGGCTTCCCTGCAGGCCAGAGTGGCAGTGAGTGGCGGGGTCTGTGTTCCACGTCACCGGGGCCTGTGTGAGTTCCAAGCCCAGCTCTTTCCGCCAGGGCCACGGACGCTTTTTATTCCCAGATAGCAGTTGGCCCCTGTCTGCTTTGGGATGTCCCCGGCGCTGAACAGGTGCGTGCGCAGTTGGAAAGTGCTCCGATTTTTGTGTGCAGGTGACACTGTGACAGTGTGTCAGAGTCGTTGCATTGAATGTTCGTTAAATGGAACTTGTTCCGCCACCACCTTTAGTGTTCTCCCGCTGGAGTCTGCCGTGGAAACAGCCTTTTGTGCGAGCCGCAGTCTTTCCCAGATTTGGTAAAAGACATCTGCCGGCGGAGGGACGCACTGGCACGGTGGCAGCTTTGGATCTGCGTCTCCATCTAGATAGTTTTCCTGTGGGGTTTTGAAAAAAATCACTTACTGTTCAGTGACCTTGTGTCTGCATGTGAGAAGAAGGGTGCTAGCATGTGGCCCTGACCCCCCAGAGGGGCCTGGTGTTGAGTGCTGGGCCCAGGGGAGCAGATTGTTCTGAACGTCCCAGGCACACAGTGGTGTTAAATAGATGCTCCCAGGTTGGAATAGCTGTGTTGAGCCCTTCTCGCTACTCCATTCATTTGCAGCAATGGCCACTGGGAACCTCTCTAGCCTCCGAACTCATGGGATGTATTTGGAGCGAGTAGTGCCTGGGGCAGCCATGGTTGTCGTGGAAGTGCTTTTGCTTTGCTCGTTTGCATTTAATTCTGTTTGTTTACCAGTAAAGATGCGCCTGCTCAGAGGCGTCACTGCTGACTGTGACCCCGAGGATGGGGCCCAGGGCACATGGGCAGGCCTGCCTCTGGGATGCTCCTCACCCTGGTCCCCAGGTGACGTGCCCTCACTCCTCTTCCGGCAGTCTCGCTCCCCGGCGCTCTTGGAGCACCCGAGAAGGGGAGGCCCTGGGAGCCGCAGACAGGATGCAACCCCTGCGGCTGCTCGTAAAGCAGCACAGCTTGGAAGGGGACACAGGCGTGTGCCTGAACCACAATGACCTGGAATGAACAAAGGGATCTGCCACAAGGCACAAAATGCTTTGGAAATTCACAAGGGGGGAGAATATTGCAAGCCGAGGAAACCAGGGAACGCAAGGGGCAGGCTTGTTGCAGGGGTTGCAGAGTGAGGAGAGGCGGGGGAGCATGCGGCCGCCAGTGCGAGTGGCAGGAGAGACGCGTCGGCGTTGCACGGGTCCAGAGGGCAGTGTGGGCGCTGGGCAGGGAGCGAGCGGGGTCCTGCCCTGGCTCAGGACGGTCAGGCAGGCAGCAGTGGAGAGCGAAGGGAGCGGGGCCGCGAGGTCAGTTCCAAGGTGCCCGAGAAATGGTCCAGGCGTGAAGTACTGAGGACCCGGTCTAAGGCCTTGGCAGCTACCAGGGGACGCAGCGGACGGGCTGGAGTGATCAGGCGAGGACGGGGGTGGGCAGAGCCCGCAGCAGCACTCCTGAGCCCTCACCAGGCCCTGTTCCGAGAACCCTGCAGGAACAAACCCACTTGCTCCTCGTGATGACCCCAGGAGTCACTGCATATTACGGATAAGGAAACTGAGGCACAGAGAGATTGAGTTGCTGCAGGCTGCATGGCTGGAAAGTGGTGGGACTAGGACTGGAAGCCAGGCCTCTGGCCCCAGAGCGGGGTCCTTAACCGCGACCTCACTCTGCTTTCACCTGAGCGGCAGCAAGGGGAGACTCCAGGCGGCAGGGCGCGAGGGCTGGCGCAGGCTGGCATCGCTCCTGCCGGCTAGGGAGCAGTGTTTCCGTGGACCCCTGGGAGCCGCCCCCGGCCAGATGCTTGACTGGGGGGGATTTGCCCCTGTTAACTACCCCTCTTTGGAACCTTCTATCACCCGCCCCGCCCATTCCTTCAACAAACCTCCTCTGTACTCGAGAAAAAAACAAACCACCTTAAGTGTGTAAACATCTGAACTCAAAACTTAGATAGATGTATTACAGGATGTTTGTTTAATTTGCAAAACCTTCACTGTGGGGTTTCTCTGAGTAATTGGCTCCCATGTGCATATGAAGAATATTATACATAAAAAGTTTTGTGGAAGGCAAAAAATGCTTTAACTGTATAGGTTAAGATACGCTTATGTGCTAAAAGTATTTAAAAACGTTTCCAGTTTTCTCCTTGCCTTTCATATTTGTCAGTGAATTGAGTAACTGTCAATCATCCAGAAAATATCCTTGTGGTAGGTGGTGGCATTGAATTGTATTATGGGATTTACTAAAGAAGATGAAAATTTAATATACTAAAGTTCACATGTACAAGGCGGGACAATTATAGAATTGATTTAATTGTGTCCCAAAAGGATGCTTTGCTTTAAGAAGAAATCCACTAAATATGGTTAGGTTTTGCGTTAACGGTCTTTGTTTTTATGTTGTTAGCTCCTGGGAGGCCTGGGGGCCGGGGGGCTGGGGGGTTGGGGGTGGGGGGTTCTGGTGGGAAAGCGGGACAGAGCCGTGTGCTGAAGTGTTGCAAGGTCAGCCAGGCCAGGCGCTGTGGCTCACGCCTACAGTCCAGCACTTTGGGAGGTCGGGAGTGTGAGACCAGCTGGACAACACAGGGAGACCCTGTCTCTACAAAGAAATAAAATAAAAAAATTAGCTGGGTGTGATGGTGGCGCCTGTAGTCCCAGCTACCTGGGGGGCTGAGGTGGGAGGATCGCTTGAGCTCAGGAGTTCCAGGCTTTAGTGAGCTGTGGTCACGCCACCTGCAGTCCAGCCGGGGTGGCAGAGCAAGATCCTGCCTCTAACAAAAGAAAGAAAAACAAAATCAATCTGGGCAAAAATGACCAGCTTTTCCCAAAGTATGTTATTCGGGGAGAAATAAAGAGTTTTAGAGTCCAATACTCCTGGGGAACGTTGGCTTAAACACTGTTAATCAGGTTTCCCGAGACTGCTCAGAGCTTGCTTCCTTGTTTTATGACTAAGGACAAGGTTCACATTGTCCCCACTGACTTGCCCGTGTGCCCCTGGGTCGGAGCGGGCAGCATTGCACGGGGCTGGCTTCCTGGGAACACGTTTTGGGAAACGCAGCGTCAGTCTCCACCGAGAGGCTCCTGCTCACAGTTTCCTTTAGTGGAAGACTGGGGTCATCGGAGCGCGGAGGTAGGCAGGAAGTCAGCAAGGAAAAGGGTCTTTCTCCATGGCTGAGGGAAACCCTGGAGGAACAGAGGAAGAGAAAAGACTAAAAAGGCAGAAGAACAGTCCCTAGTTGTCACCAGGTTGCTACCAGCAAGAGCAGACTCACCTCGGGGTGCTCCCAGGGCAGGAAGGGGGTGAGGCAGGAGTCTCAGGAAAGCAGATTCCCATGTCAGGTGAGCAAGACCTGACCAACAATTAGGATTCTCCAAGGAGGAGAAAGTATTTGGCCATGACAAGAATTTGAAGGAAGGACAGTTGCGTGGACCAGGAGTGGGACTTAGACGACCTCCGAAATGATGCCCTTCAATGATTTGATTATCAGACAGACAGCTCCCAGAGGAGGCAGGGTTTGATTAACAAAATCTCCATGCGCTGCATTCAATTAGGTGCACTGTTAACTTTGCTAAGGATTGACTTATCCAAACGTCGTCTAATTTCTTCCTCCTCCTGGGCTCGTGGAGCTTTGGTAGTTTGCTGACTGGTTTAACAGCTCTCTGTGGAAATGAGAAAATCATTCAATCAGGTGAAATGGATTTGGGATGAGCAAAGGAGCTTTTTCCAGTGTGGATATTTTAGAAATGCCTATAACCATGTAGATTACAGTAGTTGGGAATCTTGGAACTTTCTGACCAGCTGGTGTCTAAGGAGCAAGTCAATGAAATACCTGAAATCTTGTAAGCAGAATAGCGTGGGATTCTTTCATCTAATTTGGGACCCAGCTGCACCTTGTTTACTTAGATTTGCATCGCTGATTACAGAGGCCCTAACTCCACATGCTGAGATGAAACAAAGATTAATTTATGAAATGCGATGTATTTTGACTCAAAGAAAATGCTTAGAGTTTGATTCCCTAAGAATCTGAGAGCACCCGAGGTGGCTCCTCAACAGGCAGCCCCTGTCCCGTGAGGCTGCTAGGAAGCTGCTGGGGCAGGGGGGGCCTGGCACTTGCTGAGGGGACAGGCCCGCTGGGCACAGGGCTGATGCGCTTAGGGGCTGCTCCCTCTGGGAAATACTGCCGAATTTTTGGGTGGGGGGCGGAATGTTCAGCGACTTGCTGGTGAGTGGCAAACAGATGAAAGGAGATGAGGAGGATGACATTAGGGGCCAGCAGGACAGCGTCTTGCTCTCCCGGTTTGAAGTACCCACCCAACAAGGGCCAGGCGCAGCCTCTCCCGACACAAACAGGTGTCTCTGCAACTTACCCAAATTCTTTTCGGCCCTGCATTTTGGCCTTGAGAGTTTGCGTGTTTGGTTTAACAGCTCTCTATGGGAAGGTTCTGTCTTTCCCCCATCAGGTGGCCCCACAGCAGGCATGGGTCGAGTTTCCCAGAACTGGGGGTGGGCTGGGGGACAATTTAATATCTGGGATACGAAGACCTGCTGGGCAGATCTCCCTGCGGAGCCCCCAGCCCGGGGCCAGGTGGGGCAGAGCAGCAGGAGTTGGGATATAAACAATCTATTCTTTCTAAATAAACTAGGGACTCAGTAGCTCCCTGTTCTGTACCTGGCCATTTAAAATTCCAATTTTTTGGCCAGGAGCGGTGGCTTATGCCTGTCATCCTAGCACCGTGGAAGGCCGAGGCGGGTGGATTGTTTGAGCTCAGGAGTTCGAGACTAGCCTGAGCAAGAGTAAGACCCCATCTCTATTAAAAATGGAAAGAAATTAGCTGGACAACTAAAAATATATAGAAAAAATTAGCCGGGCATGGTGGCGCATGCCTGTAGTCCCAGCTACTCGGGAGGCTGAGGCAGGAGGATCACTTGAGCCCAGGAGTTTGAGGTTGCTGTGAGTTGGGTTGACGCCACGGCACTCTAGCCCGGGCAACAGAGTGAGATTCTGTCTCAAAAAATCAATCAATCAGTCCCAAGTTTTTAAATCCCTGGGTTTACTTAGCTTCATTCCCCATTTGGTCGGCGCTGTCCAGACCCTGACCCAGACCCCCAGCTGTGAGGCTGCAAGGCAGCTGCAAGCTGCGTGGACCCCCGGCCCCCACTGGACTTGCCCTTCACCCTTTACTCCCCAGGCTTGTTCTCAGCTCCCAGCCCCAGCCTGGGGTGGGCCCTGCAGTCAACCTCTGCCTCCAGCCCCCCAGGCCTCGGAGCCCCTCTGCCCTCCTGCCTGGCCCGCGGCTTCCGCTGAGGCCCGGCCAGTGCTCCCTTGTTCCAGCGGTTCTGGGCCCCTGTGCCTCAGCCCCTGCCCTGCATCCAGGGCTGGAGAAGGGGCCCCTGCGCAGACTCCAGAGGTGGGCGGGGAACCTGCCGGACTGGAGCCACAGGGTGCAGGCCCTGGGTGCTTCTGCCCCGACTGCCACCTCGCCTGGATGGGGAGTGACAGCAGGCAGGTTTGCTCCTGCGCAGAAGACAACAGCAGTGAGTGTAGGTGGCAATACAAGGAGGGGCGGGGAGGTGGGAAACGTGGTGATACCTGAGCCTGGGGGCCAGAAAGGTGGTCCCTGGACATGGTGAGAAGCACCTAGCACCACTGTGCTGGGGTCGGGGATGGATTTCTGTGGCATTCTGCCTAAAGGCCTCTCTTGGAATTGAGACACGGTGGCCCTTCCAACAGAGTAAGGCTGGCTGGGGGGGTCCCACGGAAGTGGTTTGGGCGTGGTCCAGAGCTTGTGACATTCCAGGGAAATGGCAGAGAGCCGGGAGCTTGCGGTAGCTGAAGAGACTTTGGGGTGCCCAGGTCCCAGGTGAACCCCACACTCCATCACCAGTAAAACCTCCAGGCTTCCAGACGGAGTCCCAGTTAAAATGGAAAGCAGCAGTGTTTTCCAAAGAGGGAGACTGTGAAATGTGGAAGAACGGGCAGAGACGTTTCTCTTTGGCACTTCTGCTTAGGGATTTCACCAGTTTTCTAGTGAGACGAGACTAGAAGGTAAATGCCAAAACCACTCTTGGTTTTTTTCTGGTAGTATATTCTCTTTAAGTAACTTGCCTAGCAAGTTACTATAAATACCTTTGCTTACAGGAAGGACAGTAAGACTGGTCCTCTGTCCTCACCATCCTCTCCCCCTACTCAGCCCCCAGCCCTGGAGTCTAAATCGCAAGCATACACTAGCACACGCACGCACACAGGCACACGCACACACTTGCTCCCACACACGTGCGCACGCACACATACTCACATGTATGACGTACACACTCACATGTGGCCTAGATACATGCTGGAGCCACCCAGACCTCAGACTCCAGGAAAACCACTAGCCGGTGGGTCCGAGAAGCACCGGCCCGCTTGGTGCAGGGAGGAATCTGCGAGAAGAGAAGAGTCCGCTCCTCCCCCTGCCCCGGCGGCTGTGGGAGGACATCTGTCCCAGGAGGAGAGGAGAATATGCAAGTGCTGTCACAGTGAGTCACTCAGATTGACCCAACAAACTCCTACAGGCACTTGGAAAACGCTGCTGCTATTTATGAACTCCATCAGAGACTCAGGGGAAGTAGTTGAAAGTTATTGGTCAAAAATCGAGAAGTGAACCTGGGCCTCCTCTCTGGTCTGATGCGCCAGCTGCGTCCCCAGGGAGGACCCCAGAGGACTCTCCCAGCTGTCTTTGACCCCGGCATCCCTGGATTGGCCTCAGTGCGGGTGCTTGGCAAATGCGAAGTAACAATTAGAGGAAGTGGCCCGGACAAGGTGCCACCGTGCACCGTACCAAGCTGCCGACAGAGAGCAGAGAACTTCCCTGGGCTCTCTCGCATCTCCTTCCCAGCCAGGCCCCGCGCCTCTCTCATTCCTGACTTCCCTGCGGTTTCTGAGCTTTCTTTCTGTTGCTCCAGGAACATATTCGAGGCAGGGGAGCAGAATGCTTACAGTGGCAGACTCCAGTTGTGGAGTTCAAATCCTAGCTCCTCCACTTCTCTGCTGTGTGACCTTGGGCAGGTTTTTTAACCTCTCTGTGCCTCTGTTTTCCCCTTGTAAAATAAGGACAACATAGAGCACCTACCTTACAAAGTTGCCGTGAGGGTTAAATGGGTTAATACTTGTATAAAATGGCTGGAGCCCCAAAATGTTACCTAGTAGTGTCTTACCTTCCTTGCTCTTGGTCCTTCCCCCAGCCCCTCTGACTTCTTGTCCCATAGCGTCCAACAATGCCTGGAACCCACAGGTGCAGAGAGGGCACTGCAGACCAAGCAGGGGCAGAGCTGGGTGCTGGCAGGGGGGTGGGGTGAGGTACCAGAGAGTTCCATGACCACGTGGGCTTACCCCACACCCTCTGCGTGTCCGGATTCCGGATTCCACAGCTGCCCCACCATGCAGCGTCACCTCCTCAGAGAGGCCTGGGGACTGGCGGCCACACCCTGTCCATCCGTCTCCCTGCTTGCTTTTCCGTTAGCACCTCCCACTTCCCCGTGGGACCCGGTTCTGACTGTTCCGTGAGAGCGGGGCTTTTGTCTGTCCGTCCCTCATGGGATCCCAAACGGTGCCGGCACCCAGCAGGCACACGCGTATCTTTTTAAACGAATGAGCCAATCTAAACATCATCGCCTCATTTTCCTCTGTGTGTCAGATCTTCATGAGGGCGGGTCCTCCCTTCCTCCCCACGGCAGGGGACAGTCACAGCTTTGGAGGCTGTGCTGCTGCTAGGGACTCATCGCTCCTTTACATGCGGTTCACACGCCTTCCTAGAGTGGGCATATTTATTTTGTTGCCTAACGTGAATATTCTCATTTTCAAGTGTTTGTTTCTCGGTACACGTGTTCTCCAGGATGCTACCAGGAAGCACGTGTCCCTTTGATTATCGTCCCTAACCACACACCCGGGACACAGGGCTCCAAACAGGCACTGGTGGTGTTGAAATCAGACGCCACGACTCCCTGAAACCCAGCAGTCCTTTAAGGTTCTGTTCAAATCTCACTGCTCCATACATGGTGCCCCAAGCACTGCAGTCCTCTCTGATCTCGAGCCCGCCTGTGAACTCCTGGCGTTCCTTGTTGCCACCTCTCACTTGGTACTTAATTGTACACTGTCGTGGGACATCTCTTGAGCTCCCGTCTTACTGAGTATCTAACCTCTTTATCGTCTTATTTACTTTCCATATAGCGCTATCTTTCACCTCTGCTAGCTTGTAATCTTCCCGAGGGTAGGAACCATAGAATATTCCATTGCACACGGCAGCTCAACAGTTCATATTTGAGCAAAAGAAAAAATGGACGAGGAAAAGCATATCTATTTAGTACCACTCGGTTCTTGTACTGATCATTAATCTCTCTTGCCGTCACCCTGAAAGCACCTGTGGGACGAGGGACTGATGTCATGTTGGCCACGATTTTCCTTTGGAAATGCTGATTGACATCTTGGTGTCTTATTTCAGAAATCCTAGAGATGTCTCTCTTTGGAGACTGACAGCCAGCTCAGTCATTCCAGAAATGACTTTTTTTTTTTTTAGTGCTGTTTGATTCACTGCCCATTTCTCTCATTCTTTCTCTAATATTTGACATTCATTTCCATAGGAATTCAAGGTCAGGGGTGCTGAGACAGGTCATTTTGAAAGGCAGCTTATGGATGTGGACGTCAGCATTGATTTTGGAGTAGAAATAAGGTCTTCACTTCATAAATTCCTTGAAATTTAAAGATGGGGAAAGAACATCAATACAGCTGTAACATTTTATTTCTTTGAAAATTTACGAAGCCAAGAGTTTTTAAAAAGGGACCGAGACATGTTTCATTATCGTGTGGATTAGAAATGTCCAAGCAGTAGCACATCTTAGTAGCACACTTAGCCCCGTGGGGGTGGGGCTTTCTACAGAGAAGCCGGGTAGAAAGAAATGCAGTCGTGGCTGGTGATTGACAGCTTATTTTCCCACCTTTTTAAATTTAAATAGTGATAAAACAGGTGACACAAATGCTATATGAAGAGATATCTGAAGGAGAAGCCCACCAGAATTCACAAGGGGGTTAGAGAGACAGATGATGGCCTCTAGTCAGTGATGAAGAAGAGCGCGACGAGCCCTGGGCGGGCTGCCACGCGTGGCACCTGCTCTCGCTGCCCTGGCAGTGGAGGGAAGACGGGACCAGGAAGGAGACGGCAGGTGCCAAGGTGTTTTTCAGTGGTAGCTGCTAAGTGCCCTGTTGAAGGGAGTTAAGTGGATCTTGGAGGAAAGAGCCTGTCTTCTTGTTGTTCAGCTGGGAAATGGCACAACTCAGGAGTTGGAGAGAGGCCGGTGCGTGGCTGACCGGGTCTGATTGCCTTGCTCGGCCTCCACTGCGGGGAGAGAGGACACCTCTGCAGTCAGCATTTGGCCCCCGAGGCTGCGACCGCCAGGGCCTGGGCGGAGGGGAGAAGTGGGTTTCACAGCAGAGGGGCCCGGGCTCCGTCTGCCTCGTTATCTCTCCTTGGGGTTGAAGACCCAGGGCCCCCTGGGAAGCCTTCGCCGGTGCCTCCTGGAGCTTCTGGCTCCTGGTTCGGAAGAGCATGTGACGAGTCCCGGGACTGACGTCGCTGCTGTGACTGTGGAGGACACAGCTGGAGCAGGCAGGTTACCGTTTCCAGGCTCTCCGCTTTCCCGTCCCTCTCAGGAAGGACGTCTCTGGTCGGTCCCTTCTCGTTAAGTCCTGGAGGGCCTGGGCTAAGGTTCTGCGCCCAGCGCATCTCTGATCAGTGGCTGGGGTCCTTCTGAACAGAGAGAATGGCCAAGTTGTTAAAGATGCCCTGGTTACACCCACGTTTCCAAGACTGAGCCATTCTTACAGGAGAATATTGAATTCCGCTTTTCTCTTCTACCCTAAAAATAGCTTGGGCCGTGTAATCGCACAAAACCCAGAGCAGCTCTCTTTGCTGGGATTCATAAACCACCCAGACCACCGCATGACTCTTGGGTGACTTTGGGCAAATGACTGAATGTTTTCGTGCCTTAGCTGCTGCTTCTGTAAAATGGGCATAATTACAGTAGCTACCTTGGAGGGCGGCTGTGAGGACTGAACGTGCTCAGACATCCAACTTGCTTAGGGTGGTGCCTGGCTTGCACATCGTGGCTGTTATCCTTTGAGGTCCTTTCCCCTGTTTTGCTCTTTCATCTGTATCTCACTGTCACTGCCGTGAATTGTCATAGGCAGAGGCCCTGGCTGGGGCCACACGGCGTAACCCTCCCAGCCCCAATTCCTAATGGATGGGAAAGCCTGGCTGCAGAGGCTGGACAGACTCTGGGGCACAGGCCCCTCTGGAACCGTAGGCAGGTCTCCCTGTGGCTGCCAATGGGCCACCCACCCTGGCTCCGTCGTTTCAGGGCAAATTGTTCAAATAAAGGAGAGGCTTGAGTGGGTGCCCTGCCCGCTCCAGACGGTGGTTCCTAGGAAGCAGGACTGCATTTCTAAGGCAGGGCAGGGCCCTGGTTTGCTCCAGGTGAGTGGGCCACGCAGGGTGTCTGACCCCTGGGCACCTGTCAGAAGCTCTGAAGCCATGGGGGCACTGCCAATACTCGAGCTTGGTCGGCAATTTGGGGGGAAAGTTTCCCTACTAGCACAGTCCAAGCGAGTTGGATTTTGCAGTTTCTCCAGTGTTGTGTTGCTCCGCTCCCCACTCCAGCAGGCTGCCGAGGAAGGTTTCCGGAATGTTTGGAAACACTGGGGGTAGTTGCGTACATGGGGCTGTTCTGGCAGTGCCGCTCATCCGTGTTTTCCAGAATACGTGTAATTTCCACTCTAGTCTGGGCTCCCCAATCAGCAATATGTTCTGAAGTGTCAGTTCTAAATGTAGCCCATTCCTCGCACCGCGGGGGAAATGCAAACGCGCGGCTCTGCGGCGTGGGCCAGCGCGCTCGGCGGTGGGGGTGCGTTCAGAACTACGTCCCTGCACCCGCGTGGCACCCGCATGGCACCCGCGTGGCACCCGCGTGGCACCCGCATCTCCCCCCGGCAGAGGGGTGTGGACTATTGAAACCATGTGCTTGGTGGCCTTGGGAGTGAAGAACAGAGCTGCGCTGCCGGGCCTGACGGGCGCAGGTCGGGTGCAGAGCCCTCGCTCTGTGGCACAGCCTGGGAAGCATCTAGAACATCCCCACCCGGGACAGGACGGTGGTCCCAAGGCTGTTTCCACAGGGGCTGTCGCAGCTGTTGGGAAGTGAACAATTCAGTCAACCAGACCCGAATAGCTTCTTGTTCCCTCTTTCTGTTTTTCTAGTGACGTGGCTATTTTAATATCTGGATTGATTGGATTCATTCGGATTCCAATGCAGCTAACATTTACTGAGCTGTGCTGTGTGGACAGCGTTGTGCCAACACTCGCGTCTGTTGTTGTGGCCAGGCCTGGCTGGGGCTCCTGTTTGGTCGATTCGGGGCACAGAACTCCATCCCGTTCAGCTCAGGGACCCCGGGGGGTGCCGAGTCGGACAGACGCGAGAAGATACCTCATCTCATACTCGCTCCCCTGCGCAGGGTCCTGCGTGGTCCCAGAGCTGCTCAGCAGAAGGATTTGTCTGTTCTCAGGCATTTAGTGCTTTAGGAATTCTGGTTCTATTTCTTACCTAAAAAGAGAAAGGGATAGTAAAGCTGAAATTTGTTATTGTACATAAAACCTTCTGTTCTCTTCATCTGGTTGTGTGATGAGAAACAGTGGTGTCTGGATGCCTGTTTCTTCCTCACTGCTGGGAAACAGTCCTGTCCGCCGCAGACTTGCCGTGTGGGTCCCCTCGCCGCCCTTCTCTCCCGCACGGGGACTGGGTTTCTGGGATGCTGGGCACAGTCACCATGGGGGAGCTCGGCTTTGCTGGGATCCTGCTGTTGGCAAACTCTTGCTGTGGGTTCTGCTGGAGGGAGCTGAGGGTTCCAGAACAGCTGACTTGACAATAGGAAGGGGGAGATGCTGGATAGATAAAAACACATTGATTTTTCACACTGGGAGTGGGGGTAACAAAAAAAAAAAATCTCAATATTGAAAAATAATGGAGATGGGAGGATCACTTGAGGCAGAAGTTCAAGACCAGCCTGGGCAACATAGCGAGACCCCAGCTCTACAAAAAATAGAAAAGTTAGCCGGGTGTGGTGGTGAGTGCCTGTGGCCCCAGCCACTCGGGAGGCTGAGGCAGGAGAAGCCTGTGAGCCCAGGAGTTTGAGGCTGCCTCGAGCTGTGATGACACCATTATACTCCGGCCTGGATGGATAGAGTGAGACCCTGTCTCAAAAAAATCCCCACACCCTGAAAAATAGACCCAGCATGCAAAACTTATTCCAATTCCCAGGCACCCGTTAGGAGTCAACTTCCACTGACGCTCAAGAGATCCCTTTGGAAGGACAGGCAGGAGGGAAAGCCCTGTGTGTAGGCGAAGAGAGAATCCTAGGTTCAGCCACGCTCCTCCCCCGCCCGCCCCCCCAGTGCTCTCGGGCTCAGTGCTGGCCCTGTCCGGAAGCACCTTTCTCGTGGGTTTAAAAATAGACCCCAGGGCTGCCAACCCTCTTAAAAGGAACACGACCGAGATGGGCGCCAACTCTGTGGGGCCGACCGGCTCTGGTCACCTCCCTAAATAGGCCCCTGCCCCCGCACTGCCATCCCTCTCGCCAGCCAGGCCGGGTGCCCGGGGTTACTTAAGCGGCCACTGGCGCTCACCACACAGAGCTAAACAGAGAAGCAGCCAGCAGTCTCTTCCTCGCCTGTTCTTCTGTCACACCATCAAGGTCAGGAAGGAAGGACAAGGTTTCAGGGGGTCAGGCTGGATTTCTTACTCAGCGCCGGGCAGCATCTGTATGGAGCATTCTGAGAAGCTCCTTCCCGATTCATGGGCGGTGAGGGAAGGGGCCGAGCGCCATCTCCCCGGCAGCCCATGGGCTCCCCAGGGTGGGGGCCGTTGTCTGGCCCTGGGTGCTGATAAACCGCCCGCCTTTCTCAGGAAAGGGTGGGGTTCCTGGTGCCCCCCTTATCTGTGGTGCCCAGAGTCTAGGAGCGGGGGCGCCTCCCCGGGTGGGTGGGGGCGGAGCAGACAGAGGAGCCCCGGGCTGGGCGCAGCCACCCGCAGCCACGCACAGCCACCCGCAGCCACGTGCAGCCACTCACAGCCACACGCAGCCACGCGCAGCCAGCGGCAGGAAGCCCACGAGAGGCCCGGCAGACCCGGGCCCAGAAGCACAGCTCCAGCCGCACCCGCAGCTTGAAAACTGTTCCCTCGCTGCAGAGAGAGGGGAATCGAAAAGAGCGTGCGACCAGCCGGAGTCCGGGTGCCCCAGCAGAGCTCTGGGGCCTCCTGGCGTCCTGTTCCTGGCCATGGGCGTCACACCCTGGTGACCGGCCCCGACTTTCCAGTGTGGAGTCGACATCAGTGACACCCCACACCTCTGAGGGAGAACTTAACCTATGACCAAAGCTTTAGCTGAGAAAAGGAAGGGAGTGAGGAGGAAAAAAGAGCGTCAACTGTCATTCATTGAGCACCTACTGTGTGCCGGAAGTGGCGCTAGGCACTTCTACTTATTTTCACGATACCTGGAGACGGGGGTGAGGTTATTTCATTCTACCGCGGAGGAAGCCAGTGCACAGAGACGTTATTTCCCTTATCAAAGGTTGCACGGCTCAACAGTAGTAGAGCCACTAACTGAGTATTTTAAGAGGCTGTCCAGAAAAATAAGTTAACGGTGGTGTTGTTAAGTTAGTCCTAGGTTTGAGTTGATTCCACAGAAAGGTTAAAACAGGATGGTTGTTGCCACATGGCCTGAGGTGCAAGGAAGCCCCTCTCTGGAGTCCTGGGTCTGCCCCTGAGTCCGACCTGTGACGTCTCTGCAGGGTAGAGCCACCTTGTGTCCCACCGGGCCACCGCTTGAAGCAGCCTGCTCCTGTTGCCCCAGAGTGTCCTGGGGAGGCAGAGTCATCTGAGCATCCCACTCGCTGGGGACTCTCTGCTTCAGGCTTGTGTTCTCCCCGTCTGTGGAGCCCCTCGTGTCCCAGGCACCCTCCGTCCTGGGAACAGCCGCTGCACCCAGCCGGAAGTGAGCAGGGGCTTTAAGTGTGGCCCCGTGAATTCCTCCCTGTCTCCTCCTGACCTGGCTGCATGGGGACAGGACAGACCCCCACAGCTGACGCCCCCTGCACCCCATCAGGCCGCAGAGAGAGCTGCAAAGAGAAAGTTGGTAAAATATTTAGCTAGGTTGGAAGAGGCCTGCAGACTCCGTGCAGCACGGGCTAGGACGAGTGGGCCGCTGTCTCTGCCGAGAGGCTCCAGCCGTCTCTGTGGCCCAGTTCCTTTCTCTCGGTTTAGTGTGGTCTTAGTGGCTCTCCTTGGCCGAGCTCCTCAGCGCACTAAATGCTCACGTTAGAAAGCGCAGCCTTGAAGAATGAAAAAAATGGGAAGCAGAGAAGGAGCAGGATGATGATTTGTGGTCTGAGGGTGTGGCCGTGATGGCAGGCCCAGGGGGCCATCGATCATGGCGAAAGGGACCATGGTTCATCCTTCTGAATCCTTAGGGCCCACAGAGACCCGTCCGCATCCTTTCGCTTACCTGGTGCTTTCTGGCGCCGTGTCAAAGAGCGACTTATCTGTCTTCGCCACCCCGAAGGGTCCCTGGCAAAGATGCGCCCCTTTCTGAACAAACGGGCTCTATTAAGTCACGTGTCTCTTACAGCTGGAAAGTTCTTTCTGTCAAATCTAAATCTTTTCTACATCACTTTAACCCCAGGACTTACCGTGTCCTTACGACTCGTGGAAATGGTGGCACGTCATCCTTCAAACGCCAGTCAGCAAGCACTGTGCCGGTGGCCCAGGGGAGCAGGTGGGAACACACAACATGAAAACCAAGCTGTTGCTCCTGAGAGACATTTGTAACTTAGCCACGTTGCCAGGCTGCCACGCCTGGGACAGGGCACGTATAATCAGATCCTCTCTGGGGTCCGGGCTGCAGTGCTGGGGGAGTTGACACTGCAAGGACTCTCTTCTTGAATGTCATCATCTCGGCTCCTTTCACTCCGGGCCTTACTGAGCAACATGTCTGTGGCTGTATCCTTTCTTCTCCTCTTGGACCTTGCCTGACTCATGGCATATCTAAGTTTCAAAGCCTCAACCGTAATGAGGTCATGGCTAATGTTAAGAATTCTTGGCAGTCCTGAGAACTAAAGTCCTCTGATAATACCTCAGCATCTTTCCCATTACACTCACAAATGCTGTGGGTTGTATTCAGCTTCTGGTCCACTATGACTATCTCCTCCTTTTCTTTGTGATTGTATATAACCCACAACATTGTAAAATATAAAGAACACGGCTTAGGAGTAACAAGAACTGAGTACCAAAATGGGACTGGGAACTTCTTGCGATTGAACTTGGAATATTTTATTTATGAGATGTCAGTTTATCTCACCTTTAAGACAGATACTCTGTATATATAGAACTCTTAAAACGCAATAAGAAAACAAACAATCCAATTAAAAAATGGGTGAAAGATTTGAACAGATACGTCACCAGAGAAGATGTATGGGTGGTAGAGAAGCACCTGAAAAGATGTTTGCCATTGTTAGTTATTAGGGAACAGCAAACTAAAGCCACAGTGAGATACTACTGCACATCTGTTAGGATGCTGAATTAGGACTCATCATCCCTCTTGGCGTTGAGGATGTGGACCAGCTGGCAGGAGGCAGCATTGCCAAGGAGCACAAGGGCACTTTTGGAGGCGATTGATATGTTCATTATCTTGATGTGGTCATGGTTTCATGGAGGCATACAGATGCCAAAACTTACCAAATTGTGTATTTTTTTTTTTTTTTTTTTTTTTTTTTTTTTGAGACAGAGTCTCACTCTGTTGCCCGGGCTAGAGTGAGTGCCGTGGCGTCAGCCTAGCTCACAGCAACCTCAAACTCCTGGGCTTAAGCGATCCTACTGCCTCAGCCTCCCGAGTAGCTGGGACTACAGGCATCCACCACCATGCCCGGCTAATTTTTTTGTATATATGTATTTTAGTTGTCCATATAATTTCTTTCTATTTTTAGTAGAGACGGGGTCTCACTCTTGCTCAGGCTGGTCTCGAACTCCTGACCTCGAGCGATCCACCCGCCTCGGCCTCCAGAGTGCTAGGATTACAGGCGTGAGCCACCGCGCCCGGCCCAAATTGTGTATTTTAAATCTGTAATTCATGTATGTCAATTATCCATCAAATAGCTGTTAAAAGAATAGTCTTTCAGTTCACTGTGCTAGTCAGTTGTGTTAGTGTTTTTGAAAGTATCGCACATATTATTTATCCATTTGAGCAGGGCATTTTCTCTCTGTAAATATTAATGTTGGCATAGTGCTTTACAATCCCTTGAGATACTCTATTGGGCTATGACCAGGCCTGTTCCAGTAACCGTAAGTTATTAATTGACGCTTTCTGTGTAGAGGATTCTAGCATGTCTGGGAGGCAGTTTTCAGGGGCACGAGGCAAGAGACCTGTGGGGTGACCCGTGTCTTAGCAGCCTGTGCCTGGGGAGAAAAGGGGCCACGTGACTTCCTGTCCAGCCAGGCCGGCTGCCTTCCAGAGGCTGCTGTCCTGATGTCCAGTTTCCTGTGCTGTCCAGGGTCTCGTGCCTGGTAAATTCTGATGTTGCTGTCTTCAAATGCCAGTTTTTTCACACCCATGGGGAGGAATTATATTCTCGCACTTCAGGTCATTGGTTTGGCAACATCCTGGCCTTTTTCGTGATCTTTACTTACCCCACTTCTTTGAGACTTTCTCCTGATTGCTGCCTGGCTTCGAAGCGCACCTTACTTGGTAACAGTGTTTTCTAGCCCTCAGGTGCACCCCACAGCATTATCCCCTCCTGGCACCCAGCACTTTTGTCGGGAATCTCGCCAGTGCTGTCAGTGGAAGGACTTTGGGTCAGTTTGGCTTTGGGCCAGCTGGACCCACCATTTACTAATGGTGACCTTGGTCCCGACCTCACCACCCTGAGCTCAGTTTCTTCACGCACACAGCGTAGTAGCGGTGTCTCCCGCACGGGGTGGCCGTGAGGACTGAATGAGGCATTCAGTTATGCCCCTCAGCTCCTCAGTGCTCAGGGGGCCCGTTCCTCACCCACGCAGCTGGACTGTGCCTGAGTCAGGGCACCAGGGGGCGGCGGGGAAAGAGTATTTGGTGTTGTGTCTAGACTGTGATTGGAAGAGAGCGTGGAGCCGGCTGGTGATGCACAACGTCTCTGAGAACCAGCAGAATCGCCAGGGCCGGGTTACCTGGCATGGCTTTTGCCAACCATTTCTCATCAGGGGGAGTTGAGCCTGCTCGTCACCATCCCTGGTGTGTCACCCCAAGCTTTGCCAACCCCCGAGCAGAATGCTGGGAGACTACTCCATGGACTCGGCCTTGGCGGTGCTGATATTTCATTAACGCACCAGCCCCGAGGCGGTGGTGACACAGCGGCCCCTTGCTGCTCTGTGCGTTTCTCGCGGCGGCTCCCCAGCCTGGTCTGGAGTAGGCTGATTAACTGGTATCTCAGGACGCGCAGTAAGAGCTCAAAACATGCAGATTGGTTGTGGGGCATAAATAGACTTTGCTGAGCTCGCCCTGGCCGTCTCTGCAGGTTCCGGGGCCCACTCCCGGGGGCAGCCGGTGGCGGGCGCAGGGCGCGCGCAGCTTGGAGCTCCTCACCTCCATTGGCCGTGTGTGCCTCCCCTGCGGCGGCAGGACGCGCCCTGCGCCCGCGGGCACCTGCAGCTCGGCCGCCCGCACCGCCCGCACCACCCGCACCGCCCGCACCACCCGCACCGCCCGCAGGCCGGCGGCAGGCGCCTGCTCCCCAAGAGCGCCCCATTCACTTTCCCGGGTGACTCGGCAGTGGAGAGAAAATGAAGACGGCGCATTAGCGGCGGGCGGAGGGTCCCGGCCGGGCGGAGGGCGCGGCGGGCGCCTGTATTTTTAGCCCGATGCCGCGCAACCCGCTGGCGCTGCCCGCGCGGCCCGGCAGATAACGCGGCGGGAGCGGGCGCCGGGCTCGGGTTTCAGCGCGGGCGCCGGGCGATGGCAGCGCGACAGGGCAGGTCCGGGCCAGACCTCGCGGTGAGTGTGCGAGCCGCCGGGCCGGGGCGCGGGCGCGGGAGGTGGGGCCGGGGGAGCGGGGCGCGGGGCTGGGGGGCGGGGTGCGGGCCCACCTGCGGGGCTGCGGCCGCCTGCCCGCTCCTGGCGCCAACTTTCCCGGCGGTTCGGGGCCGCCCTTCCGCTGCCCCGCGCCGGGCGCCCAGGCTCTGGCAGGACCCAGAGGAAAATTCCTCCGGCCTGGAGGCTGCGGCGCGGCGGGGCTGGTGCCGGAGGCGGCCCGACCTGTGGCCTGCGGAGCGCGGAGCTGCCCCGAGGGCAGCCGGGCCAGGCGCACGGGGACTCCGCAGGGGGATGCCACGGCCCGCAGCGCTCCTGACCCCTAAACCTTAGACGGAGAGTGGCCCCGAGGTCCCTGGGTCTCGGGAAATGAACGGGGGCAGAGGAAGGCAGACCCGGTGTGTGCCCTGCTGAGCACGCTGTCCGCGTCAGCCCTCACAGCCCCCCGGGAGCTGGGTGGCACCCCCGTTCCAGCCTGGGCGAAATGGAGGTCTGGAACTTGGACGAGGTAGCAGCATCAAGTGGCAGAGCAGGGCCTCCCGGCCGGTCCTCCCTAGCCAGGCAGCACCAGGAGGACAGAGATTTGGTCTGTTTGGGAGACCAGAAGGGACCCGGCGCTCTCACGCATCGTGTTTTCTCAAGGACGCTTTAATCCGCTCGTTTGTCTTTGCCCGTGGTAGTCTGATTGGGGTGCTGGGAGACGGTTTGTACAGCTGCAACTTTCTGGAAGGAAAAAGGGAAGAAACCTGATAACCCACCCTCACTGTGGCCCAGGATTCACTTCCGTTTCTCTATAATCTGGGCGACAAAGCGGGGGCCATGGCCCCAACCGCCGGACCTGACCTGTCTTCTCTGTGAGGCCTGACATGGCCTCCGGGCATGGCCCCCGTCAGCTCTCAGACCCCCGTGTACAAGCAGATGCCGTGTCTTCTGGTCTCCCGGAATGTGCGTGGTCCCCCAGGAAAGGAGCCAGACTCTCCTCCTGGGAGTTCTGACAGCGGCTTTGTTAAAGAAGCTCATTTCCCCACGCAAGAGCCGGGGAAAGAGAAACCCTTTACGCTGCTTCCAGGAGTTGATATTAGCAGTTGATATGAACAGTTTCTATTCTTCTTGCTAGGTAGGAATTTTGTACTACAGACCTTGAGAAAATAAGTCGAACTCAGGCCACCCCAAGCCCCAGAGGGGGTGTGAAGAGGCTCCGGATCCCTTCCCCACTGGGACAGAGTTTGCCTGGCCACGGGCCTTTCTCTGCTGCTCCTGCGCTGCCGGCCTCTCCCTCCCAGGATACTGGGGCCCCTCGGCTACTCGTCCACTGCTATATTCGTCTCACCCCACTCAGGAAGTGCAAGTTTAATAATAGTCTGGCTGTCTCAGGGAGCCAGGGCTCACCTCCCTTCCAGAGCAGCCGCGATGAGAACCTGAGTCCGAGGAGGACTGCCGTCCTCTGCCTCCTCTTCTGTCTCCTGGCCCCGCAGTGAGCCCGGCTCTGAGTACGGCGCTGAACTTGAGCGGGACCTTAGGAGCACTAGGAAATGATGGGCCCGTGAGCCAATGTAGCTCAGTGGTTAAGAGAAAGACCCTGGAGGGACACTCCCTAGAGTCAGATCCTGGCCAACCCGCATACGAGCTGTGTGGCTTTGGACAAGTTACTGAACTTTTCTGCGACTCAGTCTCCTTACCTGTAGAAAGGAGATAATAAAAGTACCTGCCTCGAGGGATTATTGGGAAGAACAAATGAATTGATTTATGTAGCTTCATCAAAACATAGGAAGAGCTTTATAAAGGTAAACTTGCTTTGAAAGGAAGTTCAGGGACATCACATGGGTTAGCCAGCAGGGGTGTGGGCCAGGGACACAGCAAAAGGCTGCACGGTGCCCCCCCCACACGCTGGTGAAATTAGATTACGGTGAGCTCAAAATGAGGTAGGGGCAGAGACATGAGGGCAGCCTTTCAGGGAGGAGTGTCACACAGAGGGTGCCAGCTCCTCGCCGCAGTCCAGGTGCAGGGACGCTATGGGCCGGCTTTCTGGACGCAGTGGCAGGGCAGCCTCCTTCCTCCCCCAGCTGCTCTCACCTAATGGCCTCTTTGAGGCTGCTGGGCAGGGGATGGGTGGCCCGTGCAGTCCCTTGGTTCTGATTTGTCATGGCCCAGAGTCAGGTTCGCAATTTGTTGTTGTTTTTCTGGTTAGTGTTTACTCAGGTAAATATTTTTAATGGAACATGCTGGATTCTTTTGACTCCCTTCCGGCCCCGTTGGATGACACAGACTTCCTGGATGCACCTAGGACAGGTCACTGAATTGGAGCAGGTGAAGTAGATAGACGGGTGTAGGGCTGTCCCGACTAGGACCATTTTCTCTGGACCTTAAATATGACCCGGCCCCTAGGAGGCTCTTGGGGACACCTGTGGAACAGATCCGTGGACGCATACATGCACAGACGACCCCTTTGTACCGCAGTCACTCCGTTGTCCAAACCGAGAGGGCAAGCGACCGTGTTCTGATTTTTCATTCTCTCTCTCTGTTTCCTGGCAGGATCCTGGGCTTGCAATGGGACCTCAGTAAACACAGTGTAGGGTTAGACTGAGTGACGAGTGGTGGCAGTGGGAGTGGCGTTGTTATCTGTTCACCTCTGAGCTGTCCTGAGGATGCTGCTTCTGTCCTGACCCCTTTATTCCTACAGAAGACCAAACAGAAAAATGAACGAGGCTTAGCAATTGAACTTCACTTCTAACTACCCAGGTGGCCTTAGCCAGTCACTTTACTTCCGTGGGCCTCAGCGTCATTGTCAGGGAGGTAGGGACGAGGTGGTTCCTCTCTAGAGACCTGTCTTGGCTCTGGCAGAGTGCTCAGGAGCAGAACCAGGACCCACCCAGGACTTTTTCTCTGCCATGGACTAACTGCTTACCTGGCGAAGGTGTGCAGCCCCGCCCAGCTACTCCAGTCTGCCACGCTGTCTGGACGCCCCCAGGTTTGAATTGCTGAGACCCTGCCCGGGGACAGGCACCGGCTCCGGTCAGGTGCACCTGTGTTGGCCCCTGACACCGCCTCTCTGCATACCTCTCCCCCTGTCTCATCACCTCTGAAGCGGGGTCGAGATTTTCCCTGTCTCGCAGGCTGTGATAAAGACTAAAAGATATAATGGTGGGAATACAGTTGGCCCAATAACTGGTATTATAATTTTATTTTACATTATGGAAACCATTTAGCCTTCCTCAGTCTAGTCTAGATTGAGCTTTTCTAATCCTCCATGTATCTGTCGTAAACATTCAGCTTTGCTTCCTAGACGCGGCGCTTTCAACAGTCACACAGTGGCATTCGTTGATATGGCTTCTATTTTAACTACCCATTCTCAGGTTTTCATCCTGAACCCTATTATTATGCTGCAAAAGGTAGTTAATTGATGGGAGAAATGTCTCTTTAACACTCTCATTCTTGGGGAATAATACAGGGTTTTTCCTAATAGTAGAATCCAGACAGACTTTCTGAATCAGCAGCCTGCGTAGATGTTCATCTGAGTCTGATTTCTCTGGGACTTGGGCTCATGCTCTTTTCTGAAATGTTTCCTCCACCACGGAAGCCTTGCTGAGGGGCCCAGGACATAGATGCCACATGCTTCAGGTCACAGAAGGTCTTGGCCTAGCAGACACTTAATGCTTTGAAGGATTCAAAAGAGTTGGAAGACTCAGTCCCTGCCCCAGGAAGCAACCAGTTTGGCTGGGGAGACAAGACTTGCATAAATTAAATAACTAGAGAAAGATGTGTTTAAAATACATGTTGAAAATCCAGCTCCTGTTCTATGGTTCCTGGATTTAAAGGTAGTAAATCCCGAGTACCCGAGGACAGCGCCCTGCAGAAGGTAACGAGTCGGCAAACCAGGGCGAGGTAGAGCTTCAGGGCCCAGGGAGTGACCAGAGTACAGGCCGAGGTGGACAGAGCCACGAGGACATGGGAGGCGTGAGGAAGGGGCCTCCTGCCACACTGGGGGCTGTGAGGTCAGGGTGTGCGTCTGTCATGAGTGGGCAGCTGCAGGGCTGGGACTTGAACTTGTATAACAGAGGGCCTGTGTTGGGCCTGGAGTCGGGGAGGGGCAGGAAATCAGGACCTGGGGGTGGGGCTGAGGGTGCTGCCGGGAGGCGGAGCGGACCGCAGGCCCCAGGTGGTGAGCAGGGAGGGTGGTGGGCTTCCTCGTGTGTGGGGAGGACCCGCCTGTCTGCGGGGAGGACCCGCCTGTCT
Organism: Eulemur rufifrons; assembly: GCF_041146395.1. Lineage (NCBI taxonomy): Eukaryota > Metazoa > Chordata > Mammalia > Primates > Lemuridae > Eulemur > Eulemur rufifrons. The sequence goes on along the minus strand of NC_090994.1, from coordinate 25,407,298 downwards.
GCGGGGCTGGAGGATCCTGCCGCGCCCTGGAGCCTCCGTTTAGCTGGCGGAGACGTGTGGCGCCGCTTTGGGGAGGAGGGTCAGAGTTTCACTGCAGGATACCGCGCGAGATCGTGGGCTGTAGATTGAGTGTTCCGTGTTTAGGGATGATGATCGTTAGCATGAGTATTCGTGTCCTGTGGCTGCTGTGACAAATGACCACAGACTTGGTGGCTTAAAACCACAAAAACTTATCCTGTCATAGTCTGGGGGCCAGACGTCTGCAGTTGAGGTGTTGGCAGGACGCACTCCCCCAGAGGCCCAGGGGAGGGTCTGTCCTCTGCCTCTGGCGGCTGCTCCGGCCTGTGGCTGCCTCACTCCCGTCTCTGCCTCCGTCTTTGCGTGTGCGTGTGCGTGTCCGTGTGCGTGTCATCGTCTCCTCCTCTTCCTCTTCTGGCTCTTCTAAGGACACTTGTCATTGGATTTAGGGCCAACCTAGGTAATCTAGGATGGTCTCAAGATCTATAACTTAGTTATACCTGCAAAGACCCTTTCTCCAAACCAGGTCACATTCACAGGTCCCAGGGACTGGGGTGTGGACATATCTCTTGGGGACACCATTCGGCCCACCGTAGCCTGTTTTCTGAGGAGGGCACATAGAGGAAAGAGACAGTGCCAGGTGGAGAGGAGACTGCCAGGTGTGGCTCTGGAGGAAGGGCCTTGCACGCTTCCGCAGGTGGCTTCCGCGCGCGACCACTCTCGTTTGAACCCAGCCTGCGCGTGCTGTGTGCCAGGCTCTGCACTCACATTTCATGTACGTTGTTATTTTCTTTAAATGTTACAAGGGTATGAGAAAGGCACTGCCCCCCACCCCAGCTTGTGATGAGGACATAGGAGCCCAGGGTGGCTGGGGCGCTCGGCTTACCCGGGGTAGCGCCCCTGCACCCGGGCCCGCTGCCGTGCTGTGCTCTCTGCACCCGTGCGTCTGCACCGGCAGACTTTATTCCGTTGTCCCCAGTCCTCGCTTTCTTTGGCTGTCATTCATCTTTAGTGCAAACAGGCGTTCCAGGTGGTAGGGTCTTGACACGCGTGGGGTAGGTGGCGCAGCGGCAGCTAAGGGACTGCGCCACTGTGCTGTCGTTTGGGAAGTCTGACGGGGTCCTGGGCGTTGGAGCCCGATCCAGCCGGCTGCAGAGCTGGGGGGTGAAGCTCGTGAACGTCAGGGCCACACCGCCTGCGTCTCAGCCCTGGCCGTGCCTCCTACCTGCTGTGTGGCCCTGCCCCAGTCACTTCACTCCTCAGCTCCCTCACCTGTTAAATGGGACCAGTCGCACTTGCCTCTTAGGTTTCTGACACGGGGATTAAGTGCATGCCTGCATGTGTGCGTGTGTGTAAACATGTGTCGCAGCTGTCCCGGGGGATCATGGGTGCCCGAGTCCCTGCTATAACGTGGTGCAGCATCTGCGCGTAACCAAACGCTCCTCCTGTGGCCTCACGTCATCGCTAGGTACCTTGTAACACCTAAGACAGTGTCGCTGCTGTGTTAACAGTTGTGCTGTGTTGCTTTTTTATCTGTATTATTTTTTACTGTTGTGTTGTTATTTTTTTCCGGAATATTTTTGATTTGCGGTTGGTTGATGCCACCGATTTGACTGCATGTGTGAAGCGCTGGTAATGATTCTTAGCACATAGTAGGTGCCATGTGCTGTTTACTTTAAAAAAAACCCACCAAGCGGCACCAAGGAGCACACGCTGGGCTCCTCTGGTGCCCATGCTCCCGGCTGGCGAGGCCTGGGAACGTCAGGCTGCTCGGAGGGGCCCTGGGGTGGGATCCCGGCCGCAGGCCGGTCCCTGCTGGGTTCTCACCAAGAACGTCGCTCATAAAAATACCAAGAGGAAGGGAGGCCTGGGCTCTGAGGCAGCCTCACGTTCCGGGCCCTGGAGCAGGCCAGCGAGGGCACGGTCGCGGGGGCGTGGCTGGGACAGTGAGGCCGTTAGCACGCAGAGGAGACTCACAGCCTGTTGTCTCTCCTCACAGGCCGATGCTGCTACCAGCTTTCTGAGGGCAGCAAGATCAGGTAACTTGGACAAAGCTTTGGATCATCTGCGGAATGGGGTAGATATTAACACCTGTAACCAGGTAAGTGAGATGGGGCGGGCCTGCCATCCTTGCAGAGCAGCTCCTGCCTGCTGCCGTTTGCTGAGAGCTTTGAAACTGCCTCTATTAACCTTTTCCCAGTGGCCTCAAAAACCCCCAGGGGCTTCCGCCTGCAGCGGGCCGTGGCCTCAGTGTCGCATCACTGCTGTGGGCCCTGCCCCGCGGAGAAGGGCCAAGGCCCGAGCAGCGTGGGTGAGACCCGCGCGCCACCCCCTGCAGCCTCCTCTCAGAAGCTGCGGTTGCTCCCTGCTCTTGTCTTAGAACATGTGGCCTTTGAATGTGGGCCAGAGGAAGGGCCTTTGAAGGGTGCTGTGTCAGTGGGGACATGGAGTCTCCTTTTTCCACCAGCGGCCTTTATGGGTTCTCAGTGGGGCTGACAGAAAACAGGCGAATGAGGACTCCCGGGGTCGGTGCCGAGGAAGGCGGGTCTGCCGCGGGCTGAGCATGCTGGGGCAGCCCAGGGAGCTCCTCGCCCTGCAGCAGGGTCGGCTGTGAAGAAACGCGATGTGTCTGGGGTGGATCGGAGGGGCCGAGAGTCGGGTTTTGGGCCAAAGATCTAGGAGCTAACTGACAGAGGGGGGAGCCCTCCAGGAAGAGGACAGCTGTGTGCGAGGCGTGGGCTGTGGATTGGTGACTCGTTGTTTTGGTTTGTTGGTATTTGCCTACCAATGTCATTGTTTAGGTATACATGCCAATTTAGTTTCTAATTTAGAATAAATGTACCAGTTGTGACTTTTTTTTTTACCATCTTAACCATTTTAAAATTTGTTTTTAATTGTGATGAAATACACAGCAGAGCGCTTATTGTCTTAACCATGTTTAAGCACTGAGTTCAGTCGTGTTAAATCCATTCACGTTGCCCAGCCACCCATCTCCAGAACGCTTTTCTTCTTGCACAGCGAGAACTCTGTCCCCTTGAGACCACTCCCCACTTACCCCACGCCCCCGCCCCTGGCAGCCACCCTTCTCCTCTCAGTTCCCAAGAATCTGACTCCTCTGGGGACTGACCTCGTAGAAGTGGAATCCTATGATCTTTGTCGTTCTGTGACCAAAGGCTTTCACTTAGCACAATGTCCTAAGGTTCATCCATGTAGTGGACCGAGTGGCTTTTTCAAGCCAGCAGAGGCAGATTTCCAGGACCAGGGCAAGCTTTCCTGGGGCAGCCCCTGCCCCTGCCCCTGCCCGTCTGTTCCCTGCCTCTCTTGATGCTGCTTAAAATGCAAGATGCTACTTGCTCTCTCCCCCAGCTGGATGCAGCTGGTCTTGGGGTGGCATAAATTCACTTGAGGAGCGAGGTGTGGCACAGGCCAGCAGGAGGGGTCGGGAAGCAGAGGCCCCGGCAGTGAGCGTCACCGGGAGGGTGGAGCAGGGCCTGCACACTGGACCAGCAGGAGCAGGCCCACCCGGAAATGCCAACACCCGTGTAGCCGGCCGAGGGCTCTGCAGGGCGTCTTGCCCACACCCGGAGCTGCAGGTTGGCCTTTGGGTAGCGATTGGAACTCTGAACCAGGCGCAGCCGCGGGTGGCGCAGGGTGAGAGTCCTGGCCTAAGCCTGGCTCCGGAGTGGGGGCGCAGGATGCCACACCCCCAGAACAGCCGCACAAGCTGCAGCCGCCTTGTCCCAGACCCCCATGCGCGAGCGGCTGCTTCCTCTCTCCACTTGGGGACCCCCCTGGGCACGGAGAGACGCCTGCTCCGAGGCTTTCTTTGTCCACACTGTGGCTGGAGAGGTGACGGACGCACGTCCCCGCAGCGCAGCTCTCGGTGCAGGTGGGTCGGACCCGCCGAGGGTTCCGATTCCAGCTCTCAAAGGAATCCATTCAGCTGAAACGGGGACAGCCGAACCTGCGTAAGACTCGAGCCAGGACTCATTTTCTGTGTGAAATTGGAAGATTTTGATGACACCCGGGGAATGGCTTCGTCCTGCTTGCTCTCCTGCTGGCGGGGCCTGGGGTGTAACTGCCTGTCCCTCTGCCGTCCCTCTCAGGGCACCTCCTGGGTTCAGGGGGCGCCGAGAGCAGCAGGCTCCGAGACACGACGTGTGGCCCCCGTGGCTGTGAGCCCTGCTAGAGGCTGGGGGGAGGCTCCTGCCTCGGGCCGGAGATGCAGTCCTGGCCCAGGCCAGCCCCTCTCAGAGGAGACACTGCCGCAGGGCAGGCGCAGACGCCAGTGTCAGCAGGGGATGGAAGGAGGGACTTGCCTGAGTGCAGGGCTCTTCCCAGGGCTGTTCCGCCTGCGCCCAGATGTGGGTCCCGCTGCCCTGTGTCTTGTGGTCTGGCTGAGCAGTGACAGGCGGCTGCACCTGGGAGCTCGCCAGTGTTGCCTGAGGCTGATGCTGCTGTGTGGGGTGGGCTGGCTTTTGCTCGTGAGGGGAAAGCATTGATAATGGAGACGGAGCTACACTCGCTGAGCTTGCGCCTGCATTAAACACATCAGTGCACCCGCTGGGACAATCCTCCCGCTTCAGAATGTGCACAGGGCTAGCCTCCTAATGGCACTTTAAAACACCCATCCATTGTTTTGAGAAGATAAAAGCAGGCTCTTGGCCTGGGGTCATGGCTAGAGAATCTGCTTTTGGCTTCAGTCTTCGGAGCTGATGGGCCGCTCTGGCGGCACCAGAGCAAATGCTCACCCTTACGTAAGCACCGCGCTTTCAAATGGTGTGTTTCTGTGGAGAGAATATGTGCTGCTTGCCGTGATAGGAAGTAATTAAGTAGCGTGGAAAGAGGAACTCTTGGCTTATATAAGAGACATCTGAATATTCAGGGCAGTTTCCTTATTGCATAGATTGTGTCTACTAATTGTTACCATCTCCATGGTTATTACAGCTATAGGAAAGAAGTTCATACCTAAGAACACACATGCACACCCAGCGTCTTTATACAAATGCCTCATTTTTTTTTTTCTTTTAGAGACAGAGTCTTGCTCTGTCTCCCAGGCTGGAGTGCAGTGGCGTCATCATAGCTCACTGCAGCATTGAACTTCTGGGCTCAAGCGATCCTCCTGCCTCAGCCTCCTGAGTGGCTGGGACTACAGGTGCGCACCACCGCCCTGGTGTGGTGGGCTCAGCATGCACGACGCAAATTTTTTGGAGAGACAGGGTCTTGCTTGCTCTTGCTGAGGCTGGTCTTGCACTTCTGAGCTTAAGCGATCCTCCCGCCGTGGCCTCCCAGAGTGCTGGGATGACAGGCGTGAGCCACTGCATCCTGCTGGCAATGGCTGTTGACCAAGAGGAACAGGGGTATTTCGGCAGTTAACCACCCGTGCAGCTGTACTGGTGTGTCCTGGTTCACTGTCTCCCGCGCTTGTAGAAGCCACATTAGGATTCTGATCCTCACCCTGAGAGGAGAGGAAAGAGACCCCTGACTCACGTGCAGGAGTGACGTGGTGGGAGACGCTGCAGAGGCTCACGCTGGCCACTGTGTGGAGAGCAGATGGGGCCCGGCGGTGGCTCCGGGGAGCCAGGTATGAGACTGCTGCCCTAGTCCCAGGGGACAGTGCCTGCAGCTGGGATAAGGTCGTGGCCGTGGAGACGGAGCAAAGCCAACAGGCCTGGGTGCTGGGCTGGTGGGGAGGGCGGGGAAGGAGACGTCCGGCTCTCGGCTCTCAGGGGGTGGGAGGTGGCGCCGTCCACTGGGACGCAGGAGGCTGGACGGGCTCCGTGTGCAGAGACGCTGGGGGTGAGGAGCAGCGCAGAGCGGCGTGGAGTTCCCCATGGGGAGGCTGTGGGAATCCAGGCGGAGATGTGTAGTAAGCAATCGGATATTCGAGCCTGGAACTCAGATAAGAGGTCCGGCCCAAGGATAGATATTTGGAAGTCATTCAGCATTCGAGGAAGTCGAACGCTGGCGTTGGCTGCTGAAAACAGGGAGGAGAGGCGTGTCGACTATAGTCCCACATGTCCAGGGGGGTCATTCTGCGTGTATTTATTAGATGCCACCTTTGTGCCAGGTGCTATTCTGGGCGCTGAACAAGACAGACAAAATAGTCCGTGCCCTGTGGCATTTATATGCTGGTAGAGGAGACAGACAGTAACCAAGAAGATGAACAAATGTGTGAAGTTAGCTGATGAGAAACTCCATGGAGGGGAAGGGCAAAGGGCCCCATTTGAGACAGGGTCCTTGGGGAAGCCCTCTCTGAGGAGAAGACTTTCGAGAGGCCCAACAGAAGTATGGGGAGACCGTGCAGTTTCTGGGGAACGGCGTTCCTGGAAGGGAGAAACATGTGCAAAGGCCCTGGGGCGGGCGTGAGCTTTGTTTGTTGGGGACTAGCAAGAAGAGCAGTGTGGCTGGAGTGGAGTGACCGGAGGGAAGGTCATAGACAGGAGTGGGAGAGATGGCCAGGGCCAGGTTGTGGAGGGCTGGCAGGCTGTGGCCAGGGCTGAGTTTTGCTCCAGGGGTGACAAAGGGAGCCACTGGAAGGTGTCACATAAGAGATGCTCACTTTGATTTAGGTCTCTGAGCACTTGCCCTGCCTGCTGTGTGGAGAGTAGCCATGGGGACAGGGACAAATGCCGGGGACCAGTGAGAATCCCATGGTGACCTTGGATAAGGGTGTGACGGGAGGTGGAGGAGCCAGGGGACTCATCTCCCTGGGCTTGGAGTGTGGTCACCCTGGTGGGGCGGTCTCAGCGTGTATGACGCCGGGCCTCTTATGCAGCCTGGGACCTGGCCATCGTGGCCATTGCAGTGACCACGTATCAGGGGCCGGTTGGTTCAAGTCTCAGCTCAAACCGTGAAGACATCCCTGACCCCATAGCTGGGAGCAACCCCTGCCTGTGCAGTGTGTCAGTAGCTCTGTCACAGCCCAGCTGGGGCCTGCAGCATAGCACGGTGACGTGGAGCACGCCTTCCCTGTCCTGGGCATCTGGTTGTGCCCTGCTCTCCTGCGGCACCTGGCCTAGGACGGGCAGGTAGTAGATGCTCTAGTATTTGTTTAAACAAGTGGCTACGTAACTGTGCACACACAGTAGCTTCATATGTTCAACTTCCAGAATTACTGCTGGAGTATTTATAGCAAATCAAAATACTTTATGGAGACTGTAGCAATAAAGCAAAGTGCTTTCTGGGATGAGGCATTGACTCTACACATTTACCAGGGAACCAAATCAGACGAAAACGAGAAGAGAGCAGCCCGAGCCTCTGTTCCCTGATTCCTGGAATTGTCAGGCCGGCGTGGATGTTGCACTGCGACCACGAGCTGTGTAACTCCAGGGGCAAAAAGCTTCCCTAGTTTTCTGTTCTATTCTTATAACTCGGACAAATGCTGGCTCACGTGGCCTTCCTGATAGGAGAGAAAGAAGTCGAGACCCCAGAAGGAATTTCCCACCAAAAAGAGAGAAGCCTGTGCCCTGCAGCTCCAGCAGAAGGCAAAGGGCTCAAGCGAGGCCTTCCTGGAGCACCCAGTTCCCCGGCCCTCCACCCGGCTTATTTTTCTCCGTAGTACTTGTTATTTAATACTACCTGCTTTTTATGCATTTCTGTGTCTGCTTGTCTTTGTCTTCTCCACTAAAATGTAGGCACCTTCCGGCGAGAGGACTTGGTTTTATCCAGTGCTCTGTCCCAGGGCCCTGCGGGGCGGGGAGCAGGGCTCCTGAACCCAGTGTGCAGACCGAGGCACAAGTGCGGCGCGCCGCAGGCGGCCATAGCCACGCGGGGTAAAGCACGTGTGTTTTGCACGTAGTCCCCGCAGCTCCGTCACTCTGCAGGCATGGCCTGGTGAGAGGCGTGTACTTAGGGTGGTGACTCCTCTGCAGTAACCATGGCCCAGACGCTGACGTTACCCCACGAGTCAAGTGCGAGGCAGTGTCTGCTGCAGCAGCCAGAAGCTCCGTCCTCTGAAAGACCACAGGAACACGAACATTTCCTGGGCTGAATCCCAAAGCCATGCCGGTCCCGGGATGTGTCCTGAATTTCCACATGTCCATCGGGAGGCCCACTGCTGGGGGGCTCTTGTTTACCCTGAAGGTAGGGCGTTGGCATTTGGGATGAATGGAGCACCTTCAAGGGTAATTTCTGCTGCAGAGTAATCTCTTTTACAGCGGCCAAATGCCAAGTGTTTAGATCAGGATTTGCTGGGCTTGGTGATTGTGGTAATTATGACCTTTCCAAGTTACAGGATCTTAGAGCTTAGAGGAGCTCACAGCATTCAGCTCTCACCCTGTAGCTCAGGAAACCAAGGTCTAGAGGTTAGTCCTGAATATCCTGTGTTGATGGCTTTGCATTTGGTGAGATTGGCTTCTGCATGAAGTTTCTCTGCTCTTCATTTATTCCACAAATGCGTACTGACTACTTACAATGTCCGTGTGCCATGTTAGAGGCTGGGGCTGACCAAGAGGAATAAATTCATGCCCTGCTTTCAAAGGACTCAAAAGCAGGTAAAGAAGTCTGGCTTACAAATTGTGGGGGGGTTTTTTTGTTTTTTTTGAGACAGGGTCTCGCTCTATTGCCCAGGCTAGAGTGCAGTGGCTTGGTCATAGCTCACTGTAGCCTCAAACTCAGGTGAGCTCAGGGAGCTCAGGCGATCCTCCTACCTCTGCCTCCCAAGTAGCAGGGACTACAGGTGTGCACCACCACACCCCGCTAATTTTAAAAATTTTTTATAGAGATGGCATCTCACTGTGTTGTCCAGGCTGGTCTTGAACTCCGGGCTACAAGTGATCCTCCCTCCTCAGCTTTCCCCAAGTGCTGGGATGAGAGGCGTGAGCCACTGCACCTGGCCAGTGTTCTACACGCCATCTAGAAGGAGCGCAGGGGATGTTTTCATTCATTCATTCAACAAATACTTTTTGAGCAGCAGCTCAGTATGCCAGGTGCCAGCCAGTCAAAGGTGATAGTCCAGTGCCTGCTCCCACCTTGCTTCTAGCCTGGGGGTAGCGGGGGTCAGAGAAAGGTGTTGAAGGAAGAATGGGAGTTCCCAGGCAGAGAGCTGGGAAAGTGCCATGAGAAGGAACCGACTGCAGAGGCAGTAGGTGGAGGGGAATGAGGGTGGGGGTCAGGGGCTGGGGTCGCTGAAATGAAAGAGGGTCAGGATGGTGGGTGATTTGCTCGGGAGGTTATATCTAGATCCATATAGGTAGAAAGCCTGGTACTTTTCTCTGTCATCTTCTTTTTGTTAGGAACTCTCGGCGGGCACAGAAACTTGCATTCCACTGCTTAGGTCCCCATCCCCCAGCACTGGCACGGAAAGCCTTCCTACTGTGACAGGGGGTCGGCAGAGGCCTTCCTAAGGCTTGCTGCCTCGGCTCAGCTCCGGAGTAGTGCTGAGGACGAGAGAAGAATGTGCTCTTGCAGCCCCCCCCCCCCCCCCGCCCCCGTGTTCTGCGGTGTGCAGTGACCCGGACAAGTGGCTGATGCCGTGCCTGGCACGGGGGTTCTTCTGAGGTTCTGGTTCCCACTAGGAAAGGTATTAGTGAAAAAGATGGAACTTGAAGACCTCCATCCCTTGAATTATTTTAAATAGGTAACTTTCTTTTGCATCTTAACAGGAAATAAGCTGTTTGATGTTCGTATTATTACTATGACCAGTGGACAACTGTAAAGTAAGTTGATTACTTGTCACGAGTCAGAATGACCCACGGTGTCTGATAATCACAGGTTGCAGCGTCTCTGCTGACCAGAGCCTGTCCCCAGGCAGGGCCACTTTTAATGCTCTCCTCACCCCAAGAGTTGGTAGAGCAGGTGCTTGACAAGGGAGGGAGGCTCAGAGAGGCGAAGTCTTCCTGAACCAGAGCTGGACGTGGCCTGAGTCTCTGTGCTGCGCCCAGAAGCTGGGTTTGAGACGGAAGAGCAGAGTCCTTCTTCCTCTGGGTGGTCTGTCCCTGGAGCAGTTTCATTTTCCCTTCCTTTGCAGCGAAGGAAGAGTTAATTGGCCAGTTCAGTTACATAAAGATGTCCATTTGTAGTGACAACGGGGACATCTCTGGGATCCTAGGGACTAGGAAAGAGATGATCAGCTTCTTCAGGAATGATACAGAACACATTGCAAGGAAAGCACACCCTCCCAGCTCTACTTTATGGTTTGATTGCTATGAATTTACAGTACAAAGACCAGATGTGTTATTCTCAGTCTTGAGCGACTAAGCAAAATGACAGGCCTGTGTGTGCGGCACGTTGCATGAATGTGCATTCAGTTCTGCAAACTCGTAGGGAAAACGCTGTGTGCGCCAGGCTTCGTGCTGGGGCCTGACTGCCAAGGTGAGGAAAACACAGGACCTCAAAACATGAGGGCCTTTGGGACAGACACGGAGCAGATAAATGCCCCGCTTGATGGGGGCCTGACAGAGTTGCCAAGGGCCGAGGGAATGTGGTCATTAAAGCAGGTCACTTCTGGGGGGCTAGGGTGTGGAGTGGCAGCCAGAACACGGGCGTTTGGTCGGGGCCCTGGGGGCGCGGTGCCTCCCCAGCTGGGGGGGGGGACCCACTGGCTGCCAGTGTCCTCCTGCTAACCGGAGAGACTGCCCGTGGATGGAGAGACTGCCCGTGGATGGAGAGACTGCCCGTGGATGGAGAGACTGCCCGTGGATGGGGAGACTGCCCGTGGATGGAGAGACTGCCTGTGGATCGGGGAGACTGCCCGTGGATGGGGAGACTGCCCGTGGATGGGGAGACTGCCCGTGGATGGGGAGACTGCCCGTGGATGGGGAGACTGCCCGTGGATGGGGAGACTGCCCGTGGATGGAGAGACTGCCCGTGGATGGAGAGACTGCCCGTGGATGGAGAGACTGCCCGTGGATGGAGAGACTGCCCGTGGATGGAGAGACTGCCTGTGGATCGGCCTGTGATGGTTTACATTTGACTGTGAATTCTTGGGTACAAACATTTTTTTTGTGTGTGTGTTTTTGACAGTGTTTCTCTGATTTTAATGGTTTTGTGTTTTCAAATTTAACAACAAAACTAATACACGGTGGTGGTTTAAAAATCCGAACTCCACAGCGATATATGAAGTCTGAAAGTATCTCCCTACTCCCCTCGCCCAAATGACTGTGGACAGTTTGGTGTGAATCGCCTCATACTTTTTTTCCATGTATGCAAAACACATATCTTAGCTGTTTCCTGTGAGCTGGTACTTTGTTTTATTCTTAGGATGGTGGAATTCAAAGGAAACTAGGAGATCAGAGCAGCTCTGTCATTTGGAAGATGCGTAGATGGAGCCTGGGGGGTGAGCGAGGAGGAGGACAGTTTTGAGGTCCTGGGTTCTTTCCTGCAAACCCCTCTGACTTTGTTCTGAAGGTCTAGTTCATCTTCTTTTTTCTCTTAAAGGAGTACCAAGATCTCAGGCATAAACACTCTTTCTAGTCCACAGGAGATATTCTTAGCTGCTGAGCTTAATTTCAGAGTCCTGTTCTCTCATTAACTCGAGCCACACTTTGCTCCGTGCTCCCGAGGGCCCGGCGACTTCTGGGGCTGCTTTGCGGCCGAGGGACAGAGGTTCTCAGTGCGCAGGGCTGCAGCTGCACCGTCAGAGTAGAAAGGAGGTGATGCGAGGTGGATTCATTTCCTTGCAGAGCTCTGAAATAATTGTGGGCTCTTTTTAAAAAAAAAAAGATAATGAGAAGGCTGAGGATGTTTTCCTCCTCCTGAGACCTAGTAAGCTGTGAGCCTGAGGAGCTGCGTGTGCAGGTTGCGGTGAAGCAAGGAGGAAGATGCCCGGCGCCGGTGCGGCCCCCTCTGCGCCACCTCCTTCTGAGCGCGCTTCCCTCCCAGTTTCCCCTCGTGTTTGTCTTTCCTGTCCCTAGAGAGACAGGTCTGCAAAGGACATACGGGGTGGTTTTCCGCCAGGGTTATGGGGGTTGCCTCGGCTCAGTCTGGCTTCTGATTCATTAGCGGCCAGGATGGTGTATTTTTAGCAGACCTTTCCCTCAAGCAGTCCCTGGGGAGCCCTAAACGATGTGGGTTGGACAGAGGCTGCAGGTGGGGCGCGGCCCCGCAGAACAGACGCCTGCCCGCCAGAAGACGCCCCCCGTCCGTGGGCTGCCACGCGGGCTGAGGGCTGGCTCCTCCGCGTGGTTTAGGGCTCCGGGGTTTCCCTCCTGCAGGCATATCGGAGCGCCAGTAAAGGTCACGCCCCCCCGGGCCTGTTAGAGGTAGGACGGACGTCCAGCTACTCGGGAGGCTGAGGCAGGAGGATCGCCTGAGCAGGGGTTCCAGGCTACGGTGCGCCATGACAGCGCCTCCTGTCACGAGCCGCTGCGTTCCAGCTGAGGCAGGAGGATCGCCTGAGCAGGGGTTCCAGGCTACGGTGCACCATGACAGCGCCTCCTGTCACGAGCCACTGCGCTCCAGCTGAGGCAGGAGGATCGCCTGAGCAGGGGTTCCAGGCTACAGTGCACCATGACAGCGCCTCCTGTCACGAGCCGCTGCGTTCCAGCCAGGGCCACATAGCAAGACCCTGTCTCTAAAAATAAAAAAAAACACCAAAGAAATAGGACGGGCGAATGCGGTCAGACCTTCCCCTTGGCTCTGAGTCCCTGGTGTGCCGACGCTGTAGGAGCCCAGAGCTACCCCATAGCTCCCTTTCCCTCCCGCAGCCTCTGCCGCTCCCAGCACGGCTCCCCCTCCTCCCGTCCGTCCGAAACGTTTGTTTAGTAGTTGTGAACCTACAGAAGAGTTGCCAGAGCAGTGCAAAGCCTGTGACTGTCACTGCCCTGGGGTGTGTCTCCCCATCCCCTGTCTGTAACACAGGACGTGTTCTCCGCCTGGCAGACCAGTGCGCACCGCACGAAAGTGTCGCTTAAGTCAGCATGGCCCCCCTGAGTCCCTTCCCGCCATCACTGTCTTCCTCCCCCCTTCCCCCCTCCCTCTCCCTCCCTCCCCCTTTCCACCTTTTTTCTCTATTTCTCTCTGTTTCAGAAGTCTTTCCAGGAACATCCTTTGTACTTAGTTGTCACGTCTCGTCAGTCACCTCAGTCTGGCATGGCCCCTGTCTCTGCCTGACACGTGCTTTCGGCTGTTTTCCGTCTGTAGTTGCAACTCAGCTGTCTGTCCGACGCTTCCTCGCGGCCAGACTGAGGCGTAGCATTGACAGGGACACCCCTCCCACCCCTGGTGATGTTAATCTTCGTCACCAGGTCAAGTTAGTGTCTGCCACGTTTTCCTATGGCAAAATCATCAATGTTCCCTTTGTACTGGGGAGAGGGAAGTACTGTGATCTGTGCCGATCTCTGCTGCTCATCAGCCTTCCAGCCCCCAGCCGGGCGTCCAGACTTCTGCCTGTGTCCACTCCGCCACGATGGTTCCAAAGCGGGAGTCTCCATTTCTGACCTTTGAGTCTCCATTTCTGACCTTTGAGTCTCCATTTCTGACCTTTCTCCCACATGGACTGGCTGGCGTTTCCCTGAAGGATATGCTTTTCCTTCTCCCCCACTGATTGACCTTTTCCTTATGTGTCTACACCTGTTTGGACTCGTGGACTCCTGCTCTGTTTGGTGGGCTTTAACCTGATACTCTCATGATTTATGTTAATGTTCAAATCTGTATTAGTTCAATAGCAGCCCTTTCAGTAGGTTGGCTTCTTTGACCTTTGACATATCGCGCTGTTCTTTGAGCATTTCCTTACTTTCTGGCACAAGTTGTGCTCTTTCCACCCAGCCTTGGGTCGGCCGATTCCCCGGGGACGGCTGGTTTCTGTTAGGGGAGGGTGGTGCTTAGACACCAAAACCTGCTCACTCGTGTGCCCACTGCTCCTGGTGGTTGTATGTCTGTGTGCGTGTATGTTCCTGTGGAACCATTTCTACATCTATGTATGTATGTCTATTTTCAAAATCAGTGAGAGCGTATCAATACTTCCTGTTCTAGCCCAGCACCGGGGCTCTCTCTGGCCTTTCCTCTTCTCCTTGTTGTAAACCCTCAGACAGCAGGAAACCTGACTGCCCCTGCCCCTGTTGTCTTCAACCTGTTTACTTATTCTCTCAACACGACAACCTCCCGACCACCCCAGTCACCCCTGCCTCCCTGACCCCAGGGGCACGGCCACCCGTCCCTGCAGGCCGCCCCTCTGCGCCGGCCCTGGTGCCCAGAGGCCCACATGCCCCAGGCAGGGAGGGCAGGAGAGGAAGGACGGGAAGGACGATGCAGTGGGACTTGTTCACGTTTGATTTCATTTCTGTGTGGGCTGAGAATGTCATGCCGGCCATCAGAGGAAGGAAATCAAGGTCTGTGCTGCTCTGGAACTTTTCTCCACGCCCGTTTCTGCGCTCGTGTCTCCCGCAGCCGCACCGTAGTTAAGGCGCTGCCCTGCCTTCGTTCCCGCCATCGCCTCTGCCCTCTTTGCCTTCCGCTCTCCCCACCCCGCTCTCCTTCCCACCGGCGTCAGGGTCTGGCGTAGGGATGGCGGTCACTTCAGTCCTCTCCACCCTCCGCACAGCCCTGCAGACCTGCAAACACTCTGTGGCGTGGTCTCGCCCCACGCAGCAGGGGAGCCAAGGTCACGGATGCAGCTGGTTGCTATTCGGGGAATTACACTTCTGTAACATCGAGTGTGATACTTACCTTCTCTAGACAGGTATGACAAACTCAATAGAGAATCCAGGTTGAATAGGAAAGTGGGGTATTAAATATAAAAACCCTCTATGTCCTTTTCAGAGGCCGGATCTTCCAACTCCAGCGATGAGAGGGGAGTGTCATGCCGGGGTAGAATCATCTAGACATTTCCCTCCCCACCCCTCTTTTTGTCCACTCTGGGAGCCTCAGACCTCTTGGCCTCTGCCCTGTGATTGGGCTTATTCTTCCCAGGACTTCAGTCCTTTCCTCCCCAGAGCTTCCCCCGGCCCCATCCCGTTGCCTCTGGGTCTGGCTAGATGGCCGGGAGCTCATCTGATGAGACGCAGCAATAACGAGGTGGCAGGTGTTGACAGTGAAGAGGTCATGCTTCCTGGATACGACCTAAGTCCTCTGGAAACACTGCTTAGCTCAAGGAAGGGACTCGGGGGTTGAAGCAGTGAGTTCCGGGAGGTGTGGGGTGGCGAGGGCCAGGGGCCGGGCAGTCCTCGGTCACGGGACCTGGCCTGAGCCTGCCCGCTCTCCGGAGGCAGGACCAGCTGCGAGCCACGAGGCGGGCGGGCTGTGCTCGTGAGGATGCCGGCAGCAGCTTCCGAGCTGTTCTTGCAATTTTCAGAGAGATGTAGGATTTCAGGACAGCAAGACCTTTCTATTTAGAGCCCTTCCTCAGCTCCTGCAGGATAAGAGTTAAATTCCTGCGACAGGTCTGCTGCATCCGTGCGTTTGGAAACCAGTTAGTGCAACTGGGGCCATCAGAGGAGCTAAACAGAGGAGTAATTTACTGAGAACAAATGTCTGGAATTGTGTATTTTGCCAGTGGAATTTCTCACAGTTGGTATAAGAAAATACTCCAAATTAAATCATTCAGGCTGAATGTGACTTTTTTTCATCTTCTTACAAATGTTAAAAAGAAACACAGCCTGGCTGAGATCTCCTTCCCCTCCCATCAGACAGATTGCTTTTCAGAAGGAGCCTCTAAATTGACATTTTACCTGAAAAAGAGCAAAGGCAAATAGGAAAACTCCAGGTGTGTGTGCTTGGCATGAATATTTTTGCCAAAAAGAGCCTACAAAGGTTATCTGCTGTTTTAGGGCCACGTGGAGCGAGCTCGGATGGGGCCCGCTGGCCTCGGAGGCTCAGCATGGGGAGAGGCGGGCGGCTGTGCGGAACAGCGCTCTCCCCTCACCACGAGAAAGTGCTCAGCAGTCTGCACAGTGATGATCTTTCCGGAGCCGTCAGAGGGCCGCGGTAGCAAGGCAGCCAAGCACACTGAACTCCGAAGAGGGGCAGGGTCCTGCGGCTTTGGCAGAGGACAGGAGGAAGAGCCACCGAGCAAACCGAAATCTTAACTGCTTAAGGCCTGATGTGGCCAATGTGTCTGGAATGAGCTTTTCTCCACAGGCCTCCGCAGCTGCTCCTGAGAAATCCTGGGATATGGCAGGAGACGAGCGGGAGGCCCCTCGGCACAGGTGGGGAGGTGACTGGTGGCTGCGGCGGCAGGGGCAGAGGGAACAGACACACAGCCCTGCTGCTTCCCAGACTCTTCCCTCAGATCAAACCCTCTCACCTTCAGGCCGTAGATGCAGGGGAGGAGCAGAAACAAACTGCCTCCTCCTGTGGGGGCAGGGTGGGCAACATTCCTGCCAAAGGTTCCTGCTGCCGAGGGGAGGTAGAGGCAGCCCCCCTGCACCCCAGGAGGGGCAGGAACCTGCCTTGGGCCCAGGATCCCACGCCAATCACAAGCAGAGGTCCGCTGCTGCTGGGTGAGGGGCGAGAAACTCCCACCCCAGACCCACACGGATGAGGCAGGTTTTGCTGCCACAGAGGAGAGGGAAGGAATGCTAAACAAATTTTAAAATTTAAAAAAAAATCCCACCTTTGAGGGCCAGGTTCACAGAGCTAAGACCGAAGCTGGACCAAGGCCAAAGAGAACTGGTCTGTTCCCGCCAGCCCTGCATTCTGTGACAGGGACGAGCAGGCCACTGCTGCGGGAGGCCCTGGCATGCAGCGGGGGCTGGAAGCTGGGGGGTCAGGAACTCAGCAAAACCCTTGGCACCCCAGAGCCAACGCACAGCTCCGGATGACGGCAGCCGAGCTCTAGAGGAATGTTCAGGCTGGGGTACACTGAAGGCACCAATGAAACCCAAACCAGGCCAACCCTGACCAGACCGACTCAGCCTTCCCACCCCCACGCTGACAACGTCACAGAAGAAGAGGCATGTCCATTTCCAGCCACAAATACTGTTTATCTCAGTCCCTGCTCTCCTGCTCTCCTACATATGATGTCTGGCATTCACTTAAAAATCATCTCATACACACCAAAGTAGAGAAAACAGAACAAAACAAACAAACAAAAAAAGAAGCATTGTCAAGAGAAAAAGCAATCAAGAGAACCAGACTCAGAGATGACCAAGATATGGGAGCTATTAGATGGACTTCAAACTGACTACAATTAATGTGTTAAAGGATCTGGTGGGGAAAGTGGATGACATTCACGAGAAGATGCAGAATTCAGCAGGGAGATGGAAACTGTAAGAAAGTCAAATGAAATGCTAGAATTAAAAAACACTTTCTTAGCAAGGAAGAATTTCTTCAGTAGCCTTGTCAGTAGACTAGACACAGCTGAGGAAAGAATCAAGAACTTGAAGATAAGGCCGGGCGCGGTGGCTCACGCCTGTAATCCTAGCACTCTGGGAGGCCGAGGTGGGCGGATCGTTTGAGCTCAGGAGTTCGAGACCAGCCTGAGCAAGAGCGAGACCCCACCTCTACTAAAAATAGAAAGAAATTATATGGACAGCTAAAAATATATATAGAAAAAATTAGCCGGGCATGGTGGCGCATGCCTGTAGTCCCAGCTACTTGGGAGGCTGAGACAGGAGGATTGCTTGAGCTCAGGAGTTTGAGGTTGCTGTGAGCTAGGCTGACGCCACGGCACTCACTCTAGCCTGGGCAACAGAGTGAGACTCTGTCTCAAAAAAAAAAAAAAAAGAACTTGAAGATAAGTCAAGAGAAATTAATCAAATTGAAACAAAAGAGACAAAAAGAGTAGGGAAAGAAAAACAAAACAGAGCACCAAGAGCTGGGGGCGGGGCAACATCAGCTGGTTTAATGCACGGGGTTGGAGTCCCAGAAGGACGTGTCTGCGGGAAGAGGAATCTAGCAGGCAGGGGTTCTCCCCAAGGGAAAGCCATGGGATTAAAAAGTAGCCAAAAGTCGTGATTGCTTTGCTCCCCAACTTCTAATTTAGCTGAAGCATTTACTGTTATATTCTCCCACTTCCTTCTTGCTTATCTTCTACCTCCTGTTATTTGAGGGAAGAAATATGTGATTTACCCCACTCCATTCTCTTCCACAGCTATCTGCTGTTTGGCATCAAGAGCAGTGGCTGTGAATGACGGTGAGACAGGGTAGCTTTTAGCAACCACCTTAAATTTGAGTTATCTAAAATAAAACACGCGATTCCCTGTTTTGAAGAGGTGGTAAATTATAGTCATCTCTGTCTGTAGTTACAGCTAAGAACAAATAGCACACACGATTTGCACTCCTCTTCCCCCTTCTCATTTGAGCAATAAAAAAATCTGCTTAAAGAAAAAGTAAGTATTAAATATGGTACTTACCCTCAGAACTCTCTTTCTGGTTATTGGAAGCAGTCTCCTGCATGGACTGTTGTGCACTTAGTAAGTTGATTGTACGAGCTCCTTAGCGCGTATGTACAAGAGATCAGTTTCCAGGCACTCAGCAGTCCCAGCGCCAGATGGTGGTGACTCGTGGCTGCTGGCTGGCCAGGCGCTGAGTGAGACCAGTTGCTGGAGAAGACGTGCTGCTGGGGGTGTGGGTGCTTGTGCATCTCTTGTGTTCACATGCTTCGTGAAGGGAGGAAGAGAGCACTTGGTGAGAAGGGCTGGGAGCGTATTTTAGCTCATGGGTTTAGAACCTAAACTCAGACCCGCCTTCTCATCTTGCTGCTGGTAATGAACTTGCAGCCCTGGCTTTGTGCACGCTGCTCTGTGAAGCTTTCTGGACCTTCTTGGCAGAGCAACTCCCTTCTCCTCTGTGCTGTGTCTAGTCTAATACATGCCATTTTGGGCATTTTTCACATGATTTTGCGTTTATTTTTTATGCGCCGGTTTTCCCTGCAGAACGGAATTCTTCAAGGGAAAGGATTTGTGTTTTATTCATTTCTAGCACAGAATAGGTTCTCAGTAAATGTTTATTGAATTGGATTAAGTAACCGCACAGTGTTGGGTGGCAGCCGCGTCCATAACTGCAGCTGAGACAGTGACAGTCCTTTCCACGTGCGATGGCGTTGGGCGTTCAATCCCTGCGCCTTCTTGCATGCCGCTGACGAGCCGCGCCAATGGCTTTGATGTGGTGGCTCTGCTGTGGACAGTGGGTTCAGATCACCACAGTAGTAGACTTGGAAGTTACTTAGGGTTACTATATTGAAAGCAAATTAAAAATAAAGTGAGAAAAAAGCCTTTAAATCATGAAGAAGAAAGAGATCATTGAACCAGGATCTGGGTGGAGGGCGAGAGCAACTATGGGCGATGCAGATCTATTCAGACGGCCCCTTTCCTGTTGAAGTTCCTTCCCTTCTGCCGGGAGTGCAGCTTTGAGAGGAAGGCCTGGGGCCCAGGGAGGGAGGCAAAGGGGCTTTCTGTGGACCAGGGCAGTGAGTAAAACCCTGGCGATCCATTGCAGAGGTCACGACCAGACCCAGGTGGATGACTATCCTGAGTGAGAGTTAGCTCTAAGCTTCCCGGTAATCAAAAAAGGGAAACCATGTTTTCATTATCTCATAAAAAGAAACACACTAGTCCCTAGGGGGGTGGAGGGGGGGAACCAAACCTTTCTTTCCTGGGAAATTCACATTGGCTCTGTGTGTCTGAGCCCTAGAAAGGCTGTGTGACCTCAGCCAAGCACTTGACTACTCTGGGCCTTGGTTTCCTCAGCTGGAGATGAAAGGGCAGACTCGGGGCTCCCTAGTATCCCTCTGAGTGCAGCCTTCTCTGGCCAGTGTATCTAGAATCCCTCTGGACTGAGATCCTGACGCGGCTCCAAAGAGCAGGGACCAGCCACCCCGAGCATCAGCAGTGAACATTCGCTGTTTTCCTTCCAGGCTTGCCGACATTCGGCTCCAGCGAATGCTCATCAGAGTGACTTGCTGCCCAGGCAAGCACTAACCCCCTGCAGTCAGCACCACGGCCAGTCCACGCTGGCTGCTGCCACTGCTGGGAGCGTGCGGTGCGCAGCCCACGGCAGCTGCTATGCCTGTCCTGCAGTGCGCACACCACCCAATTCCCTCTCAGTACCCGGAACCTTCTAGATGAGGCGGTGGCTGGGTCTGAAGAGGGGCTCGCAGAGGCACTGTGTGCGCCCTGATCAAGATAGCCGTGCCTCTGGGGGAGCAGGGACCCCTCCCGTGCACAGCCACCCCAGGGAGGCGGTTCCAGATGCAAAGCTGCGGGGAGTGGTTCCGGCTCCCAGCACCAGTCACTTGACAAATAGCTTCCAGTGACTTTGTGTTTTGCAAATTGAGTTGACAGGAATTGGTTTCTGTCTGCCTATGCTCTTCCCAACCCCAGATTCCTGTTGCCACAGACTTTCTCCCTTTCTGTGAAACTGGCTCTGACCTAGCTTTGATCTGATCAACTCGTTCACACCGGGGTGTGAGGAATTCACACAGCCTGGGATCTTACAGTGAATGGTGTACAAAACCTGCAAGAGGAGGAAATCTAAAAGGCAGTTTTCAGGCATCTGCAGGAGGAAATATTTGGTGGACACCCCCTGCCCCCAAGGCTGACTTTGCCCACAGGCAAAGATGTGGCCATCTGCACAGCGTGACCTAAATAGGAGGTAGGCAAAGTCGCCTTTGCAGCCCCTCTCTCTGCTCTGACACCCAGGGCACCTGTCATACTGGCCCTGTCCAGTCCTCTACATAAAGGGACACTATATACCTTCCAGGTGAATCGTCTCTGCTGGTTATAGCAAAGTAACAGGGCTAATCTGTTAAGGGGTTAATACATGACCACTCCGGGGCAGAGTATTTGTGTTTCAACAAGAATCTCCTGAAGGTGATGCCCTGACACAAAGGGAGAGTTGGAATTTCAGGAACCCAGGGTGGGGCTGTGGAGATCCTCGGGGGCGGGTGAGCCAGGGACCCCCTTATTACACCCACAGCTGCCAGGCCCCTGCAGCTTGGTGGTGAGGGTCTTTGTGATAATGAAGAGTCTGCAGTGGCTCGGAAGCCCCCTCTGGAAAGGAATGTGCTGGAACAGAGTTGATCAAATGTGAGGAGTGGGAGGGGAGGAGAGAACTGTTGGCAGGGAAGAACAACAGGAACGAAACAGGAAAGCAGGGACAGAGGTTTCTCACTGAGTAAAACCATTCTCTGTGTGGAGCCCAGATCTCATCCATTGGAACTGGGAGTCCGTTCCTTCACGTTGGAATTATTGATGGCTCTCGGTAGCACTCTTTGATGTCAGCTTTTGCCAGAAGGTTTCAAGACTTTTAAGTGCAAGGATCAGAAGACCAAGAAGTATGACACTGATTAAAACTTGAGCTGCTTTCCATAGAGCACAGCTGTGGCTTCACCAGATGTGGCTGGAACCTTAATTGCTTAAACTTCAACAGGTTATGCTATCGTGGGCTGATGGACATGGAAAATGCATTTTGTTTTCTTTTGTTTTTCCTAAAACTTAACTGTCAGGTAGGTGCCTGTCACCACATTTGAAATGGCAGGATAGCAAAGGGGCTATTTGAATACTGATTTTTCTTACTGTTGCCCAGGCTGGAGTGCAGTGGTGTGATCATAGCTCACTGTGGCCGCGTACTCCTGGGCTCAAGTGATCCTCCTGCCTGGGCCTCCTGAGTAGCTGGACTACAGATATGCACCACCACGCTAATTAAAACAAATTTTTTTTTTGTAGAGATCTTCATCAACTCTATGTTGCCCAGGCTAGTCTCAATCTCCTGGGCTCAAGTGATCCTTTCGCCTCAGCCTCCCAAAGTGTTGGGATTACAGGCATGAGCCATCTCGTCCAGCCTTAATACCGGTTTTTTCATATTGGGGGAATCTTACAGCTGGGTAGTTGGTGGTATTCAGTTCCCACATGACCTTATTTTAAAATTTATCATCTCACTAAACATGTCCATCTCAACAAATGTTTAGGATGCGCTGGTATCACCTCTCTGCTTTTTCTGGTCTCTGCTGTGAAAATTAACCAGGGGGTTGAAGCTCTTCCTTTCAATTAAGTGGGAAGCCTAAAGCCCACCCAAGACCTGAACTCGAAGGTCACCCATGGGTTTTATGAGCGCTTCCCACACATAATTCATACGCAGGGGTGGAGGTTCTGTCCCCACGCTTTCTTTCTTCCCCCGCTCTCCCGCGACCTGACACCCCCACACCAGGCACTCAGGGAGGCTGGGTGGTCCTGCGCTGCGCCTGTTCCAGCCGCTTGGAGTGCCCGCTCCTCCTTCCGGTGCTGCACACCCTGGGCTGGGCAGGGGCCTCGGTGGGCACAGCTAGCCACGCCCCTCCCGCCTACTGACCACGCCCCTCCCGCCTACCAGCCCGGCCCCTCCCTCCTAACCACGCCCTCCCGCCTACCGACCACGCCCCTCCCTCCTAACCACGCCCTCCCGCCTACCGACCACGCCCTCGCCTACTAACCACGCCCCCCGCCTCTCTGCTCCTTACAGAATGGCTTGAACGGCTTGCATCTGGCCTCTAAAGAAGGCCACGTGAAAATGGTGGTTGAACTTCTGCACAAAGAAATCATTCTAGAAACGACAACCAAGGTATGTCTGACAGGGGAGGGGGGAGCTTTTCATTGAAACTTCAGGTGTGCGGGTCCCTCCCGTGTTGCCCCAGACCCTGGCGCAGAAACCAGCCCTTCAGGAGAGACCCCCGCGCGTCTGGACTTCTCCCGCCCTTCCGAGCGCTTCCTAGTTCTCTGAGTCCCTGGCGCCGCCTGAAAACACGGGACCCTGTTTCCAGGATTCAGTGGGCCTTTACCTTATCTTCATCATTAGATCATAACTCTAAAAATATAACCCTTTTCCCGGTGGCTTCATGCTTTCTCAGGGTCCCCAAGTCTAATACGGGGGACAGAGCCCTGGAAGCTCCACACTCGGGTGCCTGGAGTTGCAAATCCCGCAGCCAGACTTCCTGCTCTGTGCCCGCAGACCAGTTACTCAGCCACGGCGAAGCCTCAGTGTCCTCATCTGTGAAATGGGGATTGTAGTACTTAGTCACAGGGGTGATACGCAACTAAGTGAGATGGTGTACCCAAAGTGCCCAGCGTACAGGAACGAACGAATACACACTCGTGACTATGCCGTTGTTGAGGGTTGTAGGAGAGAGTCCACATCCCTCTGATTTCTCCTACTCCAGCAAGTCTTCCTTGTTCAGCCCCAAACGCATTTCCAGTCCCTACTAATGACTGGGGACGGCTTCTCTCTCATGAGGGGGCCTTTGGCGTGGGCGGGTGTGAGGTCCCACTGCAATACATTTCTCCCCATTGCAGTAGATGACACGCCTGTGACTTGTGTTCAGAAATCCCAGCATCGTGAAACTGATGTATCTGTAGATTGCAAAATAAGTTTTATTTCCTTCTTGTATGCATCTTATTTATCAAACAGGATGAAGCCAGCATTTAAAAAGCAAACTAAACAAAAATCATCTCCATTTACTGACTCAAATACGGTTTCCTCCATTCTTGTTTTCTCTCCTCTCTCCTGTTACTTTCCCAGGTTTTCCTGCCAGAGTTTTTCTCCCAGCCTCTTATGTTTCGTTTGTTATTTGTTAAACATGGTCTCACGCTCAGCCTCAGGTTCAGTTCCACGCAGTAAACATTTTGCTGCCTCTCAAGCCGAGAACACAGAAGAATAATATGTAGAGAGCAGATATAATTTATGGTTATGAAGTGAACTACCAAAATATTATGAAGGTAGAATCATCTCTGGAGGTAAAATTCTGTAATTTTCATGTCATTTCCTGAATGTGAAGAAATCTAGATTCTAATCTAGAAATGACAACCGAAGCAAGACTCATGGGGAAGGGGGACCACGGGGGGTGGGGGTGCAATACACTGAGCTGCTCTTTCCGACTGTATATGGGGCATTTTTCCCTAACTCATGGCAAATACTGATTGTTTCCACCCTGCTGCTTGTGTGGATGAAGGGATGCAATTACTTTTCCCCGGATGCCCTGGCGTACCTGGCTGCGAGCACGGTGCCATCTGACCGGCTCTGCGTGCGCCAGAGCGGCTGCCCGCCCCCGCTGGCGTGCCCCCAAGAGCTGCGGAAACACGAGGCTTCAGCACTTTCACGGTTTCTGAATTTCCTTCTTTGATTGTTATTTTGCAAGTGAACACTTGGTGTGTCTTTTTTATTTTTAGAAATTTTATAAGCCAACATGGTTTTGGAATGCCGCACGGAGAGAGAAAAAAAAGGTGGAACTGAAACCGTGGGCTGAGGAAGAGTCATAACAGACTGGGGAATTGTGACGGGCCTCCCAAGCAGGAGAAAGACCAAAATAAGAAAGAGTAGCGAGCCAAAAACCAATATAGGTTCCTAAACTGTACTTAGAAATTTTAAGAGCATAAAATAAACGTGTAAAATGATCTCCCCCGTCCTCCCCGCTCCACCCTGAGCCGGAGCCCAGAGCCTGCGCTGGAGCAGAGGTTTCCCCTCCCCCGCAGAAAGCCTGGGCCTCGCCCGCCCGCCGCCTGCATCGCTCAGCACCTGTTCAACCACCCTCCCTTCCGTGAGCTTCTGAAAATGGGGAAATTAGGTCTTTGTGGATCAAAATGCAGCTAAGTAATTTTTGCTCCTTTATGCTGGGGGAGGGGCAGAGAAAACAGACGCTCACAGCCTCCTTTCCCTGGGACTCCCAGACCCGGGGCCAGCGATGCATGTGTGCCGGTGGCAGGGAAAGGGGGGCCACTTCCCAGGGTCTCCCCACTGATCTTATTCCTCGACAGTGCCACCCTCAGCCCAGATGGCATGCACAGAGTTCCACGTCTGACCAGCTTCCCACATCACAGGGGGCCGTCCCCCTCTCGTGGGTGTAAGGAAAGCTCTGATATTGTTTGATTTCAGACAGGAAGGGTCAGGTGGAAAGAAATATTTAATGTGAGCCTCTTGTGGTCGAGGGACCTGAGTCTCAGTGGCCCCTGACCTCCGCGGGCCAAGCCTGGCACGCACATGCCCTGCGTGTGCACCGCTGAGTGAGTGGACTTGGTGTGCCTCGTCCTCCTCCGTGGGAGACAGGAGCACTCCCCTTGGAGCTCGCAGTCCGGTTTCTAGAGAAGGTTCTGGCGCCACAGCCCTGCTCCACTTGGTACAGCAGGTGCCAGAGTCCCTGGATGTAGGACTCCTGTGGACAGTTGCTAATTAGCATCCATCCTTTCCTATCTGGCATTTATTCTCTGGTGGGTATTTGAGGAAGAGTCCCTTTGTTCATCAAATGGGACTTCAATCCAAGGATGACTTCGGGAGGCGGCAGACAGGAAATGCCCGCCCGATACAGGCTTGGATACTTGAATGACCAGACAGAGTGCCAGCAACCAGAACAAAGACCTGAGCTGCTTGCGGCCACCAGTGCCCTGCGGGGCTGCCCCCCACGGGGTCAGCAGTGCTGGGGGCAGCTGCAGGGCTGGGGCCTCAGTCCCACCTCGCGAGGAAGCTTCCTTCCAGGTGACAGGTGGGCGCAGGGCTGGGTCTGAAGTCCCTGCTTGTCGGGTCTTAAGTTTCCTGAAATGGACCAGTCAGTGTTTATGTAGTTAGTAAAAAAACCGCTTAGGGTTTGAACTATAAAAACGAGACCGTTCGAGATCTCGGCTCCCTAACCAGCACAGTGGCAGATGGGTCCAGTGAGGGCCCATTTCATCCCCTCGCCCCATCTGGCAGACGTGTCTCATGGAGCCTGGCCCCCTGGCCCCCTGGCCCCCTGAATGGGGGTGTCCGTGTGGGGCCCCAGGACCCCCAGGGGGAACTGGGAACTGGTCCTGAGCCTCATCTGTGAATTGCTGTTAAAATCCAGGATGAATCCAGACCGGAAAACCTGACGTTAAACTCCCATCCTCGGAACTGCCTCGTTTCTTGGTCTCTGTTGCTGGTTCTTACCTTGTACAAAGTTGAAAACAGTCATGTGCCTCATTTCCTTCCAGTGTTTATTCATTCTGGCTTTCCTGTCCTATCTTACTTGGTGAAACTCACTCCGTTGTATTTTACTTGCGAATATTCTTTTTTTTTGTATTTTCCTTGATTTTATTCTATTTATAATAGTTTCCCCCATTTATTTTCATTTTCTTTCTTCCCTTCCTTTCCTTTCCTTTCAGACAGAGTCTCACTCTGTCACCCGGGGTAGAATGCAGTGGTGTCCTCACAGCTCACAGCAGCCTCCAACTCCTGGGCTCAAGGGATCCTCCTGCCTCAGCCTCCCGAGTAGCTGGGACCACAAGCGCACGTCAGGACCAGCACTATCTCCATATTTTTCTTCTCTACATACATTATGGAATCCATCTTACCCTCTCCTTTTCCTCATGATGCTCTGTTCCCTCTCCTGCCTCTCTTCCCTCTGTCTGCTCGGGCCCACGGTCTGCCGTGTGCGCTGCCAGCATCAAGGGTGCTGAGCACGAGGCCTGTGCCAGCCTCCTGCCCCCAGAGCGCCCAGGCCCGGCTGAGGGCTCGGCGCTGCCCTGCGGACTCACAGGTTGAGAAGAGCCGGCGTGTCCTCAGCGACGCAGACTCGCTGTACCGCATGCAGCAGATTTGCTGTTGAGAAGCGTGTGTGTGTGTGTGTGTGTGTGTGTGTGTGTCTTCTTTCAGCGTTATTCATCATGGAGAACAGGGAGAATTTTTCCTCTTGTACTCGGAGTGCTCTTTCAAGGTGTGTGTTGCATCAAGCACGCACACGTGTCCTCTACCTCTGGTGGCCGTAAAGAAAGCCCACTGGGCCCCCCAACCAGCACCTGTTCACAGACCGCTCATGGTCACACACGCAGGCCCCGTGGGAAACCCGTCTGTTCCCCCATCCCCTGTGTGTTGCAGAAAGGGAACACGGCTCTGCACATTGCCGCGCTGGCCGGGCAGGACGAGGTGGTCCGGGAGCTGGTCAACTATGGCGCCAACGTCAACGCCCAGTCGCAGGTAGTGGCGCTCTGCCCCTGGCCTGGCGGGCGTCGCCCTTCCTCCTCACTCGGCCCCTCTCTCCTGTTCCGTGGTGGATGCGTCGGCTGCCGCGTTAACGCTCACACCGAGTAGTGGAGTCTAGATTCATGGGCAGTGTGTCTCCAAGGGGTGGCAAAGGCATCTGTTGCTGTTTCTTCATGGTCAGACCACGCATTCTAAGGATGGCGTTGGGTGGGTGTGGACCCCACCTCTGTTCAGTAAACCGGCCAGATCGTGTGTTTAGTGATGGCTCGTGCAGAGACATGGGGGGCCTCTGGGGGAGTGGGGGTAGAGGCGGGTGTGCAGGCCAGAGGCCAGGCACAGACTCTGCAGACAGTTGTCCCCACCTTGTGGCGTGTGTAACATCCCACTATGCCAGTTCAAAGTGACAGCGAGCTGTCTTCGGTGGGGACCTAGATGGGGGTGTTGCCCCAGGGGCGGGAGAAAACAGGACAAAGGAGAGCTGTCCTCGAGTTCAGAGGACCCGTGCTCGTGTTGGCGTCTCTCCCCACCGTGCGCGGATTCTGACGCTGCTTCTCGCTTTGCAGAAGGGCTTTACCCCCCTGTACATGGCGGCGCAGGAGAACCACCTGGAAGTGGTGAAGTTTTTACTGGAGAACGGAGCTAACCAGAACGTAGCCACAGAAGTAAGTGCCTTGGGGAAACATCCTCACTGCTGGAAGTCTCTGGGTGTGGGACGTTTTGCCAGGCCGTACCTTCCAGGGACGTGGCTGGAGGGGCATGCAGTGCCGTGCCCCCTGCGAAGTGTTGCCGAGTGCCCCACCCCTCCGGCCGCTGCCGGGCTCTGCAAGGGAGAAAGAGACCAAGTCTTCGTCTGGAGGAGTACCCAGACGTGTGCTGAGAAGTGACGGCAGGCTTCAGGGTGGCATTCCCACTGTGCCCCAGCGGACGGCTGGGCTGGGAGGGGTGGGCTGGCACGTGGCTTCCGTGGGAACCGGCCTTGGCCTTGATGGGCGAGGCTCTTTCCGGGAGCCCACTGTCCACCCCGGACGAGTCCTGTTGGCTGAGATCCTGAGTCCGGTCATTGGTGAAATGACAGAGCTAAGGCCTCTCTTGACTCAGGGTGTTCAGCAGTGACACGATGTTGTTATCACCTGCTTGCCCGGGTCACCGGGTTCTGTGCTCCTCAGTGCACAGCCGAGGGGGGCAGTAATAGTAGCTCATGGTCGAATCCTTGTGGCCGGCGTGGATTCCAGCATCCGGGAGGTGTGCAGTGACGTTCTGCCATGTCCAAGGCACCGTCCTGGCGCCAGCAGGTGGGGTGGGAGGGAGGGAGGCAGAGAATCAGCAGTGGGAAGTTTCTCAGCCCTCCGACAAGCAGGGACCACGTTATGAAGGAAAATTAAGCGAGTGCTGGGGACCGGTGACCATGGGCTCTGTGAGAGTCCGGGACAGGGAGTGGGGCCCAGGGGGGCTTCAGGGAGGAAGCACCTTCACGCTGGGCATTGGGGATAAAGGGGCTTGAAGAGCAGAACTTGGAGGAAGGTCCCTGAGGTGGGCCCTGTCTCGAGGACAGCATGTGGCCACGCGGAGTCAGAGCAAAGCCGCCTCTCCTCTCCCCTCCCCCCAGGATGGCTTCACACCCCTCGCCGTGGCGCTGCAGCAGGGCCACGAGAACGTGGTGGCACACCTCATCAACTACGGGACGAAGGGCAAGGTGCGCCTCCCGGCCCTGCACATCGCGGCCCGCAATGACGACACCCGCACGGCCGCAGTGCTTCTGCAGAACGACCCCAACCCCGACGTGCTTTCCAAGGTGAGGGCAGCCCGGACCTGGGGGCCTGCGGGTCACAGCGGCACCTCCGTGCCCAGGAGTTTCCTGGGAGTGAGCCCAGCCTGTGCGCACAGAGCACCCACTCCCAGAACGGGGAAGGGCCGAGGTGGACAGCCCCAGCCACCGTCCCTGGGGGACGTCAGGGAACACATTCTGGGCATGGCTCTTGTTGCTCCAAGCCACCCAGAAAAGTGTCCAGGCCGGGCGGGACGGGCTTGGAAACGGCCTGAGGCTCCGGAATCGAGCGATGGCCCTGGGCCTGCCAGGGGTCGGAGCGTGCCTTTGGCCGGCTGGGTCGCCAGGCCTGCCCGGAGGGATCACCGGAACAACCCCGAGAGTTAGGGCTGTGGCCCCTGTGACGATTCCGTTTGTGAATCAGTGATCCTTCACCGAGTGGCCCGTGGTCTGAGGTTTGTCCCTGTGAGCGCGCAGCGGGTGCGCTCCAAGTACAGCTCGCTGCGGAGCGTCTCTTGACCCCTTGCAAGATGACCCGGCCGTCCAAGTCTGCTCTGTGCAGCGGCCCTCTGACCCCGCGTGCCAGCGTCCCGGCTGACTCAGGAATGGCGGTACACGGGGCCTGACGGTTTCTTCCCTCTGTTGTGCCCCAGACGGGATTCACCCCCCTGCACATCGCAGCTCACTACGAGAACCTCAACGTGGCCCAGCTGCTCCTCAACAGGGGAGCCAGCGTCAACTTCACGCCACAGGTGACCTCCCTGGCAGGTGCTCTCACTGTGCGGGGTCGGGGCTGGTGGAACCCAGGCGCTGCTGCCTCTCGCTTTGGCTTCGGGGGTTCATGGGGCGCACAGATGCCCGCGGGCCAGCCTGCCGCTGCCTAGCAGGCTCCCTGCTGGCCGGCTCTGGTCACCGCCCCTCAGTCCCACCTTTTGTCTTGAGAAGACTCGAAAGCCCTCTGGCCCATTCTCGAGGTGGGACGTCTGGAGGGCGGGGGACGATTCCCTCAGTCCCAGGTGCTGCCCCTGGTGGGCTCGGCTGGCCTTGCTGGCAGGTCTTAGCGGCTTTCAAAATCTTTCGTAGGCCAGAAACGCCCTAACGGTGGGCATCGTACTGCATGTACTGTTGCCATTGCCGGGCTGCGGGCCGGGGGGACGCGGCGTGGAGGGCAGTGGGGTGCGCGGCAGCTGAGTAAGGGCAGGATGCCCTGACTGTGCCCTGCTTCCTCCCCTCCAGAACGGCATCACGCCCCTGCACATTGCCTCCCGCAGGGGCAACGTGATCATGGTGCGGCTCCTGCTGGACCGGGGAGCCCAGATAGAAACAAGGACCAAGGTGGGTGCCAGCGGCCAGGCCCGGGAGGGAGTTCCGCCCCCGGGCACCTCCGGGAGCAGCGCGCAGCCCAGCCGGGGTTGCTGTAAAACTGCTTAAGGAAACCTCAGCACTTCTGGGCCAGGAAGGATGCTGCAGGCACGCTTCTCTCCAGACGGCCTCTGACAGCTGCCCTTTGGGCTTCTTCTTTTGTTTTTGACTCTGTCATTTAAAGGACGAATTGACACCTCTCCACTGTGCAGCTCGGAACGGGCACGTGCGAATCTCAGAGATCCTGTTGGACCACGGGGCACCCATCCAGGCCAAAACCAAGGTGCGGCGTGTCTCCTTCCTGTGTGTGGCGTCTCAGGCAGGGCTCCAGGTCAGACAGACTGAGGATCAAATCCCATTTCTGCAAGATAGAGGTGCTAATACCACCCAATGAGACAGTGCATGTGACAGTCACCACAGGCCTGTCACATCGGAGGCACTCGGTATAGCTCCGGATCAGAGTCAGCAAACTTTTCACATAAAGGTATTAAACATTTTTAGGCTCTGCAGGCCATGGTCTCTGTTGCAGGGATTCAGCCCTGCTGATATGTAGCAGAAAAGCAATATGCAAAGTAGGGGCTGTGTTCCAATAAAACTTTATTTACAAACACCGCGGGCAGGCCAGATTTGGCCCCCAGGCTGTAGTTTGCCTACTGTTGCTCTAGATCAACCCCCATCTCTTTCATCCTAGCTCCAGAAAAAACAGCAACAGAGTGCTCCGAGGTCCTCAGGGGCTGGGCCGGAGTGAAGTTAAGAAAACAAAACAGTTCTTCTCAGGTTCCATTAGAGAACAGAGCAAAAGCCCATGCCTTAGTTCTAGTGTGAGGGGCGAAAGCTGTCGGCCACACAGTGCTGCCTGTACCTTCTCCAGGCCCTCGGCCTGTGAGTTTTGGAAGGTGTGTTGAAGCAGAACAAGGTAGAATCCAGGCCTGTTCACAGCCACTCAGGAAGTTTCCATGGCCGATTTGCTGTGTGACTTTGGGCATGTCTCTCACCCTCTCTGTGCTTCAGTTTCCCATCCAGAGGGCTCCAGCCCTCTCTCCTAGGATTGTTGGTACGATCACATGAGATAAAGTCTTTAAAAGTACATATAAAAGTAAAAATATTCAGAGAAACAAGAGTAGAATTGCTACTACCAGTTATATTACTAGGTCAGGAAATGCTCAGCATATTTCCACGGAAGCCCTGTATTTAAACTTACGTAAACACTCATAAGTTATGCAGGTTATTTGATTGGGGCTAAAAAGGGTGTTTATGAAAACTCTTTACTGAGAATTTCTGATTTTTCAGTTGGGAACCATGGTCCGAGCTTTCTAAACTGCAGTAAGTGTAACTGTGTCCTCTTGGGCTGCCATAGCCAAGAGCCGGGCACCGGCGCTCAAACCACAGAAATGTATCGAGTCACCGTCCGGAGGCCGAGCTCCGAGACGGGCGTGTCCGGGGGGTTGGTTCCTTCCGAGGCTATGAGAGAGAGTCTGTTCCAGGCCCCCCCCCCTCCCGGCTCCGGGCCTGAAATCACAAACGGCTTGTAGAGGCATCACCCCACTCTCTGCCTTCATCTTCAAGTGGCATTTTCCCTCCGTGTGCGTGTCTGTGTCCGAATTTCCCGTTTCTAAGGATACCAGTCATTGGATTAGGACCCACGCTGGTGACCTCGTTTTAGCTCGTTACAGCTCCAGAGACCCTGTTTCCAAATAAGGTCACATCCTGAGTTCCCGGGGTTGGGTCTTGAACATGTGCGTTGGAGGGAGAGGCAGTTCGCAATGCGACCTGACTGCTCCTCCCTTGCTGAAAATCCTCTTTCTGAAAGTGGCAGTTCCAGGCCCTCAGCTCCAGCCTCCTCTTCAGCCCGGCCCTGTGCTCCCTTCCCGCCGCTTTGCTCTCCTGCTGGGTCACCTGCGTGGAGGTCCCCGAACTGCCCTGGGGGAGCTGCCTGCGAGTGGCACCCTCTGCTGGGGGACTCTTCCTGGTGGACTCATTCACCTGTCAGGTCCTAGCTCAGGGGCCACCTCCTCCAGGAAGCCGCCTCTCCCTCCCTCCCCGGGGGCCCGTCATCTGCGCGCAGTCCTGTGCTTTGCTCAACCCTCGCCCCTCACAGCGCGGGATGGCGGGACGCGTGTCTGGCTCCGAGCTTCCTCCGGCCACATCTGCTCCCTTCTCTTCCCCAGAGCTCAACCCAGCCATCGCTGCACATTTGTTGACCTAACGTCTGAATGAATGGATGAGTCTCCTCAGTTTTTAATGTTTTTAAAATAAACTGCTGTCAGGGAAACAGTGAGAATCCTTAACAGAATTTTTGTTTTAAACGCAAGTGCATTTGTTAGGGGCAGAGCACAGAGGATTTAGCTGCAAGGCCTATTTTATTCATTGGGTCAGCGTCACGTAGTTAAGGAGCACCGTGAGTGTGACGTGCTCATACTGGGCACTGGGACATTCCAGGAAGGCCAGGCACGGTCGCCGGGCTTAGGAAGCCTATCAGCTCAGAGAAAAGGTCCCACCTGGAAAAGCTGACGCCGCGTGCGAGTCGGCAGATGTGAGGCTGGGGTCTGACGCAGGGTCCCGTGAGGAGAGCCCGCAGAGGCGCGGGTGGTCGGGTGGCTTCCGACACAGGTCGACCTGTTGGACGTGGCTTTGAGGGTTTGGCCGGGAGAGGAAGGTGGCTGCGGCCAGAGACCAGCGGGAGCGTGGAGGCCGGTGTGAACCAAGCTCCCTCCCGAGCCGCGTGGACGCATCATGCAGGGGAGCAGTAGGGAGTGACACTGGAATCCTCGTCCTGAATCCCCGTGCTCTGTCCCCAGAAGGCTCTGTGATGGCTTGTGTTTTCCTCTTCACCCAGAACGGCCTGTCCCCAATCCACATGGCGGCTCAGGGAGACCACCTCGACTGTGTCCGGCTCCTGCTGCAGTACGACGCAGAGATTGACGACATCACCCTGGACCACCTGACCCCTCTCCACGTGGCTGCCCACTGCGGCCACCACAGGGTGGCCAAGGTCCTCTTGGACAAAGGAGCCAAACCCAACTCCAGAGCCCTGGTGAGTAGGAGGCCACTGGAGAAGGTGCCAGAGGGGCAGGGGCAGGACCAGGGCTGCGTGGCTGGGCCCAGGGGCAGGGCAGCAGGGGCCTGGGGCGCCCCCAGGTCCAGGGCCTGAGCAGCAGGTTGTGACGGCGCACAGACAGGCGGAGACCTGGTGTGCACCTCTCCTGCACCCCCCTGCACCGCCAGCTTCTGGTGACCAGGCCGAAGTCAGGGGAGGGTTTGGGCCCCAGGCCCTGACTCAGGAAGCAGTGTCCACGGCAGGTACATGGGCCGAGGGGCACCTGGCGTTTTGACCTGCTCTGTGGGTAGACGGCCTGAGCTGAGCGTCCCTCGTCTGCAGAGGAGCTTGCAGTTTCCATGGCGCTCGTGTAGCAAGCAGATTCCTGCTGTGGCCGCGGTCCCTCTCCCCGCTCACCCAGGCCAGGGGCCCCCAGGGCTGTCCAGGGGTCTGGTGGGGCCGCAGATTTGCACCGAGCACACCCGAGACCACCGTCTCCCGGCTGCCCACTCCAGAGGAGCAGAGCAGAGGATGCGGAGATGGCAGAGGGTGGCTCCTTCATTCATGCGTTCACTCCCTCACTCACAAAAGCCTTCACCGAGCACGGCCCACGGGCCAGTGTTGTCCTAGGGCAGCTGGGGTTTCGCAGCCTCCGGCCTGTTGACATTGGGAGCCGATAATTGTGGTCCTGTGCCTTGTAGGCATTTAGCTGCATCTCTGGCCTCTCCCACTAGGTGCTAATAGCTCTCCTCTCCTGATTGTGACAATCAAAAATGTCCCCAGGGCCGGGCGTGGTGGCTCACGCCTGTAATCCTAGCACCCTGGGAGGCCGAGGCGGGTGGATCGCTCGAGGTCAGGAGTTTGAGACCAGCCTGAGCAAGAGCGAGACCCCGTCTCTACTAAAAATAGAAAGAAATTATATGGACAGCTAAAATACATATACAGAAAAAATTAGCCGGGCATGGTGGTGCATGCCTGTAGTCCCAGCTACTCAGGAGGCTGAGACAGGAGGATCGCTTGAGCTCAGGAGTTTGAGGTTGCTGTGAGCTAGGCTGACGCCACGGCACTCACTCTAGCCTGGGCAACAGAGTGAGACTCTGTCTCAAAAAAAAAAAAAAAAAAAAAAAAAAAAGTCCCCAGAGATTGCCACATGTGTAGGGGGTGCAAACCTTGCCCCCTTCCCACCCGCCCTCCCAGTTTGAGAGCCGCTGCCTGAAGGGATAACGGGCTGAAAACACAGAGACAGCCCCGCCCCCAGAGCCCCTCCAGTGTGCTGCAGAGCGGACAGCCCCTCCCTGGGACCGGCGGTGGTTTCAGGGCAGAGGGAACATGATTTGTTTCCCAGGCGTATTCTTCGTTGTGCATTTGCCCGCAAGGGAGCTTTAAACTGCAGGCTCTTGTAGTGCATCCAAAAGTATGATTAAAATTTTTTTCAAAAGTGTATAAGCATCACGTTTAAGAATATGTCTGGTGCGTACAGTGGGAGCCACCTGTCTCTTACGTGATTTGCGTTGACATTACAAGATTAATCAGTTGACATCAATTCCTTGATGAGTCTGTGGGCACCTGCTGACGGGCCGGGCAGAGGCTGCTTTTTAGAGCAGCGAGGGGTCTCCCGGGCGCTGCCGGGCAGTGTGTGAGCACCTGCCTGTCCCCCTCTGTGCGGCTGCAGAACGGCTTTACGCCCTTACACATCGCCTGCAAGAAGAACCACATCCGGGTCATGGAGCTGCTGCTGAAGACGGGCGCCTCCATCGACGCGGTCACTGAGGTAGGAGACCCCGCAGGCCGGGCGGAGGGCTCCGCCCCGCCCCTCCTGCGCCCCCAGCTCCGAGAGCTGCCGGCTGTGTGTGCTCGCTGCCCTGCTGGAAGGGATGGACCAGGAGTGACTAAGACGAGGGGACGTGTGTCCAGTCTCAGGGAGCTTCCGGGATCAGACTCGAGTTTTGCAAGTTGTGAAATAGGCAGAACTTGTGCTGCGGGGGTTTGTCTTTTTCTCCAGCCGTTTCCTTGGAAGCAAACCTACCTCCCTCACTCCCTTTTCCTGGAAACCATTCACGAAAGCGCTAGCTGCCGGCCGGCGCCCTCTTCCCTGGGGGAGCGGGCATCTCACGCTGCCCCTCTCCGTTCCAGTCTGGCCTGACGCCGCTCCACGTGGCCTCCTTCATGGGGCACCTGCCCATCGTGAAGAACCTCCTGCAGCGGGGGGCGTCGCCCAACGTCTCCAACGTGGTAAGTTAGCTCTGGGGCAGCGCCAGGCTGCTGCTCTGGGCCAGGAGCGCAGGGAGCTTCGCGGGGCTGCAGGGGCTCCGCCCTGGGGACAGGGACTCCTCAGAAGACGATGACTACAGACGCGGGGAAACGCCCCTCTGAATGACGCTTTCCCCACCAAGCGTGTCACATCTGTAAATCTTGGGGACTTTGTTTTGGACGATAATTTTGGAACGTCTGTGTTAACTGGGAATACATTTACATTTTTGAATATTCATTAGCTCTGGGTTTACTTTTACGTATACCTAGAATACACACGCGAGCATGCACACACGCACACACATGCACACTCTCACGCACACCAGGTTAAAGAGCCACTTGCTAGGACAACTCCACCTCTAGGACAAAAAGCCACCAAGCCACTGCAGGTTGGCATGTTGGAGCTCTGTGCAAAGCCAGTGTGTATCAACTGTTCTGCAATGTTTTCCTTTTACAGAAAGTGGAGACCCCACTGCACATGGCAGCCAGAGCAGGGCACACGGAAGTGGCCAGATATTTACTCCAGAACAAAGCCAAAGTCAACGCCAAGGCCAAGGTGAGTTCTGGAGGTGGGAAGGGAAGGGTCCTGCATCTGTCCCAGTTTGAGGCCGGGCTGCAGTGCTTGTGGCCCAAGAGCCACTTGTCATTCTCGTGGAGGTGACACTGGACGCCCAGATTCTGTGTTGTGGCTGGGGGTGGGGGGCAGGTTTGAGAAGACACGAGATACTTCTGTGTCAGAGCTACATTTCTTTAAAATAATGAAAGCCCAGGGCGTGTGGCTGGCTGCAGTGTACATCGGGCCACTGGTGACAGTTGTGGTGTAAGGAGGAGGCAGGTTTTAAGGAAGGTGTTGCCAGTGGAAACCAGCCAGGACCCGCTTGATCTAAAATCGCAGGACTCCCCCTTGTTGTAAACGCATTTTGCGTTTTGATTGGCTGAGCGGACAGTGGATGGCTGCAGAGCTGGCCGGCCGACCCGCCAGCATCTGGCCTCCCCGACCACTGGCGGCAGAGGCTCCCTCGGAGTTAGGACTGTGGTTAGCGTCTGGGCCATGTGACGGGTGCCTGCGGCAGGGCCCTGTGGCACGGAGACGTCACCCACGGAACGTCAGCACCAGCCAGAAACAGGAAGGCAGGGTCGATGGAAACGTCGCCTTTCCTGGCCAGTAGTTAGACTCTCACCTGGTGTATAGAAAACCAGAATAGAAAGAAAATCAAGCAGAAAAGACACACGTGCCCACTGAGGAAGGACTCGGGAGACCTGCCAGTGACCGCAGTGTGCGGAGTGCCTTTGTGCACCACACGTCGTGGGAGTCTGCGCGTCATGCGCTAGATCCCAACCCCAACCCGAGGAGGCAGATGATATTGTTCTCAGTTTACTGATGGGAAGGCTGAGCCTTTGGACAGTTGAGCAGAAATAACAACTAACCTGAAAGGTCGCTCTAAGGATGGAATAAGATCGAACAGACTGGTTTCTGTAACTCAGAGACTTGGTTCAGATCCCAGCTCTTCATCTTGTTAGCTGTGTGACCTTGAGAAAGTCACTTAACCTCTCTGGGCCTCCCCTTCCACGTTTCCTGTTCTTTGTTTTCTCTCCGGGTGCAGGATGACCAGACCCCACTTCACTGTGCAGCTCGCATTGGCCACGCGGACATGGTGACGCTCCTGCTGGAGAACGGCGCCAACCCGAACCTGGCCACCACTGCCGGGCACACGCCCCTGCACGTCGCAGCCCGCGAGGGCCACGTGGAAACGGCCTTGGCCCTTCTGGAAAAGGAAGCGTCCCAGGCCTGCATGACCAAGGTACAGCCTTCTTCCTCCTGCTCTGAAGAAGAGGCAGGTTAGTCCCGCCGGACCCCTGCCTGCCTCGGTGGCGCTGTGCGCGGCTGGGAGGTCGGCTCCCGGGGCTGGCCGCCGTCTGCCAGCCTGACGTGTCTTCGTCCTTCCCCAGACGGGGCGGTGGACCCTGGTGTCCCGCCCTCCCTCTGCCGGGGCAGGGCCAGAGGCGAGGGCCGAGGGAGCCTCCGCTTCCCGAGGACTTCGGCCTCGTGGACGGCTCAGCGGTGGCCGGAGGGCTTCACCTCCATGCCCGCGAAGGTGGCAGCCTCCCGTGCCGTGGAGGACAGCCTGGCGCCCACGGTCCTAACGGCCTGTGTTTCTCCTCAGAAAGGATTTACCCCCCTCCACGTGGCGGCCAAGTACGGGAAGGTGCGGGTGGCGGAGCTGCTGCTGGAGAGGGACGCGCACCCCAACGCCGCCGGGAAGGTGCGCTGGGACCTGCCTCAGGCCAGGGGAGACAGCAAGGGGCAAGGGTGGCCACCGAGGGACAGTGGCCTTTGGAGAGATGAGCCTTCTGTCACAGCCTTGTCCTCCTCACGGGAATGAGGAGACGGCCCTGGGTCCTGTGGTTACATGCTGTAGTGACACCAAGTCAAGACTGGCTTTGCAAGGGTTCGTGACTAGATTTTACCTGTGTGAAACAGGTGCTCTGGGCCGGGCGTAGTGGCCCACGCCTGTAATCCCAGCACTGTGGGAGGCTGAAGTGGGAGGATTGCTTGAGCCCAGGAGTTTGAGACCAGCCTGGGCAACATAGCAAGATCCCATCTCTATAAAAAAAATTTTTTTTAATTAGCTGAGTATAGTGGTGGCGCTTGTAGTCCCAGCTACTCGGGAGGCTGATGCAGGAGGATCGCTTGAGCCCAGGAGTTCCAGGCTGTAGTGAGCTGTGATGACGCCACCATACTCCAGCCTGGGCTACAGAGTGATACCCTGTCTTAAAAATATAAATAAATAAATAAATAAGTGCTTTGGGTCCAAAAATGGGTCCGGCATCTAAAGGGATCCCTGGTAGAGAGTGCTCTGGAGTGAAGGCCGCTCTGTCTCTTCTGTCTCCCTGCAGAACGGCTTGACGCCCCTGCACGTGGCCGTTCACCACAACAACCTGGACATCGTCAGACTGCTGCTTCCCCGGGGCGGCTCCCCGCACAGCCCGGCCTGGGTAAGGCCCTCCCCGGACAGGCCCTCCCGCCTGCGTGGGGACCCCCCCCCCCCCCCGTCCTTATTGGGGGGTGTTTGCAAAGCAGCACAAGGGGCTTTGTGTTTTGTTGTTACTTTGGCCTCTGAAATCTCACCTCACTTTCACGAATGTCACCCGCAGTACGACTCTGCCGTCGGGGCCCTGGCGTGGGATGGGTGTGGGTGGACACACAGGTCACCCACGGAGGTGGAATTCATTTTACACCAAGTGTGGTCCCCACGCAGCTGCGAGCCGGCTGTTTTGTAGACTGGCTGGCAAAGGTCATCACGGACGAGACTGTCTGCGGAGCGGGGAGCCTTGTTCCCGCACATTCCTACTGGGCGGGCTGCGTGGTCCGGCCCAGAAGCCCTGTCTGTAGCCTGCTCTCCAGGTGGCTCAGATGCGGGGGGCGCAGTGACCACACTGTGAGCATATTCAGGGTTGTGGGTGAGCTTCCGGGCCCTGGGAGCAAGGAGCCCCTTTTGAATGGGAGTGATCACCCCCAAACTGATCTCTCTCTCTGAGATCAGGCGTTTAGGTCGGTCGTGGCTTTTCTTAAAGGAGGCACACCTGCACCTGCGTGCCACACGCTGGACAGACGTCCAGGTGCCGGCCTCACGCCAGCCTCCGAAATGAGCTGCTCAGAGCAGCAGGTTCCGTGACCCTCTGGGGAACCAGAGTGACAGGAGCAGGGTGGGCGGCGGCCGGGGGAAGACGACGCTGGGGGCGTTGGGGGTACAAGGGTAGAGCCTGACCCTGAAGGACCAGTTCTGGGGACAGGCTGCCCCACTCCCGTGGGAAGGTGAGGGCCACGTGGGGCTTGTGTCTGTAAGGGGGTGCGCTGTGGGCTGGTGGCCCGAGTGGCAGGGGAGGGGAAGGAGGCGGGACAGGAGGGCTGGAGGTGCAGAGGGCGGGTGGGGGCAGCCAGGCTGTGGCAAGCACTTAGCGGGTAATTCATCGGGGAGCAAGGCCCGGTCACGGTCATGGCGGGAGTCCAAGAGCTGCAGAGAAGGGAGCCAGGTGGGTCGTCCCGATTCCAGCTGACACCTGCTGGCTTGGGGCAGCCCCCAGGCAGGGAGGATCAGCTCAGCCTGGTGTGTTTCCCCTGGGTGCGGATGCTCACCCCCGTCCTGCAGCTCTGCCCTCCTGGGGCCGCAGCGCCGCCTGGACCCTGCTGCTGTTGCAGCGAGCCCACGTCACCATGCACCGGGAGCTGCCGGCTTACTCCTGCCTCTAAAAATAAAAAGCTGGACTCCCTTCCTCCTCCTCACTCTCCTCCTTATATAAAAGGAACCAGAGCCAGGTTCATGGTATTTAAAGAGAACTAAATCCAAGCACAGACCCTGTACAGATGGGCTTTGTTTCCATGGCAAAAATAGTTTCCAAGTAGTCTGGCAATTTTGTAGAATTTCACGTGCAAATCTCTCTGCACCCAAACCAAACCCTCCCTTTCTAATCTTGATGCTAATGTTGTTTTAACATTTAGGCTGAGCTCTCTCCTTTGGATGATCTCATTTCCCTGGGAAAGAGGAGCCTTTTAAGGGCACACATCCCTCCCTGACCTCCCCTGACCCTCCAGCCCAGCAGAAGGCCATTTGTGGTTTTTTTTTTGAAGTCCTAGTTTGGGGGAACCCCAGAGGGGCAGTCCATGTTCTGAGCCCATGCGGTGGCTCTTGCGTCTCGGTTTTAACCAGGGGCTGCCTGGCAGCCTGTGCCGGCTCCAGGGCGGGCTTGCCTTTGCCACGACAGGGTGCTTCCCTGCCGGGGTGGGCACCCACAGCTGCCTAAGTGGCCCGGGGGTCCCGATGATGCATCCACGAATCTGCTTCAGATTGCTCAAGGGACTGCCCGTGTGCGGAAGGAAGTCCTGGTTGTCGTGCTTTCGTGTGGCGAACGCCTGCCTGGGCCAGGCGGCCGCTGGGTGGGGCTCGGCCTGGTCCCAATTCACCCCGACAGCAGCGCCCGGGCGTAGACATTCCGCGACACCCGCCTCACGGGTGACGGGCTCCACACCTCGGGCTTCATCCGGGGAGTCACATCTCCCTTCTTCGCCCTCTTTTGATACAGTACAAAAATCATTTTGTTTCATTGACATTATTATTATCAAAATGTCGATCTCGTTACATGAACACAACCTGCAAGGCGCAATTTAATGTTCTCTCCTAACGTAATCAAATTAAGAAGGAGAAATACTAGAAAGAATTATGTAATTCTTCAGCGAGATGCTTTTTTGATTTAATTTAATTATTTGGGTAAATCACAACTTTGCATTGCGCCCATGAAGGCCACTGCACAGCCTGGGCTCCGCATCCTTTCCCCTGTCCCTGGGGCTCTTCCCTGGCCAGCGATCCTGGCGGAATCAGGGACGTCGGTTTCCACACTAAGACAGTGGCCGGCACGGGGGCACTCGGTCCTCGGGGACGGCTGGAGGGCGCCTCCCACGCCCTGGGACAGACACACACGGGTCCCATCTGCCGCGGCCGGGGCGGGCATGTGTCCCGCAGCCGGGGGCCGTGCCCAGGCGTCCTGCGGCCTGGCAGCCCCTCAGCCCTGCGCCCCGGGCCTTGCTGCTCAAAGTGTCGTCCCCGGACCAGCAGCACCAGTTGCGCCGGGAGCTGCGTAGACTCGCAGGATCTGGGGCCCTCCCGGACCTCTGATCAGAATCTGCGTTTTAACCGGTCCCAAGTGCTTTGTGTGACATCAGAGTTTGAGAAGCGCTGTTCTAGCCGAAATGGCCTGGCTGTGGAGTCAGAGGTCGGAGTTGGGTTATCTGTTGTTCCACTTACCACGTGACATATGATAACCTCTCAGAGAATTGGCTTCTTTATCCACAAAATGGGACAATAATAAAAATGCCTGCTTTACTTGCCTTCCGTGGTGGTGGTGAAGGTCCGAAAAGACAACTGAGGTGAAAGTGGTTTCTAACCGTGGTGACCACAGGCGCCCCGTGTGTGGCGGGCCAGCGAGCGCCGCAAGCCACGCCTCGCCCTGCCTCCTCCGTCGGGAAAGTCTTGCTGTCGAAACAATGACGGCAAAGATACAAAGTCAGCTGAATGAACAGCACAGTTTGGTGTGCTTGGGGCCGGGCCCTTCGGAGCCGGTGGGACGCAGGCGCGTGCCCTCGCACCGCAGTTGCGGAAAACACCCTGGCGTGTGTTACCGTGTTCGATCCACCCAACAACTTCGAAAAACAAACACGGTGGCTGTTCTTACCCACTTAGAACACTCGAAGGACGTCTAGGTCGCTGGACTTTGCTCTGGGTCACACGGATAGTTAAGAGCGGGAGGAAGCCTGGCTCCCACGTCCACAAGTCCCTTGCCCAGCACACGTCCCCAGTGCCACGTGCCTGGTGGCAGCAGGCCCAGAGGGCAGGTTTGTGCCGCTGCACAGGGAGAGAAAGAGCTGCTGTCTCGGGGCTCGTGGCCCTCCTTGCAGGAGGGAGGAAGCGAGAACCTGGGTCTCTTGCTTCCCTGGCCTTGCAGTGGTGCTGTGGCTGCCCGATGACTCCGGGCTTCTCCCGGTGACAGCGTTTCCTGCCAGCAGTTTGTCCGCACGATCGCGGTAAATAGGTGGCGGGAAAGGGGCAGACGTTTGCTGGCTACGGGAGCCTGAGGCGCTGTCTCCAAATCAAATGGGTTTTGTTTGTTTGTTTGCTTGAATTGCTCTTGGGGTGATACCAGCCCTGCTCCGTGGGTGTCCCGCTGGCTGAGAACCAGGCCCAGCCCTCCCTGCTGCGCGGTATTGTCAACTCAGCGTTCCTATAACCAGGCCGCGGCGGCTTCTTCCGTTTCAGAATGGCTACACGCCCCTGCACATCGCCGCCAAGCAGAACCAGCTGGAGGTGGCCCGCAGTGTGCTGCAGTACGGGGCGTCCGCGAACGCCGAGTCGGTGCAGGGCGTGACTCCCCTTCACCTGGCCGCACAGGAGGGTCACGCAGAGATGGTGGCTTTGCTCCTCTCCAAACAAGCCAACGGCAACCTGGGGAACAAGGTGGGCACCGCGCCTTGGGGTGTGCCCTTAGTTGCGGTAGCGCGCCAGTGTCTTCTAGCTGGGCGTGGTGTCTGTACAGGCAGTACCCGCTGTGGGCCTGGGTTCTGCGGGGGCGGGGGTGGGGGTGATCCTCACAGCGGCCCCAAGTTTGACCTGAGTTTCCCAAATGAATACTCAGGGTCAGAAGGGCCACGTGCTCCCAGGGTTGCGGGACTCCGAGCCCATCTGATGCCCAAGCCTTGCTGATTCTACTACGCTGTGCCGTCATCTCTCTAAACATCGACTGTAGGATCTGCAAAAACTTCACCGTAGTATCCATAGTGCCCTCTCCCCGATATAGGCCAGAGTCCACGTTCAGGAGTCTGTTAACCAATTTGGTACTAAATTTTCATTTTCTATGGGGGAAGGTATTTTTAAAATACCTATCCATTAGAAGTTCTTAATCCAGGGGCAGTAGGTGTATGCATGTAAAGCCTTCTAAACCCGGACAGGGCATCTGGGGAGAAGGGGCACATGCCTGCTTTCTGGGTGAGGTGTTCACAGTGTTTCTTAGCTTCTCAAAGGAATGCATGACCCAAGAAATACTAAGAGTTCTTTTTTTAATAACAATCTTATCGAAATATAATTGACATAAAATTGACCCTTTTGAACTGTAC
The DNA here is from genome assembly GCF_041146395.1 of Eulemur rufifrons. Lineage (NCBI taxonomy): Eukaryota > Metazoa > Chordata > Mammalia > Primates > Lemuridae > Eulemur > Eulemur rufifrons. The sequence goes on along the minus strand of NC_090994.1, from coordinate 25,364,425 downwards.
CAGTCAGTGGTTTTTAGCGTGTTCACAGAACTGGGCAGCCGTCACCACTACCTGCCTTCAGGACGTCTCCGTCACCCCCGCAGGAGACCCCACGCCCGTTAGCAGCCACTTCCCACGCCCCCCAAGCCCCCAGTCTGTGGAAACCACGAATCACTTTGTGTCTCAGTGCATTTGCCTATTCTGGACATTTCGTGTAAATGGAATCATACAACATGAACCGCTTCTTTAGATGGTCAAGTCACGTAACACATGCCCCAGCGAGCCAGCTGTCACAGCAGGACCGTCACATTGCGTGGCGTTCTGGGTTCTTCGTTGTTTCATTCAAGCGAGGAGACAGTAGTGATGACGGTGACTCTCCCGTGCACACACCACCCTCACCAGGAGGTCACTGGTGCCGTCCCAAGAATGGGGAAGGAGCCCACGCAAGGGGCCTTCGGGTGACACAGTGACCACTCGATTGTGGGCTGTTCTCCCTGGAGCCAGCCCTGACCGCCGTGGCAAGCAGGAATGGCGGCTTGCCCGCTACAGCCGGCAGAGCCACTGCTCAGAGCCTTTGGTCAGCTCAGGGGACGTGCAAAAGGCAGGGGGTCCCTGTAGGGTCCCTGTAGAGGGGACACTGCCTGTGAGCTCGGGGGAGTCGGAGCTCTTGTCCCAGCTAGCACAGGGCACGGAGGCCAGGGACAGGGGCGAGAGTACCCTTCTGACATTTCTGTGTGAGGGCCCCATGCCGGACAGCGTCTCTGATGCGTTCACCCTCATGGGCAAGCTGTTTCTCACCAGAACACGGTGTGTTCGCTCCCCGCGGGATCCTCCACCCTTCTGCGGTGCAGCTCTGGCTGCCATGTGATAACGTGCTGCATTTACATGGCACCGTGTGCTTTCTCAGGTGGCCCCCACGGTGACCTTGTGACGATCAGTGATGATCTCTGTTCTCTACAGTAGGAAACCACGACTCTGAAATTTACCATGGAAATAGGGGGTTCCCAGAAGGGACCATGGAGTACCTATGATGGGAGGGTCCTATAAAGTTCACCCACGTCAGAGGTCAGCAAACTATGGCCCGTGGGCCAAATCCGGCCCACCACTTGTTTGTGTAAATAAAGTTTTATTGGAACACAGCCAAGCCCATTCCCTTATGTGTTGGCCGTGGCCACTTTGTTACCACAACTGGCAGAGTTGGGTAGTTACTGCAGAGACACAGTCTAAAATATCAGTGATCTGGCCGGTAACAGAAAAAGTTGCCAGCCCCTGATCTGGTCTGACCACCTTGTTTTGAGATAAGGGTACTGAGGCCTAGAACAGGAAGAGGTTTGCCCAGGGTCACGTAGCTGTCGGGGGCAGCAGAGTCAGCTTGAGCTCCCGGACCTCAGGGCGCTGTCATTGTGGTCTGAAGTCTGCACATGCTAGAAGGTGATGAACATCTTCTCCTTTGCAGAGTGGACTCACTCCCCTCCACCTGGTAGCTCAAGAAGGCCACGTTCCAGTGGCAGACGTGCTGATCAAACACGGTGTCGCGGTGGATGCCACCACTCGGGTAAGGCAGGCACCCCGTGCCTCGGGCCTCGTGGGCTCCCCCTGCCGACCCCCTACACGCTTTGACAGGCCTGCCCGGCAGGTGCCCCCACACTGCAGACCCAGCTCTTCCTTAGAACTCTGAAGCCCCAAGCACCCAGGGGGACGTTCTCTGCCACTTCCTCGGGCTGGCAGTGGGTTTGAAGACACCGGTCCTAATTATCTCACTTTCCAGGTGGGAATTTTAAAAAGTTTGCTCGACCTTTGAGCCTCTGTAGTGAGAAACCAAAATGTCAGGCTTCCCTGGATGCACTCAGAAGTTTAGCCTCTTTTTTTGCAGAATTTGGTTAAGTTCAGCTCAGCTTTCTTTGAGCCTCTGTGTGCAAGGAGCTGTGTGAGTGGGACCTGCCCTCGAGGCGTCTGCAGCTCAGCGTGGTGGGCAGAGGCAGGAGGGGCCTGAGCACCGGGCGGGGGGCTGTTTCCAGTGGGCGGGAAGAGGGGGCGTCATCCCCTCCTTTCCACATGAGGCAGCTGGATTAAAAGGAAGGGACAGAGTGGCACTCCAGCCCCGCCCCTCCAGAGTACCACGGCAACTCTGGGCAGCAGTGTTGTGCTGAAGTCACCCCGAGAAAGGTCTAGAAACTGCTTTATACCCAACTGCCTGCAGCATCCACAGGAATCTGCTAGAACCCAGGAATGTTCTGGGTCTTTGAGGCTTCTTTTGCTCACCCAGGTTAGTCTTCGGGTCCTGCCCTGAGAGCCCCTGTACTGTGGGCCAGCACTGCCTCGAGGACCCCAGACGGCCTGTTACACGACGGTCCAGCCTGCGGTTTACGTGCCAAGGGTCTCTCGAACCCGCATGCTGAGGGCCGGGCGTGTCGCACTCAGCAGGACAGAGTCCTGGAAAATTGTCCCGCCAAAGCCCAAACACACGTGAATAAACAAACATCCAGACCCACTCATTTCAAGCAATGGCCAGTTCCCATAAATTCCATTACACTACAACTATTATAGTAACCTAGACAGCATTTTGGGGGTTTTATGATGGATTTCACCTTTCTAGCAGAAATAAGTCTGCTCCCACCAGGGTGAGGCACAATTCCACATCTTAGCGCTTCTCAGCAGTGGGGCTGACAGCTGTCCCCTCCTTCCTGAGATGATCCTTCTTGGGTCCTGTCACCGCGCCCTCTCTGGTCTCCCTCCTCCCTTTCTGCCTTTGCCTCTGAGTCCTGCCTCCTCGGGTCCCCCTTGTCCACCTTATCCTGGGGACCGACTCGTCTCCAGGGCTGCTGACTCTCCCATGTGCTGGTGACCCCACTCGAGCCTTGTGGGTCTCGGTGTCAGTTTTCCAATTGCCCCCTTGACGTCCCCCTCGGGACGCCACAGGCACCTCGGCCTTGGCTTGTCTGAAGCTGAGCCCTGCTCCTCCCTGGCCGGCGGCGCCTGGCAGCTCTCAGCCTTCCGCAGGGCCTCGCTGTCCGTGGTCTCTTTCCACCAGTTGCTTCTGTAAAGATTTCCGTAGACGCCCAGCTCCGGAAGGCCCTTGGTCTGCCCAGAAGCCCTGCTGGTCAGCCACGCTCATCTCCTGCTTTTCAGATGGGGTACACCCCGCTCCACGTGGCCAGTCATTACGGAAACATCAAGCTGGTGAAGTTCCTGCTGCAGCACCAGGCAGATGTCAACGCCAAGACCAAGGTACAGGGGCGCCCTAGACCTGCCTCCTGCGTGGACGCAGCTCAGGCGCCAAATCAGGCTGCAGCTGGGGCAGCTCTGGGTGTGCCTGGGGCCCTGCCCCAGCTTTCAGCTTTGACCCCAAAGGAGGAAAGGGGAAAATGCATTTTTTAAACGCACTAGGAGACGGACAAGTGCTGTAGCTCGCGGGCAGGTCTTCTCAAACAGCCCGCTAATCCCGCCAAAATGTCCGCCTCGCTTTGCAGCTAGGATACAGCCCCTTGCACCAGGCAGCCCAGCAAGGACACACAGACATCGTGACTCTGCTTCTGAAGAATGGTGCTTCCCCAAACGAGGTCAGCTCGGTGAGTCCCACCCCTCCTGCTCTCGAAAAGCTGGTCTCCGAGGCGCCAGGCCTGGGCAGCCTCCCGTGACTAGAGAGGTCCACGCGCACGTGTGGGGTCCGGACGGGCCTGTGGCAGCGAAAGTCTCGGCTGTGCTGGTACCCAGGGGACGGGGCCCTGTGACCAGTTGCTCCTCCTGGTGAACTGAAGGTTTTCCTTTTAGGCACCATGTATCCTCCCCTTTTATGTTTCTTAAAGTACTGCTGAAACGCTTTGTAAAACGCACGAAGCCCCTTTCGGCGTGGTGTAAGCGAACAGAGTGAAACGTGTTGGGAGGTTCCTGATCTTTCCGCGCCTTGGAGTTCCCTTGGCGACGTCAGGGATCACCGTTCGGTGTGAGCCTCCTGGTCCGGCCATGGAGGTTTCCGCGAGTGTCCCCAGGGCCGCTCTGCCCCGCGGGTGTGTGGACCCTCGGCTGTGGGTGGTCCCACGTCTGTAGCTGCAGGCGGGGCTGGCTCTGCGGAGCCCAGGGCAGGTCCCGGAAGTGGAGAATGTCAGGGAAGTAGCTGGGTTGTCCCTCGGCTCTTCCTCTCCCAGTCAGAGCAGGAAACGGGCCCCCGCCCTGTTTCTGGGACTGAAGCTCATCCAAGTACGTGGATTATTTTAGCTGAGAGTTTTGGTGCTCGGTCCCTGACACCCGCAGAGCGGACCTGGGGAGTCGCGAGCAGCCTGTGGTCACACCTGGTGCCGGCCAGCCCCCAGCAACGCTACAGACGCAGTGTCGCTGCCCCGGGCCTGTGGCTTGTCGCTGGCGCTCCGCTGGGTTCGCACCGGTGCAGGGAGCTTCCGGGCTCCCAGGTGGCATCTGTGCACCCAGGCCCTTCTGAACTTGGTGGGGGGCCAGCGGGGCGGGCCTTCCCCCGGCGGTGTCCCGTGTCTGAGTGCTCTGTCCTGCTGCTGTTCCAGAATGGAACCACACCTCTGGCCATAGCCAGGCGTTTGGGCTACATTTCCGTAACCGACGTGCTCAAGGTCGTCACCGACGAAACCAGTGCCGTGGTAGGTCTGCTTGTCCCCTGCACCCGCCCCAGACACCACGCCCGACAGGCAGGGCGCCCAGGGGGTGCCGGACCTGGGGTGGCCGCGTGTTCTCCCCGCCCGGCGGGGTTGTGCTGCCACCTAGTGGCCAGAGGGGTCGGGGCTGTTTCTCCTGCCCTGGGCGCCGCGGGCATCCAGGCTCTGCCGTGTTCCTGTGGGACATGCCTCTCTTCCGCAGGCATGACCTCCCTTCCACAGGCATGGCCTCCCTTCCGCAGGCATGACCTCCCTTCCACAGGCATGACCAGCCAGCCCCTGGACTGGAGAAAGCGTGCATGGCTCTACTTTGGGTTGAATCCTCTGCTTTCTTTCATCTTAGTTAGTCAGCGACAAGCACCGGCTGAGCTTCCCTGAGACAGTGGACGAGATCCTGGATGTCTCCGAAGACGAAGGTGAGGTCCGGGCGCTGCGCTCAGACTGGGGGACAGAGGGCTCCGAGCCCCCGCGGTGGCTTCCTGCCACCGCTGCCTGCCAGGCTGTGCCCCCCACAGCCCGAGCACTGCGGACGGGCAGCGAAGCCGGGAGACCCGCTTTCCACAGGTGGTGTCTGTTCCCAAAATACTCCTTTAGCATAGCCTTAGCTGAAGGAAAACTGGCATCCCAGAGACCAAAATGTAAAATGCCACGAAGGGTCCTAAACGCGTGTGTGTCTGCACAGATCACTCACGTGCATCCGATTGGAGCAGGATCCTTCTTGGAGCCGTGAGGAACTGTGATAAAATTCTGCCTGGTGCTCGCTTTGTGCGTTGAACAAATGTTAAGTGACTTATTTAAAATCTGCACGAATGCCTTTTAATAAGCTGCGTACATAGTGGGTCTGAGCACAGAATGGGTCGGTAGGTTCGGGGTTATATCTGTGATTGCGGAATTGCTAGTCTCAACTTGCGTGAACCACGGGGCTCTCCCAGTGTGTCCCCTGCCCCCGACGAGCCGTTGCTCCCACCTGGGAGAGACGGGAGCGCTGGTGATGCCGCGTAGCCGGGTGGGCTGGGCTGCTCTGCCGCCTTCCAGTCGGGTGTGCGGGTCCTGTGACGCTGTCAGCTGTGTGCAGCGCTCTCCGCGACCCTCTGGCACTGTGCGTGCCTCTCACTTTACCTGACTTCAGTCCTTTCTTCAACGTGGCTCTTCTTTGCTTTCCAGGAACTGCTCATGTAACTATAATGGGTATGAAACACTTTCTGTTCTGTGGTCTTCTCTCACCAGAGTGCATTTCACCCTCAACAACCCCAACCCTCACTAATCCATTCCTGCTTCCCGTCCCGCTCTGACGGCTCGCAGTCCGGAGCCAGGGGCTCGGCTCCAACAGGGAGTCCGCACCCGCCCTCCATCCCCGTGTCTGTGCCCATGCCGCCGTGTTTGTGGTCATCACTGCATGAGCTCTTGTCGTTCCATCCCGTCAGCTCCGGGTCACAAGCCAGGACACTCACAAGCCAGTGACAGCTCGAGGCTGAGGGCCTGGGCTGAGCCCCCGTTCAGGCGAGGAGAGAGCGGAGAAGCAGCGTCTGGTGTGGGCAGCTGCTTCACCTGGAGTTTGAGCCTCTGTAACGAGCTTTGGGAAGAATGAGGTTTCAGCCGCCATGGTTAGAGTCCTGCCGCCCTTCACCACGGCGGCCTCGGCTCTACTGCGGCTCATCCTGCTGTGCAGATGGCAGGGGCAGCAGCAGTGACTTCTTTAGTGTCACTGCACACCCTAAAAGGGCTATTTTGAAGTGGACCTTGTCAAGTGAAGGAAGTTCTTTCTGGCTGTGCTTTTGCCCATCGGCAAAGCCTGGTGCAGACTACGATGTCAGGAGGTGGCTGCCCTGCTCTGGGTCCCAGGGCTGGAGGAGCAGGACTGGGCACGACGTTGCTCCTGGTCCCCTGGGAGCAGCAGGCGCCTCCCCGCTCCGCAGAGCAAGCCCTGAGAGGCAGAGCAGGAAAAGCACTTTGTGAAAAGAAAGAGCATCTTCCCTCCTGCCCCCGTCACTCACTCGAGCCCGTGTCGTTTCAGGGGAAGAACTGATAGGCCCCAAGGCTGAGAGGCGAGATTCCAGGGATGTCGACGAAGAGAAGGAGCTGTTGGATTTTGTGCCAAAGCTAGACCAAGTGTAAGCAGTGCTCCTGGCGGGCTCAGGTGTGGACGGCCACGGTGCAGCCCTGCACCTCGGAGGAGGATGCCGGAGCGGGGCAGGGGCAGGCAGGCCAGGCCTGCAGCGGGCAGGAGTGCTGGTCAGCCGGTCCACGGGCCGGCGCCTTAGGACAAGCTGGCTCTGCACCATGGCCGCCAGGAGGGCACACGCAGGCCTCCCGTGCGGTGTGCCGCCTCCTCCCCGGCACCCCTGCCCCCCAGCTTTCCTCTCTCCCTCCCTCCTCCTTCCGCCTCCCCTCACACTCAGTTCTCACCAGGGGGCGCCACTGAGGAAGGTTCCCCTTAGAAACGGCTGCCAGGCTGAGGTCCGGCACTGACCTCGTGCCTCTGCGGTGAGGCGCTAGGTGGGATCCACGGGGGCCCGGGTGTGCCTGGGACACTGTTCCCGTGCCTCCCTGTGACCGCTGTGAGTGCATTCGTACGCAGGGGCGTCTTGCTAATGATCTGCAGTCAGCATTGAGAGACACTGAGCCCGGGTGTTCTCTGGGCTCGTGCGTGGCAGGGCAGCGCAGCGCAGCGCACAGGAAAGGGCACTGCAGGGCTGGGCAGCCACGCGAGGTGACGGAACGTCTGTCGAAGGAGTACAGCGTCCAGCCCTGGCCACGAGGCACTTGCGTCATTCGGGGGGAGCAGAGCCCACGCCAGTGCTCACGTGGCGATGCAGAATGGCGGGTGGTTAAGGCCGGGGGGACGGTTCTGTCCACAGGGGCTCTAAGCCGCAGCAAGGGGTGACACATGTGGGTGGCGTCCGCGGGGGAGGCGCCCTGGCGGAGGCAGGTCCTTCCGTCAGGCTGTGAAGGCTGGTCGGGCTCCGGAGGGGAAGGTGGGAGGGAGAGGCCGCGAGGCGAGGCGGAGGCCGTCCCTGTGGGGAGGGGACAGTCGCACTGCGTGTGGGCGCGGGGTGCAGGCTGGGGCGGTGGGGGTCGTCACGGGGGTGCACAGGTCCTTCACTTAGGGCTCAGCCTCTGATGGCCCCGTGTTCTCGGCACACAGGGTGGAATCTCCAGCCATCCCCAGGATCCCCTGCGTCACCCCCGAGACGGTGGTGATCAGATCAGAAGAGCCAGAACAGGTGAGAAGAACCATTTCTCTCACACCCCCTGCGTGGGGCGCGCCCAGCACGGGGACAGTGAGACGGCGGTAGTGCCCGGGGACCCGCAGCCGGAGAGCTTGCGGCGCTGACAGGGCCCTTCAGAGCCGAGACTCCGTGTGGCCCTGGCAGTGCAGTGCGTGGGCGCTCATGTCATCCCGACATCACTGGCACGAGGCTCTGGGCTCAGGTGTGCGCATCGTGACGCAGTCCAGGGATGCGTGAGCCGAGAGCTGACGCCAGCACTTCCGCCCCCAAAGCCCCGAGCACACGCGCTCCGTGCTCGTGGGGACAGTGGGTCCCGGGCTGCAGAGGAACCGCCCCCTACGGCAGATGGCACAGCCCACAATGGCCGCAGAGCTCCAGCAAGGACAGCTCTGTCCCCTTTGCTTTTGCGTCCCTAAGAAAGGAGACATTTTCTGTCCCTCTCGTCAACAGAGTATCAGGAGGAAGGGGGGCCAGAGAGCCACTCCCGGGCAGGTGTGACTCGTCACAGAGCCCTGACTTCCCAGGGGCCACCTGACCTTGTCAAGAAAAAGCGAGGGAGATGGTTTAAAACCACCTAATTCCCCTTAGTTTAATTTGTGCCATTTGGCACTTTTTTCCCAGGGCGAGGGACTTCTCTAGGGAGAAAGGAAAGCAGCCGAGTGCTTGAGGCTGCGCCCAGCTGCTCCTGGCCCCGACTGCTGTGTCCCTGCGCCCCGTGAGGGGGTGTCTGCAGGTGGCGGCTGACGCCGTGGCCCAAAAGTGGGGATACACCAGCCACGCTGCGGTGCCACCGGCCTTGCGAGCCAGGTTTCAGAGGCTGCGACGCTGGGTGGCGTCTGAGAGCCATGGTCCAGTACGGCCCTTTGTCTGCCACGGCACGTTCCCTGGGTGCTACCACGGGCAGCAGCGAGTGGCCCTGCGTCCCCTGTCCTGTGACCAACCCATTCCCTCAACGCTTTGCTGCAGTCGGGAATTCCAGGCGGCAGGTGGCCCCTGCACTCCTGCTGTGTGCCTGGGGCGGCCGGTGTGGGGACGGGGAGGTGGCCAGTGCGGGGAGGCGGCCGGTGTGGGGACGGTGAACGCCTGCCTCCCGGGCGGGCGCTGAGGTCAGCCTGGAGCAGTGGGCGCGGCCACAGCAGTGCACAGAGCCCAGGAGGGTGGGCGTGGGGTGCTCACTGTGTGACGTCAGTACATTGTCCCAGAGCGCAGAGAGGGAGACGAGAGTCGGTGGCAGGGTGACACGTGGAAAGTGGGCAGGGCTGGGTGAGCAGAGGAGGGGACAGGAGGTGCTGCCCGGGAAGAGCAAGCTGAAGGCAGAGTGGAGGCGGCTCAGGGCCTGCTGGTGGCTGTGAGTCCTCAAGACAGGCAGGGCCCTGTCCCCAGGCAGCCCCTGTCCCTGTGGTTGCCACAGAAGGACCGTCCCCATTTCACAGCCAGGCAGCAGGAAGCCGTGGGGCGAGGGCCTGCTTTGTTCACCTGGGGCACCTGCAGGGTGACAGTCGCCATGGCTAGACAGCCGGGTGATGGCACAGGGTCCTCCGTGGGCACAGCTGAGGTGGGTGGGAGTCCGCAGCAAGGGCCGGGGGTGCAGGGCTGGGGCCAGAGAGTGAGAGCCCACCACGTCCCTTCCGGTCCTCCGCCCCGGGGTCTGGAGACACAGGGAGGCCGTGGAGGGAGGAAGCCTGTTTCCCTCTGGACGGCAGGCCCGTGTGGTCCGGAAGGGTCTGTGCCGAGCCCGCGGAGCACTTCCTCCATGGCACTGCGCTTGGCTGCCCGGGGGAGGAGCGGGACAAGCAGGCCTTTGCTGTCTCCCTCAGGCATCCAAGGAGTACGATGAAGACTCGCTCGTGCCCAGCAGCCCGGCCACGGAGACCTCCGACAACATCAGCCCCGTGGCCAGCCCGGTCCACACAGGGTGAGCGACGCAGGCGTCTGGGACCCCCACCCCACCCGCCCCACGAAGGGGCGCAGAAGCCCAACGCGGGTCTGCCCTGCCCCCAGGTTTCTGGTGAGCTTCATGGTCGACGCCCGCGGAGGCTCCATGCGAGGGAGCCGCCACAACGGCCTGCGGGTGGTGATCCCGCCACGGACGTGCGCGGCGCCCACGCGCATCACCTGCCGCCTGGTCAAGCCCCAGAAGCTGAGCACCCCGCCCCCGCTGGCCGAGGAGGAGGGCCTGGCCAGCAGGGTCATCGCCCTGGGGCCCACAGGGGCGCAGTTCTTGAGGTGAGAGGTGGCCCACGAGGCTGCCCCGTCCTGACCCAGCCCCGGCAGCGGCCCGGGAACACCCTCACCACGGGGCAGAGCCCGCGCCGTCCTCCCCGTGTCCTGACGGGACATAACCGGAGCCTCAGTCGCCTTTCTCTGCCTTTTCCTGGACACCACAGTGTCTGTAGACCCAGGCAGCTCCAAGCTCTGAAGTCGTGCTGTGACACGAGAGGAGGGGACGGAGGAGACGGGGGCCCCGAGGCTCCCTGCACCCTTGGGCGCCCCGAGGGTTAACCATTAAGCACTGAGACACTTGCCCTGGAAGGGCCCCTCGAGCGTTGCCCCCAGGGATGACAGGGTGGCCAGCCTCACAGGCCACCGCCTCGCGTCTCTGCAGCAGCCTGGGTTCTGCCTGGAGCTTTGCTGTCCCTCAGGCCCCGGGGAGTGTGCTGTGGGGGCCTGGGCCAGGGGCCAGCCTGCCTTCCCACCTCTGTCCTCGCCCGGTCCCCACGCTGTCTGCTAAGCAGCCCGCCCTGTGCTTTCTCCTTGATTGTCTCCAAATGAGTCCCCAAAGCCCCCTCCGAAGGGAACGCCATTGTGGCCGTTTGACACTTTCGGAGGCTGAGGCTCAGGGAGGTTTAGTCCGCTGTCTGGGGCTGTCACACGGGTTCTGGGAGTCGGGTGCAAGGGCAGCTCGTCTGGCCGAGCTGTGCGGCTGTGTCGGGAGGGCTCTGCGAGGTGAGACCGAGCCCTGCCCTGCCCCGTGCTCCCGGCCTGGGCGTCGGGCGGCCGTGGGGCTGCTCCCGTCCCAGCCAGGTCTGACCCACCGCAGAGACCCGCAGGTGGGACCCCTCCGCCCAGGCGGGAGCTGGCTGCCCTTCCTCCCCGGCCCAGCCACCTGCCCACACAACCCCCACCCCGTCTGCTCTGCCCCCCGCAGCCCCGTGATCGTGGAGATCCCCCACTTTGCCTCCCACGGCCGGGGGGATCGTGAGCTCGTGGTTCTGAGGAGTGAAAACGGCTCCGTATGGAAGGAGCACAAGAGCCGCTACGGAGAAAGCTACCTGGAGCAGATCGTCGGCGGCCTGGACGAAGGTGGGCGCGCTCTCCTTCCTGGGGGCTTCGCAGCTGCCCCTGTGGTGGGGCCTGCGAGGCCCTTGGAGTTGGGAGGCCCGAGAGGCAGGGAGCAGCCCCCAGCGGTCGAGCCCCGGTCCCAGGAAGGGCAGTGGGCGCCGGGCCCTGGCTGTGGGCCTCTGGGCCAGCCCCGCCTGGCCCCTGGGAGGGCACACACAGGGCCCGGGGGCTGCCGGGCCTGCGCTCAGTGTGACAGGGTGGCGGCCGCGTGTGTTTCCAGAGCTGGGGAGCCTGGAGGAGCTGGAGAAGAAGAGGGTCTGCCGCATCATCACCACCGACTTCCCCCTGTACTTCGTGATCATGTCTCGGCTCTGCCAGGACTACGACACCGTCGGCCCCGAGGGGGGCTCGCTGAAGAGCAGGCTGGTGCCCCTGGTGCAGGCGACATTCCCAGAAAATGCCGTCACTAAGAGGGTGAAGCTGGCTCTGCAGGTGAGGCGGCCCTCGTCCCTGCCGGGTGGGCGCGCAGAGCTCAGGGCCCTCGGACGCCCACCGCCTTCCTGGGACAGCCCCGCGTGCTCGTGCGGTGCCCGAAACACGCAGCAGAGCCTGACCCCGGGCTCAGAGGAGGGCGGGCAGGGAGGGGTGAGGCAGCTGCTCCCCGAGTCGTGGGACGCCCAGATCACCTCAGCCTCCCTCGAGGCCTGGTGCGCTCAGCGCGAGGGAGTTCACTCGGCCCGCCCGGGAGCCACGCAGAGGAGGCAGGGAGAAGGCCGGAAAGAGCGCCTCACGGGCAGGCCCTGCGCCGGCCCCATCTCCTGCCGGGCCTGAGTGTCCTGCCTTTGGCATTTCGCAGGCCCAGCCTGTCCCGGATGAGCTAGTCACCAAACTCCTGGGCAACCAGGCCACCTTCAGCCCCATTGTCACCGTGGAGCCAAGGCGCCGGAAGTTCCACCGCCCCATCGGGCTCCGGATCCCGCTCCCTCCTTCATGGACCGACAGCCCGAGGGACAGCGGGGAGGGGGACACCACCAGCCTGCGTCTGCTGTGCAGCGTCATCGGTGAGGCCCCTCGGGTCCTCCCTGGGCCGCGGTGGCTCCCGCTGGGACAGGCTGGGGGCAGCCGGGGGAGCTGAAGCCAGTAGTCCCCTCCCCGGGGTGACGGAGGGGGGTGCATCCGAGCAAAAGTGAGGAGAAGCCCACGCCCCAAAGGGTCCCCCGCGCCCAGGAGGAGGGTGTGCAGGCCTCCAGCAGGAGCAGTGCAGGGAGAGGGGACAGGTGTGCTCAGGGCCGCGACCAGGCGGGCCTCACCCAGCCCTGCTCCCTCTGCCCTGCACGCCAGCGCCTGAGCGTTCTGCTGAGCTCCGTCCCAGACACTGTCCCCAGCCCCGTTTCTGCTGCTGTTGCAGGAGGAACAGAACAAGCCCAGTGGGAAGATATAACAGGAACCACCAAGCTGGTGTATGCCAACGACTGCGCCAACTTCACCACCAATGTCTCCGCCAGGTGAGATGAGATCCCCCCAGCTCCGTGGGGGCCAGCACTGCCCTCCAAGGACACGTCCCCTGAGCCCCAATGGTGGCAGAGCAGCCAAGGCGTGGCTCTCGGGGTGCTCCCCCCAGAGGGAAGTGACGCTCTCCGTCGGGCGTTTGGGAACGTGCTTAGAACCTGCCCTCTCTGTAGGTTCTGGCTGTCGGACTGTCCCCGGACCGCTGAGGCTGTGAGCTTTGCCACTCTGCTGTACGAAGAGCTCACGGCGGTGCCCTACATGGCCAAGTTTGTCATTTTCGCCAAGATGAATGACCCCCGGGAAGGGCGCCTGCGCTGCTACTGCATGACGGACGATAAGCTGGACAAGACCCTGGAGCAGCACGAGAACTTCGTGGAGGTGGCCCGGAGCAGAGACATAGAGGTACGGCACCGGCCCGCTACCCCGGCACCTGCGGGCCTCCCTCGCCTCTCGCCGGGGCGCCTGCGGAGCCACGCGCTCACCTCTGTTTTCCTGGGCACACGAGCCCAGTGGCAGGAGCACGGCCCCTGCAGAGGAGGCGCCCGGGCTGTGAGCTGGTGTCCCTCGACCCCTCTCGAGAAGCACTTAGGGACGCTCCAGCCGGGTGCGGAGCTCGCTGTGCACACCCCAGGGAGCAGCGCATTGTGGCTGCACGGTCTGTGACGGGGTTGGCATTTGTGGCCGTTCTCGTGCACTAGGTACTATTAGAAGGGCCTTTTCTTGCATTGTTTCCTTTAATTCTCATAACTGTCCGTTTTTATCTCTGAGTTACATGCTAGGACGCCGAGGCTGAGAGAGGTTAAGGAACTTGCCCAGGGTTACACAGCCAAGTGAAGGGTGCAGATAGGGTTTGTCCGGGTCGCCTGATCCCAGAGCCAGGGTTTCGGGAGCCCCCCGCCGGGAGGTAGGGGAGGAGTGGAGCTGTGGCCACTAGAGTCAAACCTGCTGATGCCACCAGCCCCTGCCCCGGGGGAGCTAGCGGGGAGCCTGGCCTCCGAGTCGGTGCTGTCCTCCCGGGGAGGGCACAGGGCGGGGACTCTGGAGCCCTGGTTCCGCCCTTCCAGGCACCAGGCAGAGCAGATATTTGCTCTGGACTCAGTCTTTTCACCTGTCCGGTGGGCTCATGACGCCGTCTCTGTTGAAAGCTGCACGTACACACAGTGGGGATCACTGTCACGAAAGCATAGCACCAGCTTCCCAGCGCTTCTCACGCACGAACCAGCTTTGGACATACGTAAAAACGGGTCCAAGGTTTCTGCCGGAAGCCATGTTACGGTGCCCTGGTGGAGTTGTGGAGTGCTCGCTGGCAGTCCTGACCCACTCCACGGGGCGTTGGCAGGTCCCTGCCTGCCGCGGGACCTGGTGCAGTAGGGGAGCGCGCCGCGTCCACCACCACCCTGGACACAGCTTTCTCCACGGCCCGCGGCGGGTTTCTCAGGACACGCCGGAGCCTGCTGCTGTAGGGGGGGACAGGTGGGGGCTTGCAGGCAGGGTGTCCGGGCATTTCTGCCTGACAAGCTGCATCTGCCTCTCCTCTCCTGCAGGTCTTAGAAGGAATGGCCCTCTTTGCAGAACTCTCTGGAAACCTGGTACCTGTCAAAAAAGCCGCCCAGCAGCGGAGCTTCCTCTTCCAGTCGTTCCGGGAGAACCGTCTGGCCATCCCCGTGAAGGTGCTGCTCGTGCGGACCTGTCCCCGGGTCTGGAAAGCTTGAGAGGCAGGAATCCGTCACAGCCAGCCTAGGGAAGGAGCCCTGAGTCCTCCTTTTGTGTGATTGGCTTAGGTGAGGGACAGCAGTCGAGAGCCGGGAGGGTCCCTGTCCTTTCTACGCAAGGCGATGAAGTATGAGGACACCCAGCACATCCTGTGCCACCTGAACATCACCATGCCGCCCTGCACCAAGGTGAGCTGCCCCGGCGGGGACCGTGGCGAGATGGGGTCCCCAGAGGAGGTTCCCAAGTGGACCCGAGGTCCAGCACTGCCACGGGGCTTCTTCCTGTTGGGACGCTGCCTTTGAGTTCCCTGAGGCACTCGAAGGACGTTCGCTTGGTGGCTTGCTTGGTGGCGTGGCAGGGTAGGCGTGCCCTGGCCCTTTCTACAGAGCTTGCTCCAGCTCTGGTCACATGGCACGAGGGACAAATGTCAGTGTCAGACGGTGACGGGCGCGTTCACGCCGAGGGCCTGAGCTGTCTAGGTGCGGAGGTCAGGAGACCCGCAGAGGTGCCCCCCCAGCTCCCCACCTCGGGCTTCGTGCTGTGCGTGGCGCTGCCGAGGGTCCCCAGATGCGCCGAGCAGGCTCTGTCCACTCGCCCTCTTCCCCGGGCGCGAGGCCCCAAAGGAGGGCCCTGGTGTCCTCAGCCGCTGCAAACGCCAGTGTTTCTAGCTCAGCCACAGAGTCCTGAGCAAGTATGTTCTTCTGTCACTACTTGTGTCACAGTCACCAGCTGTGCTAGGGGGTGGGGAGTGACGTGTGTCTCCAGAACGTCACCGTGGTTTTTTTGAGTGTTACTTTGCTCTTGTTGCTGTTTTCTTAATGATTAGCCTTCCGTGCTAAACTAGCAAGGAAGCCAGTTACGTTCACATGTCTGTGGCTCCGTCTCTTTTGGGAGATGAGGGTGAACAACTTCTCTTTCACAAGAGGACTGGCTGCAGCCTCGCGCAGGCGTCCACGCACTTCCGCACAGGGCCACGGCGTGGAGCCTCAGGCCAGTACCAGAAACAGGTGTTTGGGGCAGAAAGGAATCTAGAAAGAAAAACTTAGTTTTAAGTTCAAACGGCAGCTCCACTGCTTATTAGCTGGGTGACCTTGGGCAAGTCACTTAACCTCTCTGTGCCTCAGTTTCCTCATCAATGAAATGGGCGTAACATAGTACCTGCCTCATAGGTTGTGACATTAAACAGGGCCTTGCACGTGGTAAGGGTGATGTGAGCGCGCCATCGTCATGGTGACGGTGGTGAAGAGTAAGGCCCGTGAGCCCCATCAGCGTCCTTCCTCTCCCACCTCGCCCCGTGCCCCTGCTCCTCGCGTTAAGCCCCCACAGCGGAGCCGCGGACTGTGCCCGCAGGACCGCCCTCCCCACCCCGCAGCAAAGGGCTCAGGTCGCCTTCTCTGAGAGCCCCAAGCCCAGAGCACCTTCCCGTCTGTGTTCCGCAGGGCAGCGGCGCTGAAGACAGGAGGAGGACCCTGACGCCCCTGGCCCTGAGATACAGCGCCCTCAGCGAGTCCACACTGGGTACAGACCTCTTCGTGCCACGCGCGCTCCCTGCCCGCAAGCGAGCTCTCCCCTCCCCTGCAGGGGCTGTGCCGCAGGGCCATGCGCCTGGCCCACTCTGTGCGGCAGCGGGAGTCTGCACCTCTGGCCCCTGGCCCTGGCAGAGTGGCAGTCAGCCCCGTGTCCACAGTGGCCCTGGGGCCTGAGCGCCCGTGGGGGCACCTCCTCCGGCCCGTCAGCTCGGGGCCGGGCTGCGCAGTGACATCCTCTGCCTCTCCCCAGGTTTGCTCAGCGGGACGGACCGTGCAGATATGAAGATGGCCGTCATCTCAGAGCACCTCGGCCTCAGCTGGGCAGGTGAGTGGGGCGACGGGGGCAGAGCCGCGGGGGTCTTGCTGCTCCCTCCTCCCTTCACGAGCAGCTGGGGGGGCTTCTCACCCTCCTCGCCCCGTCCGTGGTGCATCCGACCAGTGCGTCTCGGATGGTTCTGTCGTCCAGGCGACGCCGTCGGTGCCAGGGAAGGGGACTCCCTCTCCCCTCCACTCTGTCCAGTTTCCTTCCTAAGAATCAACTTTTGACGTTATAGGAGACCTCAGAATTTGTCTAGTTCAACCATTTTACAGATGTGAAAACTGAGATCCGGCCAGAGTGACTTCGTTGTGTAGCTAGTTAGTGCCAGAGCCTAGAAAAACAAACCAACCAATGAAACAAACGCACGAGCAAGCGGTGGCCTCCCGCCTGCCGCCACTGCTTCGTGCACACTGCGCGTTGCGTCTTTGTGGAGGAGGAGGAGGGCAGAAAAGGGCGTCTCAGCCTGCTGCACCTGAACTCTCTGCTGCAGCCGGAGTCTCCCCGAGGCCCTGCTGCGTAGGGCGGGTCTTACTTGGAGTGCAGCAGGCAGCCCCACGCGGCGAAAGGTCAAATGTGCTTCCCTCAGCCACAGCCCCTGCAGCCCTCTCCTCCCTCCCCTTCCTTGTGTTGGCTCTTCTATGCATGGACCCTGCAGAGCACGGTCAGCACACTCAGAAACCTGAGGAACTTCCTGGAAGGCAGTGTGACAGAAGCTCAGATGTTCAGGGACTGTGCACTCTTTAGGCCATGTCTGCTGCTGCTGCTGCTGCTTGGGATGTGTGTGAAGGTGTGTATGTGTATGCGTGTGTATGCAGCAGTGTGTGTATGTATACAAGTGTGTGTGTATGCAGGTGTGTGTATTGTGCATACTTAGGGGTGTGTGTGTATCCCTGTGTATGGAGATGTGTGCAAGTGTGTGCAGGTGCATGTGTATGTGTGTGCAGGTGCATGTGTGCAGGTGCATGTGTGTGCAGGGGTGCATGTATGTGCAGGTGCATGTGTATGTGTGTGCAGGGGTGCATGTGTGCAGGTGCATGTGTATGTGTGTGCAGGGGTGCATGTGTGTACAGGTGCGTATGTGTGTGCAGGGGTGCATGTGTGCAGGTGTGTATGTGTGTGCAGGGGTGTATGTGTGTGCATGTGTATGTGTGTGCAGGGGTGCATGTGTGCAGGTGCATGTGTATGTGTGTGCAGGGGTGCATGTGTGCAGGTGCGTGTGTATGTGTGTGCAGGTGTATGTGTGTGCAGGGGTGCAGGTGTGTGTGTGTGCAGGGGTGTATGTGTGTGCAGGTGCGTGTATATGTGTGTGCAGGGGTGCGTGTGTGCAGGTGCGTGTGTATGTGTGTGCAGGGGTGCATGTGTGTACAGGTGCGTATGTGTGTGCAGGGGTGCATGTGTACAGGTGCGTATGTGTGTGCAGGGGTGCATGTGTGCAGGTGTGTATGTGTGTGCAGGGGTGTATGTGTGTGCATGTGTATGTGTGTGCAGGGGTGCATGTGTGCAGGTGCATGTGTATGTGTGTGCAGGGGTGCATGTGTGCAGGTGCAGGTGCATGTGTGTGCAGGGGTGCATGTATGTGCAGGTGCATGTGTATGTGTGTGCAGGGGTGCATGTGTGCAGGTGCATGTGTATGTGTGTGCAGGGGTGCATGTGTGTACAGGTGCGTATGTGTGTGCAGGGGTGCATGTGTGCAGGTGTGTATGTGTGTGCAGGGGTGTATGTGTGTGCATGTGTATGTGTGTGCAGGGGTGCATGTGTGCAGGTGCATGTGTATGTGTGTGCAGGGGTGCATGTGTGTACAGGTGCGTATGTGTGTGCAGGGGTGCATGTGTGTGCAGGTGCATATGTGTGTGCAGGGGTGCATGTGTGTGCAGGTGCATGTGTGTGCAGGGGTACATGTGTGCAGGTGCATGTGTATGTGTGTGCAGGGGTGCATGTGTGCAGGTGCGTGTGTATGTGTGTGCAGGTGTATGTGTGTGCAGGGGTGCAGGTGTGTGTGTGTGCAGGGGTGTATGTGTGTGCAGGTGCGTGTATATGTGTGTGCAGGGGTGCGTGTGTGCAGGTGCGTGTGTATGTGTGTGCAGGTGCATGTGTGTGCAGGTGCGTGTGTGTGCAGGTGCATGTGTGTGTGCAGGGGTGCATGTGTGCAGGTGCATGTGTATGTGTGCAGGGGTGTATGTGTGTGCAGGGGTGTGCAGGTGCGTATGTGTGTAGGTATGTGTTTATGTGTGTGCTGGGTGTGTGTGCATGTGTATGTGTGTGCATGCAGTGTATATGTGTGTGCATGTGTATGTGTGGGGGGTGCGTGTGTGTGTGTGTGTGCAGGGGTGTGTGTATGTGTGTTCTGCATATTCAGGTGTGTGTATGTGTGTGCATGTGTATGCAGGTGCATGTGCGTGTTGTACATACATCTCTGACTCTCATTATCCTCTTCTCCCTGGTCTTCCTCATCCTCGAAATGAGATCTAATGCCGTCCTCCCTCCTAGAGCGCCTGTGAGAATAGCAGTAAAGCTGACGGGAAGACGCCAAGGCTCTGTGACGGTGCCTGGCATGTACATAGAACTGGCATTTTCATTTTGTGTGTAGATAATGCCTCTCCCTGAAGAAACGTCAATACAGAAATGGTTTCTGTCGTAACTGATCCTGGGTGGCACGTGGTGCCACTGTCCTGGTGTGATGTAGGTGGCCCCGGGGCAGGGACCTGCAGGTGCCTCTCCCTCCTGGCCCAGGGCTCACTGGCTCTGTGGCCTCGGGGAAGCTGCCGACCTTGCTGAGAGGCTTGTTCTCGTCGTGTCGTGTTTGAAGTCGAGAGAGAAAGGGGGCACCGGTCCGCTCCTTCAGTCGGCCAGCCAGTCGTGGCCCAGCAGCCCGCTCTCGCCCTCCCCGGTTCCTGGGGGCATGGGTGCTCCTCGGCGAGAAGAAATCCCGAATCCGAGCGCGGCGGCGCCGTGCCCGCCCGCCCACGCAGCCCGAGCGGGAGCCGGCGCCGGGCTCACGGCGCGCTTTGCTTGCAGAGCTGGCGCGGGAGCTGCAGTTCAGCGTGGAGGACGTCAACAGGATCCGCGTGGAGAACCCCAACTCCCTGCTGGAGCAGAGCGCGGCCCTGCTGAACCTCTGGGTCCTGCGCGAAGGCAAAGACGCAAAGAGTCAGTATTGGGCCCGGAGCCTCCTCGTCCCAGAGCCCGTGCTGGGACCTGCCCCACCACGGCGCTCCTTCCGCTCTGGGCGCGTTGTCGGCCTTTGGCATCGGCCCCTTTGTGTCTGTCTGTCCCCCACACCCCCGCGGTCCATCCGTCTTCCACCCAGCCCCGCCAGGAGACGTTGCCAGAGAACTGTGGCCCAGGCTTTTCTAGCCTTAGAACAAGACAAAACGCTGGGTGACACGTGCACACAGGGTGCGTGACTGGTCTGTGCAGCGTTCCTGTGGAATTGCCCAGCCGCAGGGCTGAGCCCAGCGGGAAGTGTTCTTAGTTCCCCCAGCTTGCAGGGGAGGGTCCTCTCTGCCTTCCGCTGCTCCTCCAGCGAATCGCGCGGACGCAGGGACGTTGGCGCGTCAAGGCAGCCGCCAGGGCGCAGAGCTCGCGAGGACGGAGCCCGGTAGTGACCACCCTCAGCTGCCTGTCGTGTCCCCTTGGACCAACAGAGCACCTCCTGTCTGGCCAGGCTTTTAAGTCACCACTGCCAGCATTTGGGGGAGATCTGTTGAATATAAAACAGTACTCGCCAGAGAGGCAGCTTGTTTTGATTCTGACGAAAGGGTGTCTCCACTTTCCAAAAACTCCATCATCTCCCGCCTCCCTTTTTCCTCCCGGCCCCAATTTCAGAGCCGCCAGACACTCCCTGGCCGCCCTCAAATCTCAAGCAGCTCTGTTTCCCCGACAGTGGAGAACCTGTACGCGGCCCTGCGAAACATCGACCGGAGCGAGATCGTGAGCATGCTGGAGGGCTCTGGCAGGCAGGGCCGCAACCTGAGGCCAGACCGGCGGCCCGCGGACCGCGACTACTCCCTGTCGCCCTCGCAGATGAATGGTGAGTGTGTCCTGGAGGGACGGGGCACTGATGGCCACTTCCCACGATGTTCCATCCCCCAAAACCGTGTCCTCCTCTTCCCGGGGGAGCAGAGGTGAGCGAGAGGGACAGGCTGCCGTGCACGTGCGTCCTCCGCCGGGCCCTGCACCTTGTCATCAGGGCCGGGGGCCCAGCAGGGCGTGGGTTAGCAGGAAAGAGCCGGGGCTGGGAGGCAGTGGCCTGACTCTGGCCCCCACCCGGCTGCAGACTCCCGTGTGTCTTCGCAAGGCGGGGGCCTCTGTGGGCACAGCGTCCCTGCCGGGACAGGGTCAGTGTCTGAGCAGCAGCGGCACGGAGGCTCTCGCCGGGTCTCGTGCGGGTGAACTGGATGGTGTTGACAGACCCCACCATGACCGCGTCTGGGGCCCAGTCTCTCTCCTGCCCTCCCTCCGCCTTTGCTCTCATCCCAGCTCTTGCCCGCATCCTCTCCTGACGTGGGTCAGCGTGGCAGGGAGCCCTGGGGTGGCCGGCCCAAGGGGGGAGGCCCCGACCTTTGCCCGCAGCACCTGCAGCCACTCTGTGAGGACCGCTGTCCTCCAGGAAGGGCCAGCGGCTTGCGGGGGCAGCTGGGGCACCCGGCCCCCGTCTCATCTGCCCGGGCCCAGTGCGGCGGGCGCCCTGCGGGCCTGAGCCGGCTCCTCCTCTTTGAAATCAGCAAGTTGCATTAGATCCCTAAGATTTCTTAAGACTTAAAAAAAACCCAGTTCTATGACACGTCTTCCTCCAGTGCCTGGAATGTCACCCTGGACCGCGCCCCAAGCTCTAGTGTCAGTGGCGCCCCTACGGGGAGTGGCTGAGGGTGTGTTCCAGGCGGAGCTTGTGCCTGCTGAACCCTCCCTGTCCTCTGTCCCTTGTCACCTGAAACGTGCCATCCTGCGCCCCGGGGTGCAGGGCTCATCTGCTGACCACGTCCTGTCGCCTTTCTCTTCTGCCTCTGACCTCATCGCGGCCTCTAGTTGGCTCAGTTTCTCGCACTGCTGTCTCCACTGTCTCCACCTTCGCCGGGTGCACGCGAGCCAGCAGCCCCCACAGAGCATGTCGTTGGAGCCCGTCCCCCGCGCGTCTCCTGGCTGTGTCTGCGGGCACGTGTGTGCGTGCGTGTGTGCACGGGGTGTTGTGCGTGTCACTGCGTGGTGCTGCCTCCTGCGTGTGCTCTGCTCACCCCAGGTCCACCCTGTGGGGACATCGTCCTCGCCCCGCAGGGGACCTGGCCCTAGCACCGCGAGGGCTGCGAAGTCGGCCAGTTGAGGGAGGCTACAAACTGAGGAAACCCCGGTGACAAAGCCCTCGTCCCCTCCTGTGTGACCCGCGCTTCTTTAGTGCCCACCTGCGGATTCCGCAGAGTCGCTTCAGCACGATTTGTTTCTTTGTGTCCCACGTAGGCGCCTGCGGGACAGCGAGCCGTCAGGATTGCACGTGCGTGAATGTCACGGTGCGGGCCCGGGCGGTCATGACCGTCCCCCCGGCCGCAGCGCTGCCAGCCGTCGGGGCCTGCGTCCCGCGTGGGCCCGGGCGGTCATGACCGTCCCCCCGGCCGCAGCGCTGCCAGCCGTCGGGGCCTGCGTCCCGCGTGGGCCCGGGCGGTCATGACCGTCCCCCCAGCCGCAGGGCTGCCAGCCGTCGGGGCCTGCATCCTGCGTGGGCCCGGGCGGTCATGACCGTCCCCCTGGCCGCAGCGCTGCCAGCCGTCGGGGCCTGCGTCCCGCGTGGGCCCGGGCGGTCATGACCGTCCCCCCGGCCGCAGCGCTGCCAGCCGTCGGGGCCTGCGTCCCGCGTGGGCCCGGGCGGTCATGACCGTCCCCCCGGCCGCAGGGCTGCCAGCCGTCGGGGCCTGCATCCTGCGTGGGCCCGGGCGGTCATGACCGTCCCCCTGGCCGCAGCGCTGCCAGCCGTCGGGGCCTGCGTCCCGCGTGGGCCCGGGCGGTCATGACCGTCCCCCCGGCCGCAGGGCTGCCAGCCGTCGGGGCCTGCGTCCCGCGTGGGCCCGGGCGGTCATGACCGTCCCCCCGGCCGCAGGGCTGCCAGCCGTCGGGGCCTGCGTCCCGCGTGGGCCCGGGCGGTCATGACCGTCCCCCCGGCCGCAGGGCTGCCAGCCGTCGGGGCCTGCGTCCCGCGTGGGCCCGGGCTCCGCGTCCGCGCGGGGCTGTGTCAGTCGGGCAGCCCGTTCGGCAGGTGTTTCTCAGGCGTCATCGCACGCCAGGTGCTGTTCTGGGCAGGAGAGAGAAATCTGTTCTCAGGCAGCCCAAAACAAAACAGAACTGTGTCTCCACAGAGCTTGCCTCCTGTCAGGAGAGCCAAAGGCCACGTATCTGCCACGTGCCGGCGGGTTCCCGCGCATGGCGTGGGGGATGGGGCGTGGATGGTGCAGCGGGAGTGGGTGGCGTTTGAGCAGGTTTGAAGGGGCCGTGTGCAAGGTCAGAGGGGAGCATTGCAGAGCACGGAGCTCTGAGGGGCCACGCCTGGTGTGTCCACAGGACACGAGGGGCCAGGGCTGGGGCAGAGGGAGGGAGGGTGGCTGGAGGCTCAGGCTGTGGCCTGCCGTGAGGATGCTCGGTCTGCCTTGGCAGGAGGTGGTGGGAAGCCGTCAGAGGGCTTTGGCAAAAGCAGGGTCCTCTCCCTGCTTGGGGGATTTCAGATGGCCACAGCCAAATGTCCCTGTACGTCCTGGTCCTAGCAGCTCCGTCCAGCCTCTGCAGCCCCTCTGAGCCTCCTTCAGCGGGTCCCCGGGCCGAGAGCTCAGCGCACACCGCCCCCCCCCCCCCCCGCCCCAGCGGACACGCAGGGACTGTTGCCGGCTTGGTCCGGAATTGACTTCCGTGGGGTTTTCCTGCACCCCTCCTGTCCCCAGCAGACTGCCCATCATCTGGGTGCCTGCAGGCCTGGAGAGAAGGCGGCAGGTGGGCCAGAGGTCTCAGGGAGGGGCAGCGGCAGGCGCTGCAGTTCCTCGGGCTCTCTCTGGGGCAGGACACGTGACAGCCCGAGCGGGGCCAGCCCAGCCCTGTGCGCTGATGCTCGGGGTCAGACCTGGGCTCCAGGGACCCAGGCAGCGACGGTGGCTGTGTCCGTGAGCCTGAGACAGCTGGGGTGTCAGGGCAGCAGAAGCCTGAGGTGTCTCTCTTTCCTCCGGCTCTTCTGGCCACCAACGCTGGGACTGGCCAGAGCAGAGGGGTTACGGTCACAGGGCCAGTTTGCTCCTCCTGTACAGCAGGGAACTGCCCCAGGCCCTGGAATAACCAAAAGAAAACATGGCCTAGAAAACAAACCAACAAAAATGAAACAGATTTCTCGTGTAAAAGGGGAAAATAGGTATCTCACGCCCATCTCAGCGCCATTTAGTCTAATGAATGGGACACATATTAATGTCTGCTTAGAAGCGAAATGTTCTTTTTCCTATCAGCTCTTAGTGACGGCAGCCTCCTGTCTGTCGGCCCCTTTCATCTGCTTTCTGCCGACACTAACTGGTAGGACGTCTGTTACAGCCAAGATGAGGCGGGACCCTGGCCGCGCTGTGCCCCGGGCCAGACATCTGGTTGCCTTTCACCGGATTCCTCCAACACGTCACCCCAAAGGGGAGCCCCTGGCTGAGGGGTGGCTGGTGAGCCGGGGTGGCAGGGCCGCACGAGCCCCCTGCAGACAGAAGCTCTGAGACTCAGCCGGGGATTCGGTGGGTCGCACCGTGGTCTGGTCCACCCAGACCACGTGGCTGCGCCTGGCTCTCAGGGAGCGTCACCCCACCAGCGGCAGGCCTGGCCCTGCAGCCCCAGAGCCGAGCCTGTGCGGGGCAGGGTCCTCTGGGGACCGGGAGGGAAGGGCCCAGCCTGCTCCCTAAGCACCGTCACCAGGGCGGGCCCAGGGCAGAGACGAGCAGGGGTCCCTGGCAGGGCTCGTGCCTGTGCTCTCTTCACCCACACACTTTGTCTGGGGGAGACTCCGCCAAAATGGATGCCATGCAAATGTCAAGGTAGAAAACTCACAAAGGGTACCCAAGGGTGGGCCTTGGGCATCCGTGGCTGGCAGGGCTACCCAGGAGTGACAGAATGTTCCCTGGTGGTGTCCGAGCAGCTGTGTAAGACACATGCCACCACTGGCCAAGCCGGGGTAACAGGGACTGGATGTATCTTCCTGATTGAAACAACCAAAATACGGACAATACATACGACACAGCAGTCCCCAAGGCTCTGCATGTGGGACAGCGAAGGACAGTGATCCCTGAGGCGTGAGAAACAAGTGACGTGAGTCCTACGATTGCCCAGTTTGCTGCCTTGAAAGAGTTTCCAGGGAAGCCCAGGTAGACTCCCTGACTTGAAGAGAAGTTGCTGGGAGTCCAGGGAGACCGAGGCAGCTTCAGTTTCCAAGATCGAGGACCAGAGAGGAGACAGTTCCACAGAGAGAAAAATCTGGAGACCTGCAGAGGGTCCCCCGCGAGTTTCCGCCGAGCGTTAAGCAGCTGTTCCCAGCAACCAGACTGGTCGTTCACAGCCGGTGGTTAAGAGGATCTTGCCTCAGAAATGGGGACGGATCGACCCCCAGGCCTCAGTCCTGTCTAAGAAATTTCAAAAGCAAAATGTAAAGGAATCAAGTCTTCCAAGTCCCTTAACTGCGTAACAAAACAAAGCTCAAGAATGTGTAGGAATACAGAAATACCCAGCATCCCACAAGGTAAAATGCACGATGTCCAGCATTAAAGATGACCAGACACACGAAGGCAGGAGAACGGGACCCTGTGAGGGGAAAAATCAACCCAGTGAAACTGGCCCAGGACCGACGCCGGGGTTGGAATGAGCAGGCAAGGACAGCAAAAAGTTACTATGACTGTGTTCAGATGTTCAGAAAGTTAAGTAGAGATATGGAAGATATTTTTAAAAGACCCAAGCTGATCTTCTACAGAGGAAACTAGAATGTATAGGATAAAAAATACATCCGATGGGATTCGATATTAGAATTGCAGAAGAAAAGATTAGTGAATTTATGACATTAGCAATAGAAACTCTCCAAAATGAAATACAGATAGAAAAGAAAAATTTTTAAAGCATCGTTGAGCTATAGGGCAATTCAAGTGACCTAGAAATTAGAGTCCCCAACAGAGCAGAAGGGCAGAAAAAGTATTGGAAGAAATAATGGCCAGGGACTCGTGATTGTTCAGGGACGGGGACAGAAGGGTGGCAGAGGGAGAGGAGACACAGCCAGCCCAGAGAGACAGCAGCGTCAGTGCCACAGGCTGAGAAGCGGAAGCCAGAGAGCTGGGGAGACCGAGAGAGTGACGTCGCACAGGCCGTCTGGTCCGCTGCTCAGGCTCCGACAGGTCCTTTGCAGCTCGCCCAGTAGCCTCGGGAATGCATGTAGCCTGGAAGCAGCATCCCCACCGTCATTCAGGGACAACAAGATATTCCACATTTTTTAAACATAATCGAAAGACCGGGACAAAGATTCTCTCACTGGAGGCCAGATACAAGCAGAGATGGGAAAGGGAGCAGAGCGCTTGCGTGGAACCGCCTCCTGGCAGGGCTGTGGTGTAGCCGCAGCAGGTCAGTTCAGGAGGCTGGAGGCTGGCCCTAGAGTGCTGAAATTTCGGGGGCAGAAATACTTTAAGTGTTAATTTTGTTTTATTTTCAGTTTTCAGTAGATAGAATTTGCATACTATAAAGTTCACCCATTTTGAGGGTACAGTTCTGACTTTTGACAAATGACGCCATTGGCATCACTGTCAAGACATAAAACATTTATTTCCATCGTCTTCCCACCTCCAGCCCCAGGCAACCACTAATCTATCTTTAATTAATATAGTTGAGATTCATTTTTAAAAGAATTTCATATAAATGTAATGATATAGTATTTATTATTTTGTATCTAGTTTCTTTTGTTCAGAATAATGTTTTTGAAATTTTCATTCCTATTTATTACTTAGATGTGCCAAAGTTTGTGTATCTATTAACCAGTTGATGGATATTTGGGGTATTTCAAGTTTGGGGCTACTATGAATAGAACTGCAATGACCATTTATGGATAAGTAAAAAAAAAAGGGCCAAAAATTTCCCAAATTTGATGCAAATTATAAATACATAGATTCAGCAAGTTGGATGAACTCCATGCGCAGGAAGTAATTGGGCACCTGCACCAGGCATGTGAGAACACACTGGTCAGACCAGTAGGAAAGAGAACGTCTCAAAAGCAGCCAGAGATAAAGAGATGCGTTATGTGCAAAGGAACAGAATGAGAACGTCAGATTTCTTATTGGAAATAGGATAAGCCAGAAGATGGTGGCCCAATAAAGAAGAACAAAACAACATCTCTAAAATGACCTATCTCACACCAGGAAATGGGAAAAAATCAAATAAAAATAAAATAATCTAGACTTCTATCCTCAGCAAAAACAACTTTCAGAAATGAAGGCAAAATAGACTTTTCAGACATACAAAAGAGGGAAGAACTCATCACCATGAGCAAGCAATTCATCACCATGCTGTAAGTGATGATTTTTTTTTTTTTTAAGTCTTCAGGCCAAAGGGAAAGGATACCAGACAGAAATACGGATCTACAGGAAGGAACGAACGTTGCCAGAAATGCTCACTGGGCTGGCTCATGTCTGTAATCTTAGCACTTTGGGAGGCTGAGGTGGGAGGGTTGCTTGAGGCCAGGAGTTCAAGACTAGCCTGGGCAACAGAGCAAGACCCCATCTCTACAAAAAATAAAAAAATTAGCCAGGCATGGTGGCGTGAGCCTGTAGCCCTAGCTACTTGGGAGGCTGAGGCAGGAGGATCGTTGCAGCTCAGGAGTTCAAGGCTGCAGTGAGCTATGGTGGAGCCACTGCACTCCAACCTGGGTGACAGAGCAAGACCCTGTCTCTTAAAAAAGAAACAAACAAAAAACCAAAATGCTTACTACAAACAAAAAACCAAAACTACAAGGATAAATATATACTACTAAGATTTATTTTCTCACTATTTAAATCTCTAAAGGATAACTGACTATTTAAACAAAAATAATAACAACATAATGTTGGGTTTATGACACGTAAAAGTGAAATATATGACAAAGGCAGCATAGCAGTCAGGAGGGAAAGATGGGCGTGAACCATTGAAGGGTCTCGTTCCGGATGCCCCGTGGCCTAAAGCCACGTCAGGGTAGACCGTGACTGGTTACGTATGTTGCCTGCAAACTCTAAGGCAACCACTTAATAGTTATAGCTATAACCCATCCAAATAGATCCAAGTCTCGATAAATCTAAAAGGATTTAAGTCATACAAAGTAAATTCTCTGACTACAATGCAATTAAATTAGAAATCAATAAAATAATGTTACCGGGAAAAATCCCAAATATTTAGAAACTAAATAATATACTTCTCAATACCCCATGAGGCAAAGAATAAAGCAAAAGAGAAATCAGAAAATATTTTGAACTGAATAAAAATAAGAACACAAGATAACAAAATTTGTGGATATCACTAAAACAGTGCTTTAGGGGAAAATTTAAAGCACTAACTTGTCTGCATTAGAAAAGAATAAAGTTCTCAAATCAAGGACCTCAGCTTCTACCTTAAGAGATTAGAAAAAGAAGAACAAATTAAGCCCAAAGTTAAGTAGAAGAAAGGAAACAGTAAAGATCAGAGTGGAAATTAATGAAATTGAAGGCAGAAAAACACTAGAAAAAAATCAAAAATCAATAAAATTGACAAATCTCCAGCCAGACTGATCACAAGAAAAACCAGAAGACAAAAATCACCAACATCGAGAATAAGAGCAAAGTCATCATTGCAGATTCTATGGGCAGTAAAAGGATAACGGGAGAATGACAATTTTATTCCAATAAATTTGAAAACATAGATGAAACTGACAAATTCCTTAAAAGACACAAACTATTAAAGCTTACTTAGGAAGAAAGAGATAACCTTAAATAGCCCCACGTAAAAGAAAGATATTAAATTTATAGTTTAAAACATTCCCACAAAGAAAACTCCAAATTCAGATGGCTTCACTGGTGAATTTTACCAAACATTTAAAGAAGAAATAGCTCATTTAGAAAATTGAAAAGGATATAATACTTCCCCGTGAATTCAATGAGACTAGCGTTATCCTGATATTGAAAAAAAGGGCATTACAAGGAAAAAAACCCTACAGACCAATGTCCTTCATGAACATTTATGCAAACAAATATAAGCTAAAATCAACTTGGATTCATACTTTGCATTGGATACAAAAATTAACTCAAAATGGACAAGAGATTAAATGTAAAGCCTAAAACTATAAAAGATCTAGAAGACAACATAAGAAAAAGCCTTAGAGATCTCAGGCAAGGCAAAGATTCTTAGCTATGATACCAAAAGTATGATCCATAAAAGAACAAATTGCTAAGTTGAACAGGGTCACAATCAAAACTTCTGCTCTTCAAAATACACTGTTAGGGCCGGGTGCGGTGGCTCACGCCTGTAATCCTGGCACTCTGGGAGGCCGAGGTGGGAGGCTCGCTCGAGGTCAGGAGTTCGAGACCAGCCTGAGCAAGAGCGAGACCCCGTCTCTACTAAAAATAGAAAGAAATTATCTGCCCAACTAAAAATATATATAGAAAAAAAAATTAGCCGGGCATAGTGGTACATGCCTGTAGTCCCAGCTACTCTGGAGGCTGAGGCAGTAGGATCGCTTGAGCCCAGGAGTTTGAGGTTGCTGTGAGCTAGGCTGACGCCACGGCACTCACTCTAGCCCAGGCAACAGAGCGAGACTCTGTCTCAAAAAAAAAAAAAAAAAAAAAATACACTGCTAGGAAAATGAAAAGACAGCTACAGACTAGGAGGAAATCTTGGCAAATAATCATCTGCTCTAGCATCAGAATATATTACTAACAAACTCTCAAAACTCAGTAATAAGAAAACAACCCAATTTTTAGAACAGACAAAAGATTTGAACACACAGTTAACTCAGAATATACACAGATGCCAATAAGCACAGGAAAGTAGCGCTCAGCATCGCTGGTCATTCGGGACGTGCACTCCAAAGCCGCAGGGAGGTGCCGCTGTGCTCAAGAGCGGCTGACATCTGAAGACCGGCCACACCCAGTGTCACCAGGCTGCCGCACCGCTGCCAGCGGGAGTGCAAAGCGGCACAGCCAGTGGGGTCCTTTCTTACAAAGCCAGAGACACGCCCACCACGTGGCCCAGCCATCGCGTTCCCTGGTGGAGAAGAGCTGGCTGAATCCACACAGACTCAGCTGCATCTGCAATAGCCCCAAACTGGAGGCCATCAGGTGTCCACGGGACATGGCACAACAGCAGAAGTGGCGCACGGATCGGTACGTGCAGCAGCGCGGGGGAACCCTCATAATTAGGTTCAGCACAAGCGGCCAGACCCCCCCACCAAGATGGAGAACATACTGCGCTTCCTTTTCTATAAAATACTAGGAAATGCAAACGCGTCTAGTGACAGAAAGCAGATCAGCGGTGGCCAGGGCGTGGCTGGGGTGAGTGGGGAGGAGCGGGAGAGAGTACAAGGAAGCACGAGGTGACTTTCAGGGGTGATCACTGTCCCCTCTGTTCATTATGGCGATGGCTTCATGGGGTACACGTGCGCCAGAACTTACCAAATTGTCTACTTTAAATACGTGCATTTGTTCCATGCCACCTGTTCCTGAGCAAGGCTATTTTAAAGAGACATTAATGGCAAAATCCAGTGAAGAGACCAAATTTACTAGCTGTGCAACCTTAAGCAAGTTGCCAAACCTCTAGTTTCCTAATCTACAAAGTGGGAATGTTATTATTATTATTTTCCTTGTAGGGTTGTTGTGACAATCAA
This sequence comes from Eulemur rufifrons, assembly GCF_041146395.1. Classification (NCBI taxonomy): domain Eukaryota; kingdom Metazoa; phylum Chordata; class Mammalia; order Primates; family Lemuridae; genus Eulemur; species Eulemur rufifrons. The sequence goes on along the minus strand of NC_090994.1, from coordinate 25,334,393 downwards.
ACATAACATGTTAGATACATTTTGTGCCAAATATATGCCCAATCAGTGATGCAGATAATACAATGCTTGCGAGAGTGATAGGAAAACGGCAATCGCCGGGCTCTAACGTGTCCTGCTGCGTGAGTCCGGGGAGGCTTCTGTGAAGGCCGCCGTTCCCTTGCCCAGTCCCTCGGGTGTGGGCGGCCCACCCGCTTCTGCTGCTCTCTCCCTCCCTCCTCCTAGTGTGGCCAGAGCTGAAAGGGGTTTCCCTTTGTCTCTGCCACTGCACAGCCCTGTCCCCAGCCACCACCCCATCTTGGGGTCCCTTCCTCCTCCCCTAACTTTGGGACCTGGAGCCACACGGACTCTCAGGGCTCAGTCGGGAGAAGCCTCCTGGAAGGTGGGGGGAGAGGACGCGTGCCAGGCACGTGGCCCTGCTCCTGCCCACAGACGGGCACCTGCTCCAGAGGGCAAGGCCGTCCTTCCCTGCCGCAGGGTCCCCGCTCCTGGCTGGAGATGGAGCACTGACATCCCCCATGCACTGCAGTCCGCCGCGTGTGTACAGGCCACTCGGGTTCCTAGCCGCCTCTGAACGTCAGGGAGCCAGTGCAAAGCCAGTCGTTGCTGGGGGAACCGCTCAGGGCTGGCGGATGCAGGGCTTTGGGCAGATGCACCTGGCGCCCCATGGTGCCCTCTGACCTTGCCCCCTTGGAACCCTGAGAACCCTCACCTTGACACCATAGATCATTCAGCATTTCTGGACCCAATATGCCACTGGAGGAAAAGTTATGTCCCAGCAAACCAGAGCCTGCTCCCCGTTTGGCCGCTGCACGGAGCTCTGTGGGTGCTCAGTGTGGCTGTTAGGCCCCTCAGAGGCAGCCTGGCTGCCAGCCCCGGGTCCCAGCAGCCTCTTCCCTCCCTTTGAGGTACATTCCGAACCCAGACCCTAAGGACTGAGCTAAAGTGAAGCTTTGAGCCAAGAAAGAGCAACGTCTGTTTCCGCCCAGCCGTGGAGAGTGGGGCTTTCGTGGGCCCAGAGACTGGAGCACAGGCTCCTTGGTGAAGGCTTCTGTATCCAGTGCTCGGCGCTGGATAAGGAAGAATCCCAATGTCTCTGCCGTCCAGCGAAGGAGCCCCCGTGCCCTGGCTGCCCCGGCGCCCCGTCCAGCTCGGAGCCTTGCTTCTCTTGCCTGGGCGCCCCAGGCAGCAGCCACAAGGCCTGAGCACTGGACCTTGAGCTTGGAGAGCCCCTGCCCCGAATGTGCATGCACCTCTGTGGCTGTGCCTGCGTGTGCGTGTGCGTGTGCGTGGCCTGCATGCGTGTGTGACAAGGGTCGCTTCTGGAGCATGTCGCCCTCTGTCTGCCCATCCAGGTTACTCCTCGCTGCAGGACGAGCTGCTGTCCCCCGCCTCTCTGCACTATGCGCTTCCCTCTCCGCTGCGCGCGGACCAGTACTGGAACGAGGTGGCCGTCATAGACGCCATGCCCCTGGCCGCCACGGAGCATGATGCCATGCTGGAGATGTCTGACATGCAGGTGTGGTCCGCGGGCCTCACGCCCTCCCTGGTCACTGCTGAGGACTCCTCTCTGGAGTGCAGCAAGGCCGAGGACTCTGACGCCACAGGCCGCGAGTGGAAGTTGGAGGGGGCGCTCGCGGAGGACCCGCGGGGCCCCGAGCTGGGCTCTCTGGACCTCGTGGAGGACGACACAGTGGATTCAGATGCCACAAATGGCCTTATCGATTTGCTTGACCAGGAGGAAGGTCAGAGGTCAGAAGAGAAGCTGCCAGGTCATAGGAGGCAGGATGACTGGCCGCGTGCAGGGCGGGACGCAGAGAGTGAGGTGTCTCTTGTTTCAGGCCAGCAGCGGGTGCGAGCCCGAGTCACAGCCTCGCCCACCGTGAGTCGGGTGATGGACAGGACCCAGGACAGGTAAGGGCGTGGCCGCGGCCACGGGGCCCTCTCGTCTTCTGGGCTCCTGCGTAAGATTGTGCCCAGTGGCGCATCACGGGGAATTCTTGGGTGCTGACGTCACCCTGCCCCCGCGTTACAAATGTCCCAGAGCAAGTAAGTTCCGTGTGGCTGCAGCGTGCCTGGGAGGCCGCCTGGGGCAGGCGTGCAGCTGTGGTCTGCGAGGGCGGCACTGCCTGGGTGTGGCCAGCAGAAGCAACGCCAGGGCTGTGGGGACTAGGGAGAGCCGCTAGGAGAGCCATCACAAGACTGGGGACGGTGCGGCCCGCAGCGCTGAGCCGGGTGCCCGGACTCCCGGCCATGGCGGCTTCCCGCTGACACCATATTTAGAAACCTGGAAGTGTCAGGACCCGGAGGAGTGGCTTGCGTGCAGTCACAGCCTGCGTATGGCAGAGCTGATGGCGGTGCCTCAGTCTCCTGTCCCTGTTGGAAGTGCAGTGGGCTTATCTTGGCCGGGCAGAGCCTTCAGCCGCGGAGCAGTGGGGTCCCCTCCCTGAGCGTCCCGTGCTGGGAGGGTGCGGTGCCACAGGGCCCTGCTCAGACGCTGAGAATCTGTGGGGCCGGGGCCGGGCCGGCCTCCCAGCCCTCTGGGCCTCCCAGCCACTGTCACCTGCCATGCCCAGAGCCTTGCTGCGTGCGGGCGAGGGCTCCGAGGCCCCCCGGGCGCCTGCGGGTGCAGAGGGAGATGAGACGGACAAGTGACGGGGCCCCCTTCGGCCTCTCTGGGCTGGCATATGAAGCCGGTGACAGGGACCCCCTCTCCCCGCACTGCCTGCTTCGGTAGCTTTCCTAAACCAAGCAGACGGTTCACGTGCCCCCTGGAGGCTGTGGCCACCCCCCCCAGCTCAGGCCCAGGGCTGGCCAGGGCGCAGGAAAGCTGTGCTCAGCCCCACCCCAGCGCCGCCCCACAGGTGACCCCTCAGAGGCCCAGGCTGGTGGCCATTCCCCGGGGTCACTTGGCAGATGAGACAGCAAAGAATTCGAGTTGTTTCCTACACAAGTCTGTGGGCTGGTGGGGAGGATCGGACAGACTGAGCCTAGGAGGGTTCAAGGTGAAATACGGGCCTTCCTGCAAGAGAGCTCATCTTTTCTGCGATGGCCGTTCCTTCAGTGGGCATTTACTGAGTGCTTGCTGTGTGCTGGCCCTGCACCATGAGAACAGCAGAGCCACTACATGGGGAACCAGAGGCCTGGATTCTAGGCCTAGCTGGGTCACTTCTCGGCCCCATGACCTTGGTCAGCCCTCCGGGGGAGAGAGATGCGTTTCCATCACTCACGCGCTCAGCAGTTATTGAGCACCTACGGCGTGCCAGCCTCCCGTGAGAATTGCCGGGGTATGCTGGGGTATGGCACTGGGCAAAACAGACAGACGTCTCCACCTGTAAGTCGTCCAGGCGGAGACTGACAGGACACAAGATAAAGTAAATGAAATTAGAAAGTGTAATTCCAGATAATTAGTGCCAAAAAGGAAAACCAAGGCAGGAAGGTGCTAGAGGCCGGTGAGTGCGTGGAGATAAGGGGCGGCTGGAATCGGGGGTCAGGGAGGCCTGAGCAAGTGGCCTTTGAGTGACTTGAAGGACTGTGGGTCAGGGGGAGACTGGGGGAGACGTGGCGGAAGGCCCAGCGTGTGCGCAGGCTGGGGTACAGCGTGCCGGGCACACTCCTCCCAGGGACAGCGGTGGGGCAGAGCAGTGAGGGGGAGGGCACAGGGCCACGCGAGCCAGGCTTGGAGGTCCCGGAGAGCCCCTGGCATTGCTGGCTGGGCAGGGAGCCCTTGGGGGCTGCCAGAGCGGTGGTGAGGCCGGCAGCCGCCCTGAGGGTCGTGGGTGCCCAGCAGAAGCAGGGAAACCTCAGGAGGCCAGAGCCCGGGGGCAGCGGCGCTGAGAGTCGGATGGGTTGGGGTGTATTCTCAGAGCTGGGCCAAAAGGTGTTGCCGACGGCTGCGCTGTGGGTGTGGGGGACAGAGGGTCCGGCGGGGCGCGGGTGCCTTGAACCCCACCGCAGGGGGTGGTGCGGGAGCTGCGGGGGGGGGGGAAGACCTGGCGGAACAGGTGTGGGGAGATCTGAAGCGTGGATTCCACCACGTGGGCTGTGGGTGCCGGCGAGGGGCCCGAGGTGGAGTGGTGGACGAGGCTGTGGGGTGCACACGGCTGTAGCTGAGGTGGGAGGTAGCGTGTGGGCGGCAGGCGGGTCTGGAGCCCAGGAGTGGCTCACTCGGGGAGTGGACACAGGGCACAGCGCTGTGCAGACAGTGGCAAGCTGAGCCCTGAGCCAGAAGTCAGGGACCTCGGGGGAGCCAGCAGGACACTGAGGAGTGGCCAGAGAGGGAGGGGACCAGGCCAGCGTGGGGTTCCGGGAGCCAGGGAGCACGAGTGACACCTGTCAGATGGGGGTGGAGTGGGGGCTGGCCTGGCGGCGGAGCAGGCAGAGAAGTCTGACCACGTGGGAAGAGGGTGGGGGCCCCAGTGCCTGGGCCAGCAGGGTGGGCAGAGGGCCCTGGAGCCCCGGGGGAGCCGCCCACCTGCAGGGAGGGGCCAGAGGCCCTTACACCTGGGCCGCACGGATAGGGCGGGAGCCAGGTGACGTGCTCAGGCTCCCCCCACCCTGGGGCAGTACAGGTGGCCCTGGACGGAGGAGGCGAAGGGTGACCAGGTGTCCTTTCTCTCTCCCTGGTTGCTCCCGCTCCTGGACCCCAGACCGCAGGACTGGGATGAGGAAGGCTCCATTGCCTCGTACCTGCACGACGCCGCACAAGGCTCCTGGCAAGAGGAGGCCCCGCCAGGCCCACACTCGTTCCAGAGGACAATCCCCACAGCCCAAGCGCTGGAGCCCAGCGGGTCCCTGCCATCCGAGGCCGGGAGCCCCTGGGTGGCACAGGTGAGAGTCCGCGGGCACAGCCTGCTCTTTTCCTGCATGGGCCGGGGCAGGGCGGGTCTCATGCCGTCGAGCCCTGAGCCAAGCGTGCGGCCCTGCTCTAAGAACCGGTGGTGACCTCCCTTTCCCTGGAAGTCAGGGTGCAAGGGCGCGGTCCACCTTTCTGGGAGGGGCTCGTGTGGCAGAGCTGTCCCCGTCCCCACAGCCACCGCAGCTGGCCTCATTCCCAGGGGGCGGCTGCTGTCAGCGGGGCGGGGGGAGCCACGTGCCCTAGGCCGCAGTGTGGGGCAAAGCCAGGGTTTTTGTTTTCTTGTTCCGTCACGTTTTAGAAAGGGCTCGGAACCGAGAGGGCTGGGAGTTGGGTGACTCCGGCCCTTCAGGGATCTGTGTGACCCTCTGCCCTTGGCAGCTCAGTTCCTCTTCGGTAACTGGGGGCGACTGGAATGTTGCTGAAGTTCATCCGGCTCTGGGATCCTGTGGCTCTGGTGGCCTCTGGGTGGGGGCAGGAGGGACAGGCGGTGGTGGGATTCTGGGGGGCGGCAACGCTGCCCTGCCCGGCCCGACCCCCAGCCTCGTCCCTGCTCTCCGTCCTCCTTTGGTTTCAAATTTGTCTCGTTTATTCCCTGAGTCCCGGCCCCTGCCCGGCCGCAGCTACCCACCCCCACCTGCTCCCCCGCCATTATTTTGAAGCAAATCCCAGACATCTTATTAACGGGCGTCGCTTCGGTTTGTGTTCTTACGAAACCCGCTTTGCTGTCCTGTGCGGATGTGTTTTTGACACGTCCCCTGTTCTCTCCTCTCCTCCCCCTGTTCCTTTGTCCCCGCACCTCCGCCCTCGCAGGGCACCTGTGAGGACTCCAGGACTCGGTCAGCTCTAGGAGGGGCCTGGGCTGCCGGCTGGAAGGAGCCTCCGGGGACTCGGCAGAGCTTTATTTAGAACGCGTCCCTTGCGCGTGTGCTTGTCACGCAGCCTGCCCCGTGCGCTCTTCCCAGCAGCCCCCGGGTTCCTGCTGCTCCACCGCACTGGGTCTTCCTCGTGTGTTCTGCAGATGCCTGGGGAGGGGGAGAAGCCGCTGCCCCCCACGGTCACACCGCAGCGAGGGGGACGTGGGCAGCATGGGCAGCAAGTAGGGCAGCCCAGGCAGTCACAGGGGACACTTCTAGATCCTGAGGTGACACCTCGGTGACAAATGAGGAGACTGAGGCCCAGGGAGGCTGGGCTTCCCCCAGGGTCACACAGTGAGCCTGCGTTGGGCCGGGGCGTGTGCAGGGCCCTGCGCCCAGCCTTGAGACGGAGCACCCGTGCCGGGTGGCCTTGCCAGGGGTCATCTCACAGCCCCCGGGGGTCACACTGACGCCATCGAAGGTGCTGGTTTGCAGAGGGCCCATGTACTCGTGTTTCCAGTGAAGCTCTGAAAGCAGTGCTCGGGAGATAGGGAGGTGCCTGTGGCTGGGGCTCGAGGTGGCCGTGATTGCCATAGCGAACGGACAGTGGCTGCAGCCCAGACGCGTCCTCCCGGGGTCGGGGTGGGAATCGCTGAGGTCAGACTCCGCTTGGCTGAGCCCGGGCCACGATGCGTTCCCGGCCCGGCGCGGTGCGCGTGCTGCGCTCGCCGTTTGCAGGGCTTGCCGCCAAGACGAGGCAGCACTGTGGAGTGAGGAGAGTTTGCGGTGCGCCTCTCTGACCTGGGCGAGACGCTTTCCCGCTGGGAGAGTGACAGACCCTACACGGGCGGGACCGTGGTGAAGCCAGCTGAGTCGCTGTGAAGCGCGCGCACAGCAGCGCAGTCGGAAGCCTGTGCCGCCACCGTTCAGCGGCTGGTCGCATTCATAGACTGCCAGGTTTTCGCAGCCGTCTCGAGAAGGGGTACAGAGAGCACTGTAGTCCCTGTTCTATGGCTGGGGAAACTGAGGCACAGAGCAGCAGCCACCTCCCCAACCCCCGCAGGGGGCGGGTTGTGGGGTCAGTTTGCCGTGTCCAGATCTCTGTTCTTTCTGCCGTGCGGGGCTGCCGCTCGCAGAGGAAGAGCCTGACCCAACAGTGCAATTCCTTCCAGCCGCAGCCCTGCCGCCTAACGCGCGTGGCTCCCGCCCCGTGGGCGTGGAGAGCCTGGCACGGGAAGAGCCCTTTGGGAGAGGCCTGAAATAGACACGCTGGCTACACGGTCAAGTTGAGAGTTGCTGTGCGTGTAAAGGAAGGGAGTGAGGGCCCGTGGGGCTGGCGGGATTTACAGATGGGGCCCGGGTGCCCCCCCACCCGCACTGGGCCCCCGCTGTGCTCCCCGGGCTGGGCCTGCCAGTGTAGCACCCTTGGGGCTATTTTTGAAACGAGCCCTTAACTGTCTCGGTATTAGCTGGTCTGACCCCTGCGGCGCCAAGAACAGCATTCTGGTCCCTGCAGTAGCCGCCCAGGGAGACACACAAGTAGCCACATTCTCGGAAGCTCTTATTTTCTGGAGTCCCTGAACAAGAAACTCTCCCAGCCAGGACGGCCTGTAGCTCCCACAGGGACAGGCAGGCAGGAAGGGCAGGGCTGCAGCGGGCGTCCCTTGAGCCGTGACTCTGGCATGGGCACCTGCCGGCTTCCTTCTAGGCCAGCTGGACAGCTCAGGCAGCTGGTTTGGGAGCTAAAATTATAGACGCCTGATGTCACCCGGGGGGCAGGGCCCTCGGGTCGGGCCCATTCGGTGTCCTGCCCAGAGCAGAAAGTGAGAGACCGAGAGAGCAGAGCAGACAGAGAGAGAGAGAATGGGAGGCGTCCCCCGGGGACTCCGGAGTTCAGGAGGAGAATGAGGGGCTGGACCCCCGCCGCAGCCAGGCCCCTGGCTCCGCTGCTCCCCGGAGGGCCGGGCTGGTGAGCAGGGCGTGAGGATGTGGACCTTCATCACGCAGCTGCTGGTCACCCTGGTGCTCCTGGGCTTCTTCCTGGTCAGCTGCCAGAACGTGATGCACATCGTCAGGGGCTCACTGCACTTCGTGCTGAAGCACGTCCACCAGGAGCTGGACAAGGAGTTGGGGGAGGGCGAGGGGCTGAGCGACGACGAGGAGACCATCTCCAGCAGGGTGGTCCGGCGGCGCGTCTTCCTGAAGGTACCGCAGGCAGGCGGCAGGTGGCCGGAGCTGGGAGGCCGAGGCCGGGCCGACGGACACCGGTGTGTGCGTGCCGTGCCGGGGTGGCCTCCGGGGACAGGTCCTGCCCCGGGAGCCGGAGCCGTGTGCAGCTCCCACTCGGGGTGGCACTGCTCTCGTCCCACTTGTCACCCACTGGCTTTGGGAATCCGGGCAGGTCACGTTCTGGGTGACACTGTCTGGGGAAGGCCTTTCTAAGCTGTGAAGTGCTGTAAAAATGTAAAACGGGGACCTCCCTTCGCCCTCTCAGGGCCTCCTGTCAGCCTGTAGCATCGCCCCCGTTTCGCTGTCCCCAGGGCTCTCGTGAGGATCCAGCGCAGGGAGCCCTGGGCCGTCCATCCTCAGGGCCCGCGCCCCGGGCACAGCCCCCCGCCAGGAGCCCCTGGCCTGGCCCTGCCCCCCGAGGAGGTGGAGTCCCGCTCGGGGTTACTGCACCGGGGCCTTCGCGGCTGCTGTTTTCTCTCCTTGTGCTCCAGTCCTTTCCCCCGGACGCCTGCGCACCCACCTGAGGGCTCCCCCTTTCTCTCGTTCCAGGGGAGTGAGCTTCAGAATATTCCAGGGGAGCAGGTGACAGAGGAACAGTTCACAGATGAGCAGGGCAACTTCGTTACCAAGAAGGTGGGTGAGGGGCCCCCCTGGGCTGGCAGGAGGCAAGTGGGCCAGCAGCCACAAGGCGGTAGAACTGAACCCCAGCTTCTCCCTGGCACCCGTCAGTGGGGTGAGGGCCGTCACCTGCACTGCTCGGCAGGGGCGGCTCAGGGGCTTTTGGTCACCTGCCGTCCACACGTGGCGTCCTCGTGGCCTTGTTGTCCGAGTCACGCTGAGTAGCTCCTGCTACTCTGACCCAGGAGGACCAGCCCCTGGGAAGCGTCCCACACCCAGTTGCGTGATGGCTGCCCTGCAAGCAGAGCTGCTAAGAGAGCAGCGTGATTGGCCCTGGCCCACCACGAGCCTCCTCAAATACAAAGGGTGCAGGAATTCCCTGCGACAGTGGTTCGAGCGTCAGGCACTGTGCTAGGCACGGGCAGAGGGAGAAGGAGCAGGGGGATCTCGCACGTGCTGGGCCACCGCTCGCTCCGCACGGCAAGACCCATGTGTCCGTCCCTCCCCCTGAGCCGCTTGCGGCAGGGACCATGTCTTGCTCCGAGCACTCGGCAGGTGGAGAGGAAAGGGTTGTTTGAATATTTGGATGAGAATTGAATCAGGTTACCATAGGTGAGAAAGAAATGCCCTCTGCCCTCAAGCTGGCAGAAGCAGAGTGGGGAAGACGGCACAAACGGCCACACTGCCAGGGAAGAAGGAGGTGCTGTGGGCTCGAGCTGGAGCCACACCTGGGCCATTAAATGAAACCTGCCGAGACCCCTCCAGAAATTCAGCCCCTCTGAGGTTTTGCCGTAAGGCACTGAGGGGAAGGTCGGTCCCTGTTCTTGGTCTCTCAGGGCTGGGCCCTTTGGGACAAAGGCTACCTCCCTCGGATCCCATGCCCAGGACTTGCTGTCCTCAAGCTCCGTCTCGATGGTTTGACCAGCCCTGTCCCCTTTCCGCTCTTTTCCAGATCACTCGCAAGGTCGTCCGACAGATAGACTCATCTGGTGCCGATGACAGCCTGGAGCACGAGGAGGTGATTATGCAGGGCCCCCCGGAGGACCCCAGTGAGCTGGAGGCCGATATCGACTACTTTATGAAACACGCCAAGGTACCGAGGGGCCTTGCTCCTCCGAGCCGCCCAGCGCCGCCCTGCCGCCCGGCTCTGCCCCTACCCACTCCCCTCTTCCCGGGCTCTCCCTCGAGCCGCCTCCTCCCCGGCGGGCAGTGTTCCCGCCGCCTGCCTGCCGTCCTCCCAGTCTCTTGCCTGCATTCTGCCCGCCTGTCTGTGCAACTGTCCTGCGTTCTGTCTCCGCTGCGTCTCCAGGTGGAGCTGAGAGGGAGCGGCCTGCAGCCGGACCTCGTAGAGGGCAGGAAGGGGGCTCAGATAGTGAAGCGGGCCAGCCTGAAAAGGGGCAAGCAGTGACCCAGCCTCTCTCCTTGGAATAGCCCCCCGGGAGGTAACGCCGCCCTTCCGTCCTTCCTGCATGGCCTGCTCGCCGGTGGAGCAGCTGCTCACTGCTCACTGCTCAGCCGGCCCCTGCCACCTACGCCCAGCATGTTGAGGACGAACAGCCTGGTGTGGGGTCTGGAGGCTTAGATTGTCGCTTCCCAACCTACTAACTGCGTCCCTGAGCCCCGACTTCCTCATTAGGAAAACAGAGTCAGTAATACTTCTCAGGGAGTGCACAAACACAGTTTTGGAAAGATGCTTTTAGATGCGTAAACGCACCCTGTAAATCTGCCTGGTGACGTTATCTTGGAAACCAGGCAGTGGAGATCGGAGGGCCTGTGGGGAGGGCCTGGGAGAGGATGGAGGGGTCTGTCTAGACTGTGACATTCTCACATCAGTGCCCAGGAAGAGCTCCAAGACTCAGGGCTGGACGGGCTCTGGAACCTGGAACCCTCCTGTGGCCCAGACCAGCCCCAGCCTGAGATTGTTCTTGGTGTTTCGTGGGACACGTTGCTCCCTTGCTTTCTAGGCAAGGACGAAGCTACCGGCCCCAGGGGTGGTGGCATTCTCCCTGCAAGTCGGCAGGACCATCGGGGTTGGGGCCCAGGCCACGGTGCATGTCGCGTGTGAGCATGGGGCAGTGTGGCCAGGAGCAGGGGTGTGCCGTGCTGTGCCCCGAGGGAGGGTTGCGAAGACACTGCGGGGACGGTGCCCAGCAGGCCTGTGCGGTGCTGGTGCGGGTGCTGGGGCTTCGGCGGCCAGCTCTGATCCTGTCCTCCCTGAGGGGTCCTGTACTGAGCTGCCCCGAGGCCCTCTATTGCGCCCAGCTCGGGGCAGCTCAGTACAGGGTGCGTCGGGGTGGGAGTGAGCGGAAGCGAGGAAGCCTCGTGGCCCAGCAGGCACGACCCAGGTGCCGCCGTTCAGACCCCAGGGCCCGCTCTGGGGCCATCGCGCCCAGGCTCTGGCTTCGCACACGCTCGGCAGAAAGCAGGGCCGGGCAGCCGTCCCCCGAGCCGCCGAAGTGCTGACTCTGGGCTTCCTGACATATCTCAGCACTTGGACAAAAAGGGCACTGGCGGCTCCAGTTACAGGATAAAATTAGACCTGACTCTTCAGCAGCTTAAGGAGGTCACCGCGTTAACCCTGGCACTGCCAAGGGTCTGCCAGGGTGCCGGTTTCGAAGGTGGTGATCGGCTGCAGTTCGGTCCTAGGAATACTCGCAAGGTGCAGTTGATTTTAAAAAGCAGAGAGGGAGAGAGGGGGGCGCTCGCCCGCCCTACTTCTCGCTGCGGCCGAGGAGCAGCTGTGCGCTGGAGCCTGGAGCGTGCCTAGCTCAGTGTCTGCGATGTGCCAGGACGGGAGAGGGCGTCCCAGAAGCCCAGCCGTGGGGGAAGGAGGGAAGCTGGGATTTTTTACTTGCTGTAGATGATCTGCAAAGTGGCTGAAGCCCCCGCAGGCGATTAGGGACCAGACCACAGTGCTGGGCTCTCTGCCAGGAACGGGCAGGGGAAGCACGTGGCCGGGAGGGAGCGACAGGGGGCGGGTGACAGGGGGCAGGTGACAGGGGGCGGGTGAGGCGCTGTCCCCTCCCGGCCAGAGCACAGGCTGCAGAGACACAGGAGAGGGCTGCAGCCCCTCGGGGCCTGCTGACCCCACCCACTCACAGTCATGTGTGCTTGATCCTCGTTGCTAAAATGCATCTGTGGCCCCACAGCCGCCAGTCACCACGCTGTTGCCGTCAGTCTCAGACACGGACACAGCGGCGGGAAATTTGAGTTGCCCAGTGTGGACATTCCCGCGGAGTTTGAACAAGGTGGTCGTCGACAGTCTGCCTGCCTGCGTGGGCTCTGGTGCTGTAAGCAGGTGTCCTTCTCGTGGTCTGTTTAGGGTCAAACTTTTTGCATTTTTGTGCTTTTTGTTGGTGTTTTGTTGATTGTTTAAAATGGCCCGCCAGAGTGGGGCTGAAGTGCTGTCTAGGCTTCCTAAGGCAGGAAGGCTGCGCCTTAGGGCAGGAATCCGTGTGTTAGGTCAGCTGTGTTTAGGGACGAGTTGTGTCCACGGTGGAGAGGTCGATGTTAATCAGATAGATTCAATAATGTGTCTTTAACACATTGACGGCCACGCTAGAAAAAAATTTTCCCTGGGGCCATAGTGTTTTCTTAAAACAATCCTTTCTAATTGGTTAGTTTTAGTTTCCGTGTGTTAGTTATATGCAACACAATCCACATTTTTAGAATTAAATTGTCAATATTAATTGTAAGAATAAAAACATCAACAAGTAAGACTTTCACGAACCAACTGCAGGGTTTTGTTTCACGAGGCCCCGGGCTCAAAACTAGTGTGAGTTAAATACAACTCACACGGCGGTTAATGTGTTAAACAGAAACACACATAAAGCAAAGTTACGTATTCATCAGTTGATAAAAATACTGCGACCAGAGGCTCAAAGGAACCTGACCTTGCGTTCCCCTTAGGCGCAGCTGTTTCGTGCTCGCCAATTCAGTGTTCACCGTGATGTTATAGAACATAACCACCTCAATAATGAGAATCGACTGTTTGTGTTCCGAGAGGGAGAGCTGAGGCTGGGGAGTCTAGATTCAAGGCCTGCCTCCCCCTTGTTTCCAGGTCGGGTGACCTCACGCAAGTCATGTAACTGCCCTTAGCTTCAGCCTCCTCCAGGGAGGATGAAAATAGTCCCTCCTGGATGTGTTACACTTCAATAAAGTGTAAAAAGAATACTGGCCGGCCGGGCGCGGCGGCTCACACCTGTGATCCCAGCACTCTGGGAGGCCAAGGTGGGAGGATGGATTGAGCCCAAAGTTTGAGGCTGCAGTGAGCCACGATGACGCTACTGCACTCTAGCTGGGGCGATAGGGCGAACTCTGTCTCCAAAAAAAAAAAAAGGCATGGTACCTGGGAGAGCTGTTGTGAAGAGTAAATAAGAACTCGTGTCCTTGGCACGGGAGCGCTCGCAGATCTCGTTTGTGACGTGACTCGGGCAAGCTGGCCGACCTGCCCCAGCCGCGGGTTCCTTATGCACAGCCGAGCAGTCCTGCCGCTGCTGCCCTGGACGGCCCTGGTGAGGGCTGTGTGGCTGGTGAAGTCCTCGCAGGCCGTTTCCTGTCTGCGTCCCTGCATCACAGTCTCGTGACCATGTCCTTTAAAAGGCGGACTGCGGTCCCTGCCCCGACCTCCCGAGTCACAGTTCTGGAACTGGAGATTCTGCCGCAAACTCCTCGGCTGAGTTTTACACGTGTGCAAGGTGGCGTTACCACGCCTCGCTTGGGTTCCCTCCCAAACCTCTAGAAGTGACGTGGCTCGGTTGGAGGCTGTCTATCTAAAACGTGGACTGAAAGAACGAGGGTTAGTTTGTTTAACGACGTGGAAGTCCCGCAAGGGCGGCACAGCCCCCGGGCGAGGCCTGCTCTGCAGAGCCCGGCGTCACTCCAGCACTGGGAAGGGTTCTGCGCTCGAGGCCCGGCCAGGGCAGTCGTGTTTAAGGTGCTGGAAAGCGGCCGCCTCGTCGCAGTGTGCCTGTCTGGGGCACGCGGTAGCAGGTGGAGGGTTTCGCTTTGCGCCCAGGCGGGAAGGTGCAAGTCCGAGGGTGTCATCGCTGCTGAGGACAGTGTGTGGGGAGGCAGCTGGGGGGCCAGGAGCAGACCGCCCTGCGGCCCCCTGCCTCCCGCCGAGCCTGGGCAAGGCCTGCTGTCGGCCCTGCCCCACGCCCAGGCCTCCGGCCGCTCCGGCAAGCTGCGGGTTGAAAAGCCCCTGCTCTGCTGTCCCCCCTTGTAAGAGATGCTTTCCGTTCAGACACTGTGGTCCCGAGACTGGCACCCGCCCTGACGGTGGACAGTTTTAATCCGTTTCCAAACTAATCCATCATGTCCATGGAGGGGGAGGGACAAGGTGCCGTGTGGACTGAGTCGACCCTCTGTCCCCAGCCACCTGTGCGCATCAGAGCTGGGTGGGGCAGGAACAGGCCGTGAGGACCAGCAGGGTGGGAACAGGTGCGACAGCGGAGAGAGAGGAACTGAGGAAGGGAACCCGGCCAGCACAGCCACTGAGAGCTTCTGAGCATTTTAAAGGGTGAGCCCTTTCTCAAAGGGGACCCAGGGAAGAGTCACCGCGAAGCACAGGAGTCCCCAGGGAGCCTTCCTGCCCCGACACCACTCCCTCGAGTCTCAGTTTCCCCAGATGTGACGGGAGCTGTCCCGCCAGCGTGATCGCGAGGGTTTGAGCTTTCTCTTCCACTCCGTGCCTGGGCAGCAGTGGGCGGGAGACCTTGGCCTGTCTGGGCGAGGCTCAGGGTCCCAGAATGGTCCTTTACTGGAGGAGTGCTTAGCTCGGGCTGCGCACGGCCTCGGAGCATGTGTAATCCAGCCGCGGGGAGATGCAGGTGTAGAAAGGACAGACACGCAGAGACAGGAGCACTTCCAGAGAGCCCAGCAGTCAGCCCCGTTCATGTGACATGTCCTGTCCTACACTCTATGTGTTTAGTTCTGTTAAACATCACAACTAGCAATGAGGCGGCTGCTATTGTTGCCCTCACTTTACAGCAGAGGAAACTGAGTCATGGAACGGGTAAGTTCTTGGCCAAGGTCCGGTGGCACCGGGTTTGACCCAGGCAGTCTGGCTCCAGAGTTCGTGTCACCCCCTGGACTCTGCTCTCTTTAAACAAAAGGCAGTGGCAGGAAAGAAGACCTCCCAGAGTGGAGCGGGGGTGTCCAGGGTGGCGGGTGGGACTTGCACACACAGGAGAGGAAGGCGGCCCTGACGGAGGGCAGGGCTTGGAGGGGACGGCCGTCAGGAGGGAAGTGCTCCCCACCAGGGGGTGGCTCTGTCCGGCCAGGTGGCAGCAGCAGTTCCTGGTCTTACAGCTTTACAGCAGCCCGGCTAGGAGCCCAGCACCCCTCCTGTCCCTGGAGAGCTGCGTTCTCCTGGGTCACGACCTCTGCCACCCCTCCCCAGCCCTGTCCCTGGAGGACCCAGGAGGGCTCAGCCTCTAGGGACAGCTCTGCCTCCAAAGGAGCTCTTCGCCCCCCGCCCCCCGTGACTTCCCACCCAACCCAGGAGGCTGTCAGAACCTCCACTGAAGCATCCTCCTGTCCCCGTCGGTCCCAAGGCCCCTGCAGACAGAACTCGAGGGGGTTTTCAGCCCAGCTCGGGGGCAGGAGAGTGTGTCACTGTGGGTTTCGGCCGCAGAGTGTGGACGGGCTCCTCTGGCAGAGCTGTCCGGGGAGGGCGCCGCTGCTTGTCCCCCCTCCCTGCCACAACAGGCAGGGGCATGGGGGGGGGGGCCAGAGGCACCCGGCAGGAAGAGCCGGGGACCGGAGCCGAGGGGCGCCGTCACCCCTGGGGGCTTCCAGGGCTGGCACCCAGCAGACCTAGTGCGTGTTGGTGGAACCCAGCTGCACAGGCCGCGGCTCCTGAGAGGGCCCTTCCTCCGTGCAGGGACAAGCCTTAGGGGTTTCTCCCCCGGCGGCCACGTGGGCAGGGGAGGAGGGTGGCATCTCGGGAAGGGCAGCACCCCGCAGCACATCCCCTCGCGTGGGGAGACGGCTTCTCCCCACCCAGCCTCGCCTCGGACCCTGCGCTCGGGTTTTGCCGGGAGTCGCATCTGTACGTGCTGAGTGATCTCATCTCCTGTGTCCCTCAGGATCACACCTCGACACCCAACCCCTGACCTCCACACTCCGCCACGCACACTGAGGAGAGCTGGACCCGCGGTGACGGAAGCGGTGCGCCTGTTCCTCTAGGCTGCGGCATGACCTCCGTAAGGGACTCCTCCAGCCCCCCGTCCGCATGAGCGGCTGACTGGACACGCATGACCTACAGGCTTCAATCCCGCCTCTAGTACAACACAGGCTCTGTCGGGCGCAGGACAGACGCGGCGAGAAGGGGAGAGAAAGAGAAACCAGCGCGAGAGCGTGGGGCACAAAAGTGAATAAGGGCTTTTTTATGGCTGGGGATGGTTTTTGTTTTTTGGGTTTTTTTTTTAAATTGTTTAATTTTGACTTCGTACAGGGTACTGTTTTTTCAACTTCATCTGTCAGAAATCTATGTGGGCTTCCTGGAAAAAAAAAAAAAAAGAAAAGAAAACTAGGCACGAAATCAGTTTGGAGGTATCCACACTTTAATCCCCTGTCCCACCCGCCAGCCTCCCCTCCCTGCGTGGCCATTCTGTTGTGACAGTCCCTCCACTCCCCGGGGGATGCTCCTCCCAGCGCACCCCACGTGACATTCAGGACACACACACGCACGCACCTCTCCCCTCCACTCAGTACACACAGATTCTACTGTGACATCGAAGCTGTATAGAATCTCCTGGGGATAAACTGGAATTTTTTTATGTTGTGTCTCTGCCAATTTCAGTATTAATCATCTTCCAGTGGAAAATCATTACCTTTGGAGTGCATTTGGGGCTCCTCGTGCCAGGGACGTAAGCATCTGAGGCGAGGACCCCCAGGCTTGCATTAGGGCTAGAGGGAGCCGGTGCCTCAGCTGCAAGGGTCTCCTCGCTCAGGTGGGCACTGGCGGTGGCCGTCCCGGGATCGCACCAGCATGTTCAGTAGAGACAGGTTTCCTCCATCTCCAAGCATATATCATAGTCCGTGTTCAAAGTGTAACCTGTACAGCATCAGCCTTGTGTATCTGAGAAACAATAAATACTATGCAAACCAATAGAAACACTTCAGTATGTACAAAGCACTAACAGCTCGGCTCCTAGCACTTCTCCAGGCTGCGGGAGAAGGAGCTACGGCCTTTCAGTGGACGAGGAAGGAAGGGAGTAGGGCCAGGGCCACTCAAGGTCTCCCGGAGCCAACTTGGTGCTCTAAGTCCAGGCAGCCGCCAGGCTGGGGGTCCTGGGTGCAGGCACAGGGTCTAGGCTGCACGGCCTCGGCGCCTGCGCACTGACGGAGCCCTGTCGCCCCTCGGAGAGGCGGAGCGAGGGGACCCTCCCGACCCCGCGCGGGTTGGAGCGGAGCCCAGGACAGCCTGCTGGCCACCGAGAGACCCAGGGCCAGGCTCTGGCCCAGGCGGGAAGGGGCAAGCTGGCCGTTCCTCGCCTTGGTGCCGTCAGGGAAGAGCCTTAAAGTCCACTAGAGCCCCCGGCCGCGGGAGGCCCGAATCAGCACAATCCGCCGGAGCGACCCGGGCCGCAGAGAGGCGGCTCTTCCCGTCCCCAGGGCGCCGGGGCGGCGCCGCCTTCTGCCCCGCGCTGGCGGAGGTGTCCTCGGGACACTAAACCTTCCAAGTAGCACAGACGCCCCTCCCTGCCCGGGCCGCCTCTGCCTCCTCGCGGGGCGCAGGGACAGCAGGTCCCCACTCAGGCTTCCGTGTCCCGCGCAGAGGAGCCGCGGCCTCCCCCGAGGGAGCAGAGGCGACCCGCGGGTGCCGCCCGCCCGCCCGCCGGCCGGGGCGGCAGCGGGGGCCGCGCGGTGGCACCGGTGCGGTGACCCCCGGAAGACGGCGCAGGGCTGGCCTCCCCGCTCCACCCGCACGTCCCGCCCGGCGCCACCGCGCCCGCCGTGGCCCTGGCCGGCGCCGCTTGGGCTCCGCTCCCGGCTTGGCTGCCTGGCTGCACGCCCGCCCGCTAGTAGGAGCTGCTGGGGGCCACACGATGCCTAGAGAATGCTGCAGTCTGCACATTAGACGCTTTTTAGAAGTTTTGGAATTACCTTGATTTTTTTAATTGTTATGAAAACGAACCTTTTCTTGACTCTCCCACATGCTCTGTTACCGGGAGAGAATCCCCGCCCCACTCCGATGTATAGACCATTCTCCCTACACCAGCTGAACCAGTGTCAAAGTTAATAAAGAAACTGACTCGGCGCGGGCTCCGTCTCTCCTTCCTGCCCGTCTTTGGGGCGTGAGGTGCGGGGCGGGCAGAGCCTGGGGTGGGGGCTGCAGTCCGCAGGTGGAATCTGTCAGTGGGGGGGGCCTCCTCCTGGAAGCCTGGAACCCCTTAATTAGACCACCCACCCTAGGAGAGGCCCCCAGACAGGTGGCGGAGCAGAATCCTGTCCCCTCTACTGCTACCATGGCATAGGGGCGAAGTTGGGGGTGGGGGGAGGGGACGCCTCGGCCCACCAGGGTACTTGGCCAGGCCCCCACCGCATGCAGTGAGGGGGACCCCCAGCACTCCCTGTGAAGGCATCTGGCCCCGGTATTCAATGCCATTCAAAGTTCAAGAACTTGCTCTTTCTATGGAGAGAAAATGGCCCTTTTCTTATCACTTCTTGCGAGGCTGGTCACCAAGCTGGCTTCAGTTTCCACATCTGCAAACAGGGGAATGGATTTAGTGGCTGCAAAAGTCACTTCAGTTTGTCATCCTGGGGTTCCCAGACACCAACACCTTTGTCAGGCGTGGCATTAATTAAGAATCAAATCACTGGCTAAAGCTTTTCTGCCTTATAAATCCCCCTGAGGGGTGACCAAGTCACAGTTCCAAGGTCCCCGGAGGACTCTCAATCCACACCTCTGTCGAAATCCGCAAGGCCGCTCAGGCCAGTGGCCCAAACACTGCTGAGTCACCCAGGGGGCTTTTAAAACACAGGTTCAGGGTGACCTGGGTGGGGTCGGGTGGCCTCACTGGGAGTCAGAGTTAAGTCCCCAGATGGTTGTGACGTGCAGCCCGGTAGCAAAGCCAACTCGGATGAAGAAGCAGCTTTTTTTCTTGTTTTTAACGCAAACTTGTAGAAAATCACGTCCACACCCTTGGTGAGGTCCTTGCATGAACCCAAATCGCCCCGCTCCAGAGAGCGAGGCTCGGAGTCCCGGGCTGCGTGAGGAGGGGGACCTCGCTGAGCCCTGAGCCCGGGCCCCGCGGGAAACCACTTGGGCTCGGGGGCCAGAGAAGAGCGGCCAAGTGCAGCCTCCGCCTCGCACCTGCCGAGGCGCAGACCGTGCTGGGGAGAGCTGGGAGAGCCAGCCCCGCAGAGCTGAGGCCTGGGCAGGAAGGGCTTTGGGGCCACCTGGGGGGCGGGGGGGACAGAAGTCCATCTGTCTGACAGTCACCATTTTTTACAACATTTTGCTTGTTCAGACCAGTGGCATGCTAGTTTCCATTTTTAAAGAAAAACTCCAGGTCGGGCACGGTGGCTCACACCTGTAATCCCAGCACTCTGGGAGGCCAAGGTGGGAGGATTGCTCAAGGTCGGAAGTTCAAGACCAGCCTGAGCGAGACCCCGTTTCTAAAAATAGAAAGAAATGATCTGGACAGCTAAAAATATATAGAAAAAATTAGCTGGACATGGTGGCACATGCCTGTAGTCCCAGCTACTCGGGAGGCTGAGGCAGGAGGATCGCTTGAGCCCAGGAGTTTGAGGTTCCTGTGAGCTAGGCTGACGCCACAGCACTCACTCTAGCCAGGGCAACAGAGTGAGACTCTGTCTCAAAAAAAAAGGAAGAAAGAAAAACTCCAGGAAAGAATGCTGCCCAATATAAAAATAACCCAAGTACCTGGAAATTGGGCTCTGATTCCTTTGTGCCTCGGTTTCCCTGTTTGTAAAATGAGGCATTGCCCCAGTAGAGCCTTGTGCTTTATAAAAATTCATTAGAGGAAAAAAGAGCATATGGGTGCTCTGGGATTCAATCCAGTCCCACGCAGCAAACATTAACTGAGCCCCGACCAGGCGGCCCGGCACAGGGCAGCCCACTGGGGCCATCAGAGTGTCAAGCCCAGGCCCCAAGCCCACCAGCCATTGCTCCAGCAGAGGCACAAATGCAGAAGGACTCCAAGGGAGAGCTCAGGGCAGGCTGCCCGGTGGTGGAGGAGAGGACAGCCGCGCTGGGTGGGAAGATGAACACCCCACCACCATCAGAGCTGCCCACTGCCCGGCCCTGGCGCCGCCTGCCCAGCTCCCCACTTAGCCTGTGGAGCCCCAGAAAGCAGGTGCCGCCCAGCTCCCACTCACCCCATCCAGCAGCACAGGGGAGGCAGCCGGTCCTCCCGCCGAGCCTGGGCATCTGCACATAAAGGGGCCGGAGCAGCTCGGGACAGTGACCTCCGAGCCCGGCCGCCTATTTTTCAGGGAAGCAGCTGCAGAACTGGGACTTCCAGCTGCCCTGGGAGCCTCCAGGGGCCCCCAGACACTCACCTTTCCCTAGAAACTGGACTTGGACTTGGAGGCAGGTGGACCTCTTGACGAACAGCGCTTCTGGAACTAATTCTCTCTCTCTCTCTCACACACACACACACCCTGGCTGATTTTACAGTCAATCTTTCAAAGTGCAATTTGTCTAGGAAAAGCCAATGTGAGCCCGGACGTGCTGCGACCAATGGGGACGCGGCTGGCGCGGCTCAGCCAGTGTGGGGCCGTATTCTAATGGGCCGGATCTTTATCAGGGAAACGTGCCTCCTCTGGACTGAAAACTTCTCATGGAGGGTCCCCAGGCTCAGAGGCAGAATGGGGGTCTGAGCTGAGGCGTGGGGAGCCACCCTCGCCAGGCCAGGGCAGGGAGCCAGAGCCTTGGGGCGGCTCCCACCTGCCGGGAGCACCTGACTTCCGAGCAGCTGACCTGTGGGTCAGGGCCTGGCCGGCCGAGTGCCATGCGGGACGGGTGGTCAGGGGCTCGGCGGGCCTGACCCTGCCGTCCTGCCATGAGATTCTGGGCCAGGGCGTGGGGTCTCAGGCTTTAGGGGCCTGAGCCGCGACCCCTCACCTTCCGTCCCCCTGACCCGGGGATCATGGAGTCCAACCTGCAGGGGACCTTCCTCCTGAACAGCACCCCGCTGGCTCAGTTCTCGGAGATGAAGGCCCCCGTGTGCCAGTACTCCGTGCAGAACTCCTTCTACAAGCTCAGCCCCCCGGGGCTGGGCCCCCAGCTGGCCGCTGGGACCCCCCACGGGATCACCGACATCCTGAGCAGGCCCGTGGCCACCCCGAACAGCAGCCTCCTCTCCAGCTACCCCCACGTGGCCGGCTTCAGCGGACTCGGCTCCCAGGGGGTCTATTACGGCCCCCAGGTGGGAAATTTTTCCAAGGCTGGGAACGAGTACCCCACCCGGACCCGGAACTGCTGGGCAGACACGGGCCAGGACTGGCGCGGCGGGCGGCAGTGCAGCAACAGTGAGTACCGGGCAGCCCACGGCCCACCCCGCACGCCCAGGCTGGGAGCAGGGGGCCGGGAGGGGACCCTCCCCTTGGCCGCCATCAGACAGCCCCACTCAGACAGCCCCACTCGTGTCCTCAGTGTGGCGCAGGGCAGAATCCCACCCTCTCCCCGTTCCCACCCAGCCGGGCTTGGACACAGGCACCACCTCAGCTGTCCTCTCGGGGCACCTGGGAGGTCCGGCCCGGGGAAGGCCCCACAGCCCACGCCTGCCCTGTGCAGGGCCCAGCTGGCAGCTGACCTCACTTCTCCTGCCCAGACCCCACGCCACCGCTTCTGCACCCAGAGCAGGCAGAGGCTGACTCCCAGCGAGGAAACCTGGCCAGCCTCACCTTCCCAAAGAGCCCTGGCCCCATCCAGGGCGGCAGAACACACTGCAACCCCTCCAGGTCCCGCCTGCCAGCCAGGGGACTGGAGGAGGTGGCAAGATGTGCACAGGCAGGCGAGAGCAGTTTCGGGAGCCATCCCTGTGCCACCGAGGCCCTGCCCAGACCAGGGGGCGGGGGCAGGGGTGGAGGGAGCCTCCACTTCTGGCCGATCTCTGGGTCCCCCCACTGTAACAGGGGGTTGGGGCCACCCAAGGAAGCCCCCAAAGCACAGCTGCCCCACGTCTGCCGAGCCGCCCAGGCAGTCCCCCTGGCTTAACCAGAAACCCGGGAGTTCCAGGCGGGGTTCAGACCCCCTCTCCTGGGAACTTATGGCCTGGTTTGGGGGTGCTTTAAGCCTCAAGCTGGCTCTCTCTTACCTCCATCTCACCCCCCACACCCCTCTCCACACCCTCCCACTCTTCAGTCAGTCCCGAATGCGCGTGCGCACCAGGAACATGTCTAAGAAAGCGGCTGAATTAAGGCAAAGAGAGGAAGAAGACGGCCTCTCGGGAGGTCTCTTCCGCTCTCTGTGCCTCAGTTTCCTCTCCTGTCACTTGAGCTGTCAGACTGCACTGAGCACGCGAGGATTCTGCTTGCCCTGAGCCCACTGCCTGCAGCTCCTCCCCCGCAGGCTGCCCTGGCCGGGGCCTCCGGCCTCCGTGCCCTGACTCCCAGTGTTGGTGAAGCCACGTGACTTCCAGGCCAGGGACATCGGGAAGTGGCAACCGGGGGCGTGAGGCTTGCCCTTCCCTGCTTTTCCTGGAGACCTGGGAAGGCAGGGTCCAGGAGCAAAGAAGTGGCCCTGGGGACCCTGATTGTAGGTAGAGGTGACCTGAAGAGGGGACAGAGGAAGCTCCCACGGCCCCTCAGGGGGAGGCAGCATCTCAGTGAGTAGTGACAACTTCAGACAGAGTCATGAGACCGTAAAGATTTACACACTGGGGCAGCCGCCCTCCCAGGGCCCCTGCCCACCCAGACACGGCCAAAGCCAAAGTCACTGCTGTCTGAATGTCAGGAAGGCAGCTCAGGGCAACAGTGTCACGATGCCCTGGCAACTCAGTCGCTTCTCCGTGGGAGGGAGAGGCAGGGCCAGGCTGGCACCTGGCAGGCAGTGACGGTCCCTGGTCCCACGCCTCCTGCTAACACGCACCCCCTTCCTCCCGCCAGCCTCAGACCCCCTAGGTGACAGCATCCACAAGAAGAAGCACACCCGGCCCACCTTCACGGGGCACCAGATCTTCGCCCTGGAGAAAACCTTTGAGCAGACCAAGTACTTGGCCGGCCCGGAGAGGGCGCGGCTGGCATACTCCCTGGGCATGACCGAGTCGCAGGTTAAGGTGAGTCTGCCTTGCTGGGAGGGGCCAGCACAGGGTGCCGCTGCGTGGGAGACAGCCAGCCGCGCTTTCCCGGCAACTGCCGGCTCCTTGCGGGGAGGCCATCCCGGCTGCCCACCTAACCCTAGAGCCTGAAATAATTTGCCACAGCAAAAAGCAAGGCTGTCGTTACTGAGCCGGGTTCTGAGAGCCTTCTGTGCAGGGCCTCATTTCATCCTCAGCAACCTGGGCCCGGTGTTATCACCCAGCGCACAGGCGGAGGCCAAGTAGGCCGGGTGCTGAGGGCAGAGTTGGGACTCCACCCAGACGTGCGGGACTCCAGCCTCACGCCTCCCCCCAGCGCCCCACAACACTGACTGGGCAGAAATTCCAAGGACTGACAGCAGCTTCTGGGCCAGATTAGAACCGGATTCAGGGTTGATCCATGAGCCAGCAAGGCGCTGGGCTCGGTTTACCGGTCTCTAGAGCAAAGGCAGCATCTCCTCCTGCTGCTCACGGGGACCAGACGGGCTCCCAGGCGTCTGCAGCCCTGCAGCCTGGTGCCCGGTCGGGGCGGGAGGACTTGCGCTCTTGGGTCCACACCACGGGACCCAGAGTGCCCCCAAACGGGCCTGGGAAACCTGCCTCTGCTTCCGCACACTCCCCGCTCTGACGCCGGCCCTCTCCTAAGGGACTCTGGGCGGGGGCTGTGCTGGAACGGCCCGCCCCTGGCATGGAGCCAGGTTTAAGGAGGTGCTGGGGTAGGTCGGGACCCTGGGCCCCGGCTCTGCTCAGGGTCTCCAGGGAGCCGCCCACCTCTCCAGCACCCTCACCAGCCACCAGCCGGTCCACCGGGCGCAAGCCCATGGCCCTGAGTGGGATGAGTGACGCGGCCCCTCCTGTGGGGTCTCCTTTGGTGCTGCCCCGGGCAACGAAGCTGGGCTGTTTTCTAATGAAATGATCCATGACGTTCGGTGAGGGTCTATGAAGCCCACAGAGGAGGGGCGGCTGGTACGCACCTACTGGTGCCACCCAGCCTGGGCGGACCCCTTCCACCGGGAAGTTCCAGCATCTTCCACCCAGGTGGCCGTGCCCAGGTGGCTGTGAGGAGGAAGACCCACCACAGGAGGGCGAGCGGGGCTGGAGGGCTCCACTCACGGCGTTTCTGTACTTTATGTCATTGCCTCCTCCCAAGAAGGAACGGAGGAGTCTTACAGGCTGCTGCTGCTGAGCCGGTCACTTTCCTACAGAAACCAGGATTCCTGTTCTGGCCTCCGCGTGGAGTCACCCTCAAGATGCCCCGTGCCCGCCGTGTGCGAGTGCACATGTGTGTGCCTGTGTGCGCATGTGTGCCTGGTGTGTGCGAGTGTGCCTGCTGTGTGCGAGTGCACATGTGTGCCTGCTGTGTGCGAGTGTACCTGTGTGTGCACGTGTGCATGTGTGCCTGCCATGTGCGAGTGTGCCTGCTGTGTGTGAGTGTACCTGTGTGCACATGTGTGCATGTGTGCCTGCCATGTGCAAGTGTGCCTGCCATGTGTGAGTGTACCTGTGTGCATGTGCGCCTGCTGTGTGTGAGTGTATCTGTGTGCACATGTGTGCATGTGTGCCTGCCATGTGCAAGTGTGCCTGCCATGTGTGAGTGTACCTGTGTGCATGTGCGCCTGCTGTGTGTGAGTGTATCTGTGTGCACATGTGTGCATGTGTGCCTGCCGTGTGCAAGTGTACCTGTGTGTGCATGTGTGCTTGCTGTGAGTGTACCTGTGTGCTTGTGTGCGCATGTGTGCACGCGTGTGCGTGTGTGTGATCCTGTGTCGCTCTCCCCCCAGGTGTGGTTCCAGAACCGGAGGACCAAGTGGCGGAAGAAGAGCGCCCTGGAGCCATCGTCCTCCACACCACGGGCCCCTGGCGGCACGGGGGCGGGCGGGGACCGCGCCACCTCGGAGAATGAGGATGACGAGTACAACAAGCCGCTGGACCCCGACTCGGACGACGAGAAGATCCGGCTGCTGCTCCGCAAGCACCGCGCCGCCTTCTCGGTGCTCAGCCTGGGCGCGCACAGCGTGTGAGCCCGGCCGCCAGCCTCCCCTCCCCGCGCTGCTGGGGCGAGGGGGAGGAGCAGGAGGAGGAGCAGCACAGGGAGGGGACGGCCATAGCTAAGGGAGGGGGAGCAAAGAGGGAGACACAGACACCTCCTGAGACCCGGAGACCCCTCACACCTCGCGCTCTGCGGGCCACGGGTGCACAGGGACGCTAAAATGGCCGGGCTCTGCAGCCGGGAAACGGCCGTGGGGTACCACACGTGCCACTGTGATCCAGCTGCGGGCCGACCGCAGGGGCAGGTGCCGACACACTGCTCGGCCGGCTGCCCAGGAAGCGTCCCATTGGCCAGGGCCGGAGCCCAGGCGGGAGGGAGGCACTCGGGAAGGCCGGGTGAGGCAGAACCCCCGCAGCCAGGCTCAGGGGTCACAGCCTCCCAACCTCCTCCGCTGTGCCCTGAGGGCACGTGCCCCTGAGACGGGAAGACACAGGACCCCGTGGCTGGGGAAGGCGGAGGGTGCCAGGAGGGCAGGGCAGAGAGGCTGCACCTGAGAGCCACCCCCTGGTGTCCTTGGTGCCCGTGCAAGGACAGGCCCCTGGACAGGAGGGAGCGTCCCAGCTGGGGAGGGGAGGAAGGGCTGGAGAGGACCTCAGGGGCACCCCTGGCAGGAAGACAGAGGGCGTGTCCCTGGGGGCAGGGAAGGGGTCCCGCGAGGGGGCTGCTGACCCACAGCCTTCTGGGAACACAGGCCCTTCCTTTCCTCGGGACCCTGTGGCCTGGCACTGCCGCTGGTGCTGCCCAAGGGCCCTGGCCAACGGGTGGTGTCTCCTCCCCCCCGTGACTCTGAGCTACTGGCAGGTGGGAGGGGTGGGCTGGGGGAGGTGGGTGGGGCTGGCCTTGGAGGAATGCAGCCCAAAAGGGACCACGCGTCTGCCCATCCTCCCTGGCTTTAACCACAATAAAGAGTAATAATAAAGTCCCTGAAACCTCCCCAAGGCTCCCGTGCTTCTGTGGAAGGAAGGCTTGGCAGGAAACCAGCTTTGGGGTCCCGGCCATTGCAGCCGTGGGGGCCTTCCCCGCGGCAGGTGCCCAGTGCCCCAGGAGGTGTGGCGTGCTGGGTCCGCCACCGACAGCTTGCAGGGCACTGGCGCATTTGCGATCTCGCCTGTGTACGCAGGCGCTGTCCTGGGTGCTAAGAGACCTGAGACACATCTAGTGGATTCTCCAGCCTGGGGGGCGGGGGGGATTCTGCGTGGAAGAGCCGTGTCAGAGGACAGCCAGTGGCGAGAGCCAGGACTGAGCTGACTGGAGGCTGCTGGCCTCTCCCTGTGCAAGGCCAGGTTGGCCCACTGGACCCAGGAGAAACCTAGGCCGTGGGCAGCAGCTTCCTGGCTCGGAAGGTACCTAAGCGGGTCGCAGAAGTGGGAGAGGTGACCTCAGCGCTGGTCCCCAGGCCCTCAGGTCTCCTTCCTGGGCTGCAAAGGGCAACCCCGCAAAGCCTTTTCTGTAAAATGGGAGGCTGGCACTAGAAGGGCTTTCCAGACCCTTCCAGCGTCAACAGTCTATGCAAACAGCTGATCCTTTGCTGTCGGGATGCGTCTGTCAGCCCAGGCCCTTGGGCCCCTGGGGCAGGAGAACCAGGCCGAAGGGAGGGAGGGTGGAGGGGCACCCACCTTCATAACCCCCTTAGTGGGCCCAGCGGACAGGGGCACGTGACAGGAAGATGCAGACGGCTGCTAAGCTCTGCCCCCGTCTGCGAGGACGCCCACGCCCAGGCGTCAGCGTCCCTCCTTGTAAAGCGGGGGCTGCACAGAGGCCGGCAGGCCTGAGTGTGACCCCGCCCAGCAGCAGCCGGGTCATCGCGACCAGTTGGCCCCTCTAGTCCGGTGTCCCCCTCTGTAGGAGGAGGGGGGCAAACCGATTCCGCCCGACGATGAGATCAATGAGGCCGTGAGCGGACTGTGCGTGTCATGGTCGGTGCCGCACACGCCCTCGCGCTGGTCAGTGGCAGGGCCAGCACCGCGAGGTCCTCGCAGCAGCAGGACCAGCAGGGCCAAAGCTGCAGCCCCCCCAGTCCCGTGCTCGCGCCCCGGCAGGGGCCGGTGTCTGGGCGGCTGGGGAAGCGCTGCCCAGGGGACAGGCGGGTGCCCCTGCCAAACCCTGCGATTCGGGACTGCAGAGCCGGCTCCGAACCCGGCGCAGGGCCGAGCGCAGCGCCAGGTGCGTTTCTCCGTGGGCGGAGCAGTGCCTCGGTGGAAACTGTCGCCGGCCTGGAGAGGGACCCCGCAATTTCCAAGTCCAGTGCCTGGGCTCCACACGGCCACAGCCCTGTCCCGGCTGGTGCGGGCGTTCGCGTCTGTACACCTGCTCTAAACCTCGCACGCAAAGCCACGCCCCAGGCACAGCAACGGCCTCACAGGGTGCGTGTGCCGTGAGGTCCCAGGCCCCTCGCAGACCTCCTGAATCAGGGTGTGCATGCTAATGAGACGCCCGGCTGGTTCACACACACATTGCAGGGTGAGCAGACCCAGAGCACGTGTGTGCGTGTGCCTGTGTGTGTCCGTGTGTGTGTGTGTGTGTGTGTGCGCGCGTGTGTGGACAGCACCCCTCCTCCCAGGGTCCAGAGCACGGCCCAAACCAGATGCTCAGTAGAGAACTGCTGGGCGGATACAGCCGGGCGTGGGTAGATTCACAGCGTGTGAGCACAGAAAACGCAGCTGGACCCCGACTGTGAGCAGAATAAGAAAAAGGTTCCAAGGACAGGAGAGCAGTGGCCACAGGGCCACACACTGCTCTCCGGGTGAGGCCTGGAGCCGCGTCAGGGCCACCAGCCGAGACGCAGGACTGCAGGCACTAGCAGCAGCTGAGGGAGGAAAGGCAGGTCGGGCGGTCCAGGTGGGCTGAGGACCAGCCCAGAGGCAGAGGACAGCACCGGGCTCCTGCTCACGAGACCCGCGGTGCTCAGAGGGATCCCACCGGGCCCGGATCTTCTGCTCAGGCAGCCGGAACGGCACAATATTTTAGGAAGGTTTTCATTGGAACATTATCTTGCTTGGAGCAATTCACTCCCTGATGATGCTCAGATAAACAAAATGGTACCAAGTATGTAAAAATGCTGCTGTTGGGTAACCCTGGTCGGACCCTGCCATTTCAGCTGGGTTCTGAGGTTGGGCTGGGAGTTCACAGAGGACCCAGCACACACTGACAGCTGAAAGGGTTTCCCACCCTCTGGGAGGCCCCGAGCCTGGCAGGACCCCGCGGGCACCGTTCCCCACAAGGTGGGAGGCCCGGGGTGCAGGCTCTCCTCACATGCACTTGCGCATCTTTCAACGGCTGTGTAGGGCCAGCAGCCGCGCTCCCAGACAAAGACGCTGAGGAACGGACTGGCGCACCCCGGCCCGTTGTGGGCCAGCCGCGATTCCGCCCTCCCAGCCGGCTCTGCGGGGACAGCCACGCCTGCTCCACGGCAGCTGCTACGCTCTGCTGGCGTCGATAAACACCCACTGTGTGCTGTGCACCTTCCAGGAGCTTTACTCACCTCTTGTAATTGTCAGAAATCCACATGAAATAGGCACTATTATTTTACTCACTTTCTAGCCAGAGACACTGGGCACACAGACATCAAGCAGCTTGCCCCGAGTCACATAGCTTGACTCAGGCAGACTCTGGAGCTCAGCTGTTGGGAGCTTAACCGCCACGAAACACCATCAAAGGGAGGGGAGAAGGCCCGTTTGAATTACGGCTGGGCTGCGAACTGTTTTAAAAAGAAATTGGGTTGCAGGTGTTATAAACGAAAATCTGTGCAATCAGCGTTTGAGGCCCGTCTGTGGCCGGGCTCTGCGCTTAGAGCTGGGGGTGCGGACACAGGACGCGCTCTCTGCCCTGCCGCCCGGAGGGACGTCCTCACCGGGAGCAGAGGGACCTGCAGGAGGAGGCAGTGTTCACAGTCAGAGACAGTATTAATTAATGTGTCCCAACAACAGCGTGACTCACAGCTGACCCACACAACACCGTTTCTCAGCAAAAGCATCGCATCCTTCAATGCGTAAGAATGAGCACGAAAATAAAGGCGACCGTGTCAGTAAGAGTCACTGTTCCTATGTCACCTACAATTTGGAATTTATGGAGTTTGAAGGGGGCTACACAGCATGGGACAGCAGTGACCACGTCCCCACCTGCAGCATTACTGTACTCACTACCACCTGCCTCAGTGTTTCAAGACACTTCCTCGTACATTATTTCTTTTTTGCTCTATTAAATTTTTTACCTTATGATAAATTAAGAATTCATAATTGTGCATATTTTGGGAGTACAAAGTGATGCTACGATCTATGACTACAAGGTGGAATAATTAAATCAGGCTAATTAGCATACCCATCACCTCAAATACTTATTTTCTGTGATGAAGACATTTGACATTTACTCTCTTTGCAATTCTGAAACGTACGATACGCTGTCATTAACTATGTTCACTACACGGTGCAATAGATCTCAGAAGACAGCTCGTTCCTCTTGTCTGATTCCGTATCTCTGACCACACCCCCGGCCCCGGCCCCCGGCATCTGCAGCCCCCGTTCCTCTCTCTGCTTCAACGCGTTGCATCGTCTGAGAGTGAGAACATGCAGTGTTTGTCCGCGACTGGTTTATTTCGCTTAGCGTGTTTTCCGATTCCGTCCACGTTGTTGCAAATGACAGGATCCCCTTCGTTTTTAAGGCCGAGTCGTACTCCGCTGTGTGCGCGCCAAACGTTCTTTGTTCTCTGCTGGGGCGAGCGTGGATGCGGCGTCTTGGCGACTGTGACCCGGGCAGCCACGGACACGGCCGTGCAGGTCCCTCCTCGAGGTCCTGATTCCAAGTCCTCTGGACATGTGTCCAGAAGGAGAGTTGGATCAGACGGCAGTTCTAGTTTTAGGTTTTTGGGGAACTTCGATGCTGTTTTCCATAATAGCTGTACTAATTCAGACTCCCCCCAGCAGTGTGCAAAGCTCTCCTGTTATCCACATACTCACCAGCACGTGTTGTCTTTCGGGGACAGCCACGCTGGCGGCGTGAGGGCGTCTCACTGCGGTTTGACCTGCATCTCCCTGGTGATTATCAGTCACTGGTGAGCAGTGTCCACACGTCCACTGGCCATAGGACGTCTTCTTTGAGAAACGTCTACCCAGGTCCCTTGTCCATTTTTAAATTAGATTATTTGTTTTCTTGTTATTGAGTTCTTTATATATTTTGAATATATATTTCTCCTGCGGAGGGTGGGCAGTGACAGCCCTGCGGGGCTCCCGCCTGCCACCACACGCATCCGCCTGTGGCCTGGTGGATGATCTAATAGGATAAAGCCCCCATTGGCCCTCGGGGTTTCAGGTTTCATTTAGTTCTACTCAAGAGACCCTGTCTGGTGGAATTTGCTAACTCGCTGCCGCGGTGCCCTGGAACAGAAAGCAGCGCGGGGCTTGCGCCAGCCCGGCTCTGCCCGGGGGCTGACTCCGGCTGCTGCCCCCAGCCGAGGACGTCCTCAGGAGAGCCTGATGCTCCTCAGATCTGGAAACGCCTTGGACTGGGGCAGCCCCCTGCACGCCCCCTCAGTCGCCAGGCTGGGGCCTCGGCTTGCCCCGCGGACGCTGTGCTGACCCGCAGACCTCAAGACAGAAGCGGCTCTGATCCAACCTTGGCATCATGTCACTCATGGGCCAGGGCCTGCCCCACTGCTGTCTTGGGCATCCTTGGTTGTCCTGATGCTCCTGCCGGCTGTCCCGCCTCAGGGGCCCTGGCCTGTCTGCTCCAATACTGTTTTCCACTCCTCAGAGCTGTGAACCCAAGGCTGGTCCTGCATTTGACAGTGGCTTTGGGTGCACATGGCGGGAGGACCCCGTCTGGGGGAGGGGTGGGCTGACCCACAGACCCCTCTGCAGACCTCTCGAGGTGTCCTGGGCAGAACACACACAGCTCACGCTCCCAGCCAGTAATTCTCCCCTCCTGCTCCTGAGCAGGGAAGCGGTGGGGAGAGCCTGCTTCTCCCCTCCCCCACTCGGGCGCAGCCTCCTTCCCCTCTGCCAGTCCAGAAGGCCTGTGTTCAAAAGCCCCTCATTAGGCCTCTCTTAGCAAACAAATACCATTAATCTTGCAAAGTGAGTGAAAGCACATTCGCCTGTCCAGGCAAGAGCATTAGTGTTGTGTCAATAGGAAATTGGTGTTTACCTCTGGCTTTTCCACCTTCCCTTCGCTACAGAAAGCCCAGGACAGACGGGCCACAGTGCCTGGCCATAGTCACAGGCCAGGAAAACGAGGAAAACAGACACCCCAGTGCTGGGCCCGGGCTGTGTGGGGACGGGGCCAGTGACCAGGAGGCCGTCCTGAGCGTGTGTGGCCGGTGCAGGGCGCAGGCCCCCAGCCTGCAAGGCGGCGGTGACCGCAGTGCCTGGGGGTCCGAGGCTGTCACTGGAGACACTCGGGGTGGCTGGTGTACGTGCCTGCGGTCCTGTCTGCCATGCAGCCATGGAGGCCCAAAGGGACAGCCTGACTGCCCAAGGAGCTTCTCCTGAGCTGCCGCTGAGCACCAGGCTGTGTGGGGTGGTGGACAGACCGTCGCCAGAATCTGCAAAGCAGGCGTTCCACCTTTTCTCAGGTACGGGAGGGAAGTTACGGTGCAGAAAAATTCAGTGGCCTCAAGGCCACGCGCAGGGAGGTGGGTCTGAACCCAGGGCTGACTGCAAAGCCAGTGCCGCCCCGACAGTCGTCACGCACTCTCCCAGCAGGGCAGCCGGCCACAGCGCGTGGGGTCACGGGGAGAGAAAGCCCTTCTGGGCCATTCCTCGGCCCGAGCCGGGCGGCCCTGTGGGGCGGAGGCCCGGGGGCGCGGGTGCGTGCCTGTGTGCCCGGGGAAAGAGGCCAACGGGCGATAAGCCCTCCCGTCTCCAGAGCAGCGCCCCGGCCAAACACCGGCAGCTGTGCGCAAACAGCGGTGGCGTCCAGAGAGAAAATCAATACTAGATTAAGCGTCCTGGCCCAATCATATACCAATTAATACCAAGCGGGTGGGGCGGGGAGATAAGTTTGCCTGCCCCGCCCCGCAGCCCACGCCCTCCAGCCCCCCCAAAAGTGGGGCTCCCCAGGCCCTTCTGGGGGTGCTGGGTCCCCATTCCTGCAGCAGTGGGGCCTGGAGGAAGAAGGGCTGCGGGGAAGGAGCCACCACCCAGACCCCACGGTTCACACCCCTGACGGTTCACACGCCCTGGGCAAGTGACAGAAAACCAGGCGAAAGTGGGCAAAGCGGAAAACAAATTCCCACCCCCAAGAAGTGATGTTGAGGCCGCTGGTCATTCCGCCCGTGCTTTATTTCTCTCGCAAAGTACAGCCGAGCAGCTAATAAATCATTTCGAGAGGGCCGATAACAGGCAAGTGGCAAAGGTTTGCAGCGCAGGACCGGGTGGGGGTGGGGTGCAGTGGGCGGGGCTCTCCAGAACATTCTGTGGAAGCGCTGCAGGCCCATCACGAGGGTGTCAGGGACGAGGCAGTGTGACACATCGCCGCCTGCCAGCAGGCAGGGCCACCAAGCTTAGCAGGCCCCCGCCCCACGGGAGGAGGTTTGGCATTGCCAGGGGACGACGGGACGGGAGATCTGGCCGTGGGCTCGGGCAGCCACAGGGGCCGTTACGGACAGTCAAGTCCTGCCCTGTGGGGTCAGGACACGGGGCCCGGAGCAAGCTCCGCCTTCCCCAAAGCTCCCCGCGTCCCTGGGCAAGCAGACCCAGGGCTGTGCGAGCAACAACAAAAGCAGAGGGGAAGGTGGCAGAGCGCTGAGGGGCGCCTGCTCCTGGCGTCTCCCACAGGAAGCCCCGGCCAGGGCTGCCCGAGCACTCGCCACACGCAGCCCGGAGGCAGGGCCCTCTCCGAGTGGGAGTCCCACGGGCAAGCACTGTTGCATGCCAAAGGAAAACGAAATTTGCTAGCCGAATATTTTTTAGACATTTTGCAAGATGCACGGCCTCCCTGACAATTTTTAATGTACTAACTGCCTGGTCCAGTGAGCTGATTAATTGGTGCTGGGGAGATCAATAAAAAACAGAAAATTAAAACAATTTTAAAGTGATTAAGTAGTTTAACACCTGTCTCCCGTCACGTCAGCGCAGGAAGAAAAATAAAGCAGGTGTCGAAGGGGCCTCCCGAAGCAGGAGAAAACAGTGCTGCCTCGGAGAAATGACAAATCACACCGGCGGATCAATCCGAGCAGCCGCAGCCCTTCCCCAGGCCGCGCGGGCAGGAGGCCGGCCCGGGCCAGCAGGGCCAGCGCCCTCCATGCAGCGCTCCGTGGGGCGGCCGTCCACACTCCCAACCCAGGCGAGGGGCAAAGGGGGACGGGACGCCTATGCCTGGGACTCGGGGAGGAAGCTGCGCTCCTTCCCAGCCACGCAGAGCCGAGTCCGCCGCGCACACACGTCAAACACACTGCAAATGCGTTCAGGACCTGTGGGGTCTGGGGAGGGAAACAGCCACGGCTGCCCCTGGGGGCACCAGCTGCTCCATTCTGGAAGCTCTGGGCTTCCTCCCTTACGCAGGGAGACAGCAGCCCCACCGCCCCCTTGCCCTGCTTCCCGCTGTCCGGTGGGGTCAACAGGTGATGGCCCAAATGCCCTTTGTCACTCCTTTGTACAAACTCACGCCCCTCGCCCCTCGCCCCTCACCAGCAGCGATAATGGCAGCTGCCAAACAAGAGTCGCTCCCTCCCCATGGTTTAATGTATGTGACTCCAAATCACCCGAAGCCACCTCATGGAATACAAGAAACCCTAAGGCGATTCTTCTGCAACCTCGTCACTGAAGTCACCTAAGAGGGGAAGTGGCCGTGGGACAGGAGGGTGGGGACAGTGGACAAAGGCCAGAGGCAGGCCCCCAGGAGATGCACGTCAGAAGTGTCCGGCTTTATCTGGACAGTGGCCTTGAAGTTTGCACACGTAAAGCACCAGACACGCAGCGTTCCTTGTGTCTAGAAAGCTGTCGTCGGTGTGTCATCGGCGTCCCCGGCCCCGCACACCACTGCACGGCACGGAGGGCTGCAGCCAGCCCTGGGCACAGGCCCTGAGGTCCCCAAGGACCCACCTGCTGCACACGGGCACAGACTGGACCACACTGGGAACACTCACCTGCTCTGGGACACTCCTACCAGTCTGCTTTCTGCCCTCCAGCTCCCTAGTCACCTTCAGGGTCCGGAGACCAGGAGAGAAAACGGATCCAAAGCAAGCTCGCAGCAGGTGAGAACACTGGAGCCCCCGCCGCACTTCCCACTAGTGACCCCGCTGTCAAAGGCCCTTCCCGCGTTCCCGCCTGCAACACTCAACGTGAATGCAAAAAGTCAGCGGTGGCACCTGGACAGAGGCAGGGTCAAGGAGTTCCAACCGTTCGTTTTAACAAAAATATTTCCTAGCCAGATTTTTCCCCCTTTCCCACCACTTCCCTCTGGCCTGGGAATTCTGGCTCTACCGTCAGTGGTTGGGTTGCTCTGTACAAACAATCTGCTTGGGGCTGTAAGGCGCCAACCCTTTACAGCAAATTTTATGTCAATGAAAATCTCACAAAAAAGGTTTCTGATCTCCAGCTATTGGCCCACTTTCAAATAACCCGTCCAGCCCATGACTGGTGGCGACGTGGCCAGGAAGGAGCTGAAGGCCCACCGTCCAGCCCCTCGTGTGGACCTCAGACGTCTGCCTGCAGAGGGGGTCGGCCCCACCGCAGGACGCAGCGAGCAGGGTCCAGCCCGCACCCTGCACTCGGCAACCTCAGGCCCGCGGCTGCTCCCTGCAGAGCAAGCTCAGACTGACGGAGACAAAGTTTCCCTGGGCCCAAGCTCCAAACTCGGCTGTTTGGTTTCTGTTAAAATGCAATTGTTTTTCTCTGGAGTGTGCAGTGACTGCCCGGCGTCAGGAAGATGTATGAAAACCTCCACTTCAATTCAGCATCCCTTTTCTCCCAGACAAACACGGTTGGATTTTAATAAATCAAAGAGCCACACTGTTTAATAAAAATTTATTGACTTACAAGTGATTATTTATCAAAAGACCATTAATAGCAGGTACTGAAATGATGTGTTACTGGGTGGTGCTGGGAGACTAATAGGAAATCAATGCGGCCGGCTGGCCGGAATGCATATGAGAAGCCCCCCCGGCAGCAGGCGCAATCTCAGCCACAAAATACACCAGACGCCACCCCTGGTGCAATGAAAAGTTCCCCCTTTTTATTTATCGTTTACAAATGAAATGATCAATACTTTTAATCTAGAGCAAAATTTATTAACTTTCCCATCGGAGAGAGACGTATTGACTGGGGGAGAGGGTGTGCGTGCAGGGGAAGGCCAACGGCCCCGGCCGGCCTGCCCGGTCCGCGAGGCAGCGTGCGCGCGGCTGCCCTTCCGGCCCACGGCGTGGGCCACCCAGCAGGCGGTGGGGCCTGCGACACGGAACTTTCACGCATCAGGGCACGGTGGGAGTGCATCCCACAGATGTCCAAGTTCTTGGTCAATTCCAGGAGGGGAAAGGCAAGATTTACAGACCCAGGAAATTTCCAGAGGACAACAGGGTTGGTGTCCACCGTTGGTTCGGCCGTGAAGGTCTGAGACACGCTGGTGCCCCAGAACGCCTGTCACTGGTCTGGTGAGGGCACTCGGGGCTCTGGAGCCCTCCCCACCACCCCTCAAGCCTGTTGTAATCTCTGAAGGGCGGCACCAGGGAGTGGGTTCTGACACGGTAAAGAATCGAGTTCCAGAGTCAGTTCTACTGTCAGGAGGACGTCCGCACACACTCCGTCAGCTCAGCGCGGCTCCAGCCCGGCTGACGGATTTTACTGTGCTTCCTCTGTCAACGGAATGGTACTGGCCGTATTACAAAGTTCCCTCTTAACCAGCTGCAATAAAGTCTCACGTTGGAGTGAAAAAAGTCAGGCTGGGCGCAGTGGCTCACACCTATGATCCAGCAATCTGGGAGGCCGAGCTGAGAGGATCGCTTGAGCCCAGGATTCAACACCAGCCTGGGCAACAGAGTGAGACCCCATCTCTACAAAAAGGAAAAGAAAGAAAAACTCTGTCCAAGATCCACAATCAAAACCACCCTGCCCAAGAGAAGTGTGGACCCAGCCCCACAATTGCCTAAAATGCTTGGGGACACCCTTCAGTGGAGTTTAGTGTCACTAGCTCTAATGTTTTAGAAGCAGCAAAGGATTCAAACTGACCTCCTCTCTTACTTCAAAACTCTGAAGACTTTAGAGATCAAAGCCAAAGTTTGAACTACGGGTTGAAAAACCATAGTACTTTCAGAGGTGGACGGGCTCTCAGAGGGCCCAAGTCGCCGGTTATGAATCAGGAAACAGATGCAGAGAAACGAAGTCAGAGCAGCGAGGAGCAGCGCGTCTGGAGTGGGATCGGCTGGTGTGCACCGTCCGCTAACTGCGCCACCTGGTTCTCTCCCAGCGCGGCCCACCCCTGCTGGGGTCCCAGAGCCCGTGTACGTCCCGCCACGCACGCTTCACACCAGACCAGCTCACTCGGCCCAAACCGAGCATCTGACCAACGGCTGACTTGGGGCCCGTGGGATCCCCGGTCACCAGGGAGAGAGCCGCCACGCGGGCCTGAAATGCTAGGTCTCCCTTTGCAGGTGAGAACTCGACCCTCCTCCCCACAGCACCTCTGCCTGCAGCAGGGACTCCGCGCCAGGCCTGCGACACCCGCCGTCACGAAGGTGAGGCCGCTAAAAGCAAAAAAGACACATGTAAAAATCCTATGCAGATCATGAAACAAAGGTTAATAAAGAATGAATAAAAGTTTTAGAGGAACTTTTAAAAGGAACTTGACCTTCAAGACCAATTCTGAAAGATCATTCCAGTTAGCTTCAAACACTGTAAACATCATCGCCTATGAAACCACTTATTCCTGAGCACATTGTCAAACGTCGCCCAAGGCTGCTTACGGTCACAGTGGTGTCCCTGGAAAGGGACTTTCCCACCAGCCAGTGGGAGGGCAGGGGCAGGGTGGCGGCCGCCTGGGGAGGTCACAGGAAGGCACTGCTAGGCCAGGAACAGGGCCTGCGGGACAAAAGGAACGGCTTTCAGCTTCGGGGCGCGGCTTCACCCCACACCCAGACCCCAGGCCAGACAGAGGGTGATCTTGGGGACGCGACACTTACCACAGCTAGCGTGAAGTCCTGAGAGGTGGCTGACAGCACCGCCGTGGTGGGCAGCAGGGGCTGAGGCGACTGTCCTGAGGGATCTGAAGTTGGCGGACCCCAGAAGCAAGAACTCTGCCTCCACAGCGCCCGCCCTCGGCGGCCTCCCGGGGCCCTGCCGCCAGCCCCGTGTGCTCCCTGCTGCCCTGTCATATCCACACAGCCCCGTGTGGCCCCTGCGGCCCCGTCATATCCACACAGCCCCGTGTGGCCCCTGCTGCCCTGTCATATCCACACAGCCCCGTGTGGCCCCTGCTGCCCTGTCATATCCACACAGCCCCGTGTGGCCCCTGCTGCCCCGTCCTCACATCCAGACAGCCCCGTGTGGCCCCTGCTGCCCCGTCCTCACATCCAGACAGCCCCGTGTGCCCCCTGCTGCCTCGTCCTCACATCCACACAGCCCCGTGTGCCCCCTGCTGCCCCGTCCTCACATCCACACAGCCCCGTGTGGCCCCTGCTGCCCCGTCCTCACATCCACACAGCCCCGTGTGGCCCCTGCTGCCCCGTCCTCACATCCACACAGCCCCGTGTGCCCCCTGCGGCCCCGTCCTCACATCCACACAGCCCGTGTGGCCCCTGCTGCCCCGTCCCCACATCCAGACAGCCCCGTGTGCCCCCTGCTGCCTCGTCCTCACATCCACACAGCCCCGTGTGGCCCCTGCGGCCCCGTCCTCACATCCACACAGCCCCGTGTGGCCCCTGCTGCCTCGTCCTCACATCCACACAGCCCGTGTGGCCCCTGCGGCCCCGTCCTCACATCCACACAGCCCCGTGTGGCCCCTGCGGCCCCGTCCTCACATCCACACAGCCCGTGTGGCCCCTGCTGCCCCGTCCCCACATCCAGACAGCCCCGTGTGCCCCCTGCTGCCCCGTCCCCACATCCAGACAGCCCCGTGTGGCCCCTGCTGCCCCGTCCTCACATCCACACAGCCCCGTGTGGCCCCTGCGGCCCCGTCCCCACATCCAGACAGCCCCGTGTGCCCCCTGCTGCCCCGTCCCCACATCCACACAGCCCCGTGTGCCCCCTGCTGCCCCGTCCCCACATCCAGACAGCCCCGTGTGCCCCCTGCTGCCCCGTCCCCACATCCACACAGCCCCGTGTGGCCCCTGCTGCCCCGTCCCCACATCCAGACAGCCCCGTGTGCCCCCTGCTGCCCCGTCCCCACATCCACACAGCCCCGTGTGCCCCCTGCTGCCCCGTCCCCACATCCAGACAGCCCCGTGTGCCCCCTGCTGCCCCGTCCCCACATCCACACAGCCCCGTGTGCCCCCTGCTGCCCCGTCCCCACATCCACACAGCCCCGTGTGCCCCCTGCTGCCCCGTCCCCACATCCAGACAGCCCCGTGTGCCCCCTGCTGCCCCGTCCCCACATCCACACAGCCCCGTGTGGCCCCTGCTGCCCCGTCCCCACATCCAGACAGCCCCGTGTGCCCCCTGCTGCCCCGTCCCCACATCCACACAGCCCCGTGTGGCCCCTGCTGCCCCGTCCCCACATCCACACAGCCCGTGTGGCCCCTGCTGCCCCGTCCCCACATCCACACAGCCCCGTGTGCCCCCTGCTGCCCCGTCCTCACATCCACACAGCCCCGTGTGCCCCCTGCTGCCCCGTCCCCACATCCACACAGCCCGTGTGGCCCCTGCTGCCCCGTCCTCACATCCACACAGCCCCGCGTGGCCCCTGCTGCCCCGTCCCCACATCCACACAGCCCGTGTGGCCCCTGCTGCCCCGTCCTCACATCCACACAGCCCGTGTGGCCCCTGCTGCCCCGTCCCCACATCCACACAGCCCCGTGTGGCCCCTGCTGCCCCGTCCCCACATCCACACAGCCCCGTGTGCCCCCTGCTGCCCCGTCCCCACATCCACACAGCCCGTGTGGCCCCTGCTGCCCCGTCCTCACATCCAGACAGCCCCGTGTGGCCCCTGCTGCCCCGTCCTCACATCCACACAGCCCCGTGTGCCCCCTGCTGCCCCGTCCCCACATCCACACAGCCCGTGTGGCCCCTGCGGCCCCGTCCTCACATCCACACAGCCCCGTGTGGCCCCTGCTGCCCCGTCCTCACATCCACACAGCCCCGTGTGCCCCCTGCTGCCCCGTCCCCACATCCACACAGCCCGTGTGGCCCCTGCTGCCCCGTCCTCACATCCACACAGCCCCGTGTGGCCCCTGCTGCCCCGTCCTCACATCCACACAGCCCCGTGTGCCCCCTGCTGCCCCGTCCCCACATCCACACAGCCCGTGTGGCCCCTGCGGCCCCGTCCTCACATCCACACAGCCCCGTGTGGCCCCTGCTGCCCCGTCCTCACATCCACACAGCCCCGCGTGGCCTCTCCTGCCCCGTCCTCACATCCAGACAGCCCCGTGTGGCCCCTGCTGCCCCGTCCCCACATCCACACAGCCCCGTGTGGCCCCTGCTGCCCCGTCCCCACATCCACACAGCCCCGTGTGCCCCCTGCTGCCCCGTCCTCACATCCACACAGCCCCGTGTGGCCCCTGCTGTCCCCGTCCTCACATCCACACAGCCCCGTGTGCCCCCTGCTGCCCCGTCCTCACATCCACACAGCCCCGCGTGGCCCCTGCTGCCCCGTCCTCACATCCACACAGCCCCGCGTGGCCCCTGCTGCCCCGTCCCCACATCCACACAGCCCCGTGTGGCCCCTGCTGCCCCGTCCTCACATCCACACAGCCCCGCGTGGCCCCTGCTGCCCCGTCCCCACATCCACACAGCCCCGTGTGGCCCCTGCTGCCCCGTCCTCACATCCACACAGCCCCGTGTGCCCCCTGCTGCCCCGTCCTCACATCCACACAGCCCCGCGTGGCCCCTGCTGCCCCGTCCTCACATCCACACAGCCCCGTGTGCCCCCTGCTGTCCCCGTCCCCACATCCACACAGCCCCGTGTGCCCCCTGCTGCCCCGTCCTCACATCCACACAGCCCCGCGTGGCCCCTGCTGCCCCGTCCTCACATCCACACAGCCCCGCGTGGCCCCTGCTGCCCCGTCCTCACATCCACACAGCCCCGCGTGGCCCCTGCTGCCCCGTCCTCACATCCACACAGCCCCGTGTGCCCCCTGCTGCCCCGTCCTCACATCCACACAGCCCCGCGTGGCCCCTGCTGTCCCCGTCCTCACATCCACACAGCCCCGTGTGCCCCCTGCTGCCCCGTCCCCACATCCACACAGCCCCGTGTGCCCCCTGCTGCCCCGTCCTCACATCCACACAGCCCCGCGTGGCCCCTGCTGTCCCCGTCCTCACATCCACACAGCCCCGTGTGCCCCCTGCTGCCCCGTCCCCACATCCACACAGCCCCGTGTGCCCCCTGCTGCCCCGTCCTCACATCCACACAGCCCCGTGTGGCCCCTGCTGTCCCCGTCCTCACATCCACACAGCCCCGTGTGCCCCCTGCTGCCCCGTCCTCACATCCACACAGCCCGTGTGCCCCCTGCTGCCCCGTCCTCACATCCACACAGCCCCGCGTGGCCCCTGCTGTCCCCGTCCTCACATCCACACAGCCCCGTGTGGCCCCTGCGGCCCCGTCCTCACATCCACACAGCCCGTGTGCCCCCTGCTGCCCCGTCCTCACATCCACACAGCCCCGCGTGGCCCCTGCTGTCCCCGTCCTCACATCCACACAGCCCCGTGTGCCCCCTGCTGCCCCGTCCTCACATCCAGACAGCCCGTGTGGCCCCTGCTGCCCCGTCCTCACATCCACACAGCCCCGTGTGCCCCTGCTGCCCCGTCCTCACATCCACACAGCCCGTGTGGCCCCTGCGGCCCCGTCCTCACATCCACACAGCCCGTGTGCCCCCTGCTGCCCCGTCCTCACATCCAGACAGCCCCGTGTGCCCCTGCTGCCCCGTCCTCACATCCACACAGCCCCGTGTGGCCCCTGCGGCCCCGTCCTCACATCCACACAGCCCCGTGTGGCCCCTGCTGCCCCGTCCTCACATCCACACAGCCCCGTGTGGCCCCTGCTGCCCCGTCCTCACATCCACACGGCCCCGTGTGGCCCCTGCTGCCCCGTCCCCACATCCACACGGCCCCGTGTGGCCCCTGCTGCCCCGTCCCCACATCCACACAGCCCCGTGTGCCCCCTGCTGCCCCGTCCCCACATCCACACAGCCCCGTGTGCCCCCTGCTGCCCCGTCCTCACATCCACACAGCCCCGTGTGGCCCCTGCTGCCCCGTCCTCACATCCACACAGCCCCGTGTGGCCCCTGCGGCCCCGTCCTCACATCCACACAGCCCCGTGTGCCCCCTGCTGCCCCGTCCTCACATCCACACAGCCCCGCGTGGCCCCTGCTGCCCCGTCCTCACATCCACACAGCCCGTGTGGCCCCTGCTGCCCCGTCCCCACATCCACACAGCCCGCGTGGCCCCTGCTGCCCCGTCCTCACATCCACACAGCCCCGCGTGGCCCCTGCTGCCCCGTCCTCACATCCACACAGCCCCGTGTGCCCCCTGCTGCCCCGTCCCCACATCCACACAGCCCGTGTGGCCCCTGCTGCCCCGTCCTCACATCCACACAGCCCCGTGTGGCCCCTGCGGCCCCGTCCTCACATCCACACAGCCCCGTGTGGCCCCTGCTGCCCTGTCCTCACATCCACACAGCCCCGTGTGCCCCTGCTGCCCCGTCCTCACATCCACACAGCCCCGTGTGGCCCCTGCGGCCCCGTCCTCACATCCACACAGCCCGTGTGGCCCCTGCGGCCCCGTCCTCACATCCACACAGCCCCGTGTGGCCCCTGCTGCCCCGTCCTCAAATCCAGACATCCCCCGTGCCCCCTGCGGCCCCGTCCTCACATCCAGACAGCCCCGTGTGGCCCCTGCTGCCCCGTCCTCACATCCACACAGCCCCGTGTGGCCCCTGCGGCCCCGTCCTCACATCCACACAGCCCGTGTGCCCCCTGCTGCCCCGTCCTCACATCCACACAGCCCCGCGTGGCCCCTGCTGTCCCCGTCCTCACATCCACACAGCCCCGTGTGCCCCCTGCTGCCCCGTCCTCACATCCAGACAGCCCGTGTGGCCCCTGCTGCCCCGTCCTCACATCCACACAGCCCCGTGTGCCCCTGCTGCCCCGTCCTCACATCCACACAGCCCGTGTGGCCCCTGCGGCCCCGTCCTCACATCCACACAGCCCGTGTGCCCCCTGCTGCCCCGTCCTCACATCCAGACAGCCCCGTGTGCCCCTGCTGCCCCGTCCTCACATCCACACAGCCCCGTGTGGCCCCTGCGGCCCCGTCCTCACATCCACACAGCCCCGTGTGGCCCCTGCTGCCCCGTCCTCACATCCACACAGCCCCGTGTGGCCCCTGCTGCCCCGTCCTCACATCCACACGGCCCCGTGTGGCCCCTGCTGCCCCGTCCCCACATCCACACGGCCCCGTGTGGCCCCTGCTGCCCCGTCCCCACATCCACACAGCCCCGTGTGCCCCCTGCTGCCCCGTCCCCACATCCACACAGCCCCGTGTGCCCCCTGCTGCCCCGTCCTCACATCCACACAGCCCCGTGTGGCCCCTGCTGCCCCGTCCTCACATCCACACAGCCCCGTGTGGCCCCTGCGGCCCCGTCCTCACATCCACACAGCCCCGTGTGCCCCCTGCTGCCCCGTCCTCACATCCACACAGCCCCGCGTGGCCCCTGCTGCCCCGTCCTCACATCCACACAGCCCGTGTGGCCCCTGCTGCCCCGTCCCCACATCCACACAGCCCGCGTGGCCCCTGCTGCCCCGTCCTCACATCCACACAGCCCCGCGTGGCCCCTGCTGCCCCGTCCTCACATCCACACAGCCCCGTGTGCCCCCTGCTGCCCCGTCCCCACATCCACACAGCCCGTGTGGCCCCTGCTGCCCCGTCCTCACATCCACACAGCCCCGTGTGGCCCCTGCGGCCCCGTCCTCACATCCACACAGCCCCGTGTGGCCCCTGCTGCCCTGTCCTCACATCCACACAGCCCCGTGTGCCCCTGCTGCCCCGTCCTCACATCCACACAGCCCCGTGTGGCCCCTGCGGCCCCGTCCTCACATCCACACAGCCCGTGTGGCCCCTGCGGCCCCGTCCTCACATCCACACAGCCCCGTGTGGCCCCTGCTGCCCCGTCCTCAAATCCAGACATCCCCCGTGCCCCCTGCGGCCCCGTCCTCACATCCAGACAGCCCCGTGTGGCCCCTGCTGCCCCGTCCTCACATCCACACAGCCCCGTGTGGCCCCTGCGGCCCCGTCCTCACATCCACACAGCCCCGTGTGCCCCTGCTGCCCCGTCCTCACATCCACACAGCCCCGTGTGGCCCCTGCGGCCCCGTCCTCACATCCACACAGCCCCGTGTGGCCCCTGCTGCCCCGTCCTCAAATCCAGACATCCCCCGTGCCCCCTGCGGCCCCGTCCTCACATCCACACAGCCCCGTGTGGCCCCTGCTGCCCCGTCCTCAAATCCAGACATCCCCCGTGCCCCCTGCGGCCCCGTCCTCACATCCAGACAGCCCCGTGTGGCCCCTGCGGCCCCGTCCCCACATCCAGACACCCCGTGTGGCCCCTGCTGCCCCGTCCTCACATCCACACAGCCCGTGTGGCCCCTGCTGCCCCGTCCTCACATCCACACAGCCCCGTGTGGCCCCTGCTGCCCCGTCCTCACATCCACACAGCCCCGTGTGGCCCCTGCTGCCCCGTCCTCACATCCACACAGCCCCGTGTGGCCCCTGCTGCCCCGTCCCCACATCCAGACAGCCCCGTGTGGCCCCTGCTGCCCCGTCCTCACATCCACACAGCCCCGTGTGGCCCCTGCTGCCCCGTCCCCACATCCAGACACCCCGTGTGGCCCCTGCTGCCCCGTCCTCACATCCACACAGCCCCGTGTGGCCCCTGCTGCCCCGTCCTCACATCCAGACACCCCGTGTGGCCCCTGCTGTCCCCGTCCTCACATCCACACAGCCCCCCCCCCCATCCCCACCCACATGTGCCGCTGCACGGAGCCCGTCTGTGCAGAAACCGTGTCGATGCTGGGCCTCTATCGAACCTCCTTCTAAACCACGCTGTTCCTCACCCAGAAGTCAAGGGGACCCCGCAGCCCCGGGCTGTGCTCCAGCACGAGGACGTAAGTGTCGCAAGGAACATGCTGCTAGGGCTGCAGCCAGGGGGCAAGAGTGAAGGGACGAGTCCCCCAGTTCATTCACCGTCCACTTTTATTGACTCACAAAAGGAAATCCAAAGCCCTGTGTGGCAGCTCT
The DNA here is from genome assembly GCF_041146395.1 of Eulemur rufifrons. Classification (NCBI taxonomy): domain Eukaryota; kingdom Metazoa; phylum Chordata; class Mammalia; order Primates; family Lemuridae; genus Eulemur; species Eulemur rufifrons. The sequence goes on along the minus strand of NC_090994.1, from coordinate 25,290,144 downwards.
GGGCTCAGAACTTGTCGTGCCCTGTGTCATGGCCCTGCGCTTGTAACACTGAACGTCACATGTCCTTCACTCATAGTAGCACTTTAGTCCCCACAACAATCCTGTGAGGTAGGTGTCACCACCCTTCCCCTCCTGACCCATGTTACAGATGGGGAAACTGAGGCACGCATTAGACAAAAAGCAAGTCACATGGGGAACTCAGGCTCAGCCCTGGAGTTTGAACACAGAGTGACTCTCGGGTCTCAGCACGACATTCAGTGGCCACCTGGCCTCTCCCACCCCCTTGGGACTTTCCACAAGCAGTAGCACAAAACTAGAAACTTCATTTTGCTGGAAGTCCCTGCGGACGACACTGTTCTTTTTAGCAAGTCTGCAGAGCTCCAGGGCAGGGGCGATGGCCACGCGGAAGCCCCGGCAGTGCCCCTCCCAGGCGCGGGTGCCCCATCCCACAGCAAAGTCCCGGGCACGCGGGTACTCGTCACGGACTAGCACCCGCCGTCCCTGACACAAGCGCGTGGCTGGCGCTTCCAACCACTCAGCCCCCACAACGTGCACAGGTGGAGTTGACTTTAATGGCATTCCTCCAGCGACCACCGTGAACCAAACACGGCATCTCGTCCTGGGTGGCGCCGCCCGGCGGCGTGCACTCAGGCCGCGGAGGGCAGGCTCGGCCGCCCGGCGCTCAGGAGTCCCGGCGCGGCCCTCAGCGGCTGCGTCCTGGGATCCAGCGCAGCCCGGAGAGCCAGCAGTGGGGCGGCGGCGACTCCAGCGGGCCCGCGGTCGGGACTCGGGGCGCTCAGGAGCGGCTCCGGTCCTCGTGGTTCCCGACGATCATCTTGCTGTACAGCTTCTGCTGCTCCTCTTTGAACGTGTCCTTCACCTTCTCCCTCTTCAGGCCGCCGTCCCTGTCAGAGAGCCCGGCTGTGACGGCAGGAAGGCTTCCAGGCACCCTCACACCGGGGGGACACATGGCGCTGCCCGAAACCCAAGAAAAGCCTGCCAGAAACGGGAGCACTCCATGGCTCTCTCAGGATGACCTCCGAAACCGGCCCTCAGCCCCCCAAATCCACCTTTCTACCTCGAAACGCTCACTCTTGCCCGGGGGCCACTCCTCATACCCAAGGTACTTTGTAACTGCTTAAAGCTGCCAAAGCCTTTGAAACTCTCTGCTCCGACGCTCACCTTGACCTTGCAGAGGACAGAGGAGGTTTCCTGGCACTATGGAAGGGACCGCTTTAAGAAATACCGAACTCACAATGTATCTGTAAAATTGATCTGCAAAATGTAACCTGCACAATTCAGACCCAGGGAGGCTCCGAACTCATGCCGAGCACGCACACGAGGGGGAAGGCACGTTCTTTCTCCCGTGCCCAAGAGATGGTGCCAGAGCGGACAGACGCTCACTCACACTCCTGCGACCGCCCCTCAGAGTCCCGGCTTCTCCGCCCGCGCCTCCCCGCGCCAGCCCACCGCACCCACCTGGCTGGGGCCGCTTGCTCAGGGGCGCACGCCCACCCCCCGCCCCCGCCCCCCCCACTCCTCGCCCGAGCTCCGGAGCGGAGGCCACCCTGGTCTTCATTCGGCCTCAGACACGGGACGTGGAGGCTGAGCTTTCGAGCTCTGAGAGCCTGTCAGCCCTGGGCTGAGCATCTGGCTCCAGTGCTTATCTTATGACTCTGGAAAAAAGTGACTTAACCCGAGTGTCAGCTCTCGTCTGCAGGACGGGAATGAAATCTGTGCCCTTCGTGGGGCTGCTGTGAGGATGGAGTGAGCGCAGGGGGCAAAGCCGCATCGTGGCATGTGACACGTGCTCAATAAACACGAGGGCCAAGCCATGACCTGAAAATCCACGGTGCGGTTTAACATTTGAAACTCTACCCTTTCTTTCTCACAACGTCCCTCCAAGTCCTTGCAGGTGAACCTGCGGGCCCAGAGGGTGGCGAGTTTCTCTGAACCAGCGCTCGTGCCCGTCCCCCTCCCGTCACTAGGGTGCGACGACCTCACACTCCAGTGCAAGGGCTGGTCAGCTGCGGCCAGGGGCCACAGCCAGGCTGGTCCTGCGCCTGTCACCAAAGCTCCGTGGGGATGCTGCACGCTCACGTGTGTGCATCGGCTCTGGACGCTGTCACACGACAGTGGCACCGCAGGGTCCACAGGGCCTCACGTATCTACCGACCCTCCGCAGAGCAAGTGCGTCAACTCCTGCTCGATGCGCTAACAAGCCAAGCGCAATGAAGGAAACGTCTGCCTTTCTAAGGATGGTCCAGTTCTGCCAAATGCACTGAGACCAGAGAAGGTCCGTCCTTCTGTGAGCATCTCAGGTAAGCCTGGGTCACCTCACCCAGAGACGTGGACTGCTCGGTGCCCTGACACACGGGCCCGAGCCCAGAAAGGTGCACAGAGGCAACCGCTTCAGCCCCGGCACCCTGGACGCCACGTTCCCTGAGGTCACGGCAGCACAGGGCACCTGCGAGTTGGAACTAGGGGAAAGGAGTCCAACGGCTCCCCTACAGCTGGCGCGTTAGTCCCGCACCCTGGAGCACTGCCCGTCGGCGGAGCCGCTGACTCCACACCTGCTCTGGAGACGCGTGTCTCAGCCTGGCTGGCGGCCGGCTCCGCACTCACCACAGCAGGTCCACGAGGCCTCCCTGCCTGGCGATGGCGGACTTCACTCTATTCGCGAACTGGACGGCGTCCTCATCTGCCTGCAAGAAAGCACGGATGGGACTGCTCAGCCCAGGCCCGTGGCCACCCGGTGGCGAGCGAAGGCCTCTGCCCGGGCCTTACCTCTCTGGTCATGGGGGGCAGGTACCAGACGCTGCAGACGATGGCCCAGCTGGTCATCATTCTCAGCAGGTACGTCACCATCCCGTATTTGCTGCTGTTCCAGAAGGCGTCTCCGAACTGAGGGTCGTACTGAAAGACAAGGCAGAGCTGCAGCGTGGGAAGCGAGTGGTTCTCACAATGTGGGGGCCCGCGGCAACCTCCATGGAGACCCCCTGGGCAGAGGCGGGGTGCGGAAGGGGACCCCAGGCCCTGCGTGCTCTTCTGAAGCACCTGCTCGTCTCCTGACCAAGCCGGCCTCGGCTGGGGCGCCAGGGAGGACACCCCGACAGCCTCCTCGGGGCCGGTTCCGGTCTCGCTCGCAGGCGTGTGCTCCGTGTCCACGTTTCCACACACACCCGAAAACAGAGAGCCGGGAAAACGTGCTCCCACACGCCCGTGCCCCGGCGTCCCCACACTGCTCCCTCCGCCCCTCCCCTCTCGGGAGGCCTGTCCCCACCATCCTGGCATTCGGCTAATAAAGGTATTTTCTTACGTAACCATCTGCTTTTTTTGTATCATTTCTGGTGCCCAGACCACGGAGGAGACAATCAGAAAGCGTGTGACACGCCTCTGTGTTTACACCTCTAACCAAGCCAACTATCCGCTCAGGAGGCGGCGCTGCGCTGACTGAAGCGTCACTGATCGCAAGCAGGTGACACACAAGTGTCAGGCCTCACACGCGGGCCCCACGCCTCCCACCAAGAGGCGGGAGCGTCAGGTCCTCCCGTGTGCCAGCTCCACCGCGGCAAAGGCTGCACCCAGGGGTGAGTTGCAGACAACGCGGCTGCAGCCGGGGACTCGTCGCCACACGCCGCACGGCCGCCACACGCCGCACGGCCGCCACACGCCGCACGGCCGCCACACGCCGCACGGCTGCCACACGCCGCATGGCTGCCACACGCCACACGGCCGCCACACGGAGGGCAGGCGGGCAAGGTGCCGGAGGGAGCTTGACAGGGAGCAACAGGAGCCGTGAGTCCTCCAGGACAATGGCCGGACACGGTGCCGTGGAGCTGTCATCAAACGCTGGAAGGGCTACTGCAGATGAGGCTTTGTGGAATTACAGAGCAACACTCAGGATCAGAGAGTGGGAAATCAAAGGAGACAATTTCAAGAGTTTTCCCACAGGACCACGCTGCCACCAATGCCAAAAATGCCCTTTTGGCCACGTGTGGTGGCTCACGCCTGTCATCCTAGCACTCCAGAAGGATCATGTGAGGCTGCTGAGTTTGAGACCAACATGTGCAAGATGGAGCCCCCGTCTCTACAAAACAGAGAAATTAGCTGGGCATGGGGGTGCATAGCTGTAGTCCCGCTTCTCGGGAGGCTGAGGCAGGAGGATTGCTTGAGCCCAGGAGTCTGAGGTTTCTGTGCGCTAGGCTGATGCCACTGTATTCCAGCCTGGGGGACAGAATGAGACTCTGTCTTTCCTCAGAAGAGATGGAGAGGAAACAGGGGAGGGTGCTGCAGGCGAGACTGACACATGGGCAGCGCGTGGTTTGAACTCTGAGATCTTGTAGGCCTTTCCAGCCCATGTCTTAGGATTCTCAGAACAAAAATTTGTAAGTTTGCCAAAATTACAGCCGTAAGTACAGAAAGACATTTGGATTTAACTACAGAAGGCTCAATGGTTTCACAATACCAAAAAGAGATAAGAGCAAAGAGTACATTTTTAAAACTAAGCTTATACGTGTAATTAGAAAGGAACTGTCACTGCGCTTCACAGAGCACAGTGTGGACAGAATCTGCGGGTGACAGCCCTCTGTTTAGGGCCGACTCTACTCCATGCTGGGCAGACACTGCAGAGAGAGAAAGAAGGCAAAAGCTCGAAATGGCAATAAATGCCTCAAAGTTAAATGCTGACTTAATTTTGGTGGAAATGTAGTAAGAGCCTTGAAACTGCCAAGGTGATCCCACTTTGGTTACCAACATGGGCTGCACAAAAACGAGGAACGAATCTGTGGCACGGACATTACTAACCACGCGTGGGCTCTGCTCTGGGGACCGAATGAGCAGACAGTGAGACGTACGTGCGTTTTACTTTGGACAGAAGCTGCGCCGCTCCCAAGGTCCACGTCCCAGCAGTGCTCAGGAGCCACGGCTCCAGAACTGTGGGCGTCACGGCGTGGTCCCCAGTCCAGCACCACCAACACCGCCCAGAAACACGACAGAACGAGAACTCAGAAACTCTGGCCATTTCAACGATCCCTCCAGGGGATGCTGATGCAGCTGAAGCGTCCGGCCCTGCTGTGCCGAGACCAACGGGGCTTCCGTCCACAGCTCGTGACGCGCACAGCGTCGAGCACCGACCCCAGTGATGTAGGAGGCAGGACGGCACTTGCGCAGGCCAAACGCCTCAGCCACTCCCACACCAATGTGGACGCTGCTAACGCACGGTGCTCCCAGACAGGCGTCCTCAGCAAGCGGCCCCGGAGAGTCCCAGCCGCCCATCAGAGGCCCCTGCAGCCAGTATCCGTGTGCGCCCCTGCCCTGGTCCTGTGCCTACGTGGTGGGGGGCAGCGGCTGGTGAGCATGTACCTGACCAAGAGGGACAGCTCGCCCCACAGCTGCCCCACGTGAGAAGCATGTAAAGAACCAGCTCTGCAGACAACGCAGACCCTTGCAGGGCACGGCCCTGACTCAGGCGTGCTCCCGCTGCCTGCTTCAGACGAGCCCGAACACCGTAACCACCCCGACACGGCGCCGTGAGACCGGGGTTCCTCTGGAAACAACGCGTGTCTACCATGAAATCAGACGACGTGACGTGGGTGGGAGGAGGGAGGGAAGCAGCGAAGATGACGGGGTAATCACAGACCCTCTCCAGGGAGCTTGAAGGGCGATGCGACAAGTTCTGGAGGGTGGGGACAGATCAGATGCACCCTCAGGACGCACTTCACTGCGAGGAGCTATTGCTGGGGTACGCGGTGACTCTGCGTCGTGGGGGGCTGTTTCTTCCACCCCACTGGAACAACGACCGCCCACCTCCCCTCTCCGCAGAGGCAGAAGCCAGCCCGGCGACCGCACCCGTCCCCTGCAGTCGGCCACCTCCTCCCGAGAGCAGCCCACGTTCCAGCCAGGTCCCCGGAGAAAGAGGTAAGGAGTGAGGGACAAATACAAAGCCTGAGAAGCGTGTGCCATCGCCCGATGGCGGTGGCGGGTGAGGGCTGGCATCTGTCTGTTCCCCATCCAAACTCTCCCTGGGCCCTTAAGGGGGCTGCGCGCCGTTAGCTCTCTCCTCCCCTGGCCGTCCACCCCCAGCCCAGCCCCGGGCCGCGCGGCCGAGAGGACCCACTGCCTAGCAACAGCAGCCTTCCTCCGCCCCCTCCCACTGCATCCCCTTCACGCTGCTGTGACAATGACAACGTGCACCCCCGCAGGTCTTGTACCTTGATAGCAACAGGGTAAACCGTGGCTCCAATTTCAAAACTTCCCTTTTTGAACATCATCACCGACGTATTATTGATGCAGGTTCCTAAAACGCAGGAGAGGGTAAAATGCTATTTCTGTCAGTCTTTACCCCAGATACTAGGCGTTTCCTGAAGACTAAACCTAAGAGTCAAAATTCTTCTAACGGCGCCTCACGCAGGATGCGTCTGTCACGTCCCTGACTTGCGAACGAACACGGACTGGCAACACATGGCAACGCTTCGGTTCTCTTTTCCCAGGACCCGACCCCCACGTGGCACCGCCGGCCCAGCCAGGGCAGAGGCGCTGCGCCGTGGCCGTGGGAAGGGCCTGAGGGGCGCTGCTGGTGGCAGCACAGGGCGGACCCCGCACAAAGGAAGTGCACCCTGAGGCACCCTGGTTCCAGCTGAGCGCCCCGAGCTCCAGTCCTGCAGTCAATCTGGAGGTGCAGGCGGCGGACCCCAGCGCGGCTGAGGGCCTGGCTCCTGGGAACGCCACGGTCACACTCCCGCACGCCCACGAAGCGCCGGTGGCAGTCACCCTCTTACCTTCTGGGAAGATGAGGATAGGCAGCTTGCTTTTATCTCGCACGTGCTCAGTCAGTCTTCAGAAAAGAAAAAAAACAAGGGTGAGACAATCTTACACCCACTGTTGTCAAAATGCATTTATAAATAACCTATCTTTATGTGACGCCAGTTTAGATAAAAACAAGTTAACAAATACGACCTGACCTTTTTAAGCCCACAACTAAAGCTCATAAAGAAGAAATCTGTAAGGGGAGAGAGAGTCAGACGACCACGGCTGAATTCATGCAGTCACTCAGCTCGGTGTTGGCACCTGTGCAGGGACACTGCTCAGCCCTGGGACTCCTAGAAGGGGCGCGTGCCTCAGGGCCTGGCCCAAGGCGCCTCGGCACACGCTGCTGCCTCACTGCGCGCAGCCGCGCTGGGCGGGACCTCCAGCTCCCGGCTCAGCGTTCTGTCCCTGCGACGCGGCAGAGAGGACTCGGTGCAGGGTTCCTCTGTCCCTGCGGAAGACGGTCTCCACTGCGCCTTCACGTCCCTCTGTCCACTGCACATCTCCCTGCGTCACTCGTGCCAGACTCGCCGTGTTTTCCAAGTTTGAAAAACACGGCAGCATTTATTCCACCGTCTTAAGCTTGTTTTGTGATAATGGATTCATCCTGAGATTTCACATCACAGTAAAAGCTGGTATTTTGTTTATTACATATGGGTATGATGAATAAAACAAGAAACGTTACTAACCTGGTAAATAACACTAGGGTCTCTAGACTTCTTATATTACGTTTTAGGAAAAATTTATTATGAAAACAGTATAGGCTCGTTGTAGAAGATACTAGAATTCCGCTGTGAGGAACAACTATCCCTGAAACGCTTCCTGTACTCGTCACAACTGGTCACACGGAAGAGCAGCGCTGTGCCCGTTACCTCTTGGCCACCAGGTGGCGGTCCTTCACCTCGGAGCGCTCGAACCAGACGTGCGGGCAGGCCTTCACCATGGCTCTCTGGATCACGCCCATCAGTCCCCCGTGCACCTGACCCACCTGGCCCAACACAACTCGTGAGTGCTGCGGCGTCCTCACTCGGTCCCCCACCCCAAGGAGCAAGCTCCAGGTCCCACAAACCAAGCTCTGCCACCTTGGGCACGCGATTGCTACCTGCAGATTGCTCACTTTTAGTTGGTAAACCAGAGATATGTAATGAAAAACATAACTGAAAACCCTACGAGAAAATAATAAAGCTGAGCCCTCCCTCGTGTCACAGTGCCCCTCCCTGGGCAGATTCTCGAAGGCCCACGGCCTCCCCCCTTCCGGGTCTGCCTACATGTCCGACCCATCCCCCACAGCCACACACACACTCGCTCTGCTCAGAGTCTCCTCTCAGCGCCCCACGGGCTCGCCGTGCGCAAACACGTGTTTATACCCCTGTAAAGGGCCCACAGGCCTCCCCTCCTGACCGGCCTGAAGGAAGAGGTCTTGCCTCAAGAGACCTTACCATGGCGTAATAGCCGTCACTAGCCAAAATGATCACGTCAATAGGAGAGGTATGATTGGCCACACAGATGCCACCGTTTCTTGGTCTGTTTTCCCTGGGTTTAAAACGTACGCAAAGCAACAAAAATGAGTGTGGAACAATTCATTTGGAACACGTCCCTCTCCTCCCATGCTTCATCTGCTCTGACTGAAACCTCCTGAGAGCCTGCCCTTTGCCCAGGACAGGTGAGTGGTGGTCTCTGCTGGCACCATCCCCTCTGCAGAAGTGCCCTCACCTGTCGTGGTAGGTAATGATGGCTGTCAGTGCTCGCACGCAGACCCGGTAGCACATTAAGTGAACATGTTTGCTCAGGAACTCCTTAAACCTGCAACGCAGCAAGGGTTCTGAGTTTTGTTTTACACATAGGAAGACAGGAAAAGTTGCAGGCGCCAACAATTTAACAGTCCTTTAGGAGTGCTAAGTACTTGTATAAATGTTAGTACATGCGGTATAAAATCCTGTAATATATTAGCATCCTTATGTTTACACATGAGGAAACAAAGACATAACAACGAGACTTGCTTACATTCACCTAAGTTAACACGTTGAGAATTCAAAGCCCTAGAATTTCCAGCACAGGTGGGTCAGGATGTCTCCCAGGGTCCTTTCCCCAGTTAGCACCCAGCGGCAGGCCAAGGGCTACAGGCCAAAGGCATCGGCAGCCTTCTGGCCAGCCCGGGCAGAAGAGACGTTTACTAGCCCCACAACTTCCCCACGGGAGCAAAATTTTCTTGAAAAAAGAAAGACAAAAAACCCACAAAAACCCACCCAGACAAAACCTGCCTACATTTCAAATCATTTTCTAAAAGCTTACCCTCTCACCAATTTATTAACATACTACAATGCTCAAAACTAAACATGCTGTAAAATCTGTTAACATCTGAGTCCTGGACTTTGTGGCTTCTCCTTTTTATCTTTAAAATGAGACAAATGTAAGGACAGGAGGGCAAAAAGAACAGTCACAGATAAAGTAAAAAAAGTAAAAAACTGTACTGCTAGTGCCATTGTTACCACTGGGCTGTTTCATGCACCTAAGATCCCACAGACTTGGTTGTATCCAAACACATGGCCTGGCCTTCAGTGTCGGAGCCACTGTTCCCAGGACTGCCTGCCTAAGATACAACTCCTGCACTCTACTCACCTCCCATTTGGCAAGTATCCCACCATGGTTGTGCCCACCACCAGAAGGCTAATACCCGTGAACGCGAGAGCTATCCTGTAAGAAGACGACAAGTTAAAATACAGCAAACACATTTTTGTAACAAGTATAGAATCCAACGTGTGAAAATGAAAGTGAGCATCACAAAAAACACCTCCAAGATCTGATCACCTAAGATGTGGACAGGAGTTCCCTCTAGAGACTCGAACAGGCCTGTGAGAACCACAGGTCATTCTGATCCCAAACCCACAGCGCCCTCTGGAGCTGCCCCTTGGCTGACACCCTCTCCTCAGGCATCGGGAGTCTGGAAGGACGGAAAACCCTGAAGATGGCTGCTCTGCCTGCAGGCCCTGCTGCCTTCTCCTCCCTCCTGGCCTGACACCTTGGCACAGCTTCTCTGTGAAGCAACGGGAGCCGAGCCTGCAGGTACCAGCATCTGGCAAGACAAACCCAGAAGGGCACACAGCTCACAAAGAGCGGAGTGATCAATACTGCCTCTGCACTGGCTCCCAAGCTTCAGGAAGAACAAGCCGTGCCCAGGGCCGAGTGACCAGAAAGTACAAGGTGTTCCCTTGTCCCTGCGTTGGGTCCACCTAGGTGGACAGTCCGTCCTTAGGAAACCAAGGGCCTTGCAAGGATGATCTCCAGGGCACCCTTCCAGCGTCGCACGGCCTGGCCAGTGGAGAATCACTCTACCCTTCCGTCTGAAGTGGGAAGACAAAGCAGGGACAGGCACGCGGGCCCCTCTCGCACCAGGCTGGGGCGGCGGCCGCTTGTTCCCGCCGTCCCCCCTCACCTGAGCGGCAGTAGGAAGCAGTACCGAATCAGCACTCCCAAGCCCCACAGCACGGTGAGCCGGAGGCTGATGTACTGGAAGTTGTAATTGGTTCTGCTCAGCAGGTTCCAGGACTCCAACTCCTCAGCCGAGAATCTCTTTGTCACCTCGTCATCCATAATGGTCTCCATTCCTTTGCGGCAAAAGTAAAAAATGTCGGAGAGCTCAAACTCTGGAGTGTTATCCAGAGCCTTACTGCTACCACTTCGCCGGATTTCTTTGATCTCTTCTTCTAGCGAAGTGGGGTCTTTCGCAATGATTCCTGCAGAGGAGCAGACGTGTCAGGCAGCATGCCGGGGGGCAGCACGCCGGGGGGCAGCACGCCGGGGGGGCAGCACGCCGGGGGGCAGCACGCCGGGGGGCAGCACGCCGGGGGGCAGCACGCCGGGGGGCAGCACGGAGAAACAGCCAGACTCACAGCCTACATTTACACGGGGAACAGCGCGAGGGGAATGAAAAGCGTGTGGGCACACTTTTCCAGCGGCACTTACCGTTGGTGTAGGGCTTGTACAGCTGGTGGTTCCTCTCCTTGGCACCTCTCTCCATTCTCAAGGTGGCCCACTGCGGGGACGCAGAACACAGGGCAAGAATGAGACCCTGCCCGGGCAGCAAGCACCCCACTCCCTTCTGTGACAGCCTCAACCCCAGGCACCTGAGACACACACAGCCAAGAAGCACATGTTCTAAAGGGCAACGAGGAAACACAACCCTCACCCCCACCCCACCCCGATAACCAGGACCCAGTTCAGCTGATACAGCGAACAGCTGGAAACTCAGGAAGCTCGACGCTCGCGTGAGCTGCTCAGGCTCTGTGCCCTGGTCACATCAGGAGCTCACGCTGATGGCACACGGACCTCGCCATCCCCTGCACTGCCCCACAGCAGCTACGCACAAACCACAACACCCAGCATCCTGTAAACTACTGCCCGCCACCAAATCAATCCAAGAAAGCAACAATTTCAGTTTTCAAGGAGATCTATGGGAATTAAACAAATGATGCATATGTTTGGACTGCCCAGTAACAGGGGAGAATCCCACAACGTAACATAGAAAGGCCTGGGAGTGGCTTAATAGTGTTAAGAAAAAAAATAACACTATATAGAGATTAAAGAAAAGAAAAATCCAGATTCAATTCCCAAGTTTAACACTCACTAGCTGTGTTCCTTAAGCAACATGCCAAGTCTCTGACTCTTGGTCTCTTTATCTGCAAAACAGGACTGATACTATCTCAACCTCCTACTTCATGGGGTCACTCAGGATCCACTGAAATCATGTGTCTGGTAGAACCTGGGACATGCAAAGCACCCTAATTGTCCTCATTATCACAGAAATACACAAACTCTGGAAGAGATCTGGAAAAACTCTCTTCCTTGATTAAAAATCCTCTGCATTGAAGTAAAAAGCCAGAGTCTGGGTCTCTTCCACTATCAAAGAAAGAGGTAAAAACATGAGCTCACTTCTTCCCTCCTGAATATGTCATCACTGAATAAAAAGCTAAGTCCACAATGAGTTAACAAAATAGGACAGATATTTTAAAAGATACCTTTCCAAACATCTGTTTCCGCACTTATGCAGGGTGGGAAAGAATGCTGTCGTTCCCTGACACGGCAAAATGCACGCGGCCCAAAGCATCTGGCTCGGATGCTCCGGCAGAGCCTGGGGGATCAGCAAGACTGCTCTGTGTGCAAAGCCGAGCGCCGAACTCGAACTTGAGCTCCATCAGTGACCTGACCTCACCTGGAAACTCCTTTACTCTCTACTGTCTAGAAACAAAGTGGCTCCCAGTCACCCACTCGAAAAAAGTTCGCAGGCAAGAAAACTCAGGTAGCCCATTTTCTGTACTTCAGACACTGGGCCAGTGACATCTTTTGGTTCTATGCAAGGAAGACCTTTTCCAGAAGGAAATGGTAGTAATTCCTGAAATGGAGGAAGGTAAATTCCATCTGGTTTCCTGGAACTAGGGATGAGGTGAAACAGGGCAAGAGAGTTTGCAACAAGCATTTTACACTTCGGCCAGGCCTCTGTTTTGGTGTTGCAAGAATAGTGGGAATAGAAAAACCTGATTCTGTGCTGACAATTCTGATACTTAGACTGCAACAGACAGGGAACTAGGAGATCAGGGCTCTTCAGGAGAATTTATGTCTGAAGACTGTTTCGCTGTGCAGAATTCCAGATGGCTGTGGGTTTCTGTCCTCAGTGGAAAGGCATCTGCTCATTGAGATTCCACATCTCCTAGCTCTGTAACAGCTCAGTAATAAACATCCCCTTGGCCTCCTGTTTTTCAGTATTGCAGGAACATTACAAAATGCTTCTGTGCTTAGGAAAGAATTGCCCAAAGTCACAAGGGCAGGGCAAAAGAGGGGAGGGCTGGAGGAACCTGGTTGTTAGCCGAGAACAGCCTGTTAAGAAATGGCTGGTCAGGCTGGGCGCGGTGGCTCACATCTGTAATCCCAGCACTCTGGGAGGCCAAGGCAGGAGGCTCGCTTGAGGCCAGGAGTTCAAGACCAGCCTGAACAACATAGTGAGACCCTATCTCTACAAATAGAAAAGTTAGCTAGGCATGGTGGCTTGCCCCTGTAGTTCCAGCTACTCAGAAGGCAGAGGCGGCAGGATGGCGTGAGCCTGAGAGTTCGAGGTTGCTGTGAGCTGTAATTGTGCCACTGCACTTTAGCCTGGGCAGCAGAGCGAGAGCCCTGTCTCACAAAAGAGAAAGAAAAGAAAAGAAAAGAAAAGAAAGAAAAGACAAGACAAGACAAGAAAAGGGCTGCTCAGTGAACTGGATTCCTTTTACCTGAAGGAAACCAAAATATTTCACCCCGAAATATGCTTCTTTGACATATTTCAAGACAGCTAGAAGGGCTAGAAATACAAGAATAGCTGAAAAGCTGTCTTTTGTGGCAGAGACGGCATCTGTGGAGGCAATACAGGGAAGTAAACAGTACGTGCAGACAGGCTTCTCGGAAGCACCCCTGCCCCACCTCTTGTCAGGATCCAGAGAAGACTGACAGGGGTCTGACACCTCAACACATTTACTGCCACACTAGAAAAAAAATAATTTTCCCTGGGGCCACAGTGTTTTATTATGAAAACAGAATAAAAACTCCCAAAGCAAAACAATCCTTTCTAATTTAATGAAAAATTTATTTTTTGTTTTCTGTGCATGAGTTATATGCAACTCGGAAAACCGTTCTCGTTAACTCCCAAGGTGAAGAGACGTGTGAGTTACATATGCTTCACAAGGCACTAGGCTCAAAGCTAGCTTGAGTTAAATACAACTCACATGGCAGTTAATGTGTTAAAAGTCTGAAGGAAACCTCTACCATCCATTCTCTCTCTCAGAGGGCAGGGAAGTCATCTGCATTGCAGGACCACCTTTGCTGGCCAGGCCTCCTGTGCTCTCCCCCATAACCGTCTTGCCGCCCTAAACTGATTTACCACCATAACCTGCCTCTGGCCATGCCCTGGGTCCCCTCTTTCTGCAACCTCAAGATGGTATAAAAGCATCAACTCTGGCCATTGCTTTGAGATCTCTGTTAGACTCCTGTGCACGTTAATAAATTAGTATGCCTTTTCTTCTATTTATCTGCCTTTTCTCAGTTAATCTTTCAGGGACCCATCAGAGTGCAGCAGGGCAGGTTTCGCTGGGCCCTACACACCCTGGGTGTGCACGAGAAAGGGCCCCTGGGAAAACACAGTGTCCTCTCCAATACACTCTCACGTCACACTTCTGACACACGTGGCGCTGGTCCCCACAGCAAGCAACTCCTCAGCAGACACCAGCTGGGTGCCCTCTAATCCAATTCAGTTCTGACTCCGCCACCCAGAGCACCCAAGAGACACCACAGGTTAAGGGCTCAGTTCCACGAAGACTGTCCCCACCTTCAGACACCAGCTGACGTCCCAGATTACGATGTGCACTTCTGGCTGACCAGCTACAAACTGGCGTTCAATACTTTGCTAGACTGATTGACAGAACTTGGGGAAATGCTTTCCTTATGTTTCTGGACTCACTATAAAGGACACAGCTCAGGAAGCACCACATGGAAGAGATGCATAGGGCAAGGTATGGGGGAGGTTCCACACCCTTTCTGGGGCACCGCCCTCCAGCACCTAGAAGCGCATCAAATCTTGTTGTTCAACAGTTTTCACAGAGCTTAACAGAGTTCGGTCTCCAGCCCCAACCTTGCCACAGGTCGTTTGCCGGGGGCGGGGGGGGGTCTGAAAGTTCCAACCCTCTAACCACTTGGTCTCTCCGGGCAGCAGCCCAGAGCCCTAAGCCACCATCAGCACACACAGGTGGGCCCAGCCCCAGCTGTACAGGCCTGCCCTAAGCCACCGTCAGCACACACACAGGTGGGCCCTAAGTCACCCGTCAGCACACACGCAGGTGGTCCCTAAGCCACCATCAGCACACACAGGTGGGCCCTAAGCCACCCGTGAGCAGACACGCAGGTGGGCCCTAAGGCACCCGTCAGCACACACACAGGTGGGCCCTAAGTCACCGTCAGCACACACAGGTGGGCCCTAAGCCACCTGTCAGCACACACACAGGTGGGCCCTAAGCCACCGTCACCACACACAGGTGGGCCCTAAGCCACCGTCAGCACACACAGGTGGGCCCTAAGCCACCGTCAGCACACACAGGTGGGCCCTAAGCCACCGTCAGCACACACACAGGTGGGCCCTAAGCCACCGTCAGCACACACAGGTGGGCCCTAAGCCACCGTCAGCACACACAGGTGGGCCCTAAGCCACCGTCAGCACACACACAGGTGGGCCCTAAGCCACCGTCAGCACACACACAGGTGGGCCCTAGTCACCCGTCAGCACACACACAGGTGGGCCCTAAGTCACCCGTCAGCACACACACAGGTGGGCCCTAAGTCACCCGTCAGCACACACACAGGTGGGCCCTGGTCACCCGTCAGCACACACGCAGGTGGGCCCTGGTCACCCGTCAGCACACACAGGTGGGCCCTGGTCACCCGTCAGCACACACACAGGTGGGCCCTAAGTCACCCGTCAGCACACACGCAGGTGGGCCCTAAGTCACCGTCAGCACACACAGGTGGGCCCTGGTCACCCGTCAGCACACACAGGTGGGCCCTAAGTCACCCGTCAGCACACACAGGTGGGCCCTAAGACACCCCTCAGCACACACACAGATGGGCCCTAAGACACCCCTCAGCACACACACAGGTGGGCCCTGGTCACCCGTCAGCACACACAGGTGGGCCCTAAGTCACCCGTCAGCACACACAGGTGGGCCCTAAGACACCCCTCAGCACACACACAGATGGGCCCTAAGACACCCCTCAGCACACACACAGATGGGCCCTAAGTCACCCGTCGGCACACACAGGTGGGCCCTAAGTCACCCGTCGGCACACACGCAGGTGGGCCCTGGTCACCCGTCAGCACACACGCAGGTGGGCCCTGGTCACCCGTCAGCACACACGCAGGTGGGCCCTGGTCACCCGTCAGCACACACAGGTGGGCCCTAAGTCACCCGTCAGCACACACAGGTGGGCCCTAAGACACCCCTCAGCACACACACAGATGGGCCCTAAGACACCCCTCAGCACACACACAGGTGGGCCCTGGTCACCCGTCAGCACACACAGGTGGGCCCTAAGTCACCCGTCAGCACACACAGGTGGGCCCTAAGACACCCCTCAGCACACACACAGATGGGCCCTAAGACACCCCTCAGCACACACACAGATGGGCCCTAAGACACCCCTCAGCACACACGCAGGTGGGCCCTGGTCACCCGTCGGCACACACAGGTGGGCCCTAAGTCACCCGTCGGCACACACGCAGGTGGGCCCTGGTCACCCGTCAGCACACACGCAGGTGGGCCCTGGTCACCCGTCAGCACACACGCAGGTGGGCCCTGGTCACCCGTCAGCACACACGCAGGTGGGCCCTGGTCACCCGTCAGCACACACGCAGGTGGGCCCTGGTCACCCGTCAGCACACACGCAGGTGGGCCCTGGTCACCCGTCAGCACACACGCAGGTGGGCCCTGGTCACCCGTCAGCACACACGCAGGTGGGCCCTGGTCACCCGTCAGCACACACGCAGGTGGGCCCTGGTCACCCGTCAGCACACACGCAGGTGGGCCCTGGTCACCCGTCAGCACACACGCAGGTGGGCCCTGGTCACCCGTCAGCACACACGCAGGTGGGCCCTGGTCACCCGTCAGCACAGACGCAGGTGGGCCCTAAGTCACCCGTCAGCACACACGCAGGTGGGCCCTGGTCACCCGTCAGCACAGACGCAGGTGGGCCCTAAGTCACCCGTCAGCACACACGCAGGTGGGCCCTAAGTCACCGTCAGCACACACAGGTGGGCCCTGGTCACCCGTCAGCACACACAGGTGGGCCCTAAGTCACCCGTCAGCACACACAGGTGGGCCCTAAGACACCCCTCAGCACACACACAGATGGGCCCTAAGACACCCCTCAGCACACACACAGGTGGGCCCTGGTCACCCGTCAGCACACACAGGTGGGCCCTAAGTCACCCGTCAGCACACACAGGTGGGCCCTAAGACACCCCTCAGCACACACACAGATGGGCCCTAAGACACCCCTCAGCACACACACAGATGGGCCCTAAGACACCCCTCAGCACACACGCAGGTGGGCCCTGGTCACCCGTCGGCACACACAGGTGGGCCCTAAGTCACCCGTCGGCACACACGCAGGTGGGCCCTGGTCACCCGTCAGCACACACGCAGGTGGGCCCTGGTCACCCGTCAGCACACACGCAGGTGGGCCCTGGTCACCCGTCAGCACACACGCAGGTGGGCCCTGGTCACCCGTCAGCACACACGCAGGTGGGCCCTGGTCACCCGTCAGCACACACGCAGGTGGGCCCTGGTCACCCGTCAGCACACACGCAGGTGGGCCCTGGTCACCCGTCAGCACAGACGCAGGTGGGCCCTGGTCACCCGTCAGCACAGACGCAGGTGGGCCCTGGTCATCCGTCAGCACAGACGCAGGTGTGATGGAGGGGCTCACTGTGAATAACAGAGGACACTCCCATCATGGGGGAAATCCCTAGGGTTTTAGGATCTCTGTAGCAGGAACTAGAGGCAAAGACCAAGTGTATTTTATATTACATACACCACAGGCCAATGTGCAATAGCAATGTCTGGTAACTACGCAACTGGCTTCTCTGAGCTGTCACTTTAAAAAGTATAGTTTTCAGTTGGACGCAATGGCAGCACACCTGTAGCCCCAGCTACTCGGGAGGCTGAGGCAGGAGGATGGCTTGAGCCCAGGAGTTCGAGGCTGCAGTGAGCTATGATGACGTCACTGTACTCCAACCCAGGTGATAGTGACAGACCCTGCCTCAAAAAAACCCCAAAAAACCCAAAAGGACTTCCACAGGTCCATGAATTAATCACCTGTTTATAAATGTGAACTAAACCCAGACAGCACTTACTGCCATCTCCTAAGCTTACCAGCTATTCTACTAATGCTATCCTGGTGGAGGTTTTTCACAGTGGCAAAAGGGCATGAATAGAATTATACTCTTCTACAGAGATCCTGTGTACCACTCAAGATTTTTTTGGACTGAAATATATGAAAATTACATTTCCTGACTGACTAATTAAAACAAATACTATCCATCAGTAAAACGGCCAGGCCAGAAGTTGTCTGGACCACCACGTCTCAGATTTTAACACACATGTGAATCAAACGTAAAGACAGCTCAGTAGGTCTGGACTGGGCTTGAGATCTCCGTTTCTAACCAACCCCCAGGTGACACCTGTACTGCCGATCTCCATACTGTTCTCTGAGTAGCAAGGGACAGGCACAGATAACCCCGGAGATTAATTATCCTAAGCAGTGCTCAACAATCCTATTCTTGAGAACAGGTACTCAAACAAATCCACGGCAGCACCGTTCGCCACAGCCAGCGAAGGTTGAATCAGCCTGTGGACGCGAATCGATGGCTGAAGGGAAAGGCAAATCACAGTACGGACACGCAGGAAAATAATGCAGCCACACACACAAAAGGAAAGTGCTGATACGCGCTATGATGCAGAAGAACCTGGAGAATGTCATGCTAAGTGAAAGAAGTCAGACGCAAAGGGGCACATTTTCCATGAGTCCATTCCCAGGAAATGTCCAAAATAGGTAAATCCACAGAGACAGCTGCAGACTCGTGGGTGCCGAGGGCTGCGGGAGGGAGAGACGGGGAGGGAACGCTTAACGAATGCGAAGTTTCCTTCCGTGTTTTTGTTTTGTTGAAATCATCACAAGGAACATGGGGTTTCCTTTTGGAGTGAAGATGTCGTGGAACTGAACTGCGGTGGGGACTGTGAATATACTAAATGCCACTCAATTGTTCACTCTGAAATGGTTGATATTATGTTGTCAATTTCACCTCAATTTTTTAAACTGTGAAAAAAATCATATTCTCATAGGAATAGTAAATACTATAAAAGATACAACCCAAGATTTAATGGCACACATAAAGATATTTCCCACTGCAACATCTCACACAGCTCACTTAATTGTTCCGAGTCACCGTCTTCACTGATAAAGTGCAGACACTTACCTTGTCCACCACAGAACCATAAGGAACCAAAGGAAAATGAAAAAAAAATTATTCTGCAAACCCTAACGAACAAATAACGTATTTTTTTTTTTTTTACCATTATGAGTGTACCTCTCAAATTATACATCATCTCAATGAGAATTCTTAAAGATTTGGGGGCTACTAAAAACAGACACACTGCAATTAAATTACCAATATCTGAACAGAGACACTGAAAGTCTTGTGGTGTGGATCAACTTCCAGAACACATCACTTCTTACCCATTGCCTTTACAATGTGACCAATTCTGTTCAATGGCAGAATTAGGTTAAGTTTTGACATATGTTCAGAAATTTTTTATCCTTCTCCTCTATCTTTAAACAAAACTATTCAAATGCGCTTTTCTATTTATTCTTTTTGTCTGAAATGCAACAGTCTACTTAGGACAAATGCTTGAAGGAGAGAAAAGGCTCTCTCTCCCGTGCTCTGTCGTGAGGAACACGGCAGCCTGCGCTCGGGCACCTGCTAGGGAAGAGGAGGTCGGCCTGGCAGTGGTCCTTTCCCTCTGCGCTACGCCTGTCTGTTTCCAAGAGTGACACACACAGGAGCTGAGGGGCATGGAACAGGTCCCTTTGTGTGGCACGAATCAAGCATACAAGTACCTTAGCGCAGTAAGAAAGACTGCTAGAGGCTTTCCCAAATACATGTCTAGTGACTCTTTCTACTCAAAATGCCACTTCCCATCTCCCAACTTTCTCCATGGCCAAGAAAGAGATAACAATGAACCAGGTAAGAACAATTCTTGCTGCTCTGAGCACTTCTTCCCTCCTCTGTGAAGCAACCTCTTGTAACAGCGCAACTCACCGCAAAGATTTTTAACAAAGTTTTCATGTAGAGCTTTCGGATACCAAAGGAGACACCAAAAATGGCTGGGACTATGATGAAAACGAGAAGGAGGGTGAAGAGGACAGTCAGGGAGATGCCCAGGAGGTTGACAATCAGGCTGTCAAAAGGCAGCAGCAGGAACATGGTGGACGACTCCGGCAAGGCCAGTGCCCTCTGTCTCGCGAACAAACCACAGCCTTCAGATGGGCCTTTCCGACAGCACCAGCCTGGGCAAGGAAGCGGGTCCCCGAGGGAAAACAAACTCCATTCCAAGGTTCACATCATTCACGTGCCTGAATAGAAGGCTTGCGAGGACAATGACTGGCGAAAAGGACCGTGAGAGGCAGCTGAAAATGCCAGGTCTCCCCGAAACAGATGGGCCTGGGTGGTGAGCAAGGCAGGAGAGATCTTCAGTAAAAGCATCCAAGTCCAGGCTGAGTTCCGTGCAAGTGGGCAGCGAGGGAGGGTCTCTGCTCTGCTGTCCTGGTGCGGCTTCCAGAGGTTATACTTTTTTCCTTGCCCAAGAGCACTTAGCAGATAAATCTGTCTTACAGCTCTGTCACTGCCAGAAGTACCAAGAAAAGTTCAACTGGGTGCCAAAAAAGTCCTAATTACTCCTGTGGAGGGGGTGACCGCTGGCACTTCACATAGAAGGCTTTTGAACTTGAATATGTGGATACTAAAGAATTATTTTACTTAAAATTCCTTCATAAGCTGAAAATCATGTTCATTGTAGAGATCTCACATGTGGCCCCATTCTTCCGCGAGTGAGGCTCCCAGCACTCGCTGCCCCCAGGACCCTCCTACCTGGAGAGCTACGGTCTTTGCCAGGAGGACAGAGAGGCTGGCACAGAATGTCTCATGCTGCCCGCGGTGAGTGTGATTCCAGGTGCCTCTGGCATTGGTTTCCTCTGGATATTCTTCTCCCAAAGGCCCCTTCTCAGCGGTGACCTGGGTTCTTGGCAAAAAGCTGCTTATATGCTGCCAAACCTGGGGGTGGAAACAGAAACACAGTCAGTCACACAAATCTAGAGGAGAAACGTCAATAAGCACGGGGTGGCTGTTTTAGGGTAAGCATACGGGCAGCGCCAGCGTCTCAAGTCATCGATGTCAAAGGGAGCAGGCAGAGCGATAGGTGGCTGACACAGATGTGGACGAAAACACACAGATGCTTTGCAGTTGCAACCCCAACGATACGACCTGTGGTCACTCACACTTTCTGAATAGCAAGTATATGTACATACCCAAGACACGTTTCAAAAGACATAAAGGGTACGCGATGAAAAGTAAACCTCCCTCCTACCTGTGCCCAGGTAGCCAGAGTCCTTCACAGACGCAGCCACATTACCAGCTTCAAAGGCTTCCCAAGATATTCTATGCTCATACAAGGAAACACTGTCTGGACTCCCGTCCGCCACTTCTGCCCCAGGCCAGGCAGCGTTTTGGTCTTCACCTTGCTTTTTGTTTTGTTTTTTAGCTTAAGGTAGCTTCCAAGAATGTTCCACCAGCGCATACAGAGCTCCCTCCCTGCAGGCGCAGTTTTCAACTGTAAGAATGCACCATGTTAACTCCGCCCTCTCTGAAGGCCGGGCACTGATATTCCTGCTGTTTTGTTGTTATAACTAACGTTGTAATGAATAACTAGGTGCACACATGATTTAGTGTACAAAATGCACATGGCGAATATATTTTCAGGATGAATTCCTACAAATGGAATTGTAGGGAGAAAGAAAATACACATTTTTAATTTTGCAAGATACTGTCACATTTTCTACATATAGATTAAACTCCTCCAGCCTATCTCCCCACACTGGCCACTCATTTTTAAATTCCACTATTTCAAATATTTCATAAAAGTATTTCAATTTTGTATCACTCCTTCCAAATTACAAGTAACCTATGCAAATCCTAAACTTGGGAGCATCCTATCAAGTCTCACTGGCAAAACATTTTGGTTTCACACCCGTCACTTTCTGGCTGTTTCCACACATTTAGAAGTTCAAGAAAGTGAACAAAAACAGGTACTGACTTCACCTTAAATTTTATCCACTGCTTTAGATAACTTAAGGCCCTTCATATGGAACCTCACGTGCTTAGCCCACAACCTGCATGATTTCCATTTTACCAGTCAGGAACCTAAGGCAGGGAGTCACAGACCCAGTTCCTTGTGGGGTCCCTACCTTCAGACACGCTCAGTAATTAAACGCTCACCAGGCACGCGGTGCTCAGCAGCACTGAGTCACAAACGCTGGCTATTTCTGGTACCCCACTTCTTCCACTTTCACGTTATCACGGCGATTGCTCACATTCATGCAATGCTTACAACACGACAGGCATCGAGCCAACAGCATTTTACACACTGTCCTCACTTAATTCTCACAGCTCCAAGGCGGCACCACTTCCAGGTGGGGATGCCGAGCCTGAGAAGGTTAAGTGACGCTGGTTGCACAGCTAGTAGGTGGCAGAGCAGGAGTGGGGACGAGCACGTGTGCCCGCCAGCCCCTGCTCTGTAACCGCCACCCCTTATCTCCCAGACTGCACAGCTTGAGATCAAGGAACACCTCTGTCATGCCAGCCAGCTCTACAGAACAACCTGTGATTAGAGAAAACCACAAGGGTCTGGATTCATGCATCAGAATTTGGTGTTCTCAGAACCCAAGGTACAGACCTGCTCTTTCAATTTCATAAACCGGCTACACCGACTGCACATGCCAGCTTCTCACCACGCTCCAGAAGAGGTGTGGGCACCTGAATCCCCATATTCCTCAGACCTGCCTAGGGAAACACTCTTCCCTGCCTGCCTCCCTGCTCCCCTTGGCCAGCCCTCCCACGGGAAAAAGGCAGCAAGAGCCCTCTGTCCCACTGGCCAAGGTTACCTTGAGTTCCACAGACCCACGGTGACCAACACAGGGTCACTTTGACTTCCATGCCAGAGTTTAGATTGCTCTTCTTTGGATCACAACCAACTGAGAAATCTCAAGGTTATTCTGGGTTCATGTCCCCAAAACATTAAAGTAAACACATGTAGCAATAAACTAATTTCCTCACCTAGTTCAGGGGTTGACAAACCCCAGCCCACAGGCCAACTCTGGCAACGGCCCGTTTTTCGAAGGCTCACCAGCTAGGAATGATTTTACATCTTTAAAGAGACGTAAAAGACAAAGATGAATACGTGACAGAGACCACAGCCAGCAAAATATCCACTCTCCAGCCCCTGACCCGACCCTTACGGAAACAGGAAGCAGCGTGCCACCTGTGAGCCAGCGGCCTTTCGGCCTCTCCCCTTGGAGGCAGTGACCTCTCCCTGGCTTGTCCCGCCCCGCGCTCTGATGTCCTGTTGCAAGTGCCAGCCTCCAGAACAGAGAACAGTCAACTGGCCAAACAAGTTGTGTGGCCAACACTACACAACCCTCATATAAATTCTTAGAAGGAGAAGAAACAGCAAGCAAACCGCAGTTACCAAGAAAGTTTCCAAACATCTTGCTGGATTAACAGAAAAATCATTAAAGCCAGAGGTAACTGGTGTCTTAAGGTCCCTTAACACAGACTCTGATGCCTGGAAATATCAGAAAATTGCTCACATCAGAACTCAGTCAAATCACAATTTGTAGATAACAGTTCATTTAGATGAAAGTATCACTTTGTCTCAAATAAATACAATTATGACCCCTTAAGAGTGCAGGTAGGAGAAGCCATTAATCCAGGAGCATTTGCCCATTCTCTTCAACTTCCACAGTGTGATTCCAGCCAACCTCACTGCAAATCATTTAGACCAAAGCTCCCCCAACAGCCAAATGTTCCAGAGAAAAATATAAGAGGCAACTAATTCTGAGCCTTTTAGGAAGGAGGACAGCTTCATCCCAGGAAGGCACCAGAGCCCATCACTAAACTCTTCAACCCACTGAATGATAAATCTGGGCCTTTAGGCCCCCAAATGGCTTCACTTCTTGGAGTAACAAGTTCATTCATTCAACAAATATTCACTGGGTACACAGTATGTGCCAAGCACTAGGTAGGTGTTAGATATTTAGCAGTGAACAGATATGCCTAGAGACAAGTGCCTAGTAAATAAACATGCACAAAGTCAAAACTTCAAACTTTGATGACCGTTAAGTGAAAGAACAGACTCCTGGAAAAGTAACAGAGGGAACTTAATTTTGATCAGGGCATCTACACCAATTCTGACCCAATCACAAAGTATTTGGTAGGGACCTTTATGACTCCTAATTATAGAATCAATACTTTTCAGGTAGCTCTCTGTGATATATCCTAACTCAGGAGACCATGACTGCTACAACAGGTACACAGAGATGCCCCATACCAACTCAAAAGGTAAAAGAAAGGCCATCTTATTAAAAATATAAGCTTAAACCACAAAAGGATACATGTATTTATAAAATGCACCAAGCACAATGCCTGTCAGATATTAGATCTCAATAAATGGTACTTACTATCATTTCATTCGGATCAGAAGAAACCCTGAGTATTGTCTTTGGTTCTAGGTACCAAAGTTTAAGAAGACATAGAGAGGAAGGCATTACCAAGTGTGACACAAAATCCACAAGCCACAAAACACTACATGCCTAGCAAGCAATTAAGTGTTCATTTAAAGAGGTTAGCCAGGCTGGGCGCGGTGGCTCACGCCTGTAATCCTAACACTCTGAGAGGCCGAAGCGGGAGGATCGCTTGAGCTCAGGAGTTTGACACCAGCCTGAGCAAGAGCGAGACCCCATCTCTACTAAAAATAGAAAGAAATTATATGGACAACTAAAAATATATAGAAAAAAATTAGCTGGGCATGGTGGTACATGCCTGTAGTCCCAGCTACTCGGGAGGCTGAGGCAGAAGGATTGCTTGAGCCCAGGAGTTTGAGGTTGCTGTGAGCTAGGCTGACGCCACGGCACTCTAGCCCAGGCAACAAAGCGAGACTCTGTCTCAAAAAAAAAAAAAAAAAAAAAAAAAAGATGGTAGCTGGAAAACAAAGACATTTAAATTAAAACTACAGTGACATGGCAAAAAATTTTTGATAAACCACTGAACTGGTGAGAATGAGGAAATATCCTCAAACACTGCTGGTTGGACTGTAAAATGGTACAACCTCTATGGAGAACAATTTAGCAATTGCCAAAAAATTTTTAAATACACATCACCTTAGATACAGCAATTCCACTTCTAGAAATTTGTCCTAAGGAAAAATTAAATTAGAGCAGTGGTTCCTAACCAAGGGCGATCTTTGACCCCCCTGAGGAACACGTGGCAATGTCTGCAGATATTTTTGGTTGTCACAGCTCAGGCTGCGGGTGCTACTGGCACCTGGTGCACAGAGGGCAGGGATGGCGTTGCACACCCTATAGTGCACAGAACAGAGAATTATCCAGGCCCAAAGGTCAACAGTGCTGAGGCCGATAAACGAAGCAGGTGCAAAGTGTTAACGTGCCAGGTTACTGACTGCAATGTCAAAAGAAACACAATGTCCACCAATAGAGGACATAACGGAACACTAGTCATCTGTTAAAAAAAAAAAAAAAGAGACATCAATGTATACACTGATAAAAAACAATCTTCCAGTTAGATGCAGAATAACTGTTCACAATAAATACCAATTGTGAGGAAGGGAGGAAAAGGAAAAATATACATAGTTTATATGCATTTGCTAAGAATATCTCTGGGGAGACCCACAAGACATTGGTTATAGTAGCTGTCTCTAGGAGTGGAGGGGGATATCACTGTTTATCCTTTTGGTATTTTTAAAACTGCATTTATCATTTTGAATAGTTAATAGTCTCATGGTTCAAAAATCATAAGAAACACACCAGGTCTGAATCCTGGCTTCATTACTTAACTAGCAACGTAGAGTGTGACTTTGGGTAAATTACCTAGATCTCTTTAAGCTCCTGTTCAACAATACCTACTGAAAAGATTACGAGATAATAAACAGAAAGCTCTTTTCAGTGTCTGGAACATGGCAAACCCTCAAAATATATGAACCATTATTATTATTACTAAGCCCCTGTCACTAGGAAGGAGGGGGCATTTGAAGGTACTCAAGAAGGAATGATGCTGCACCAATGAGAAATCTGCTTTCAACAACCACCCTTGCCTAAGGGTGTTTACAATTCCCTAACATGGCTGGAGCATGCCAACCGCAGGCAGAAAGTGCATGTGGCCTGGCAGGGTGGCAAACACAGCCACAGGCAGCATCTGCAGAGCACAAGGGGGGAAAGAACCTCTGCAGAATCAGGCGGTAAATGCTCCATGCTCAAAGTCGGCACCCTGCGCAAATGTATTAGCAAAGAGAAAGACTCTGTCTCAGCGACTCTGAATCCAGACAGTGGATGTCCACACAGACACGGCAGGCTGTGACCAGTGCGGCCTCAGGAGACTGAGCCAGAGCCATTCTCCACCCGGGAAGCACCTGTGGATCACCTGGGCCTCGCCCAGATGAAGTAAATCAGAATCTCTGCGGGTGTGACCTGGGTTTGTTTTTAAGAGACCTGACTGATTCTAATGTGTGGCCAGAGTTGAGAACTACCGGGTTGAGTTCTTACCGGTTAACTGAGAGAGGGCAACTGCAGGCTGAGAAAACAACCAGCTTGATCACCAACTACCCATAAGGAAAATGCATCTAGCTCTCTAAAAAAAAGGGAGAGGGAATACAGACAAACTTGAAGAACATTCACAGAGAGTTGGTGAGAGGCCCTAAGACTACATCATAGCACCACAAAACCATAGAGGCCACTCAGTGTCAGGACACACTCAGAAGAACAGACTTGCTCTGGAAACTCCGAGACCAGAGAGTTGGTGTTATGGCTGGCAGCTGTGGGGTGCAAATTTCAGCTCAATACTAAGCATCCAACCCTCACACTCGGTGGGAGGAGGGAGAGACAGTGCAGCTGGGAAAGCAGCTAAACACAGACTTACCATGTGACCTCGCAGGTCCCCTCCCAGGTACATACCCAGCAGAAATAAAAACTGTCCACACAAAAAAACTGCACATAAACGCTTACACAGCATTATTCAGAATCGCCAAAAGATGGAAACTAAAATGTCCATCAACTGATGAACAGATAAACAAAATTTGGTGTATCCATACAATGGAGTATTTGGCCATAAAAAGGAATGAAGTATTGATACATGCTACAACATGGATGAATCTTCAAAACATCATACTAGGAACCCAGTCACAAAAGACCATGTATTTTATGACTCATTTATATGACGGGCAAATGTACAGAGACAGAAAGCAGATTAGTGGTCGCTCAGGGCCGAGAAGGGGAGATGTGGCCGTGACAGCAAAAGGCTGGAGCTTCCCTTCTGAGGTGATGGAAAAGTTCTCAAACTGACTATGGATGGTGCACTTATCTGTGAATATGATAAAAACCACTGAACTGTACATACATTACAGAATTGCATCTTAACAAAGCTATTTTTAAAAGAATCATGGGGGGTGGGGGGCATGGCCAACATACATAACCTAAACTTTTATACCCCCATAATATGCTGGAAAAAAAAAAAAAAAGAATCTAAGAGTGAGCTGTTTTATTTAGAGACACGGACCCCTACCTGGATTCTGCAGGGTGGCAGACACATTACGGTGATTAGAGCAGATGTCTTCTAAAATTTCTTCCTAAAACAAGATTTTGTCTTTGTGTCTTTATCTAAAATTGCAGAATGTCAAGGAAGCAGTAAAGCATGATAGTTAAACATACAAGGAATCAGACAAGCTCCATGCAAAACCAGCCTCTGTGACTTCCTAGCTGTGTGGCCTCAGGAAGACACTTTCCACGCTGCACACCGGGGACGCCACGCACGCTGCGAAGACCCAGCACGACCACCAGTGCAGTGCTCCGCACCAGCTGCTCCACGAACAGGGGCTGCTACTATTACTCATCACTCTAAAAGCCAGAGGCAGTAATACAATAATAAAATCACAACAAACCACAACTTTATTAGTGACTGAGAATTCTAATGCAACCTCTTCACTTTATGGCTCAAATAATTGAGCCTTGGAAGGATTAAACAACTGGCACAAGTTACAAAACTGGCTCTAACAGAAGCAGGACTAAAACTCAGATCCAGTGGTCTGAGTCTAGTGGTATTTCTGTTCCCCAGGCTGACCCCTCACCTGCTTTGGGGTGGGTTACACTTCGGAGAAAAGCCATCCATTTCTCCTAGTTTACTCGCTCGGGACACAGACGCGTCACAGGCCCAATTCTGACGTGACGGTAAATGGACACGCAGGCACAAAGGACATGAGAGCTGGGCTGAATGTAACGCCAAGTCTATCAGGAGTAGTGGCGCATAAGAAATCTGCCTGAATAGGATGTGGTTGCTTAGTAGGAAAAGCGTATGATGTTTCCAAAGAGACAGGGGTGGCTGTTAGAGCCACTACGCTGCAGTGAACCTGAAGAGCTGGAAAAAACAAAGAATACACAAAGCTGACATCAACCCTGGATAAAATAAATGTCCCAGACAAAGCCAGGATGCACCAGGCCAAGGATGACTCAACTTACCAGGAAGACAGAATGTGGCCAGTTTCAGGGCCTTGGTCTTATCTAAGGCCATTCTTACCTAGACGACTTTCCCGTTGCCTAGAAAGGCCTATCTTGAATTAAAACTGGACAATAAGTAACACTATACCAAGTTCACCCCAAAGCAACATCAACAGCCTCTTGAACCTGGCAAAAAAATTAAAAAAGGACCAGGTGTGGTGGCTCACACCTGTAATCCCAGCACTCTGAGAGGCCAAGGTGAGAGGATCGCTTGAGGACAAGAGTTCAAGACCAGCCTGAGCAATAGCAAGACCACCGGCTCCACAAAAAATAGAAAAATTAGCCAGGCGTGGTGGTGCACACCTGTAGTCCCAGCTACTCGAGAGGCTCAGGCAGGAGGATCACTTGAGCCCAGAAGTTTGAGGTTGATGTGAGCTACGATCAACCCACTGCACTCTAGCCAGGGTGTCAGGGTGAGACCCTGTCTCAAAAAAAAAAAGGAGAAAGAATATTTTTATAAGGACAATTCAATTTGTTGGGTCTCTAAGACTCAAGACAATTCATTATTCAACCTAAACACTGCTCTGATAGCTCAATTTCAATATTGGTGCTTTTATATTTCAGTTTTTTATACGTAATTAGAAGCAACTTCCTGGCCTTTTTCTTTTCTAAAAAAATTTTTTGTCTGATTTATTTCACTCAGTATTGCTATTTTGAAAACCACCCATGTTGCTGCATATGTCAAGAGTTTGTTCCTTTTCGATTATTTACTTATTTAGTCATTTTTGAGACAGGGTCTCACTCTGTTGTCTAGGCTGGAGTGCAGAGGAGCAATCATAGCTCACTGCAATCTCCAACTCCTGGGCTCAGCTGATCCTCCTGCCTCAGCCTCCCAAGGAGCTGGGAGGCGAATACCACCATGCCCAACTAATTTTAAATTTTTTTGTAGAGATGAGGTCTCACTATGTATGCTGGTCTTGAACTCCTGGGCTCAAGCAATTCTCCTGCCTCAGCTTCCCAAAGTGCTGGGATCACAGGCGTGAGCTACCCGTGCCTGCCCCAGTTTCTTTTCATTGCTGAGTGGCATTCGGTTATATGGATATATCGCGATTTCTTATCTATTCACCTACTGATGAACATTTGGGTTGTTCCAGTTTGGGGCTATTACCAATAAAGCTGCTATCTGTAGGTCTTTGTATGCACATACACTTAATTTCTCTTGGGTAATTAACTACCTAGGAGTGGAATGACTAATTCTAACGTAGGTTTAGAACTTTTTTGTGAAACTTTTCTAAACTGGCTGTACCATTTTGAATTGCCATGAGCATGATGGGAAAGTCCCATTTGCTCTTCATTCTCATTAAAGTCTTCTTAATCCTACATATCCTAACGGATGTGAAGTGGTATCTGATGGTTTCAATTTGCATTTCCCTACATGGCACCGAGCACCTTTTCATGTGCTTATCTGTCATCCACATATCCTCTTTGGTAAAGTGTCCACATCTCTTGCCCACTTTTTATCAGGTTATTTTATTACTGAGTTTGTTACTGGCCATTTTTAAGAAGTCAAGCTGTTTTTGCCAAGTGACGCAATGGTCTTATTTGAAATGAGAAAGCATTACTACTGAACTGTACACTTAAAAATGGTTAAGATGGTTTTTAAAAAAAGATGAGACTGATCCCAGACAAAAAATGAGACAGCGTTTCATCGCAAAGGCACAAAATTTGTGACATCAGACTTTTTTGTTCAACTCTCCACAAACTCAAAATAATCCTATTTGTGCAAAGAAAATCACTACATCATGAGAGTAAAAAACCAATGACCATAACCACAAACTCTAACCTCAGAACTGAATATTACTATGCAAAATAAAATGCTCCTTCCTCTTTGTGTTCTGCTGACAGTGACTCTGTGCAGTTCAACAGAGCAGCCACTAACCACATGTGACACTGGAACACTTGACATGTGCTGTAAATGTAAAATACACACTGGGGTTCAAAGACTTACTATGAAAAAATGCATGTGAAAGACCTCATTAATGATTTTTATGTTGATTACATATTGAAATGATAGTCTGGATGAAGTGGGTTAAATAAAATATATTACCACAGTTATTTTACCTGTTTTTACTTTCTAAGAAATGTTTAAAATTTTACAGTAATTGACTTACTCATATGTGGAAGCTAAAAAGGTTGATCTTATGGAGTAGAGAATAGAATGATAGTTACGGGGGAGGGTGGGTAACGAAGAGAGGTTGGGTAAAGGGTACAAAAATACAGGTAGTAGAAGGAATGAGTTCTAGTGTTTGATAGCACAGCAGGGTGACTGTAATAATTTATATTTCAAAACAGAAGAGATTTGAAATGTTCCCAACACAAAGAAATCATAAATGAGGTGATGAATATCCTAAATACTTTGAATTGATCATTACACATTGTATACATGTATGAAAATATCACGTGTATCCCACAAATATGCACAATTATATATCAATTAAAAAACAGAAGAGACATGCCTCGGACCAGGACCCCAGAGGTTTCTCAGGCTTGTCAGTTAAAAAAAAAAAAAGAAACAGAAAAAAATTGACAATTGTATTTATGGAGTACAATGTGATGTTTTGATACATATACATACATTATGGAATGCTTAAAACAAACTAATGGAACATACCACTTTTATTTTTTTAAAGTAACTACTACACACATAGCTTGTATTTTTTATATATACATACACAGTTTTTTTTGGTAGAGACAAGGTCTTGCTCTGTCGCTTGGACCAGTGTGCAGTGGTGTAATCACAGCTCACTGCAGCCTCGAGCTCCTGGGCTCAAGTGATCCTCCCATTTCAGCCTCCTGAGTAGCTGGGACTATGAGCACACACCACCACACCCGGCTAATTTTTTTTTTCTTTTTCGTAGAGACAGGGGTCACAGTATGTTGCCCAGGCTGGCCTCAAACTCCTGGCTCTGACTGATCCTCCTGCAGGCAGGAGCCAATGCACCCGGCCTTATAGTTTTATTTGACAACACTGATCAAAAAAATTTAAAGGAAACTCTACAAATAATATATCACTAACTGATAAGGAAAAAAATATCTATATACATTATTTTTTCCTACCCTATTTTTCCGAGGTGTTAAGAAAATGGTATCGTGCAAAAAGGCTTAGAACTGGAAACGGGAGTCTTCTCAAGTTCTACGTACAACTCTGTGATTATCTGATTTATGTGACCTTAATAAGTCACTTGGCTTCCCTGGATTTAAGTTTCCCGACCTTTTTTTTTTTAATTCAAAAAACTCAACAAAAATTTTATTAAGCTCCTGTGTTTTACAAAGCATTTTTTTATTACTGCAGATCTTGAGCTTACAACGAAACTGGAGGTGGGATCCAAACATACTACGAGTATACAGAAAAAATAAAGAGTGCCCCAAACAAGGAGACAAGCCGCTGCAACTGCTCGGCATGTGCCCGTGTCCACACAGTTTAAAGGAGGAAGAACACCTTAAAAGAGTTGGGGAAAACCCCAGCACTTACCACACTGCTTCTAACTCTAAAACTCTATTCTCTTAAAAAACTATGATGTGGCTCAGTGATAACATGGGATGGTGATACTTGGTCAAGTTCTCCCTGTGAGCACAATGACACAGTAGGAAGTAAATGACATGCCATAATGGGGTTCTGTTTTACTGGAAGAAACAACTCTGCAGTACAGGTCAAGCTCAACCAGGTCCAAATAATCTCCAGAAAGCACTTTTTTTTTTTATAAAAGGTAACTTTTGGTGATAGGCACACGAGAAAAGTGGTTTATTCTTTAGCAGAAACCACTCAGCCCGTTAGGCTAGAAGTCTGATAGACTAGCCACAGCACTCCTCCTGAAACCGAGCGCAAGACAAACACACCAGCTGCTTCTCCCCTCCCCCATCTTTAGGGGTAATGGTTTACTACGACTGAGAGACCAGACTCTCTTATTTCAGTGGTACTTCCAGCAACTGTGCACGACAACTACTGCATTTAGCTCACAAACTCACAGAAGAAAAATCCATCCTGAAAGTAAATCTACAATTATGTCATGTCATATAAATAATCTGAACTTATACCCAAACTCAAAGAACTCTACACACACAAAGGACTCGCTCACAGCACTCCTTGAAGAGGCAGAATTATCACCATTTTAAGGGTAGAAAAAAATTGAGGCACAAGCACTGAATTTACCCGTTTTTTATTTTTATTTTTTTTTGTTGAGACAGAGTCTCACTTTGTTGCCCAGGCTAGAGTGAGTGCCGTGGCATCAGCCTAGCTCACAGCAACCTCAGACTCCTCGGCTTAAGCGATCCTCCTGCCTCAGCCTCCCGAGTAGCTGGGACTACAGGCATGCGCCACTATGCCCGGCTAATTTTTTCTATATATAGATTTTTAGTTGTCCATATAATGTCTTTGTATTTTTAGTAGAGACGGGGTCTCGCTCTTGCTCAGGCTGGTCTCGAACTCCTGACCTCGAGCGATCCACCCGCCTCGGCCTCCCAGAGTGCTAGGATTACAGGCGTGAGCCACCGCGCCCGGCCCGTTTTTCCTGAGATAAGAAAATTTAATAGCATAAAGTTTGTTAGGAAATAAATACTATAGGTTTAAAAAAAAAAAAAAAAGCCTAACCTATGGTTCGAGCAGCCCAGATTCCTCTCTGCTAATGGCAGGAAAGGATTTCTGACAGGATGCTACTGTTCTCCCAGACAGTAAGTGTAAAACACCAGGGGTGCACTCCAAATCACCCCTGTTTCCCTTACTCTATTAAATAGCTGTGAATGTCATGGAAATCTTTTATAGCTTGTTCTTATTCTCAATCTGATGTTTCAGTCCTAAGGTCGGAATTTTCTCACGTCTCCTAAAAACGATTAGAACTTCTCGTGTGTCCCAAATAGTTCTCCAGCTAATTTAAGGCCTATCCCCCAGTTTTATTATTCTGGGATTGGGTGGATGTTTACCCCTCTCAGCTCCTCTACACTCGTCTCCTTCCCGGAGGGAAGGGCCTACGGGCGGGCAAGCAGCACGGTAGGGCGGGAGCCGCCGGGGCGCAGGCTGGGAGCCGTCTGCAGCCCCGGTCAGCCTCTTCCTACCCGTGCATCTGGAAAAGCCACTCAACTTCTCTGGACCTCGCAGGCTCAAAGAAAGAACGAAAGAACGAACGAAGGAACGAAGGAGAAAAAGAAAAAGTTGGACAAGATGATCTGGAAGTTCTCATCCAAATCTGAAATACTTTTTGCTGTGACCTGTTCCCCGGCAGCTTGCTCACTTAGATAACCCTTTCTGGTTTTCCTCCCACTCTGTCACGCGCTCCTTGGTAGGAGGACTTATAAATCAACCTGAGCTCCAAGAAGCGTGTACTACGGCTTTACACGACACTAAGATTTTTATCTCGAACCCGAAGCGACTGCCGAAACCGCGGGCCCACCCGCACCGAGGAGCTGTCCAGGAGACACGCGGGACCGGCGGGCGGGGCCGGGACACGCACCCCGCGCGGTCCTGTCCCTAAGTCACACCCGGAAAACACTTTCCGAGAAGCACCGGCTGGCACCGGCACCGCCACCGCCACCGCTCCGTCTCCCGGACTCAGAGCCACCGCGGCGCTCCCGGGTTGAGGCACAATCTGCGAGACGCGAAACAGGGGCAGGTTCTCCACGCGCAGCCAAGACGACGGAGAACGAACCAGAAACTAAATTCTTCCAGTGGCTCAGGGTGTCACGGAGGCCCCTCCAGCCCCGCGCCCACTACCCCGCGCACGGCGGGCACAGGCCGGGCTGCGCGGAGCAGGCCCTGGAGGGCGTGGAGGGAAGCGGAAGGCGAGGGGTCTCGGGGCCGGGGCCGCCCAGCGAAAGAGGAGCGGGCGCGAGGGAGGACGGACGCACAGCCCCGGCCGGGGGGCGGGGCGGGCGCGGGGAGCCGTCCGGGGGCCGGGCCGGGCGGGGACAGGGAGGGCGCGGGGCGGCGCCGGCGGCGGTGGCAGCGGAGGCGGCCCCGGGCGCGGCGACGGTGCCTCTCGGCGAGGCAGCGCGTCCCGCCCTCAGGTCCCGGTCCCGGCCCCGGCCCCGGCCCCGGCCCCCCCGGCCCCCGAGCCCGCGGCCTTTCACGACGGCCGCCGCCTACTCACCGGCCGCGCGGCGCGGGGCGCGGGTCCCTCGCTGACTGGCCTACCGCCCGCGCCGCCGCCGGGCTGCGTCAGGACGTGCGCGCGCCCGCCTTTGTCTACGCCGCGCGCGCGCCCCCGCGCCCCGGCGCGCGCGCGCAAGGGCCTGGCGGGCTGCGGGGTCCGGGCATGCGCCGCGGTGGGCCTGGCGGGCTGCGGGCCGGGCCGGGTCGCGCGCGTAGTCCGGTGGCCGGAACCGTTCGACTCCTCGGGCTCCGTTTGTGTACGGCGGGATTCTGCGCGCAAAAGCTCAGCTCGAGGCCTGCCACGCTCGAGAAATGTCAGCTGACGTCACTGTTACCATCCTCATCTTCATTGTCGTCGTCCCTGAGTCTCGCTGTGCCTTATTCGTCGAAGGAAGACGTGCGAGGCGTTGGTGTAGACCGCAGCTCCCCAGGCCACCCAGCTTGGAGCTCCACGTCGCCCCCAGCCGAGCGTCTCCCCTAAGACTGGTGCTTCTTAAAAAAACTTTCACCTTCCTTTTTCCTGTTCTTAAAAGACAACTGCCGCCAGTGCCAAGCCCTGGGCATAGGTCACTCCCAGCACTGCTGTCGGTTTGTCATTCTGTGCTAAAAGTGCAATCTGATAATACCATCTTTAGGGCAAAGTCCGCATTCTTAGACCTTAAAATCTGTGTCTAAGAATGATAGCTTTGCTCCAAGACACTGGACCACTTGTCCCCACTAAATGTTACCACACCCATTTGGGACTTACTACACTTTTATTAACTCAATAGTTTATTCATTCATCGAGCCCTTGTTACATTCCCAGCCTTTTTAGAGGATCCCAATGATATGAGGTTGGACAATGCATGGCCATGTCTCATCTTCAACTAGATTCAATTCCCTAAGAGAAGAAACTCACACATTCGTATGTCCTTCACAGGGCTAGGCATACGGTTTCAACGTCGCCACCGGCCTCTTCCTGCTCTCTGGGTTCTTATATCTGGTCCCCAGAACAAGTCCAAGGCTGAAAACGGCCCACCTGTCTGCTCCGCCCTCGGGGCGCTCCGGCTTCTGTTTCTCACAATTCTCACCATCTACTGCAGTGCTCTGCACGTCTTGAACTGCAAAAAGGTTTCACACATATTAGAGGCTCAACAAAAAATAGTGCTGATTCTTTGCCCAATGAAATATTATACTCGGTTGTTGGGTGTCAACACAGGTGCACACAAGCCTGTGAGAGTACACACAGGTTCACTGGCACGTTCTCTAAACTTCTTTAGTGCAGGAGGACAAACTTCTCTCTGAAGAGGAGGCCAACATGCAAAGTTTTGTTTGTGAAGGTCAATGATCTGGGCAGATCTTTGTTACACTTTGATTCTAGGTACAAGGAATATAAGTGGGGCAGGTAAATAAGTAAGGCTTGGAAATGTTGACACAAAGCAGATGTCCCTGTAGAGAAGGCCACCGCCCATAGCATGGCCAGGCTTATATCCAACACTGAATTTTTTGTCACTGTGGGAATTTGGACTGTCTTCAGATTATTGTTGAAGGTATCTTTGCATTCTAGAATGAAAATATTCTCCTACTACAGAAACTGACCAGCCGGGCGCGGTGGCTCACGCCTGTAATCCTAGCACTCTGGGAGGCCGAGGTGGGCGGATCGTTTGAGCTCAGGAGTTCGAGACCAGCCTGAGCAAGAGCGAGACCCCATCTCTACTAAAAATAGAAAGAAATCATATGGACAGCTAAAAATATATATAGAAAAAATTAGCCGGGCATGGTGGCTCATGCCTGTAGTCCCAGCTACTCGGGAGGCTGAGACAGAAGGATCCTTGAGCTCAGGAGTTTGAGCTTGCTGTGAGCTAGGCAGACGCCACGGCACTCACTCTAGCCTGGGCAACAGAGTGAGATTCTGTCTTAAAAAAAAAAAAAAGAAAGAAACTGACCAATTTTAAAAACCTCATGAAGGGTGGTCCATTATAAGAAGGAGATTGCAGTGGTTAAGTTCCAGTGAGAGGTTTAACAGCCTGTACCCTATTCTAATGTTGAACTCATTTCTCAAAATGCGCCTCTACAATCACTGTTTCTTGTGTCTGTGGCACACAGTGCGACGCACTTGGGAAGATACTCCTTCCCCAGGAGGGTAACACCATGTGTGCGCCGCACGACTCCTCTTCCCTCCGCGTCATTTCACGTGTGCAAAGCCTTTGACTTTCATTAAGAGGTGAATCCACAGCTGTTTACTCACAACCAGCAACATCAATGCTCACTTCCAAGCACCAAGAGAAAAAAACGCAATAAAGCAAAAGAAATGTTATATATTTTTTTAAGTTTTTAATTGCAGTAAAATACATATAAAATTTACCATCTTGACCATTTCTTTCTTTCTTTTTTTTTTATTTTACTTGAGACAGAGTCTCACTCTGTTGCCCAGGCTAGAGTGCGTGGCGTCAGCCTAGCTCACAGCAACCTCAAACTCCTGGGCTCAAGCGATCCTCCTGCCTCAGCCTCCCGAGGAGTTGGGACTACAGGCATGTGCCACCATGCCCAGCTAATTTTTTCTATATATATTTTCAGTTGTCCAGATAATTTCTTTCTATTTTTTTAGTAGAGACGGGGGTGTCACTCTTGCTCAGGCTGGTCTTGAACTCTTGAGCTCAAACAATCCTCCCACCTGGGCCTCCCAGAGTGCCAGGATTACAGGCGTGAGCCACCGCGCCTAGCCTTATCTTGACCATTTCTAAGTGTACAGTTCAGGAGTGTTAAATACATTCACATTGTTGTGAATCTTCAGAACTTTTTCATCTCAAAAAACTGCAATTCTATACCCATTAAACAGAACTATCCGTTTCTCCTCCCCCTACCCCCCAGTAACCAGCATTCTACTTTCTGTTCATAGGAGTTTGACTGCTCTACCTCATATAAGTGAAATCAGTATTTGTCTTTTTGAGACTGGCTTATTTCACTTAGCATAATGTCTTCAAGGTTCACCCACGTTGTAGCACATGGCAGAATTTCCTCCCTTTTTAGGGCTAATGTTCCACTGTGTGAGGAAAAGTCCCCACAGAGCTGAGCAGTCATGATGTGTGACTTCACCCAGGGCCAGACTGCAGACTTCAGGAGGCCTTCCAGCTGTGTGACCAAGTGGGATGGCAAGGTCCTGTCCAGCCAGTGTGGGGACATGGTGGCTGTACATCTGGTGGGACCAGAACCCCACCAACACCGAGGTGCTGGAGGGCCTGGGGACACCCAAGAGTGAAGAGATGAATTTGGAGGTGCTGGACTTTGAGCACGTCCTGCCCATGCTGCAGGCTGCAGCCCCGAACAAGGACCAGGGCACCCAGGAGGATCATGCTGAAGGCCTCTGGGTGTGTGACACGGGCCCTGAAATCTGGCGTGTCCTTGTCACGCTGGGTGAGAAGATGATGGAGGAAGAAGTAGAGATGTCAGTGGCGGGGCACAGGGACAGCCCTGGTGGTATCAGCTATGAAGAGTTCGTCCATACAGCGCCGAGGGGCTGATGCCCTTCCCCGTGAGACTGTGTCTAGCCTGAGGGCCTCCCAGGCCCTCTGCCCACAGCACCTTTCCTATCTTGTCTCTCTTGGATGATGTTTGCTGTCAGCATTCACCAAATAAAGTGCTCCCTGTGCCCCTCCTAAAAAAGTTCCGCTGTCTGTATACACCGCATTTTCTTTACCCGTGTGTCGATGGGCATGTGGGATCTTGTTTTGGATTCTTTTGAATATATACCAATATATTCCATGATATGGAATTGCCGGATCATATGGTAATTCTATTTTTAATTTTCAGAGTCTGGAGTTGGGAGGAGAGATCCGGCTAGTGACATAAATTTGAGAGGCCTCAGAGTGTGGATGAAACACATGTTGGATGAGGTTAATATAATACAAGAAAGCTCGGACGTAACTCAAGACTTCACCGTTGGGAGCAAAGTGGAGAAGACAGGTCGTTTCAGTCTGGATCCACATCAGGGTCCTCAGCTTGAAAACAGACCCACTTTTGCCAATTCATGGCAGGATGATCTGGTGATGGGGACTCAAACCTACAAGAGACACTGATAAAAAGAGAAGGCTTAGTTATTAATTTGGGTGGATGATTGGAAATGCAAAATTAACTGGAATGATAGAATTGATAGGTCAGCTTATTACCAGCAGGAAACCAAATCACCATCAGTAGGTTGTTTGTTTGCTATAAAGTTTTTTAAAAAGAAAAGAAGGTAATGTACACTCCCAGGGCTCTGGCAATGTCCTCTGCCCGCAAAGCTCCCCCTGCACCTGCCAAGCAGTTGGTAAAAGCTGGCTGAGCAGAACATTCTCTTGGATGAACAAGGTAAACCTTTCCTTTGCCCAACTCTCCATCTTCCAAGATTCACTCCCACCCGCCATGACCACCCCTGCTGAAACAATGCCTGCCTTCCTGGGCTTCTCAAGGAAAGAAAAGAGGAGCTCCTATTTTTTTTTTAATAATTCAAAAAGTCTAGTAGAAACCACACATTTACCTGAAATAAGGCCATTGGAGCTGACTAAATGTAATTTTTGGCAAATATCTACTCATATTTTAGGGACGCACTTCAGGGATCAACCCCAACAGAGAGTTTTCTCTGATTCCCCCCAGGGGCTCACTCTCTGACACTCTCTGGGTGCCCCTGACGGTGTTTACTTTTATTATTTATTGCTAGGTCTGGCTGGTCCCTCCCTCAACTGGACTGTGAATTTTGTTTTATTCATCTTTCTATTTCCAACTGGCGTATAGTAGTTGCTCAATAAATGTTTACTGAATGAGTGAAAACTACATGATGACTACCAATATTTCCAAAATTGACAGTTTTAACAGAAAAAGGGGCAACAAACACAATTGTGCTATTTACAAGATGAGGCTTTTATAAAAATGTCAAATATTAATTCAAAGTGCACTCCAGGCAGTGTGGTCTGGCAATGAGACACAAATGTGAAATTCAAAGATGAACAGTGAGCAGCATCGTTTTTCAGTTCTGTGAGTGATCTCTGTGGTTGCATGTGCAACTTCGTTTGGAGATAATGTCGAAAGGCTGGATCCCAGACCCTCTCTAAGTGTGCCACCCGACCCACCTGGTCTTCCAGGACTTCCCCTGCCTGTGCTAGCCCTTGACCTGTTGTGTTTTCTGTGATGTGCATGACGAGATAGATTTCAGAAACTCTAGTTTCATTAGAAATGGATCACCACACATTCTAGGAGTAGGTCAGCTTTCCAGCCGGCTACTAATGTTTTGTGTTGATTTTGACCAGCTGTAATTTGAGAGCGACCCCAATTCTGACAGCCTTAACGGAGTCGGGGCCTCTGGAAGGTGCAAGAGGTTGGGAGAGGGAGGAAACAGAGGTGCTTACAATGGCATCCCTTATCAGCCGAGGAAGCCGCAGCTGTGCTCACGCTGCCCCTTGAAGCCTGTGTGTTTGGCTACTTCTGTCTCTGCCCTGTTATTAATAATTGCCTGGCAGACTGCCCTGGCTGGTTTACACAGAGACTCAGGGCAGGCCCTTGAGAAGAAAAAATAAATAAAGCAAATGTTGCTCACTCAACCTGTCATTGGCACAAACAAATGAAGCCCAAGAAGTCAAGGATCGGAAGAGATAAAGATTATAAAATATATTTTGATTTAAATTTGTCTTCTATGAATACTAATCTGAGAGAATGAAGGATCTCTGAAAAGAAGTTAAAATCTTCCAATGTCTAAAGCTCTCAGAATACTGTAAACTGCAGCGAGAGGCATGCCTCGCACAAACGCTCCTGCATCATTCCAGCCTGGACGTCCTGCTGGCCGGGGCCGGCCAGCCCGGGGCCAGCAGTGTCCGGGGCTGGGCTGTCCTCGCCTTCCCAGACCCCGGGGGAGGCAAACAGTTCAATGCACTTTCAATCCCCGCCATAAGCACACGTCGGGGAAGAACGGGGGCTGGGCAAGAGTCAGGCTTCTGGGTCTAGGTAAATCGCACTCAAAAGAGCACACTAAAACTTCAAAAACAAGTGGTTTTGTTTGTTTGTTTGTTTGTTTTATAGCATACCTATTTTGAGGTGGACAGAGACAGAATTTCCAAGACAAAATCTTACGTGCTAAAGAGGGGAAAAGAGTGCTCATAACATGAACCGTTGAAGATGCTTTAATGGACATTTCTTTTGGCGTAAGTTGAAGAAGCAAGACCATTTCAAGTGAGCAGGAAACCAGCCCTTCCCAGATGGAGAGGGAAGGAAGGAAAAGCGATGTTCTGTGCAAAGCCCTGTGCTGGGCGGCTCCTGCCTGCCCACCTGCCCACCTGCCCACCTGCCCGCCTGCCTGCCCATCCGCCCACCTGGTAGGAGGGATCCGGCCTCTCCACCGCGCGGTTCTCCGACTCTTTGCTAGACCTTTCCAGTAGTTACACACAAACGCTTTACTTGCTTACATTGCCGCCGTTTCCCCACCGCATTCTAGCATCTTCCTAAGGGCGTCGCCGTCCCCTGCGGCGGGTTCGGGCCGAGGAGAGAGCGAGGACAGTCCCAGGAGAGGCCGGAAGCGGAGCCGGGCAAAGGGCAGGCGGGGCGCCCCTGCGCTCGGCCTCCCGGCCCGGCGGCGCCGGTTCCCGTCCGCCCGCTGCGGCGCGCGCCCCTGATGGAGAAGCGCGGCTGGACGGTGCCCGCAGGGCCGGGGGCTTAGCGAACCGGCGTCTGGAAGGCAAAGCTGCGGCGCCACCTCCGCGAGGCCGAGCGTGAGCACGAGGCGCTCGGCGGCAGGAGCCGGGCAGGAGGGGGAGCGCGTCTACACGGCCTGGCCCCGCCAACCCCGCGGGACCCGCATCTGCACTGCCTGACCCCGCCGGCCCCGCAGGGACCCGAGTCTGCAGGCGCCTCCGGACGCCCCGCAGCCCCGCCTGGGCTGGAGGAGGCCGGATCGGGACGCTGTGCTGGGACCGCAGTGCGAGACCCTCTGGGCCTGCAAAGCCACTTGCTTCTTGGGGCGCTGAGGCCGCAGTGCGGACGGTGGCGTTGGGACCTGCGGCCGAGGGGAGGCTGCTCCGAGCAGGGCAGGAGGGCCCGGCCTTGCCCTGGACCCTCTCCCTGGCTCGTCCCGTGTCCGGTGAAACCGGGTCAGACCCGGCGAGGCGAGGGGGCTGTGGGATGGGAGCCACGCGACACGC
Organism: Eulemur rufifrons; assembly: GCF_041146395.1. NCBI lineage: Eukaryota > Metazoa > Chordata > Mammalia > Primates > Lemuridae > Eulemur > Eulemur rufifrons. The sequence continues at coordinate 25,248,648 of NC_090994.1, read as the reverse complement.
ACTTCCCGGAGCCCGGTTCGCTCACCGCTCTCAGCGTTGGGCAGCAGTGTGGCAGGGGCGTCACTATTCATTTGGCCCCACTGCCGAGGCACTGGCCCCTCGGCGCGGCCATTCCGAACATCGAACATCGTAGGCTGGGGAAAAGGATGAGGATGTGACAAGGAGCGAGACTCAGCAGTCCCAGCCACTCCGAGGGCCGAGGCGAGCCCAGGAGTTCTGTTCTAGGCTGGGCAACACAGAGAGACTTTGTCCCTAAAAAATATAAAAAAATTGCTCTGGAATGTAGCTCACACCTGTAAACCCAGCACTCTGGGAGGCCAAGGTGGGAGGATCACTTGAGCTCAGGAGTCCGAGACCAGTCTGAGCAAGAGCGAGACCCCGTCTCTACTAAAAATAGAAAAATTAGCCCAGCATGGTGGTGCCCACCTGTAGTCCCAGCTACTCGGGAGGCTGAGGCAGGAGGATCATTTGAGCCCAGGAGTTTGAGGTTGCTCTGAGTTAGGCTGACGCCAGGGCCCTCTAGCCAGGAGTGAGGCGTCTAAATAAATAATGAATAAATAAAAATAAAAATAAAAATAAAATATGCATGAATAAATGAATACATAAATACATTTACATAAATAAATGAATAAATACACATATACACACATAAATAAGTACATACATACACACATAAATACATGCATGCATAAATACATAAATATGTACATGCATACATACATAAATACAAAAACATACGTGCATAAATACATGCATAAATGCATACATGCATAAATTTGTGCATGCATAATTGCATGCATAAATATACCCATGCATAATTACATGAATAAACACACACGTGCATAAATGCATTTATGCATAAGTGCATGCATAATTACATAATGCATAATCACACAATACATACATGCATAAATACACAGATGCATGCACAAATACATGCATACATACATGCATATGTGCATAATGACATACACACATGCATAATGCATAAATGCATGCATAAATGCACAATGCATAATTACATACACGCATACACGCACAAATACATACATACATAAATATGTATGTATGTACATACATACATATTTACACACATGTGAATAATTACACACATAAATATACACATGCATAAATACATAACTAACTAACTAAATAAATAAACAACTAACTAACATAAAGTAATGAAAAACAGTGTGACTCAGACATTTTGCCCCTGACCTAGGCAGCCTTAGGGATCACTCTGGGGTCACCACAGGTTTGCGATCAGGAGAGGGGGGACAATGACGAACCTGGAAACCCTCTGGGCTGCGAAGCAGGCAGGCTTTGAGGCAGGAGAAGCTTCCCAGCATAGGCAGGTGGAATTTCCCAGGGGTTCCCAACATGCTGATCTTTTCTCTGCCTCTCCCGGAACTGAGTAAGCTTTGCTGCTTCCCTGACGCTGGCACAGCTACCCACTGTTTGGCCTCTTCTCCACACCTCGTGGCTTTTCCTCTTCACACTTCTGTTTCCGTGTCAGTGCTCTCTGTATCCCTGTGTGTGGCAGCCAAGGAGAGAGAGGGTCAGGGGGCGGCGGGGGGGGGGGGGAATTGTCTATACAGAAAGCTCCTATAGGGGTCCTACACACGTCTCTGGTTCCATTGGTTGTGGCCAGAGTGACAGGGTCATGCGATACAAAGGCTTGCATAAGGAATGCCACCCGGTGTGCTTGTGAGCTCTGTAGCCCATGCTGGACATGGTCAGACTGTCTCTAGGGGGACCAACCCTTTCCGGGCTCTTCTTTCCTCTGATACCCTTCTTGGGCTCTGCAGACCCACGCCACTTTCTCTACCCCAAGTCCACAGCCCTCTGCCTTTTTCACTTTATGCCTCTTCCTTAGATAACCTTATGCAGATTAAACGCTTTCATATGCTGAGAACTCCAAGTCTGTATCTTTAGCCCAGACCTTTCTCCTGTGTTTCAGACTCCTTAGAGAATCCCTTCCCTCCCCTTCCCTTCCTTTCCTTTCTTCTTTTTTTTTGGCAGGGTCTCACTCTCTTGCCCAGGCTGGAGTGCAGAGGTGCAATCACAGATCACTGCAGCCTTGAACTCCTGGGCTCAGCCTCCTGGGTAGCTGGGACTACAGGTGTGCGCCACCACACCTGGCTGATTTTTAAAATTTTTCATAGAGGTGGGGTCTCGCTATATTGCCCAGGCTGGTCTCAAACTCCTGGGCTCAAGTGATCCTCCTGCCTCAGCCTCCCCAAGTTCTAGGATTAGAAATGTGAGCCACGACACCTTGCCTAAATTTTAAATTTAATATGAAGTTAAGCATAGTGTTTTTCTAATTTTTAAAAAGCCCCTTGTTATCTGCCTGTTTATTATTCCTAATATTCTTTATCTGTATTTTTTTTTTCATGGTCAGACTTGAGGTTTTCTTATTTATTTGTTATTCAATTTGTTGAGTATATTGATTTCCTTATTTAATTGATTATTTTGTTTTCATTTTATGATTTCCCCTTTTATTTTTCTACTGTTTCTACCTTCTTCAGTGGAATGCTGTTTCCTTTATTTTTAATTGTTTGTGTTTCCCAAAAAAAATGCCTTTAAGATTGTATATTTTCCGCAGAGAAAACCTACACGTTTTAATACACCCTGCCCTTATTGCCATTTATTTCTAAATAGGCTGTAATTTGCATATTTGTTTTCTCTTTGACACAAGAATTATTTTTAAGAGTGTTTTTGAGATCTCTCCGAGATTATACCGGGGGAGGGCATCTTTCTGGTGTTGTCTTTGAGTTGCATGCGGGTCTCGTCCTCCTCCCTGGCTCGCATACGTAACAGACACATGCGGAGCCCTGCGAGTGCAGAGCCCGTGTTTGGTGCTGGGGCACGAGGGGAGCGAAACTGCTCGGGGTGCTGACCGCAGGGAACTTGCTCTCCAGGATTCAGAGGACGGGATCTTTATGACCTGTGTTTTGGGGAATTTACTGAAATTTTCTTTGGTGGCTAGTATGTGATCACATTTTCTAAAAGAAAAAGAAAATGTTTTCTCAGTTTGTTAAAATGAAGTTCTCTCATTTCTCACGTCTCAGGAGACTTGAACACTCTTCAAGTCTCCTAGGATGACTGTGTTTTTTCTCAAATTCTTATATTTCTAACAGTTTAGGCTTCATACATTGTAACACTAACTTGTTTGGTGTGTGAAGGTTCACTACTGTTATATCTTCTTGGTGATTTTTATCTTATATCAATGGATGATAAACCTCTTTATCCTATTTAATGCTTTTGCCTTGAAATTTATGTTGATTTTTCTATTTGACACACTTATTTTGCTTTGTTAATGTTAGTCTTCTATAACTGTGTTTATTTGTCTATTATCTGCTTTTCTATTATTTTAGGTGTGTGGTTATTTTGAAGGAATGGAAAGTAGCTGGTTTGTTTTTCTAGATTTCTCTTCTTTTTCTCTTGTTTTTTGTACTTTCAATAAAGCTCTAGGTTTTCAATCAACCATCACTGGATAAGAGCTGTCTTTCTCTATTTCTGCGGGCTGACGCCAAGCATCTAGCCTGGCGTGATAGAGACTAAAAGAGCAGTTGTTTAGACAATCACTTAGGACCTCTTTTTGTCAGGATTGTGTGTGTTTATCCTGCACACCTAAACCCTTGCAAAGCTGGCTAAATACACAAACACACACATGCATGAACCCATATGTAAAAGTTGCCAAGATTATAAAAATCTTTCACCCACAAAGACATCTTGGGTTGGACGAACACATTCAACCCAAGTTAGAACTGGAAATGATCTACCACAAACTAAATAGCCTTCTCACTTCACAGTGGGACCAGGCAGTTGGGCCTGCTGTGCCTTCATAGGAGCCGTGGGAAGGGTTCAAGGCCACGACATATTTCTGCCGGACAAACAGAGTAGTGGCAGGGAAAGGTAACTGATTTTCCGAGTCCATAGGGCTGGATTCCAAGCTCGGTCATCCTGCCCACGGTGACGGTGGAAAAGCTGAAGCTTCTACCTCTGCAGATGGGACGGTGACAGGTCCACGCATTGTTGCAAGTGGATGAAAACGATCATGATTAACAATTTATATGTATGTGGTATTTTAGAGTTCTCAGAAATCTTTTGATACCTCATTTCACTTTTTCCTTACACCAACCCTGTTATGGTGGTATTATTATTATTGTTATTGTTTACAGATAAGAAAGTAATTTCTTCAAGGCTGAGTTAATCAAAATGCAGATTCTGAACTTGAGCCTAATTTTCTTACTCCAAATCCCGATCATTTCATTGTGCCCTGCTCCTTGTGAAAACATTACGAACAACAAAACGCCCCTCAGGAATGTGAGTTGTTAATGTTAGTTCTCTGAAAGAGGCATGGCTCTGCAGAAGACCGCTCGCTGCAGGTGGATTGAAACCTGGAGGAAACTGGAGGGGTTGTCTTTGCAAGTGTTGGGCCAGCGACTGCTTACACTTTTCAGGACAAAAAAATATCTATTAATTTTTTGACATTTCTAAGACCAAAGCTTCTACGCCTCCTTGAGTAGACCCTTCCAGTGTTCTGTTTGCTTTTTCTTCCTGATGCAACATAGGTTTCTTTCCTCTTCACAAACAGTTCCGGGTGTGGCCGTTTCGGTCACTTTTCTGACTCTTTTGCCCTCTGTATTCCCGAGTGTGCGGACTTACGCTGTACAAAAGCAGCTTGAGTTTTACAAGATTCCCAGTTTCTGTTCGGTGCTTTCCTCCTATTTGGGCACACACAATTTGGGTCTTTCAACATTCATTAAGCAAAACACAGCTTGCTTAATTCCTTCCTTCTTCCTTCCAACTAAGTAGTTTCCTAACCCTTCCCTCCTGAACTTTTCACCCCACAAAACTAAGTTGTCCCATAAAAGCCAGGATCACATTGGATCAGCAGCTCTAGTTCCTGCCTCTAAGCACCAGGTGCAAATTGGCGATCGTGCCCACACTCCTGGCTGTTCTGGTTAACTCACTAGAATCCAGCAGTTCAAGTTTAAAGGTCACCGGAGCCCGAGGTGGGTGGCGCGAGCAGCGCGGAAGGCCAGCTCACCTGGCAGAGGACGGAGCTGTAAGGCTGGTGGCGGGCACCCCTCCCCTCCCTCATGGAAAACGAAGAAGCCCACGAGACCTGCCGAGGACAATGCCTGCAAGGCCCAGCTAAGTTAAGGGACGACCACACCTGGATGGCTACCCTGATAGGAGTCTCGGTTCCTGGAGTCCACACATGCCACCGGCCCCTCCTATTTCTCAATACCCACCCTAAAACTGCAAGGGACAATTCCTTGCTCTCCCCACCATAAATCTTCCTGCCAAAGAAACCCCTACCCCCTGCCCTAAAAACATATATAAACCCACTCAGACTTCTAGGCAATGTGACTTCTCGGGTCTCTCTCTCTTCTGGGACCTGAGAATCTCGCCCGGGCCCCCCTTTCTTGGGACCCGTTACCCTCACCCAGGAGCACCCCAATAAAGCCTCTTTACTTATCCCTTTCAACTCTGCTCATCTTTCTCTGGCGCCGGCCACTCCATAAAGACTTACAGGAGCTACATCATTCTCAGAGTCTCCCAGGACAGACTGTCTGTGGGTCTCCAGACTGTCTGGTCCACTCTTTTACTTCTTGGTTGCCAAGGAGCTCACCTCATGTTCAGAGTGCATTCCTTTTGACATACGTAGTTTATTCTTGTTTGGCCCTTTTTTAAGATGAATAACTGTTTAGCATTCTCCTAAAAATTCTTCAATTTTTAAAAACATATTTACTTGTTTTTCTGTGTTCCCCTGTTTAGGTGAACACAGCCCTTTCCTCAGTAGGCCTGTTTTCTACACATTTTATCATTTTGCTCAATCATTTAACTCTGACGTTACGAAGGAAGCATACACACCAACATTTTAGTGGTGGTTATTTTAGGATGGTGAGATTTTAGGTGATGTTTATTTTCTTCTCTCAGCTTTTCTTTCCATTTACAGTGACATATATATTTTAGTCATAACTAGTTATTTAAAATTAGAACTAAAAGCTATAGTAAGCAAAACAGTGTGGTTTCCACCCAGAACATATTAATAGACTACTAGGAACAGCAGCCAGAAGCACGCAGGCGCACACGCCACGCACACGACAGTTGGCAGCAGTAAAGTCAGGAGGAGAGAGTGGACTGGTCGGTGAGAGACGGCGGGTTAACTGGCTATCATTCGGAAGAAGGTTCCATTCCTACATCACACCATAGCCCCAAATTAATTTTTGGTGGATTAAATACCTAAATGTGAAAAGCGAAACTTTAAAATTTTGGAAGAAAATATTAGAAAATATATTTATGTCCTTGAGATAAGAAAAAAACTCCTTAAGTAATACACAAGAATCACAAACCATACAGAAAATCGACTACATTCAATTGGCTACTTTTGCACAATAAAGAACCCAAGAAGAAAAGCTGAAAGACACAGGACAGGCTGGGAGAAGTTATCTGCAATGCACGTGACCAACAAAGGATCAGTATGTACAGTATATAAAGCATACCTCTACAATCCTACTTATCCTACAGCTATCCCTACACATGAATGAAATAACCCACATACAAGTGTATTCAATGTAGCAGTGATCACAGTAGCAGGAGTTTGGAAACAATTCAAGTAATCATCTCTAGGGAACTTTTAAAGTAAACTATGGCGCATCCCGGCAATGAGAGTCTATGCAGCTGAAAGAAGATCAAAGACATGGTCTCCATGGAATGTACCCAGTGGAAAGGTCTGCAAGATGTATTGTTAGGTTATGACAAAAAGAAAACCAAAATCCAAAAAAGCCAACCAACCAGCAAAAAAGCTATGTTGTATTTTCTGTGGTTTTAAATGTGTTTGTAATATTTTATAATCATGTATAATAAAACATAAAGATGAAGCTAGGTTATTATGAATTATCTCTGCTTCATAAAGAGTCAAGGAGTCACTCGGTGACGTCCAGTGAGAGTGACATGGCCCAGCACTGATGATCAAGGTACAGGTGTTCGGTGATGGCAGAACTGCGTGGCATTACAGTTATGCAGTTCCCATAAATGGTAGGGTGGGCTGGGCGTGGTGGCTGACACCTGTAATCCCAGCACTCTGGGAGCTGGAGGCAGGGAGGATGGCTTGAGCTCAGGAGCTCAAGACCAGCCTGAGCAAGTGCAAGACCCCGTCTCAACTGAAAATAGAAAAATTAGCCGGGCGTCATCGTGCAAGCCTGTAGTCCCAGCTACTTGGGAAGCTGAGGCAAGAGGATCACTTGAGCCCAGGAGTTTGAGGTTGCAGTGAGCTATGATGACACTCCAGCCAGGGCAACAGAGCGAGACTCGATCCCCCTCCCCCCCCAAATGGTGACGAGTGTAAATGACGTTTTCAGATATCTGCAACGACTGTAAATGTGGTAGGAAAATATGATTTCTGTTGGTGACAAAGTCACAAGATCTGATGATATTACTGTGGCTTGTTGCCTGGATTCATAACAGAAGGCCAGTCTAAGCTTCATTCCGAGGTCAGTGCAAAGAAGGAGGGAATTTTTTCTCAGCCAAGTCCCTGGATCCCCTGGGCTGCAGGACCCGTGAACCCCAGGTCGGGCACCGCTGCTTCAGGCTGTCAGAATCTCCGCTTGGTCTGTCCACGACCACCTGGCCTGGGCAAATGCTCTGGTCACCTCTCTCTCTCTCAGTCTTCTAGATCTTGCTGTGATAATTCCTCACTAGCTTGTTAGCTCTTTGATGTCTTTAGAAAAAATTCCTTTTTTGATTTCATCCAGTTTTTTATTGTCTGCAGAGAGAGAGCTGACCCCACTCCCCAGTCCGCCAATTGCCACAGCAGAGCTCCTGCCACCGCCACGTCCCACCCACCTGGATGTCTCCCCTGGCTCGCCAGCGCAGCCCTGGCTCCGAGCCCTGCAGTCTGGCCTCCTTTCTCCAGTCGACAGAGGCATTTTTCTTTCTTTTTTTTTTTTTTTGTTGAGACAGAGTCTCACTTTGTTGCCCAGGCTAGAGTGAGTGCCGTGGCGTCAGCTTAGCTCACAGCAACCTCAGACTCCTCGGCTTAAGCGATCCTACTGCCTCAGCCTCCCGAGTAGCTGGGACTACAGGCATGCGCCACTATGCCCGGCTAATTTTTTCTATATAGATTTTTAGTTGTCCATATAATGTCTTTCTATTTTTAGTAGAGACGAGGTCTCGCTCAGGCTGGTTTCGAACTCCTGACCTTGAGCAATCCACCCGCCTCGGCCTCCCAGAGTGCTAGGATTACAGGCGTGAGCCACCACGCCCGGCCGACAGAGGCATTTTTCTAAAGGTAAACCAGATGTCTAAAAACGGATCTTAGCTTTAAGATCTCTCAGCGGCTCCCAAATGTTTCAGTCCAAAATACAAAGCCTTCAGCACAACATACAGACTGCTGTAAGGCACGTCTGTTGACCTGAGTCTGCCACGAGACTCCTACAGATGGGGAACGGCCTCCCCCACGCCCCAGCTCTCATGTTCTGCACCTGCCATGCCCAGCTCCTTGGAGCTCCCAGAATCCTGCATGTGCCCTGGGGCTTCGTGCCTTGGCACGTGGCATTCCTGGCCCCATCCCTTCCTGGCCTGGCTCATTCCTGCAGTGCTCTGGGTCTCAGGCAGGACCTGTTCCAGGAGGCGACCGTGGTGCTTCCAGTCTGTGAGTCCTTCCTGCGTTGTTCCCCCGCGCCCGTGCCCATCCTTTGCAGAAGCACGCCGCCTGTGCTTGGTGTTCGTGTCGGTCTCCCTCACTGGACTCTACGCAGCTTTAAGCCGGAGCTTCCTTCTCCGCATGTGCAGCACGTCCCCCGGGGTCTGACCCCACGTGTGCGTTGACTACACTGAACCGTGTTCTACCGCGCACACTGCTGTGTTGACCGTGTCATTTACCTGACCTCGTCACTCTTTTATAAAAGTGCTTGAGTGACAGGACACTACAGCTCTTGCCTTCGGCACCACTCTCCGGGTGCCTCACTTGGCCATCTGTATTCCGTGAAAGGGGAACTTGATGTTACTTAGTCCTCCCCCAAGTTAGGGGGAGCTTTTAAAATTAAGGCAAACTAGAATAGTGAAACTGTAGGCATAAAAAGGAGACCAGAAACTAAGGAAAGGCACAGGGCAGGGGACGGGCAGTGAGTGCACCAAGAGGCTCTGGGTCCCCGTGGGGGGGCCCAAAGGGGCCAGCAGGACCCGTTTGTCTGCTAACGTGGGTCACAAAGTTTGAGACAAACTTTTATTTAAATTCTGAGAAGAATTTATCACATGGATCCTTATGCAGAAAACAAGGGATGTGTAATTAATGTCTTCAGGTGCATTAATAACTTTCAGAAGACACGGAGATGTTATTCAGGTGTTTCTCTGGTAAAAGCAAGGAACTCACACATTAATCCAGGGATGCTGGTTTGTGAATCAAGTTTGATACAGAAACAAAACTTGGGGAACCAAGAGGACTGGACGAAACCGCCCTCGGGCTCTCCTTTCATTCGTTAAACTGTTGACAAAACCGCGGTCAGCGGCCCCCTGCGGACTGAGAGTACACAGAGCGGGGACATCTCTCGCCGCTGTCGCTGTCGGAGCCCAAAAGGCTTCAGAGGCCGAAGACGGCAATGCCGATGATCTGCCAGAAAAGCGAGGCGTCTCACTCAGACCCGCGCCAAACCGCCTGTCTGCAGGTGGCGGCACACGCTGTGTCTGGTGACAAACGACGTCGGACGTGGCAGACGCCATCTTCCACGACGCTGTTTTCGCGACCTGTTCCGGACTGTGCGGGCCCCCTCCTCCCGGACTTCTGCACGCCTCGCTTAATTCCCCAAGGAGTTGCAGTGGGATTTTAATAAAGATAAAATTGTAAAACTGTAGGAATGAAAGGATTAGAAACTAGGGAAACAGAAGGGACAATTTCTTTTTGAGGTAACTCACAGGGTTGTCATGAGGGTTAAACAAGGAAATCCCTGGAGAGCAATTTGCCACCTAGGAGCAGCTCAGCGTCCACCTGTCTCCTTCACTCTTTCCTGCTCTGCTTCCACGGAAGCTTTCAAAGAGGGCAAGGAGATGGTGAGAATTCTGCTTAAGGAAAGTTACAGATGCGGAGATAACAGAAGCAGCAAACTGAAGTTTCAAAAAATTTACATTGGAGCTGGGAACAACTTTGGGTCCCCCGGAGTACCCTGCGTAAGAGGCTTAACACATTCCCTCACGTGCAAAGCTTTGAACCCAAGAAAACAATTTTCTTTCAACCTTCTTAGTCCTGGCTGTTAAGAAATTTTTTTCTGAGTCAAACAATTTCATATTTTCAGATTTACCTAAGGCATTGTCTTAGGATTGACTGTAAATTTCTTGGGGGCAAAAACAGTGATTTACTTTTATCATTTTTTATTTATTTATTTTTGAGACAGAGTCTCACTCTGTTGCCCGGGCTAGAGTGCCGTGGCGTCAGCCTACCTCACAGCAACCTCAAACTCCTGGGCTCAAGCAATCCTCCTGCCTCAGCCTCCCCAGTAGCTGGGACTACAGGCATGTACCACCATGCCCGGCTAATTTTTTCTATATATTTTTAGTTGTCTGGTTAATTTCCTTCTATTTTTTAGTAGAGAGGGGGTCTCGCTCTTGCTTGGGCTGGTCTCAAACTCCTGACCTCCAGCAATCCTCCCACCTTGGCCTCCCAGAGTGCTAGGATTACAAGCGTGAGTCACCACGCCCAGCCCATTTTTAATTGTTTTTTAAGAGACAGGGTCAGTCTCTGTCGCCCAGGCTGGAGTGCAATGGTGCGATCACAGCTCATTGTAACCTCGAACTCCTGTGTTGAGAAAAGTAATGTAAATGGTAGTGGTGATTCCCTTAAATGGCTCTTTTTGGAAAATGAGAATTTATTCCAGAGAGGCTGTCATTGCTCAAAACACTTTTGGATCCTCCTTCCTTTCATGGGAGACAGCACTGGCAAGACGTTGAACAGGATGGACTCGAGCTCCGGGCTCACTGAGCTTTGGTCACATCTCCACTTAGTAGCTATGAGCCTTCACCAGACGAGTCTGTTTTCTTATCTGTAAAATGGGGTTATCAACAGTACCTACCTTATAAATAATCATATACAAAATTTAAAATTTGTTCATTAACACCTATAGGGTAGGTACTATTGACTCATACAGATATGAAAGGAACATGTGCCAAAGATTTTATTTCACTTATTATTTAATGAAAGAACCAGAGAAACGTTCAAACCTGTTCAATGGGCATTTGACTTTATTCTCAACAGGACAAAATTTACTTGTGTTGTCATGGACAGGAACCATTTGCATAGCAAGACTGGAAATATTCACATTATTACAGGTTTCCTATAAATCAACTTGTACCTCTACAGAGTTGTAAAATAACCTATTCAAAGACATGGGTACATACATACCCTACAGGCCCCAAGCATTCCATTGAAATAATCTCTTTTGCCCATTCCAAAATCTCAGATTTTTCCTTGCATAGGGTTGTTGTAAGATTTACAAATTAATCTACTTAGAGAACAGCCTGATTCTTGGTAAACACTTGGTAAACAGCAAACATTATTATTGCCTTCAGAATCCCCCGTATATTCCTTGAATTCTCCCAGTAAGTAGCTATTTTTCAGCTGTGGAAGGAATACCCAATTTTTTGGAAACAGCCAAGGTATTTGAAACCAAATGTGTTAAATAAGTACAGACTACTTATTTTGTTTTTTGTAAAACGAAGTTTTTTTTTTTTTTTTTTGACAATATGAGAGTACTTTCATAGCTAGTTGATTAGCTACATTTAAAAAATCAATTCTTAAAAAGAATTCCAATGGTTTGGAATGTTTGGCTTCCCAAGATAAATTACTTAAAGAACATTATATAAAGAATTTATATATAACGTGTTTGCTTAAAAATATACTTTGAAAACTTCAAGGTTAACTCTTGCACATCACAGAAGGAAGTTCGATGCATCTGAGGGAGGCACTAAAGCCACGTTGGCTGCTGGGTCCTGGGCAGAGTAAACACCGCCGATAGGTGGTTACTGTGATGGGAAAAACCCACACACGGACCTGCAAACACTCTCAGGAACAGCTGTCTTGCTAGGGACAAGCTCATGCTCAAGGATGATGCCAGTATTGGATGAAATGTTCTGCCACACATCGGTGGTGAGTTTTTAACAAAAAAGCAAAATACTCACCATCACTGCAAAGTTAAAATCAAAGTCGACCAGCCACATCATTTCCCTTCTACTTGGTTTTGAAATTCAACTTCCCCTCGATTTAAAAACGACGTGTCTAAATCAGTCTTTTTTGCAGAGGTGACGAAATGCAGCAAGCCATTCTGTGGCTTTAGCAGAGAACGTAAACGCTTCCGAGCAGCTGGCACCCAGGGAGCCGCTGGAGACGAGGACACGACCCTGCCACTCCCTGTGTCCCGGGCTGGCAGCAACTGCACAACCTGGGGGATCCCCAGGAATGCAGAACCGTGAGCCCCACTCCAGGCCCGAGTCAGAATCCACATCTTATGGCACTCCCTGGGTGGCTGGCATGCACACTGAGGCTTAAGCACTGTTCTATTTTTCATTTTTCTGGTCCTTGATTCTAGCCCGGTCTCTTCTTTTCTGGCTGCTTGGCACACAGTGAGAGCCTGACTGGGAGGAAGGAGACTTGTGTTCTGATCTCAGACTTCCACTAAGTATCTGCTTTGGTTCCACCATTTACATACACTAGCCCAACCTAGTCTCAGGACTGCTGCAGGACCAAATGGGGTCCTTGCTAACAAGGGCCTAAGTGACCTTACTCTGCACCGCTAGCCATACTGACTGCAGGCAGAGCTTGCTTCTGCCTCAGGGCCTTTGCACAAGCTGTCTTTGCTACCTGGAATGCCCTTTTGATCTCTGCATGTCCTCCCCGTTACTCAGATCTCAGTCTAAATGTTGTCTCTCCAGTGAGGCCCTCCCAGACCCCCAGTCCAGTCTCTCTGGTAAGTCACTGATGTGGTTTGGATGTTTGGCCCCTCCAATCTCATGCTGAAATCTGATCCCTGTGTTGGAGGTGGGGCCTGGTGGGAGGTGTTTGGGTCATGGGGGCGGATCCCTCATGAATGGCTTGGTGCCCTCCCCACCATAAGGAGCGAGTTCTCGCTTTATTGGTTCACGGTGAGCTGGTTGTTCAAAGGAGCCTGGCACCCCGCCTCCCTTTTTGCTTCTCTCACCATGTGACATGTCTGCTCCCCCCTCACCTTCCGCCCGGATAGGAAGGTCCCTGAAGCCCTCGCCAGCAGACGCCGGCAAGATGCTTCTTCCACAACCTGCAGAACCCTGAGCTGAACAAACCTCTCTTTATAGATCACCCAGCCTCAGGTATTTTCTTTATAAAGCAAAATGAACTAACGCAGTCTCCCTGTTCTAATCCTCTATAAAGCACTTTTCACTCCATCCGAGTGGGGACAGTGATTGTCCTGCGGGGCTGCCTCGCACTGTGCCCGGCGCACTGACGCTCACATGCAGCTGTTTAACAAGCAGCCAAGGAGGGCGAAGACTCAGAAAAGGCAGGCGCTGCACGAGTACCAAATCCTTCTATCCACGCATGAAGCCTCCCTTGCTTTCACCTCTGATTTCTCTTGGAAAGCAGCAACGTTATTCCGACCGCTCCCACAGCCCGGATCTTGTACATAGAAATCTGCTGACTGCTCCTCAAGCAGGGAACGATGGGCTGCAGCTGGCCTTCCCTCTGCAAGGAGCGATGACTCATTCACTGTCTACGTGACCTTCCCTCAGGTCTCACAGTGGATCCCCGCCAGCCATTTCCCTCAGAAAGCGAAGGGCTTAGAAGGGAAAAGTGGCTCGAGAGGTCACAACACGGAAGCCACATCGCCCAGGGACGGCCAGATGGCCTGGAGGCCGGCTTGGCGAAGCTGCCCGGGAGCCAGGAGCGCCGCAGGTGGACAGCGGGAGAACGTGGGTCATCAGACTACATGCTGAGAACTGCCCGGAGGCGCCTTCTGCCACCAAACCCAATTTAATAATGGTTTATTGGTTTAGTTGTGATTTTCGGTTAAGCATGACAGAAATTGGTTTTAAGTCCAATATTAGAGGATCCCAAAGGTTAGTTCAATCAGACGAAGGCCACAGATGTTTTCTTTCATCTATTTACACTCTTCCTATCAGAAAGGTTAGCTGAACTCTCCTACTAGCACCAGGTTGGGGCTAAATACAGTGCCCTGATCATAGGCAGGGAGGCCTTTTATGAACCAGCTCTGCTTTACTCTCCTTAGCTCGGTGAGTACATGAAGGGAAAAGGTGCAGAGTGCGAGTCTCCGTGTATCTGCGTAGCATGCGCGACAGACGCCGGCCACCACGGCAGGGAGGACCCCGCCTCGAGCTCCTTGTCAATGCCCGAGTCATCCACAGCACTGCCAAGAAAAGTGTGATTTCAGGAGAGCTATTTTCTTATTGTCCTCGGCACAAAACGATTCGAGGGGTTTCCAATACTTTCCCTAAGCTTCCGTGTCTTCATTCCTGTCTACTTTTAGTTTCAAATTAGCTGCACGGCTCCAGAGGCCACCAGAGGTGCGATGGTTTTGTATCGGATCAAGTGCTGTGAGCCCTCCTCCAGGTCAATCACATAGTCCCTGGAAAAGGAGGAAGAAAGATTTATTTGCAGAGCTTGGCTGGTCCCCACTGGGAGGAATGTTCCCACTGCGGAGGACACACACACAACTCACCTCTGCTCATCTGTTTCTGGTTCTACCAGTATGTTTTCTTGTCGTTCTCTGACTCTCAGAAACACATATGAATCTAGATCTGGTTTGGGAACTGACAGAAAAACAATAATGTCACAAAAGGCTTAGCTTCCAAGGTCAACATGGGAAAAGTTGCTGGGATTAATGGTAATGAACACTAAGGGACCGCTGACATAGAAGCATTTGGGGAGGGCTGACATGAGGCGAGCCCTGGCTCCTTCTGGCGACCACGTGTTCAACAGACGGTGAGTACCTGCTGTGTGCAGGGAACTCACACTCTGGAGGACAAGACCCAGCGTGCAACGGTCTCTGCGGCTGAGGCTCAGTGGTGGGCTCTGCAGGGAAGGGCGGACTCACAGGGGAGAAGTGAGGCTGGGAAGTGATAAATGCATGGGCCGAGGTAGAAATACGCATGGCGTTTCAGGAGAACGCTGTCTGGAGCTGGTTAGGAAAACTTTCCCGTGACGGAGTAGGAGAGAATCTTAGAAAGACTGCGTCACATGGCGATAGCCCTGGATGCGTCAGACTGAGGAATACAGGGTTAAGACTGTATGTGGTCCCTCACTGGTTAATTACAGGTTCAGAAACTGCTGTCAGCAGCCAACTGTTTCAGTTCGTGAGGGCCCATGCTAGGCTGCTCCGTGACAGCCCGTCACCCCCTGGAGTCCCATCTGTACCTAGAGAACCCTCGGCTCCCTGATCTATAGGAAGGGGTTCAGGATAACTGGCTCCAAGGGTCTAACGAGGGTCCCCTAGGCTGCTCTAGGGCTCTGAGCCTGCCCAAGAAACTCCTGCTGTCACCAGAGTCCTCTAGCCTCACTGGTAGCAGCCTGGGTTTCAATGCGCCCCCCACCTCTGCCACTGGGGTCTCCGATGCTCCAGAGGCCCAGGGGACTCGGGGCATCTGGGCCAACCAAGGAAGCCCCTGATCCCACGAGGGCAGGCTCGTCCCACCATGCAGCTTCCAACTCCGGGAGTCTGGCTTGGATCCCCGGAGGGATCCAGGACAAGCCGCAGGTGAGTGTTTGGGGAGCTGTGGGCCTTCGCCAGGTGGCAGCTCTGCGACAGTGGCCCGGCCCGTTCCAGGAGCCACATGTCGGCCCACCAGCAGTCCCGGGGCTGACTGAGTCACCCGACGGGCACGCACTGGGAAATGGTTAGGGCCCTGGCTCCATTCCCACTCTTCCACGGTACAAAGTGGCTGACCAGGGGCGGGAGTGGACTGGGCCTTTTGTTTCCCACAGGCAGGCTCAGCAAAATGACCACCTCCAAAGAGTCCCATGGAACTGGCAGGGGTCTGGCTTGCTCCTGGGGTTACGGGCTACATTGTGTCCCCCCAAATCCATGCAATGAAGCCCTACTCCTAGTAACTCAGAATAGGGCTGCATTTGGAGACAAGGCTTTAAAAGAGGTAATCAAGCAAAAATGAGGCCATCAGGGCGGGCCCTAATCCAATCTGACCAGTGTCCTTATAAGAAGAGATTAGGACACACAGAGGATGGAATTAGTGACCCTGTGTGAGGACACACAGAAGATGCCATCTATGAGGAACAGGCTCTCCCAGACCCGACTCTGCTGATGCCGTCACCTTGGACTTCCCGGCCTCCAGAGCTGTGCGCAGCCCGCCGGACTGAGACGCTGTTCCACCAGCACAGGGGGCACAGTGTGGCCGCCGCCCCTAGTCCAGGCTGGGGCAGAGGCGAATTTCCAGGGCTCAGTTGTACTTGAGCTTGAGGGCGCAGCACACCCAGCTCAGCTGGTGAGCAAGGTGGATTCCAGTCTCCTGGAGAGCTGTTTAATTTGGTCTAGAAATACTGCCTGACAAGGCCTTGCTTGGGTGTGGCAAACCGCAAGACTGAGGAACAGGGACTTTAACCCACGAGCCAGAGGGCCCAGGTGCTCGAGGCGCCGTTCGGCACTCCGACCTCAGGGGACAGCGAGGGAAGGGCCGAGGCAGGGGCTTTGGCTGAGGTTCCCTTCCCGGCTGCTGTCGCTTTTTCTCCCCACACTCTCCATCCTGCCTCCTTCCAGAACCAGAGAAACTCCTCACGACAGAGATCAGGAGCCCTTACTGAGCCAACGGCACTCACTGGAGGTTCCCCTCCCCTCCAGTGCGTCCAGGAATCTGCGAGGAAGAGACTGCAGGCCCGGGAGCAGGGCAAGGCGGAGCGCTCTGCAGCCCAGGGCGCAGGAATGCCCAGCTGGGGCGGCGCTCAGCAGGCGGCTGTGGGAGGACGAGAGGCTAAATCCGCAAGAGTCTCCGTTTACAGTGGCAGTCCTGAGAGTCCACCGAACTGAAGAACACAAAAGTCATGCTACAACAGCTATTTCTGTGTCTGCTCTTCATGATTTTTTTTAAAACAGAACCCTTCCTCTTTTCCTTTTTCTGACTATCTACGTATTTGCTTTCTATATTTGTGGAAAAAAAAGGAGTGAGGCTGGCGTGCTGCTCCGAGGCAGCTGAGGATGTGCGGGACGTAAGCAACGCTCCTGAGGACGTCTGAAGAGAGAACGTTCCACTTACCTGACCGCAGGAGGTCCACCTTCTGTAAGTTAGGGGGCATATGCTTTAAGGCAACATTTTTAAGGTAGCTCTCCGTGTTAGCCATGTACCTGAAAGACATAAATTCAAATTGCTGCGGCACAACTGGCCGGTGGCAGTGGCCAGGGCTATGAGACCACAGTGGACAGGGCTGAGACAGGCTTCGTGGGTGGAGCCACCAAGGCTCAGGCCCACAAGCTAGGGGAAGAAGGCAGGTCCCACACTCACTGCTTACTCACTCTTTGGCGAAGGCAAACTCTTCTGGAGAGAGGCCGGCAGGCTCCCCCTCAGGGCGGGTTTTCTCCTTCTCAAGGATATGAGGGAAAAACTTCTCTATCTGTGCAGATAAATAAAAACCATCAGGCAAACATCTGTCAAAGGAAAGGACATGGTTAACATGATGGGGGTTTCCCCAATCCCCACCTCCCCGAAAAGGGCATGTGGCCTGTAGCTGGGGACGGGGTGGAGAGGCATGCTCTAAGACGTGTGACCATGTCTCTGTGACACCCTTGTGTCACAAACCCTTGTGTCTGCAAACCTGGGGCTGGGGGACAGTAGAGACTGGGAGATCCATAAATGGCTGAACACAAAATGTTGACTCAGAGGGTGGACATCAGTCTGTAGGGAAGTCTCTGGTCTGATTAATGAATCAGGTAAGATTTTTGACGATGTGTTTATCAAAATTGCTGATAACACAAAGTATTACGAGAGAGCTAATACATTATGCAACAGAGCCCAGGCCCAATCTACAAAGACAGAGCTTCAGAGGGATACGTTTCAAGCTCCGCACTTAGGGGTCAAAAACCAAGCTGCGTAAACACAGGACGGTGGCTGGCTGGGGTAACTCTAACTGGACCGAGGAGGGCTGCAGTCAGTGGTGAGTGCGGGGGGAACTCAGCGTGACGCACCCATCACATACGCTACTGAGACGAGGGCGGCACTGCCCCCACTTCAATACCCAGAGTATGGAAAATCATCATCCTGCTTTTCATAAAAGTGGCCAAACTACAACGGGACACTGTGTGTAGGTCCAGGTAATATAATTTAAGAAGGATACTGACAAACTAGAACCCTTTTAGAGAAGAGATCAGGACAGTGAATGTATTCAAATGGCTGAAATGTGTAGCTGAGAGAAGACTTCAGTGAGGCCTACGAGCTGTCTTCAGGTATCTGAAGGACTCTCGTGCAGAAAAGAGAATGTATTTTACTTATATAACTGAGGAGACAAATGGAACCAAACGAAAAGAAACTTCAAGGAAGTAAGAATTTTCCAGGGTTAAAACAGACATCATACAAAATAAAGATGTTTCACGATTCCATTTTTGTAAGTTCGATGGTCACAGAGCTCGGGAGAATGCCAAGCCATCCTGGTCCATTTGACACTGACGTTGTCCTTTTGATAGGTGCAAAATGATTTTTGGAACCAGTTCTCCTCCAGTCACTATTCCCTATTCAATCAATGCAAACAACTCTACCCTTGGCACTGCCCTGCTGTAACTCCAGGGGACACCGTCCATGTGGCAGATAAACAGACTGAAGTTGTGTATGGTGTCCCCAGGGTGGGGCAACACAGGTGCCATCTGTGCTTCCCCGGGACAATCTCGTGCCCTCCTCACTCTTTAGCTACACTGCTACTGGGCTCTCAAGCAGCATCGTCAGGCCCTGGACCCTCCCAGGCCCCACCCAACCTCCCCCGGGACATTAGGTCTATACGGCCTCAGTGCCTAAGGCAGCTCCACGCCACACCTTCGTGAGTCTACACCGCAAGTAGCTGCTGAGGACATAGCGGATCCTCTCCATCTCCATCCGATGGATGCTGACCTTCAGATCCTCCTTTTTAACTCTCCTGAGATTTTCTTCCTATTAAAAGAGAAACTAAAGCTTATAAAAAACATGTTTAAAGACTAAGGACCATCCTCACTGGCAACACTGAGACCCAAAGACTATGTTTCAGTGGAAGGAAAATGAAAAAAATTCATTCTATGAGAGTTCTCAGTTGCTTTTAGTTTTTTAATTACATAAACAATATGTGACTTCAGTCTCACTGTATAAAGGTCAAACAGTGCTCACTTGCTTTTAGAAAACAACTATTTGAGTAGAATCTGAATATGCTCAGCCAGAGGGCCCGGAAGAACTCCAACCTCACTGCAAAGGAGATAACACGGAGCACAGAAGTGTCTTATGGGTCTAAAAAGCAGCTGGAAACCTGTACAGTACCAGCATTTTAAAGCTACTCTGCAGGTGATAATGAGCTGAGCCCAGATCATCTAAGCCAAGGGCCACAGACTCAAATGTCCGCGGGGGCCGAGCGGGTAGGGTCGGAGAGGAGGACGGCGGTCAGGGGCCTGCGCAGTCGACTGTTCTCATGCAGAAACGTGGGCCAGTGACGCAGGTTTCAGATGTTTTCAGGGAGGCTGATATCCAGACATTTACAGGACCTCTCAGGCTTCATACATACAGATGACTAATTCAGTATTAAAAAAACAAACAAACTGGGTTGAGCCAAACAGAACAGATTTGCTCTCAGATCACAACCTCTCACGATGCTGACCAGGTGCTTTTAACTTTCTCCTCCCTGGTAACCCTGAGAGCAGCGGCCCTTACCATGTGCTCTAGCTGTTCCATGACGCATTCCACAATCTCAGACTTGCTCTCCAGCAGCTCCGGGGCAAACTTCTCATTCATCCAGGCCTAAAAGACAAATGCCGAAAAAAAATGAGCATCACTCACAGTGGAGTAACATAACCCTGTGAGTCCGTACACACCCCATGAAAACCACAGACAGCCTGGGCTAAGAAAACTGTCTGCCTCCCAGTTGGAAATACTGAAAATGCTTTGAAAATAAACTACACTGACAATTGCTTTTCCTCGTGTTCTTTTAGTGGGGACGCTATGTTCACACCTTATATTCAACCAACATTAAAAAAGAAAACTCACTGCTCACTTCAGTAGTCAGTGTGACACCTATTGCTGAGAGCACCGCACCTGGGGTCTGACTAGCACCTTCTGCCAAGTAGCATTAGCATGTTTCTATTAACACTTCTTCCCCGCCACTGCCCACCGGGGCACCGGCACCATTTCCGCAACACGCTGACAGATGAAGTAACACTACCTGAAACCACACACCTCCTCATTCCTGAAGCTCACAGCGCTTTGCAAATAATCTTTCATTCATCATTATAATATCTGAGAGGAAATGGCTATAGTGATCTTCACCTTATGGATGAAAACATACAGACTGGGTAATTTACTAACAGTCCCAAAGCATAAGGGACCACAATCCCAAAGCATAAGGGACCACAACACAAGTGACGCTCACCCAGCTTTGGAGCAACAGGCTAAATCTCCGCCGTGTGGCTCGGGCCCAGCTGCTCGGCCCCTTTCAGAGATTACCAAGGCTTAGAGAGCTGAAATATCCATGGGTGACTAAGGAAAGCTACGCTTATCTTTCAATTATAGGAAATTCAGTTTTAGCACAGCTTAGAATGACAGGCCAGTGGGGCTCGACTGATTTTTTCCTGACGTCCTTGAGTCTCTCCTTCTCCAGTTCCCGCCAAGACACATCATTAAATACTGGGTGTTGCTGCTGTCATGAATGTTTTTCAAGTACCTGAACTATCTCTAACAGTGTCGCAGAGACATAAAGTTAACCAGAAACGCAACCTGAATACAGAATGAGAAAAGATCAAATTTTCTGGAGGACTTAGAAAGCAGTTTTTCTTTTTAACTGATTTTATTAAATATTGAATAGGTACAACAATATTTATGAAATACACATTAAACATGAAGAACGATGATATAAAGACTTGTGTGTGCACAACTTCATTAAGGAATATTACCATTATTTTAAAAGTCCCTGTGTGTCCTTTCCTCCTCAGAGGTAATCATTGGCCTGAATTTAGTGTTTTATTTTCTTTATAGTTTCACTATATTTGTTCATATCGCTACATAATGCTTCCCAACCTTTTTATGAGAGGAAATTCAAAGAAAATGATAGCGCTTATATGGTACACTGGGGTAGAATGGCGATTTGGGGAGATCATTCATTTACATTATGAATTTATGATAATCAAATATAAAACATTAGAGGGAAATTTATATTAATATAAAATGTTCAAATAAAATCTTTTCAAAATTTTTAGTGAGAAACTTGTATTAATCCATGGTCTTCTAAAAAATAATCAGGTTCTATGCTTGAAATGGCTATATCTGTCTCCTGATAAAATGTTTTTTTTTTTTTTTTTTTGAGAGACAAGGTCTCCCTCTGTCGTCCTGGATAGAGTGCAGTGGTATCATCATAGTGCACTGCAGCCTTGACCTCCTGGGCTCAAGTGATTCTCCTGCCTCAGCCTCCTCTTGGGTAGCTGGGATTACAGGCATGCAACACCACGCCCAGCTAATTGGCTAATGTTTTTTTAGTAGAGATAGAGTCTCCCTATGTTGTTCAGGCTGGTCTCGAACTCTTGGCCTCAAGCAATCCTCCTCCTTTGGCCTCCCAAGGTGCTGGCATTACAGGTGTGAGCCACTGCACCAGGCCCCTGATCAAAATTTGTAATGACAATTTGTTCATCATTGTTATGGGCTGAATTGTGTCCCCTCCAAAAATGCACCTAACTCCCAGCACCTCAGAATGTGACTGTATTTGGAGATAGGGTTTCTAAAGGGATAATTAAAGTAAAATGAGGCAATCAGGCTGGCCCTAATCCAATATGACTGGCGTCCTCGTAAGAAGACGAGATTAGGACACAGGCACATGCAGGGAGAGACCACGGGAGACACTGAGAGATGACGTCTCCTACAGGCCAAGGAGAGAGGCCGCAGAAGAAACCAACTGTGCGGGCACCTTGCCGCCAGAATTGAGAAAATAAATTTCTATTGTTTAAGACACCCAGTCTTTGGTCCTTTGTTCTGCAGCCCCAGTAAACGAAAACAATCATTATAATGCGAAACTTGGCATGTAAGGTAGTAACTTTGAAATCATGTTTTACAGGCATAAGAGTATCCTATATATGCTCCTGGAGCTGTGCTCATCACTGGCCCACACGGCGGCCCCGCCAGGCTGCCCCTTAGGCTGTGCTGCACAGCACAAGAGTCTGCACCTGGCTGTGCAGGTGGTAGCTCACCTCCTCGGCTGAACTCGGGGCACTGCACTAGAGTGTCCACCAAACCCTCAGGCTGCCTTCCAAGGCTGATGACGCCCAGGACAGCAACCAGCCCAGGGCTTTGGCTGTCCCAGAAGGTGGACAGCTTGCCATTGTGAGCTGTGTGCAGCACACCAGAACGCCCCAACACCCAAGGTGGGCAAGCTATGTCTTGAACAATAGTTATGCAAGTTTGAACTTTATATACGTTGTTTCTTTGGCAACTTGTATTCCCCCCCCCCCCCCAGTGACCCACTAGCAGAAGCAACTTGTATTTTATTGCTGTTACTGTTCTACATTATGGGCCTGTTATCCACGCTGTTGCAGGAGCTGTTTTACTCATTTTCACTGCTGTTTTTTTCCCCACTGTGTATACATCATAATTTTTAAAAATTCATTCTATTGCTGGTGGCTATCTGGGTTATTTTCATTTTTAAGTCTTGCAAGCAATGCTATGAACATACTGTGCCCATCTCCTGGAGCACACATGAAAGTTTTCTCTAGGTAGGCACCTGGGAGTAGAATTACTAGGTCACAAGGTACGTGTACCTTCAACTTTACTAAACAATAAATTACTTTCTAAAGTGATTGTACCTATTTATATCCCCATGCATTTTGTAAGTGTACAAACAGTCTACATTCCTCTCATACTTTCTACTGTTCACCTTTTTCATTTCTGTCAATCTGACAGGTATGAAATGATATCTCATCATCTCATTGTGACTTTAATTTTCATTTTCCTGATTACTAAAAAGGCTGAACATCTTTTTCATATGCTTATTGGCCATACTGGTTTCCTCTTCTGGGAGATGCCTGTTAAGACTTCATTTTCCTACTGGGCAATCTGTAAGGATTGTTTATGTACTACAGATAATTATTTTGGTCAGTTATATATTTTATAAATATCCTCTCCCAGTTTGGTGGCTTTTCTTTTTATTCTCATCAAGGTGTATAAACACAAATTCTTAATTTTAATGTACTTGAATGTACCTGTTTTTTTCCTTTATGCTTTATGATTTTTGTTTAATGAACCCTTTCCTAATGAAGCAGGAGTTCATCAACTGCATTCCACAGACTAGGTCTGTGGGCAGATTTCAGGAGGTCTGTGAACTCCCAGAAATTCTGCATAAGTGCACTATTCTGGGAAGAAGGACCAGAATTTTCACCAGCTTCTCAAAAAGGTCTGCGATATAAAAATACATTAAGAATCACTGCTAAATAGTAAGGATTATCATATAATTTAAAAATTATCTTTCTTCAGTTTTGTTGCTCATGATAGCATGTTTGGCAGTAAAGAATGAAGGATACTAAAGTAGCAAACATGAGAGAGTTCTGGAAAGGGGCAGTTAATGAGAGAGAGTCAGGATAATTACTAATACTAGTAACAACTAATAACTAGTGAGTGCTTATCATGTACCAGACAACATGCTGAGCACTTTATATACATTATCTCACGCAATCATTACAACAACCGAGAAGTGGCTACCATTATCATCTCCATTTTACAGGCAAGGAAAGGCTTCAGACAAACTACAGAACTACAAACTACAGGTCATACAATAGAGGAATGGCACGGAGAGACTTAAGTCCAGATAGTATGAACTTCTAAATTACCGGAGCTCCAAAAGAACTTAACACAGTTACTGGCACACAGGAAAAGCTCGATAAATCATAGCTATTATTATGAAAAGAAATACTTCAGAAATGCTTTTAGATAAGCAGTGGAAACACAAAGAATGGCTTACTCAAGAAAACAGACGGGAGGAAAAGGAAGAATATGACCAGAATATGACTTTGAAAGTGTTTCAGCAGCTTTTTGCTAACCAAGGCATTGTCCAGGGAAACAGCAGATGTTTCAGGGACTAAGATATAGAACTTACGAGTCTCACCACACCTCTACAGTCCCTGCAAATACCAAGCAGATCCTTGCTCTGTGAGTTGTTCTAAATGTGCCCAAAGCTGTCCCTTACCTTACTGACTCCACTTGAGGATTCTGTTTGATATTTTGAGGTTTCTGATGGAGGATGTCTCCGTTACTTCCTATATCTGTGTAGATGCTAAGATCCAGTCCCTGTTCTCTTGAATATGCCTTCAATTCCATTTCCTTATTTTCTGATCCCTGACATTTACACTGATGGACTAAACAAAAACGCTAAGATTGGGGAAAAGGGATTCTGCATGGAATGCTTACCTGCTCCAGCCTTTCAATGAGCTCTGCAGGAGTTAGGACCACCTCCTCACTACCCCCATCAGAGTCCTGTCCCATGAGATCCAGTTCCTCTGTCATCTTCCCTGAAACCAGAAACCTAAAGAGAATAAAAGAAGCAATTAGCCTGCAATGTGTTTTCCATTTGTTTGCAAGAATAGGAGCAGGGAAAGGTTTACTGGGGTGGTAGAGGCCGGTTGACAGTGGTTGGAGAACCACAGACTTTAGTTTTTTAGTGCTTTATCTCTTCCTTCCAGGCTTAGGTCAGGTATCAGTTTCGCGAACAGGCTGCCCCTTCTGTTTCCACAGTGTACACCTATCTCGCACCAAACGATAACTATTCATATTTGCCTCTATTGAGAGATCCTTTCCTTCAGTGCCTGTGTTCATTTCAGTTCAAATATGAACCCAATCGCGGATCTATCTGCTCAGTGCCTGGCACGAAGTACTGGGGCTACAATGACCTGTGTAGCCCCCGCACTCAGCACGGTCCTTAACTCATAGCAGGCACTTAAAGCTGCTAGAACTAGTCAGTGCCTCATTTCCCATTTCCCAGAGCCACCAGGCCCGGCGACATCAGACCAGGCGGTCACCCCAAAGGCGTAGGAAGGTGGGTGGTGGGGCCCAGGGAAGACCCCGGAGCCTGAGGGACACCGCGAGCGGATCCCTCCTGCTCTCCTACAGTCTCAGAGCCACCAACCCTCAGGCCCGCCCCCCCCCCCCCGCAGAGGTCCCGCTCGGACGCTCACTCGGGCCCGGGTAGGCAGAGCGACACTCCGGAGGGGCAGGGCGAGGTCAGGAAGCTGTGGGGAAGCCGCCGAGCTCCCCGCGGGAGCTCCTGGAAGAGCGAGAGCAGCGGAACTGTGCGTTCGAGGCCTACCCTGCGCGTACCCGACCCGCCAGCTTCTCAGCTCCCGCGCTCCTCTCAGAATGTTTCCGTCCAGGCCAACGTCACCACGCACGGGCACCACTAACCAATCACAGCCCGGGGAAAAAAAAAAAAAGCCCGGCAGCTTCCGCGACCCGCCCACCTTAGGGGGCGGGGCGGGAGGCTGGTCCGGGTTAGCCCCGCCCACCCGGCCAGCCGCTCGGGCTTGCGGCCCCGACTGCACCGCCGGGGCCAGCCGCAAGGCGGCGCTCGCCACCGCGGCCGAGACCTGCCGGCCGGGCTGAGCGCCTGCGCGCGGCGTAGCCTGGCGCCGCCCGGCTGAGCGAGGCTGTCGGCGCCGCTTAGTTTGTCTCTGCCGGGCCTGGGCGTGCTCAGTCCCGGAAGGGCCTCACCGGACCTGCAGCAGCAGCGGCGCCTGGGAGCCCGGGGAAAGCAGACTCTCAGGCCGGCCCGGCCTCCCGAGCCAGAGACTCCGGGGCGGTGCCCGGCCTAGCCCGCCAGGTGACCCCGCTGCAGCCTAGGTGACACCCGCTGTGCTCGGCAGTGCCTCCCCGAGTTACTTGGACATGTAGGAAGCACCAAAGTTACATACGTTTATCTTTTCCCTCTTACTGTGATGTCAGCTTTTCGTCTCTGATCTGAATTGCTGACGCTTTCCTCTCTGCTGTCCTCGGTTGTCTGTGCAAAGTGCCACTTCCCGGCAATCTTAAGAGTCTTTTAATCACCGAGGGTAAGAGACAATACACACTGTGTATCTATACAGACTTGGGGGCTTTCCTGAGAAAGATGCTTTCAAAACTTAAGGTAATCCCATCATTACTTTTCTCCTATCATTGCCTTTGCTTGTTGGTCACCAGCTGTCCTCACCACGTCTTTCCTCTGAGTTCACATGCTTGGTCTCACTATCCTAAAGACCAAAGCATTAAGGTTTGGGAGTTCAGCAAGGTTTAACCCCAGTTTTTCTGAATGCATGAAGATTGGGACTAAGAATAGGAAAGGACAAAAGAGGACAGTTTGCATTTTTAACGAAGGCAGAAAAGTGCTCTCAGACTGTTTCCTTTTAGCCTCGTAAGGAAAGCTGTTGGCTGGTGAATTTGCCAGTATTTTTCTGGCCAGTGGTAAAGCCCAGTACCTGCTGTATGGCCAGGGGCAGCCTGGGTCCCCCTTACAAATATAAGAGATGGGCAGTTCACACTAGATCCTCTGAAACACTGTGAGGAGATAAAAAACCATCGTGCTCTTTGCTTGTTGCAGAATATACAATGACCATAAATTAAAAAAAAAAATTAAATCTATCATCTGAAACACTCTGGCCAACATGGCATTTGGCATGTTGATTAAAATGATTTTCCTAATGATTTCCTGAATGAGTCATGCAAAGAGAAAGGTGACCATCCCTAAAGAAGTACATGTGCCTTTATATTATGGGCGTCTTTGATGAAAAGCTCATATGCCTAAGTACTGGGAAGTTTTCCATAGAATTTACTTGAGGCAATTGTCCTGAGATCTAAACAAAAACCAGGCCAAATTCAGTATTTCTAAATGCTTACAACTTTGGGCAATGCTTTCTCTCTCTCTCTCTCTCTCTCTCGTAATATAATCATAGAAAAAGGTTGAATATATAGTCAAAGGAAAAGGCTAAGGGTAACGTTGCTCAAGAATGTGCCCTGTTTCAAAATTTCATTTATTGTCTTCCTCCATTTTTTCTTTCTTTTGTGTTAATGGATCATAGACATGGGCACCATTTGAGAACTTTAGACTAAATTGAAATAATTTTTTTCGGTGGGACAACTCTTAAGACTACAGTTCAGATTCATCTGTATATAGTCAACCCTTGAGCAACACAGATTGGAATTGTGCAGGTCCACTTAAACGTGGGTTTTTTTCAATAACAGTCACACCGTGGGTGCCTCCCTCTCCTGCCATCCCTTCCACCTCCTCCATGGGAGACAGCAAGACCCTTCCACTTCCTCTTCCTCCTCAGACTACTCAACGTAAAGGCGATGAGAATGAAGACCTTTATGATGATCCACTTTTATTTAATGAACAGTAAATAAATCATTCTTTATAGTTCTTAACATTTTCTTGTCTCTAGTTTAAGAATACAGTATAAAATATGTATAACATGTAAAATATGTGTTAATCGATGATGTTAATCGACTGTAAGGCTTCCGGTCAACAATAGGCTATGAGTAGTGAAATTTATGGGGAGTCAAAAGTTATATACAAATTTTTGATGGCACAGGGGGGTCAGTGCCACTAACCCCTGAGTTGTTCAAGGGTCAACTACAGGTAATGGTTTTCTTGAGCTGACAAAGTACAGTAAGATTTATATAAAATTTTTCTTAAGTTCCAAACTTTCTAATTAAGAGTTATAGAGGTAGAGCTATTATAATTGTTACCATTATTACTTTCATTTCTACATGTAGCATCTATAAAGTATACATCTTTTGTGATGTCAATACTTAAAATCATAAGGAATAAAGGCTTGGGCTAATTGAAGAAAATTGTGAAATTTTAAATTTGTGACATCTTGAAACCTTCTAGCATTATGTATAGGTTTCTTTATTGAAACACTTCTTACAGGTTTCTCACCAGTGAAAGTAAACATCTTAATTAACTGAGTTCAACATTCACCCTCTATTTATCAGATGCTAGAGCACAGGATGGTTATATGTCACATGCCATTATCAGAGTGTGTTACTACTAAGTTAGCTCAGAACAGACAATGTCATAATTCTACCCTTAGAGTATCCCAAAGTGATAGAAATTATTAGATTTTTCAGTTTATGTTCAGTTATGAAAATATTTTCAACTGAAAATACTGAAATCTAGTCATGAAATTGTTGCCTATTGGTATTTTTTGGAACAAGAACCAGAAGCCTTGGGTCATTGGTCTATTATTGCTGATCTTGCTGTGAACAGCTGTCATTCTGTGAGTTGCTAACTTGTTAGAATGTGACCCATGGAGCTCTGAAGGCTGCAATTGCCTTGACTTTTCTCTGTGGAGAAGTGAGATTGTGAGTTTCCCGGTTATTCTGTGCTTCATCTTAGACATGTTTACTTTAAGTGAGAAATTCAGCTTGAACCTGAACTTTACCTTTGGTATATGTTGCTTCTAGGCTAGAAGTTTAATTCATTTATTTTAGAGGTCTGCTCACGTACTTGTAAGCAAAAAAAAAAAAAGCTATTTTTCCATATTTTTCATCTCTCTCTCTTTTTGGGGGGGGTTTAACTAGAATTAGCAGAGCTCAGAGGCTAATGCCTGCTAAGGACCAAGGGAACCACCGAGCCAAACAGGCCTGAAGGCTTATTGGAAACTGAATTGGAGGCCTGGAGTCCTAGAGAGTACCATCATCAAACCATTTACTCCAGCTCTGGGGAGGAAGGAACATAAAACCCTTCACACCTACACACGTGCAGATTGCAGTTGGTCACTGTGTAATGGTTACAGTTATTGATGTTTATCTCCCTTCAAGCTAGCACAGATGAGGATGGGGACCACTTTGGCCTATTTCGGGTGGTATATGTACTATAGTCTCTGGTGATGTTAGATTATAAATCCATGATACGTTTTGTCCGCTAAGAGTGACAAGCACATTTTTATATCATTCTTATAACTGATTTTACATAGAGAAATTTAGTAGCAAGGACTCAAATGAGTACAAAGTATTATTCATGCTTTACTAGGTCCTTATAGGACTCTGAAAAGTGGAAACTGTCTAAAAATGAATTTTTAGGCCAGGTGTGGTGGTTCATGCTATAATCCCAGTACTTTGGGAGGCTAAGGTGGGAGGATCACTTGAGCTCAATAGTTAAAACCAGGCTGGGCAACACAGTGAGAATCCCTTGAGCCTGGGAGTTTGAGGTTGCAGTGAGCTACAATGACGCCATGGCACCTAGCCAGGCAAAAGAACGAGACCTTGTCTCAAAAAAACAAGAAACAAATAAATAAAAATAAACTTTTATCAGAAGATTAAATAAATGAAAAGAATTATTAAGGAGAAATATACTTTAAGATGTTTTTCAGTTTTAATTATAGCTAGATTTAACGTCAGTCACACTTTAGTGATGTCAATGACATACAGAATAATAAAGGATGACGTGTGAGCAGGCGGTTCATTTATTATTACATTACCTACCACCCTCAGAGGTTTGAATGCAACTCCTTTCCTTCCCCTGGGGATTCTTGATCTAGAAAAGAAAGGTCAGCGGAATCCTCCAGAGTGGTCTCCAGGCTAAGGTCCACTGGAATGGAGAATAAGCCGCAGATACCCTCTCCCAGTTTCAGGAGGCAGCTTTGCAAAGGGGGAGCACAGGTCACTTTCTGTCAAGCCAGGCGACCACCTTACTAAAGCAGGTATTGCAAAGCAACTGCTCTGATGTTAATGACCTGATGATGGGCAGCTTAGCTCTCACTCACTCACTTTGCAAACATGTGAGCACTAAATGCGTGCAGCACTGTGTGTGAGGACGTGTGGAATTGGGGGAAGATGCAAGGATGAGAAACCACGTCTGCTCTCGTGGAATCTACAGCCTCCTTTGTTTCAAGGAGGGGTGCGGGGGAGGGGACTTGCAAGACAGAGGGAGGAGTACACGAACCTAACATAGCACCGATACTCTGACCTTCTTTGACATTAAAATAAAACAAACAAAAAACAAAGCACATTACTCCTGAGAAACTGTGACTTCGGTTTATGCGAGGCGCCAGGGTCCGGTGGAAATGGAAAGAAGTAATTGGGTGTTAGGACCTCTTTTTTGACTACTGGCTACATGAGTATTATTTACTATTGGTTTCATTGGATAGGAAAAAGACAAAAATTTTATACAGGAAAATAAACTCATAACAGAGAAAGTCAGATTATAGACTGTACCTTATAAATTGGCATTCTCTCCAAATCTACCACATTTAAAAAACTCAGTCATCAGATGATCCAAGATAGTAATAATAATTGATAGCTTTTTCCTAACAAACCATTCCTATCTCTTATTTCTTTAAACAAATACTTTTTTTTTTTTTTTTTTACTACTAGGGACTATTTCTTGGATTTTTACCTGTGCTACTATATTTGCTCTTTTAAGATAAAGCAGTTAAGAAATTGAGAGGTGTGACATACTATATAAATTTAAGATGTTTGTTTAAAAACACTAAGCTGCACTGTACTATACTCCACTACTACAGTTCCAGTAATGTGTCCATCTGCCAAATTCAATGCCACATCACTTACCACTTTACCAAATCACACCAAATACGACACACAGACAGTTTGTTTAAGAAAAGTTTTACTAATGTGTTAATATTTCAGCAAAGTTATTGCAACGGGTTTAAAAGGCAGACAGACACACTATTACAGGCTGTAAAGTAACAAAAGAGTTTTTACACAATTACACAATGTTACACAAACCTATGGGATTTGTTGAGTAATTAACAGACCCATAAAAGAAATTAAATCTGAAAGAGTAAATCCAATATTAGCACCTACAATATCTCAAAGTAAAACTTTTAACTGTTTCACTTCCCCAATGTATTTCTTAACTTTCTCCGGAATACACTGCTCTCAGACCCCGAAGATGAGTAAAAGGCATAAGAAGCCCTGATACTAAGAACGAACAGCCAGAAGGAGAGCTAGAAATATTGACTCAGACTGGAGTTTTACTCAGAAATACCTTAACTTACTGTACTTAACCCAATCATAAGATTTCTGTGTACTGAATACTGTATATGAGGAAATTCTGTGAGTTGTAAGGTTTGTCAGGAGGGATAGTTAAAAATTAGTAATATACAGTATTATTCCTATCAAATTTTTTCTCATAAGTTATATTTATAACAAAACTATAATTAAAATATTTATTATACTTGCTTATTACACATTCAGGGACACAGCAGGGACATTTATGTGTTTGATGGTTTAGCATCCACTTTATTGTGCTTACTTATTTTTGTAATGAACAAGCAACACATACCACATCTTCCCAACATTCAAGGTAATGCAGTAATAACATAAAATTCTCCAAAGAAAATAATTGGAAATTGCATTAAATACTGCTTTAATTAGGAATAATTGCTATAATAAAACAAATAACATTATACATTTTTTTCAATGAGCTTCAGTTTGAGAAACTGAATAGCAGAAATAGATCTTAAGATCTGAGTTATGGCAAAACTGTAGTTCTTTGAAATCTGGGGGATGCATTAGCAAAACCACAGACACAGTCAACCCCCCACCAAAATCCTGAAGAAAAGCATTTTATTAATTTCGGGGAATAAGACTGAATACTGGCTAAGCTATGACATGATGAAGCCCAAAGCCACCTGAGAAGCTGGCCCGAAGAATGGAGAGAACCAATAGTACATACCGGTGGCAGAGAAGAAATAAACTTTGCGTTGGGCTGGGCTGACCAACTGCATATTTTATTAAATGGCTTTGAATAAAAAAAGTGAAATGCTTCATTGTGTTTTTTCAGAAACTAATCAAAAGATTACAGAATCCTACACAATTTGGAGACACAAAGTGGATGCTGAGCGACTAGAGGTCACTCCAGGTGTGGAATTTTAGAAAGTTAGTCCTTGGAGTAAATGGCACCGTGGCTCTGGCAGCAGATACAAAGGAATGATGCTCTGGAGAGGAGGTAGGGACACTCTGCGATCGGCCAGTGGATAGATGAGGGTCCCAGCTGGAGGTGGGATCTATAATTAGAGGGGAAAAGTAAAGGCTTTAGAAAGGAACGCCAAACAGAACTTCTAAAACCGTTTCTCTGTGGGCTATGTTCTATTAACCCAGGATTCTATCTAATAAAATCTGTCCCACTTGTCTAAATGAGTATATAGCTCAATAGTTGGAAATTTAAGTCCCATACGTTCTGATCTCTGACCAACCACATCACGAGAGGTAGGACGGCAGAAGGCCAAGTGCCAACCACAGAGCCAGGCTGCCTGGATTGCTACATACTAGCTGTTTAACCATGGACAAGTAAGTTAAGTTCTCTGTGCCTCAGTTTCCTCATCTGAAAAACAGAGATAACAGTATATGCAACTCGTAGGGTTGTTGTGATGATTAAAATTAAGCATTTAGAATAGTGCCAAACAGCTGTTTGTTGTTATAGAATAATCATATATTTCATTTTATATAAAGATGACAGAGAAAACACCAACAATGTATCTAATAATAAAGATGTGAAAATAAAGATATATGTAAGATACTAAAAAAATTAAACTTAAAAAGAGCAAAATATTTTTGTTTAAAGTTCCTTTTAAAAATAAAAGCCACCCCATGGTTTGTGTATTCTTTTGTTAAATCACTAATTTAATTCCTATATATTGCTCCAACCTGCAGATACCTTGCAGACTTAAGAAAAATGGTAGAAACGAATAAATTATTTTTAGAGGTTTCCTCCCTTCTCCAAGATCGCAGTCCATACCGGACCCTAGATCTAAAGAATACATAGCTCTGAAAACTAAATTATGTTGAACAAAAATATGCACATTCGTGAAACTATCCACAAGTCCTTCCTGTAAATGTTTCCATTTCAAACTTTCGCAGTTGCTTAAATATTGATAGATTAGCCTCTGGTGTGTAATTGCTCAAAACCCCACACTCCACACCACCTCAGAAAACAGACTGTTACACAGTAACAGCTGCAAAATGAGTCATGACAAATGGGTTGTGCCAAGTCAATGCAGCTACAATCGATAAAATAAACTTACTCCAATGGCATGTAACAAAAACCACACATAAGGTTCCTGGTTGCTCACTTGAAAAATACCAGTTTGGAAATTGTACATGATAAAGTGTATGAACAAGTAACACTAAGTGTTCCAAAACAAAGCCTTTTAAAGAAATAAAACATATGGCAGAGGATGTCATTATTTACATCTTTGGCTTTCAAGAGTGCAGGTGACACACTAGTGCTAAAGGCAGCAGCTTTGAGTGTCGGACGGCTTGTAGGATTGAATAAATGGTACAGGAGCAGACAGAATGTATTCTTTTAAAAAGTATTGAAAAAGAACAGAGGCGGATAAACATCCAGAATAATCCGAGGAACTCTTTCCTTCTCCATGTTCCTGCTGCTGTAAGTACTGAGAGGAAATATGATGTAAAACACAGGGGTTTTACGGGCCATCAGAATTCAGTTCATATCCCAACACTCGTTAACGGCGTGACCTAGAGAACATATTTAATCTACTTGTACCTTGGTTTGCTCATCTATGAAACAGGGAAAAAATACTTTGCAGGATTCTTTTGAGACTTAGAAGTACATTTGTACACTACCTAGCACATAGTAGGTGCCCTCAAAATGGTAGCTATTATTATTAATTTTGCCCTAGAAAGAAGTATGTCCGCTCTGGTACATTCTACGTCTGTGCTGCCTGTTCATTAGAGACAGACACCTGCAAGCAAAGTCAATTAGAAAGTGCAGCAGCAGAACATGTGGAATGAGCACATAACAGAAATGGGCAGAAACAGGGAAGTGCTATTTTCTGCCACTTAGAAGGCTATGCTAATGTACCTATGGCTTCACCATGACTCTGCCCATAGATTTGCATCAGTACTAATTAGTTTGATACCTATTAAAGGATATTATTTGGATACACAAGGACATTAACATTTTAAACAAAGGAGTAAAATTTATGGTTCTACCCAGTAGGTAAGTTTTCTTCTACAGGGCTCTGAAGCCACTTAAACATAACAAATGAAATATTCAGAATCTCCCCACCCCCCCTGGAATGTTCCTTTGCTTATTAAAGTCATTTGTCATACAGGTAGGTAAATCTCTGAACTGATTCTTAAATGCAAAACTCAACTATTTAAATGCTTAGAATAGTTTCAAAATATTAAAGCAAGGCAAATATCACTCCCCTTCACCCCTGCTACCAAAAAAACAAAGTAACAACAAAAACAGTCTGAAAATAATATAGGGGGGAGAATCAGGATTAAATTCTGTATTACCAAATAGAACTTGCGTTAAATACACATTTTAAACATCAAGCTAATATGGTGATTAGCTTAAGCTAATACAGTGAATATACCACTATTTAACTGCATGATTTACTGATTTATTTACCATGCATCAAAGACAATTCATGCATCCTCCAAATTTACAAAAACAGCATATAAACTATATAATTTCATATTTACCTTTAATTTTATGGTTTATCTTCCACTGCTTATGCCTCTGTCTTCATAAATGGTAATTTCAATCTAAACAGCATGGCTGTTAAGAAAACACACTACAGAACATAACACATGAAAGGGACTTGGCAAGATGGCATTACGATCCGCACACACTCTGTTTTCAAATTGCTTTGCTTATATTTAAATTATTAAAACTTTTTCCTATGAAACATAATGCTTTCTCCTTGGTGAAAATTTTAAGAAATGTAATTATTTCTGCTAATAGTATTCCACATATAGTTCCTTCCCAACATGGATGATTTATTTTTTGGGAAAAACAAATCTGAAAAGGATGCTTTATTTATAAGAACTTTATTTATAAGAACTAGGCGGTTCTTAACTGAGAATCTATGCAGGTAATGAATTCAGGGATTCAAAAATGCCCTGAAATTATATGAAATCTTTTTCTCGGGACAGGGTTCGTGACCCCTGAAAGTTTAAGAATCATTGCTGTAGAGTATAATAAAACTGCTGAAATCATTATCAGCTGGAAGGTCTAGGATTATGTGACCTAGGTTTTTAAAAAAAAATTTATTTACCCATTACTCCAGTTATCAAGCTAAATTTGTTTTTTTGCAATTTTATTTACCAAATTCACTTAGTGATTTTCAAAGCCCACTGCTCTCCAAAATATATGCACAATGTGTCAAAGGTAATGAAATTATACATCTGGCAGCTGTAACTGATTTCAGCTTCTCAGATGAACCCAAGAAACTGCACTTCATTTGGAGGACAAGTCTCACCAATGTTATGAGTTCCTGCATTTCAAAGGGGCTTCGGGTGCAGTTTCTGCAGCTGAAATGCGTTACTCCTGCCACCCTGTTATTGTTACAAGATGCCCTGAGAGCCACCGAGAGCTGGTAAGTGGAACACCACACAGTCCACAGAGACTGCACCGTGCAGAGGAAGGAGAGACGTGCTCTGAGAAAAAATGCTGGCGACAGGAGGCTTATAGTAAGCGTGTGATTCACACAGTAACTTCCTAAGGCAAATATAAGAGATGGGAGTACATTCTCTCTAGCCAATGCCAAATATAACAAAAATTTCCTTTTATAAATATTTAGACCTTATGATCTGCACTAAAAAGATACAACTCGAAGTCCTCTCTCAATAGGATCTGTCAGGAGGAGGCCTTGAGGAGCATATATCTTCTCATTCTGCTCTTGAATGTATTTGGAGACTTTCTTCAGAACCTGAGAGAAGGAAACACCACAGATTTTTGCAAATTTTATCAGACTTCCCTTTAGGTGTCAGCTAGATCTCAAAATATTCAGGCAGTGGAATTAGTTTTCAAGGCAAGTCATGTGGATACTCATATAGCAGAATACAGCTTGGATCACTCTGCTCACACCAGCTGCATACAACATACAGCACAGCGTGGGGGCCTCTCCAAGTCAGAGGCAGCTTCAACGCAAATGCACACAAACCTCCCCATCACCTCAATCCTGGATGTAGAGACATACACAGACGACTATACACACAACAGCTAGTTGCGCTTCCCTCGCCCTAGTCATAAAATGTTGTTCACGTGACATCTTCTAAAATCAAGGATAGCTCCTGGCCTTCTTTTCTACAAAACTTAAGGAACCATTTTTTCTCTCCTTTGTACATTTTCATCAATTTTAGTAAAGATATAAGGTTGGCCTATAACAAAAGGTAGCCCAGTCATTTGAAAACCAGAAAGCTTATTTCCTTTGTAGAGCATGTGGGCATTAGCAGCCGCGGAGTTTCTGATGGCTACAAGTGTCTTGTATCATTTCCATTACTGCATGTAGTGCCATTCGGAGGCTTGCTCGTTTCCTAGACAGGAACCTCAATTTATAAGTTTAGTATTAAGCTTGTAAAAGTCAAAGCAAATGTAGACAAAAACCAGATAGGATACAAAGGAACTTCTGGAAATTGCCAAATCTCCAGCTTTAATAAGGGCAATTCTGAGACAGATAAGCTAGAAGAAAATAAATCTTAAAAGCTATATCCAAAATCAAAGAGCTACATGTTTTATTTCAGGCTCAAAGTCATCATAACCCCTTTCTGGCTCTAATGTTCAAAGAGGCTTTGATCCAGCTCTTTAAATTACTATATATTTCCTTAAATTCACACTATTAGCAAATGATAAAGTCACAAATGTGATCACAACATAAAGTGAAAAAAGAACTATATGAAAATAAAGTTGGAAATTAAATAATGATTTAGTATGGGTGTATAACGTACCAGGCCAAACTAACAAATTGAGATGTCACAATTTAGATGCTTTGGTATATAAACTGATTTAGAGTTTAAAACTCTGTATGGTTTGTATAAAGAATATTCTTATTGAAGGAGAATAATTTAAATAGTTTATTCAGGTTAAATCTTTGGGGCTAACAAAATCTCATGTTTTACGCTTTTTAAAAAAGAGCATGATATTACTGAAAGAGCAATCTGCGTGGTTCTTTACATAGTAAATTAAGAATACTATTTCTAAAGAAGAGATTTGTTTTTTCCCCTAATTACCTGAAGCAATGCGTATATGAGTCTCTTATTGTCCGCTCTCAAAGAACTTGAGCTGTGCTTGGTCTTTATGAACAACAGAAACAAAAATCCTTAGGCACTATCTTTATATAATATCAGAGTCTGTCAATCATCCTAAAATAATGAATAAGAGGAAGTAGCCCATAAAGGTGCCCAACTCAGGACTCTCAATCTTCTCTCCAATTTCCTTCGCAGCTCACCTGCCAGAATGGGAAACTGGACACTCAGCTCCAGTCCATAATACTAGGGGAGGCACTCAGAAAAGTGTCTGCATGGCTGGTTTCAAAGAAAGGATTCCTTCATGACAGCTTTCCTCCTCCTTTCCTTGGGTACATGAAGGTTACTAGTAAAGAAATAGCATTCCTGTATTTGGTTCAAACATAACTTTGTTTTCCAAGGTTTTTATTTAAACTTTAGTAACATTCATGTGCACTTGGATATCAGTTCAGAAAGAAAACAATTAGTCTTCTTTTTGTATAAGCTCCAAATCCTCTTATACTATTTTGGTGAAGGCAACACTGTGCTTAACAAGATGCTTTTAAACTCTTAGTCTCTTTAATAATAGAAAAGCATTAATATGAGTAAATTCATACTGCAGTCCCAGACAGGACAATGTACCATTCTCACCCTAAGAAACCTTATGATGACATTTTATACATACTTTAGTTTTGGTAAATTGATGTCAAAACAAGCCATAATATTTATCAAATTCGGCTGTTATTCTCAAACCTTTAACAAAACCTCAATTTGTATAATACCGGCAAAATGAAACACAATCAAACCTCAGGAGAAACTACTGTTCTCCCTGAGAATAGTAAACTGGGGACCTTCAAGGAAAATAGCCTGATCGAGGCTAAGTGAGAACACCAGGACCTTGGTATTTTAGAACATATCCAAGTTCTCTCCTGTGTTTGTTTTAGAAATTACAGCACATAGGCAGAAGGGATGTTTTCTAGTTGATGAACAAGGCAGAGAGCTACTGAGAGGAGAACCTTCTACAAGCCCATTTGTTCCCTAATTAT
Organism: Eulemur rufifrons; assembly: GCF_041146395.1. Classification (NCBI taxonomy): domain Eukaryota; kingdom Metazoa; phylum Chordata; class Mammalia; order Primates; family Lemuridae; genus Eulemur; species Eulemur rufifrons. Next base: position 25,210,435 of record NC_090994.1, on the reverse strand, counting down.
AATGGGTAGCAACAATAGAGAAATAACACTGAAGTCTTTATCTTCATTTTAATTAAATCAATAAATAGCACATTATAGGGAAAAATGCATGATTGTTCTAGTGAGTTTTAAAAGGCCTATTTACAATTTCAAAAAATTTAACACACATGACAAAGTATAAGCACTATTACATTTGGCTTACTGTTTGTAGACCAGGGATTTTAGTGTTTAAAACAATGGAGAGTAAATGACTCAATCCTGTCCTTTCATAAGTAGAAAATCATAGCCCAGAAATTCCTAGGGAACAAACCGGGGAAGGGAGAGGGCAGTTACCTTACATTTTTATTGTTTTATCAAAAATACAAATCCACATTTAAAAACTTTTCTTTTAAAAGTGTGGTACATTATATCACAATTATGACCATTCCAGTTATTAATTTTGCATGACCTAGTTATCCATGTCCACTTTCTTTAAGAAAAAAAATCTCCTATTTAAGAAATGTGGCCATGCCTTAAGTCTTGGTTTCTTAATTTTATTTGGCTTTTACTCGCTTTATATTATTTGTTTTATAAAAAGAAAGTGGGAGACTCTCTGAACCTATTCTGGTCTGGGGGTCTGCCCGTAAAAATTAAAAACAAAAACAAAAATGAAAGAGACTTTGATTAGGCCTATGAAGTAGTACATTATATATTATCTATAAATGCAAGTTAAAACATTACTTCACGTCACTTAAAACCTATCTCAAGAAAACATTGTTTATTAAGCATTTACATATGTGAGGCAATTCATTAATTCTAAGATCCATCTTACAGTTGAGAGAACTCAGAGAGAGTAACTTGTCCAAGAGCCCATAATTAGTACATGACTTGGCTGGCACCCAATTACCAATTTCTTTTTACAGCTGACATCAGTAGTTGTATCTATTTCAGCAAATATACATGTGCAAATAAAAGTTAATTAAAATTTTATCAACAAATTTAAAAGGTATAGTGAAATGACAACTCAAGACTCTAATACTCCACTAAGCACTAAAAAAATCCTCTGGAGGATGTATTTCTACCTTAAATTAATATTATACACGACTTTAAATGACCATGCTGGATGACCACGTTTCTATCCACACAAATCAGCTTTACCCTCCCTTCCTATGTCCAGCTCCTAATATCAACACATCCCTCCCTCTGTCTCCACGGCTCCATTCCTGGTCCAAGCTGTACCATCTTTCGTCTGGAATTTGGTGGAGCTTCCTGACTTGTTAAGCCTTTTTCCACAGAGCAAAGAGATCTCTTTAAAACGAAAATCTGATCATATCACCCTCCTGCTTAAAACCTTGAGTATCTTTCCACTGCACTAAAAATTAAATTTAAACTTCTTTCCATGGAGTACATACTCACATACGATATGGATCCTGCTTTATTCTCCAAATCTACCTCTAGCCGTTCTGGGCCCCTCCTCTCTGCTGCCTTCTCTCAGTTCCTGAGATCAAGGGAGCTCTCTGGGCCTTTGTGTATGTTCATCTCTCAGCCTCAGTGCCCCAGGATTTTCGTCCTTCAAGTAGCAGCTTAAATGGCACGACGCCAGAGGCCTCTTCTTACCACATGGTCTAAACTAGGTCCTGCCTATTTTCTATCATAGGCCAGTTTGTTTCCTTCCAGGAACTTGTCACAATGTGTAACTTTGTTGGCTTTGTTGCCTTGTTCTTATCAGTTGTTACCACTAAATTATAAACTCCACTAGGTCAGCAACCACGTTTGCCTTGTTCAGTTATGTCCCAGCGCACCGCTTAGCACACAGTAGGCTTTCAATAAATATTTATCGAATGAATGAATCCCCTGACCCCTCCCTCACCAAGTACATTAGACAGAAGATACTAAGGCTGAACACAGACTGAAGGCTGCTACTGATCCTCGGTAACTTATTTTGAAAGTCACACAGGAATGAAAGCTGCTTCTCTATGTGATATGGAGAAGGATATAAGCTACTATACCTAAATATACCCTTTTACAGTAGATAGCATTATCATAGCAATAAGAGAATACACGTCAGGATGCTCATGCAGAATACAGCAGCAGTTTCAGCCAACATATCAAAATATCTTAGCTGCAACTATATCCACTCTCTACTGCATGGAGTGCAAGACATTTCTGTCAGGTGGGGTATAATATATTCTCACAGCATTTCATTTTCTACACTTTGTCAGAATTTAGTGATATATCAGGGGTTTACTGTGATTAACTTAAGTACCTTCTCTTTCCAGCTGCCTGCTAGACCCAAGAGTTGCTGGCTTCTCAACTTAAGATGTCCAGAAGTCAAACCTCCCACCTTCCCATTTTGTTTAATAGCACGCCTGCCTTTTCAATACCATCTTCAGGCGTGGGGGATGAAGAGGGAAAAGTTATTCAGTTCCCAAAGACTGAAATCTAACACACATTCATTTAGTACACAGTCAACGAGTGCCTAATAGACCCAAGGCATGGTGTTAGGCATTAAGAAGGATACAAAAATGGTTCAGGCATTGTCCACAAGAAAAATACACACTCAAAGGGCAAATAAGACAAGAACATGAACTGCCTCATCCCAAAGCAGAGAGTAAGAAGTGCCAGAGAACAGATGCAAATAAAATGTTTTAGGGACACAAAGAAGAGAAAGGCCAGGGAAGGTCTCGGACTTAGCAGGAGTGGCAGGGGAAGTAAGGCTGTGTTTTACTGAGACAGCAGCAGACAGTTTGGAAAAGCAAAGGACGGAAGAAATGAGATTAGTCAGAATACTTTAACATTAACAGTCTAGGAGAGAGACGATAAGGGCACAACCTAGGATACCGGCAGAGGATATCAGGAAAAGTTAATGCATGGGAAAACTGAAGATATTTCAGTCTTTGGGAGAAGAGAAGACAGGAACTTAGGTGGAAGATAAGACTGAAGATAGAAAATTGGGAAATAAAAAAGCCAAAAGATTCTCAGAAAGCTGGGTAGAATGAGAACATATAGATTTTCTATATTCTTCTTAAGTCTAGGCCAATCTGAACATCAATATGTCAAATTGGACATACCAATGGACATACCAATTTTGACCTGTTTCTGAAAGACTCAGGACTTTCCTATGTGCTCTGGACATAGAAGCAACAAAATCTGAATTATTATTAATATAACTGCCCCCCCAAATTTTATGGCACTTGTCACCATGTAATCATCTCTTTACGATTTTAAGAGATTTTGTGAAAACAAATGTAGTCTTACCTTCTCATAATGAGTTTCCATGCATAAGAAAATGGTATATGCTGTTAAACAAGCCAAACAGCCTTCAAGATAGGATTGGCCCCCAAGCTTCTCAGCTTCTGCATAAAGGTTATTTAGGGTTCGAACTGTTTCTTCAAACTGCTGTCTATCAATCTGTAGGGAAGGAAGAATTTAAAAATAAATTTTGGGGAAAAAGATCAGCAACTTATTAATGCTTGCTATCACTAACTTATCTTGCTGTTTTGTCAAAATTCTTATCTAATAGTTGTTAAACAATTTGTGCTTAAATCCGGACCTAAGTTCCTGAAACTGCTTAGGGTTTAATTTTATCCCTTTTATGGGTACGGGATATCTTCAAGGCTCAATATGGTACATTATTCTTTCTACTGAATTTCAAGTAAACTTCATTATACATTGTTTTCCACTTTTCATTTACTTATATTCACATTTACTGAGCACCTACTATTAGATACTATGACAGGCCTCAGAGAAAGATGAATAAGGCACTGTCTTGAAACCTTCAGAATTTACAGTTATGCAAGCAGAACAGATCCATGACCACAAAAACGCAACGAGCTGACAGCACTCTAACAGAGGCATGTATAAAGTACAGTGAAGGCCCAGAAGGAAAGAGAAGTTCCCTTTATCTGGGGAGAGCAGGTGATATTAAATCAAGTACCTAAACACTGGAATTTACTAGGCATAAAGGAAAGGAAAGACATTTTAAGCAAAAGGATTAAAAATGTGCAAGTTCTGAATTCTGTTTACTCAATCTATCTCTTTTCAAGTAACTATTTTGTTACTAATAGCTCACACTGAACAAGGTAAAATCTCAAGCACACAGTTCTTCGTACCATATCATTCTTATTAACCTCTTTCTATTCAGTGACACCCTTATCCTACATTTACACTAATAATACTACAGGTTGAGCATCCCTAATCTGAAAATCCAAAATCAAAAATGCTCAAAAAATCTGAAACGTTTTGAGTGCTGACATGACACCACAAGTGGAAAATTCAACACCTGACCTCCTGTGACAGGTTACAGTCAAAACACAGGTGCACAACACACAGTTCATTCAGTGTACCCAAGTGGAAAAAGGCCTCCCCAGCACCCTGCAGCTGCCATGTATCTTTCCCATGCACACCCAGATTTCCCCATGCAAGCATGCCTACAAAGGGGATAAAATGGTTCCATGTACAAAAAAACCCTTTGTTTCATGCACAAAATTGTTAATATTTATTTTTTAAGAGACAGAGTCTTGCTCTGTCACTCAGGCTGGACTCAAGCAATCCTTCTGCCTCAGCCTCCTGAGTAGCTGGGACTACGGGCATGAGCCACAATGCCCAGCTAATTTTTAAGATTTTTGCAGACACAGGGTCTCGATATGTTGCCCTGGCTTGTCTCAAACTCCTGGGCTCAACCGATCCTCTCCCCATCAGCCTTCCAAAGTGCTGGGATGACAGGCGTGAGTCACTGTGTAGCCCATGCACAAAATTATTAAAAATATCGTATAAAATTACCTTCAGGTTATGTGTATAAGGCGTATATGAAACAATGAATTTTGTGTTTAGATTTGGGTCCCATTCCCAAGATAGCGCATCATATATATGCAAATATTCCAAAATGTGAAAACCATTTGAAATCTGAAACCCTTCTGGTCCCATGCATTTTGGATAAGAAATACTCAACCTGTACTGTGATCCATTTTTTCACTCTAATCACCTGCTTTTACTTTCTTCTTCTGATAGTACTTTGTAGATTTCAAACCTCACTACTTCATCCTAGGGCTTTCAAGGCCCATTGGGAGAGTATTTCATCCAATACTGACACTCTTATCTGTCCTCACTCTAGAACTTCTCTCACATAAGGCTTCCCTTACTTCTAAAACTACTTACTGATGAGTTCTTTCTTTTATGAAGTTTTTCTTTATATTAGAAATAGACTCAGAAAAAAAAAAAATCAAAGAACCCCAATATACAGTATGAGACAAAACATTCCCAAGAACATAATTTTTTAAAGTGTAAAACGATTTATGATCACCCTCATGCTATTAAAATCTCCCAGGTTAACTAGTACAACCTCTGTGGAAACGGAGATACTTCAAAGAGCTACAAGTAGAACTACCATTTGATCCAGCAATCTCATTATAGGGCATTTACCCAAAAGAACAAAAGACATTCTATAAAAAAGACATCTGCACTAGAGTGTTTATAGCAGCACAATTCATAATTGCAAAGATGTGGAAACAACCTAAGTGCCCATCAATCCATGAGTGGATTAATAAAATGTGGTATATGTATACCATGGAGTTCTGCTCAGGCACAAAAAACAATGGTGATATAGCATCTTTTGTATTATCCTGGATAGAGCTGGAACCCATTCTACAAGTGAAGTATCACAAGAATGGAAAAACAAACACCACATGTACTCACCATCAAATTGGTTTTAAGTGATCAACACTTAAGTGCACATATAGTAATAACATTCATTGGGTGCAGGGCGGATGGGAGGGAGGAGGAGGGGGTGGGTACATACACACCTAATGGGTGTGGTGCGCACCGTCTGGGGGATGGACATGCTTGAAGCTCTGACTCGGGTGGGGCAAAGGCAATATACATAACCTAAACATTTGTACCCCTATAATATGCTGAAGTAAAAAAAAATTTAAAAAAAAGAAAGTAAAAAAAAAATCAAATCCCTCAGGTTAGAAGTTGTTGTAGCCATTGTTTTGTTCTTCGTGTGGAAAAGTTGTGAAGAGTCAATAAGCCAGTGACACGAAAAAATTTAATGTAACCTTTAAAATGGTGGCAGCTCTACCTGTTCTTCAAAAGGAATTACTTCAAATTTCCCACAATACTAGAGTTTGGGACAAGGGCCAGGTGGGTGGAGGAGGTGCTAGGAGCAGGACAGTGTTCCCTCATTGAGCTGGTCATTAAAGATGTGGTGTCAAGACCAGCCATCTGGGTGCCTAAGTCACAGTTCTCATTCTCGGAAAACAGACTTAGGAGAAGCGCTCTGGTGAGTGAATGTTAATGGTAAACTGTTATATTCACCTGCTTATGCCTATGTTAATGCCCTCAGTTTGTCTACTGATAAATCTACAAAAGTCTAAATAATTGATTTGCCTATGTTATGACCTGGTAAGTCCTTTGAATTATTTACATTTCTTTATAAAACCACGGGATCCAACTCAGAAACATCTTATTTCTTTCAGATTAGAATTACTGTTCATACCAGAAACAGTAACTCTTAAGAGTTATCCCGAGATTGCAATGCCTTACAGGATGGAGGCAAATCAATAGACAGTTAAAAAAAATCCAAGGTCAAGGATTTACTTCAAAAAAAAAAAAAAAGGTTATTAATAATAATAAAGAAGGGATAAAGTTTAAAAAAAAGTAAATGTCAAGAAGTTTTTGAGAGGTTATTAAAAAAGAAAAGGGAAATAAAAGGTAAAAAGCATGAGATAGAAATGACAAACTTCACTCGCAAGGACTCAACAGAGTAAATTAGGCGTTTGTATCTCACTGCCGTTAGGAACTACATACAACGCTGCCACCAGCGTTCTCCCTCGGGTACCTGGACACTGATATAAGAGCTACATCTAAATTTAGACATATGTGAAGTTGGAGCCAAATACAAATTTGGACCCATAAATGTTCAAAGTCAGAATGGAAAGAGGAATCAGGCTCATTTTTTCAGAATTTCTGTTTCTTGTTGAACTACATGGTAGAAAGCCTGGTGCTGAAGCTTAACGTGATCACTGACCAAGGGCGGCAAGTCAAAGGTAATTGCTACTGACCAGACTGGAGAAACATAGTTGTAAAGGTATGTAGGAGAACAAATGCCTCAATTATACTTCACTCATTTTTCTTCTACCCAGACCAAGGGTGACTAAGACACTTGTATTTTGGCTAAAATGAGAATAAGCTTCCTTTAAAGAGTATACAACAAAGCACTTAAGCATCAAAGCATTACCTTCTAAAAGGCAGTGGAGAAAGTAAGCTTGTGAACAGAACATGTCCGCACTCCTAAATTAAAGGGCACAAATGCGTATTTTTTAAAATGCTTTAAAGTAATACATAATATTTGTATATTAGTTTCTTCCTCTATTAAGTTGCCAAGTGTGATGTTCTCACAAAAGGAAAATCAGTCCCAGTGGCAGAGCAATCAGAACATTTCTAGGGTAAATAGTAGAGAAAGAAAGAAAGAAACCTTTCAATTTTCCATCAAACAAAGCTAGGAAAATTTAAACCTGTAATTTAAATTTAATCTCAATACAGGAAAAAAAATCAAAGCTTTCCTAAGTGGTTTATAGTATAAGCTAGTGTTTTAACCCAAACATTAAAAGAGAAACAAAAAATTCAAAGGCACAATTGAATAGCACCATCTAACATTCCATGTAGTACTCAGTACCACAAGCAGTTCTGGGCTAAATGAAATCAAAGAAGTAAAAGGACTCCAGAATTTAGAAACATCAATTTCCTGTAAAAATTAGTGGAGTATTGTGATTACATCATGCTTCTGTATTTAGACGACAAAATTAAAGGCTCTACCACACACAGTGAAAGGCTACTGTCTGATTCTGCACACATATATTTAGCTCAAATATATGAGGTGGAAGTTTGACTTTAAAACCTATAAACAAAGGAATCTTGTAACATCCAAGTAAGTGAGGTGAAAAAGAATAGTTTACATTGTGATTTTAAAGTACATAAATTGTGGAAGTCATAGTTTCCATAAGAGGATTAAAAATAAAACATTTGATAGATTTCACATAAGTCTTATGTAAAACATGTTAACTGTGATGTTAAATTATTTTAAAAACAACATTCAGTAGCTTTAGCCAATTAGCAACTTGCTCAATTTCTACCTCTTCAAACTACTGTCTGAATGTCCATCAGTTGTCACACAGAGTTTACTCACAACATTGTTGACAACACACTGCAGCATTTCAACAACAAGCTAATTTACACGCCAGCTTTTTAAGGTATGTCTGATCTTTAATTTGCAGAAACAGATTTGGGCCACTAACCACAGTTATAACCCAAGCTGAAGGAAGCTATAATTGACCATTGCTGATGTCCCAACCTTTGCAATCAGGTAGAGCAACCCACCTCGATACAAACTGACTAAATGACTGCTACACATTTCTCTAGCACAGACTCATCTACACCTACTTAGTCCATGACCAACATTTCTTAGCCCCACACCCACGCAATGCCTAATCACCTCTCAGGCCCTCGCCCTCCCTGTGGAAGAGTAAAGAGCCACAAAACCTGCTCCAGCTAACCAGAAATTGACCTCTGAACAGGAAACAGAATCTAAGTAACATGGCTCAAGACCAAAAGAATTTCTGGTATACACACATGGGCACCAAAAAACCACACAAATACATTCCATTGTACCTTTACAGTAAGATACAATGATTTTTTTTTGATAAGTTGGAAGGGGAAACAAATCCTCTTCTTTCATTTCTGCATGCAAGGGTGCCTGAAGGACCTATATCCTGATAACAGTTCTGACATGCAAGGCAAAAGAGGCGACTCCCAGTGAGAGTGACAAGTTTAGGGCCTTGTTCTAGGATATTTTCCCGTCCAGGTCCATCTAATGCTCTACACTTTTTAGGTTCCAAGAGGGCCTGTCTGCACTGCCTGGCATAGCACTTAGTAAACCCTTTCGGCCAAGCAGTGCGACCGGCGCTGACCACAAACGCCGGTCATGAGAATGATAATGATTTCTCTTGCATGAACACGTAGGAGAATATTGCTTACAAACCGCTGAGTGGGGTGGCCTGGGGCCTCAGGAATGAGCTCCTCCTCATGGTTGTCAATAACCCGGGGTGGGGATTCGGGGGCAGCAGGGGAAGAAGACTGCTGGGTATAGATTCCCGGCACCGGGCAACATAAAGTTCCGTAAGGTCATCACACCCTAGGCTGGGCCTTACTCTTCCTCCTCCAAACACCAAGTCTTGCTCAGCGCCCCTCCTGCACCTCTCCAAGGCCCGGAATGTGCCTGGCCCTCGCCAGAACCGCTGGTCACTCAGGCCGGGTGTCGGCCCACATCCCGTCCCGGCCCTGGGGAATCTCCCCCTGGCTCCCGGGCAGCTGGGGGAGCTAAGCCGCGTACCCGGTTTTCCAGCTCCGCGGGGAACTTGGTCTGGAACTGGCAGCGGGTCCCACTGCTGTAGTCTCGCTGAATGAACACCTTCCCGGACACCGGCGCCTGCTGCGGCCTCATGGCGAGGACAGGACGGGCCGCGCTGCGGGTTCGGAGGAACACCAACCATGGGTCAGATCCCCGGCCTGGACCCGGGACTCCGGCCCGCCAGCCCCGCGAACCTACCCCGCCCAAAGCAGCCCACGGCCTGCCCCGCCCCGCTCCCCTTCATCCATGCTGTCACGGCGGGCCTTCCGCCACCCCCTTTGCCCAGGCCCCGCGCCCCTCACAGCCCGGTTCGGCCCGGGAAACACGAACCCGCCTCCTCTGCCCTCCAGCAGCTGTCGCACCGCCTTCGCTGTCACTTACGTCCTGCCGCAAAAAGTCTCTTCCCCGCCCCTCAGCCGGGCCTCCTACCTCCGGCCTAGGACCCGCCCTCCCCTCCGGCCGTAAAGCGCCCCCGCCGAGGCTGCGCGCTGCGGAGGGGGAGGGCGCGCGCCGTGGGCGGGGCCCAGCGCCGACCCCGCCTCCCGGGCGCGGGGCGTCTTCCCGGAAGGAGAACGCGCGCGGGGCGGGGCGGGGCCGGGCTGGGGAGTCCCGCGGACGCTGGGGTGTGAGTTTCCTCTGGTGTCCTTTCCCCGAGTGATTGTGGCGCGGTGGTTTGTGATCACTGAGTGCGAGGAGTTATTTTTATTCTTGATTGGACGTCACAGTTACGTGTGGGTTACACCTCCCAACTCAAACACAAACACAAGACCAAAAAAACACACAAAACCAAAAAAAGACCCCAACCGCACCCCTCAAACGCAAAACAAACGGCTCCCTCGTCTTTGGAGGTAGAGTAGAAAGCAGGCTCTCCTTGCTTCTGTTGGGAATCCACGTGGCGCCTCGATAACTCCCGGGACAGGCCTGGGAAAGTGCGGACGAAGGACCCTCCCCAACGCTGGCTTTCCTGTCAACCGCCAGACTCCTGTCCCGCACCCAGCCTACAGTTCTGCTCCCCGGCCACTGGCATCTCTTTGCAAGGCAGCCAGAGAAACTCACCTTACCCTTGTTTGGTGCTTCTTGGCCAATACAATTTGTTAGCACCACTCTTATATATTTAATATATTTTAAACATCCTGCTTTTTATATGTTTAAAAAATTTCCTCTTATTGTATTTTTAAAACAGCTTTATCAAGGTATAAATGGCATACAATAAACCACGCATATTTAAACTGGATAATTTGATACATTCGGACATATGTGTACAGCATAAACCATCATCACCATCAAAATAGTAAACCTTCATCACTCCTAAAAAGTTCTTCTTGCTCCTTAATAATCCCTCCTTTCTGCTTCTCCCCAGCTGCTGTTCCCCAGGCACTATCTTCTTTCTGTCATTATAGTGCATTAATGTGAATTTTCTTGAATTTGATATACATTGAATCATATGGCGTGTACTTTTTATTTTGGTCTGGCTTCTTTCACATAGACTAATTATTTTGAGGTTCATCTCTTGTTGTGTTATCAACAATGCATTCTGTTTAGATGCGGGTAGTTACGTTACATTGATACGCATGGTTTGTTTATCCATTCACTTGTTTGAGATGCTTCCAGTTTGGGGCTGTTACAAATAAAGCTGGTATGGACATTCATTTATTTACAAATCTTTGCATGGATGTATGTTTTCATTTCTTTTGGGTAAATATCTAGGAGTAGAATGGCTGGATCATAGGGTAGGTATAGGCTACATGGTATAACGTTTTAGGAAACTACCAAACTGGTTTCCAAAGTGGTTATACCATTTTGCATTCCCCACAGCAGCATATGAAAGTTCAGTTGCTCTGTATCTTTGCTAACACTGTGTAGTGGTATCTCCCTGTGGTTATAATTTTCATTTTTCCATGATGAATGATTTTGACCTATATTTTCCTGTATTTATTTGCCACCCATAGATCTTCTTTGGTGAATTGTCTAATCAAATGTTTTGCTCACTTTTTGTCTGCATTTATTTTCCTGCTACTGAGGGGTGTTGTTTGTTTATTTGTTTTGATTTATATCTTTATTGGCTGGACTTAAGGTCAGTATTAAATTTTAAGGAACTTTACTTCTTGGGTTCTTGTATGTTTAAAAATGTTTTCCTGAGGCCTTTATATTTGTCTGAGAACTTAGCTGGGGTGTTATTGGGTTTTGAGAGTTCTTTATATATTCCAGAGAAAAATCTTTTATCAGGTATATGATTTAAAAACATTTTTTCATAGTTTATGGCTTATCATTTTACTCTCTTAACATATTCATGGATTTGGGGGCATGAGAATGTGGACATCTTGGGGAGGGCATTATTCTGCTGCCCACAGGGATGGATTGAAGATATTCCCATCCCCCTACCCCCATATGATTATCCAATTGTTTCTGTGCTGTTTTTGAAAAGACTCTCCTTTCTTCACTGAATTGCCTTTGTAACTTTGTCAAAATATTAGTTTTTATGTGTATGTGTGTGTGGCTATTGTGGCCTTTCTATTCTGTTCCATCATCTGATCCTGTTTTGCATTAAATGTCTACTAGTGTTTGTCTCTGAAACTGATGCTTCCTTACTGATTCAGTAAGATCTCCTAAGAGCTGTTTTCCTACATAGTCAATATTTACAGTTAAGAACATCCTCAAACAGGTAAGAGTCTCTTCCCTCAAAGTTTCAGTTGAATGGAGTAGACAAAGAAAGCAATTTTCATATATTGTGTATTTGGGGTTTTTCCTGCAGCCTTTGGCCACTGAGACTAGGTGGTAAAACAGATTATTTTTACCCCAGGAAATGGCAGAGCAAATGCAACCCAAGGAAAGCTCTCTTGGTGTTTGGGAAGCGGATCCTGGGTGAAAAAGAAATCGAAGGACAGTAAGTCATACTGTCATTGTCTACACCCATCCCTAAACACACCCGTGTATGTTATTTTGGGAAAAGCCTAGTGGGCGAGGGGCTGAGGGGCAGTGGAGATGTCCAGAACGCCCAGGGAAGGGCGTCTCACTCACTGCCTCTCAAGGATTGCACCAGAAGCTCTTCTTTCAGCACAGAACTGGGAACCAGAGCAGGTGCCATCCAGGTGGCAGCTTGGAGATGGCCAAGGCTGAAGAGTCTGAAGTGGTGCCTCCAAATCTCCTGTTCTGCGGTCTGTGCCCGTGACTGGGCAAACCAGTGTGGAAGTGCCAAGAGGTCCTGTGGCCTGGAAGAAGCCTGGAACGGGGATGAGGAGGCTGCAGAGTGTGAGGGCCTTTGGCTGCGCACGCGGACTTCTACACTGCTGTCAGCGTGGTGCTTGAAAGGACCAGGTGGGACCTCCACACGCCAGTGAATAACAACCCCAGAGATGAGGGGGGCGAGGCAGACTCTAGAGGATGCCAGAACAAGAGCCCAGCTTTCCTTCCTACAGATCCGAATGACATGCATCCTCACCTAGATCTTGGGTTCCTCCGGGACAAGGGGGAACTCAGAATTGCCTGAGCTTAAAACCCAACCTGATTTAAAAAATGCTTGAAAGAGAGGTTGTTTTGAACAAATTAGAAGTTTTCTTTTCCCCCTTGCTACCAAGTAGGAATAAAGAGGAAATAAAGTTTTATTTCTTTAGTCCACCTGTCACAGCCTACTCATATCACTACACATAGCCACATCTGGAGAGGAGTCCCCAAGGAGTGAAATCGGGTCTTCATGTGAGTGGGAGTTCACGCGGGGAGGTGGGCTCTGTCCTTCGATTATGAGTATTTTGGGATTGGTGATTGGGCTTGAGGGAGATAGGTGTGTGATTCTGGACTTGCTTTTCTCCAAGCAGGATTGGTTAAGACTGGATCGGTGAAATACTTTTACCTAGTGGCTCCCAAGCTGTTTTTCTGCCTCTGTACACCCAATGGGCAACAAATCCCATTTAAGACACACTTCCATGGAGGTGCCTAGATTAAAGACTGTGGTATAGACGAAACATTTCTATTTCTATCAGTCTTTATTCTGATGTTTTCTTCTCCTCCCTCTGCTTTTCCTCCTCTTTCTTCCTTTTCTCCTTTGTGTCTTTTTTCAATTGATTTTACTCTTAGTGATATTGAGTGGTTTGGAACAACCCCAGCCTATTCTGTGCATTTGAGCACGTTTGGAGTTTTGTACTACTAGTCCATATTCAGTTTTAGTTATCAGATAAACCTATCACCATGACATGGAAATGCCTTTGAAAAATTATCTAAACAATTCCCTTGCCTCATAGCAGAAACTGCAGTCATAGATTTCTAAGGACTCTAGGAAAGATTTCATAACCTTTCCACATAATGGCTTTCTTTATACCTAATCTAATTTCCTTACTCTGACTTAAATCATTTCCTTGGTCCATCTATAGCTGGGAGCTCCAATTGTCTTTTTATCTCTAAAGATTAATCCTTCTAAAATTCCAGTCTCATAGCATTGGTCACTGCTTGGAGACTCGAACGTCTTCCTAACATCTGTTGGATCTAACCCTGGTGGTAAACCAACTGGTTTTCCCTAATTCTACCATGTGGCTCTCTTTTTTTTCTTACACAGCCCCTTTATTCTTAGTTGGGCACTGTGTTTCGTGACCTCTTGGTAATCCTCCCACCCCAAGTTCCTACCACATTTTTACCTACCTAGTCCCTGTCCTAAAGGACATTTCATGTTCTCTTGGCCTAAATCAAATCCAAATATTTGCATACTTAATTCAATCCTTTCTTCATTCAATTTGTTCACTCTACAGATATTCATCGACACCTTGGCCACGCCAGGTACTGTGCCAAGCCTTGGGATGTGATTATAGGTAAGACACACCCTTGAGCCTCTCACAGCCTAGCAGAACATCAGAAACGATATTCATTAAAAGTGTGGGATAAGTAACACCATAGCAGAGATATCCCCTCTAACTAAACTCTTTGCCCTCTCAAGAGCTTTCCTTCCTTTTAATTCTCTTCAATGCTTCTGAATACTGTTTGCACTACACTATCAGGCACTCGTTTCCATGGCCCCGTGGGGTTATTTTATTCTAAAATGTATACATTTCTGGAGTGTAGGTTTGGATGTACTTATATAAAGAATAGAATTCCAGAGTGAGAACGCAGCTGGTAGGTGTTACCTGTCCACCTCCCATTCAGCACAGAAATTCCTTCTACAGCCTCTGCTTGAGCACCCATTTTAGAGATTGGTAGACTGCAGTTTTAGGACATTTCCTTAGAAAGATAACTGTTTAATGGCTGGAAATCCACCTCCCTGTGACTTCTGCTACCCTGTCTCAGAATTCTGCAAAGGCCCCATCTTAGTCTGTTTGTGCTGCTGTAAGGGGATAGTGGAGCTGAGGTGTGGAGTTTCTAAGAAGTTTATTTGGCTCATGGCTCTGCAGGCTGTGCAAGGAGCATGGTGCCAGCATCTGCTTCTGGGGAGGGCCGCAGGTTGCTTCCTCTCCTGTCAGAGGGTGAAGGGAGCCGGTGCGTGCAGAGATCACAGGGTGGGAGAGGAAGGAAGGGAGGTGCCAGGCTCCCTTCAACAAGCAGTTCTCATGGGAACTAATAGAGCAAGAACTCACTTGTGACTGCCAGGAAGGCACCAAGCCATTTGTGAGGGCTCCACCTCTGGGACCCAAACACCTCCCACCAGCCCCCAGCTCCAATACTGGGGACCACATTTCAACATGAGGTTGGGAGGGGACAGATATCCCTGAATGCTAAGAACAGCAGTTGGGTGCCAGGACTTCACATGCTGGAGCTGGGAGCTTGGCCACCCACACGCATGCATTACAGAGGCTGTGAAACCTGCTCCTCAGCATCACCCATCAGCGGCTGTCTGCGCCAGCCTGCGAGCCTTCTTTGAAGGGGCTACTGGAGTGCTGTGGCATTTTCCCTCACACCAAGTTAGAAGAGATTCTGAGAGCTTCCAGTGAGTCCCTGTGGACTTTGGCCCGGGTATCTTGAGAAGAGGCTGCCCCAGAAGGGAGCCATGATTCCCTGATGGTGCAGCAGTTTCCCCAGGATCAAACGTTCCGCAGGTAGAGGCGAGCTGGTCTGGGTCTTCTCAAAAGGGATTCCATGAAAGAGGAGCTTTTGGAAAGGCAAGGGGAGCCCAGCAGACGAGTGGATGCCAGGGGAGAGCTGTGCGCTGCGCATTGCCTCCGCCAGGGAGCCCCCACCTGCTTGCATACACAAGGTCTTGTCCCTCTGACCCCAAGCAGGCATGGCCACCAGATTACAGCCATATGGACCATGGATGACATCACCCTTTCCCGCAGCCTCCTCTCCCCTCGTGTGTGACTCTGAAAGGACCACAAATGGTGGCTGACAACACGGGGAAGGAGAGAGACTGAGCCAACCACGTCTCTTCCCCAAACCTCCCCTCTGCCAGCTCTCTGAGGGGCGGAGGGAAGCCTTAAGGTAAATGGGTTTGGGGTGTTGCTGTTCCATTGGAGGGATGTTCTAAGTGCCGAAATGGAACTGCATAGTTGATTGAGAGGGTCGGAACGCTAGGGGACCTGCTGAGAGACGTCATCAAGGGGAAGACAAAGCACGTCCAGGGAGCAGGCTGGGCAGGGCAGCGGGAGAAAGAACAAGAGGACGTCCCGCTCGCACTCAGCGAGACTGTTACGCTTCCAGTCACCTGTCCCCATCCTCTCCCCTGAGGGTCACAGACTCAATCTAATTCCTCTTCGAGATTTGGACAAGTCTTTAGATATTTTAAGGCAGTGCACAGACCCTGCCCATCCACCCCCCAGTCAGAGTAAGTATCCTTGCTTTCTCATGTAATGTAATTTTTGTGTGGCGTCAGCATACTTCAGTGTATCAATGTCCCCCTGACCGTGCCACATGCAGCAGCTTTGGGGCCTGGACACCCGACTCATTAACATGGCGCTTCTTGTGGTTGATTCTCACTCAGACTTTGTTTCTTTAAAACCCTCTTAATTTTTTTTTTTTTTTTTTTGAGACAAAGTCTTGTTCTGTCATCCAGGCTAGAGTTCGGTGGCGTCATCATAGCTCACAGCAACCTCAGACTCCTGGGCTCAAGCGATCCTCCTGCCTCAGCCTCCCGAGTAGCTGGGATTACAGGCACACACCATCACACCCAGCTATTGTTTTTATTGTTATTACTGTTGCCTCATTAGAGACATAGTCAATTGTTTTGCTAAAATCAACATCATGGTAATACCTACCATTCATTTAGCTATTAGTGTCAAGAACTAGGCTGAGAGGTTCATATGCATTCTCTTATATAATCTCCACTATATCTTTTAATTTAGTAATCCTGGTCAAACAATGATAATAATATGATTCAGACATGAGCTATAATCCATGAATCTTTGCTAGTCCCAAACTATCATCTTACTCTTTTATATGTTTTCAAAAACCCTTTAATATTTTAAGGGATCTGAAATCAAGCTATTAGTCTATAGTATTGAAAATTCAGGCTGGGTGTGGTGGCTCACGCCTGTAATCCTAGCACTCTGGGGGGCCAAGGCAGGAGGATCTCTTGAGGTCAGGAGTTTGAGACCAGCCTGAGCAAGAGCGAGACCCTGTCTTAACATAAAAAAGGAAAAAAAATTCATTCTTTCCTCCTTTTTGCAATTTGAGTGTCTGTGTCTAGTTTCTCAAACCCTACTTGCTACCTGTGATATTGCTCTGTCCATAGTAGAGTCTCAAGAAATGCTTTGAAAACGAATTCATGCTACAGATATTTATTGACACTTAAGAGCTGGGGGTGGAAGAATGAACAAAGCATGGAGCACATACGTCCTATCCAAGCTCACATTCTTGAGGGGAGATAAGAGAGTGGGAGGAGAGAGATTATAACAGGTGGATCAACTTTGGAGGAGAGAAGGGGTTTTGACAGATGGAAAGGTAATTGGGCATTCCAGCCCCCATGTCCAGGTAATGACGAAGTACCTGAAGTGACTCAAGTCTGGTGTCTGCTCAGGTGACTGTGAGGCTGGCAGGGGTGAGGTGAGAGGGCTTTACTAGAGAAGGCAGCCGGTGATAAAAATCTTACATCCTTTCACAAACACCTCCATTGTCTTTTCTTCAAGGTAAATGAACCAATTTCTTTTTTGTCTTTTATGATAGGATCTCCATTCCAAAGCTTCAGCTTTTTGTATGACTCTCAGAACCTTCTGGTGTTTAGAGACTCCAGGGAGAGCATTCATCTGTGCTGAATATTATGAGAGAATTCCTTTAGTCCCTTCATTTTAAACTCTTTCCCCCATCAGAACAAAGCTACTTTTCAACACGGGGTCCTCGTCTGTATCACTGACTCGCATTCAACTTTTGACCCATCACGGATCGTTTTCAGCCCCCACTTACAAACAGCTTCCCACACTGCGGCGATTTCTTCTCTTCAGCTCCTTTTCCTCCTGAGCTTTGTTCTATTTGTGTCCAAGAAGTTCCTCCCAGGTCCTTCGCAGAGATCTGAATCCAATTGAAAGGTGTCCTTGTACCAGAGAAACTTTAAACTGTCCCTGGCCGTGCCACTCTGCTAACCAAAGCCACGCCTGTTTCATCTAACGTTGCTTTTGGTGGTGTTTCCTTCTAAAGCTCCGCGGCATGACTGGGGTGGGGTGGGGAGAGGTCAGATCCACTTTCCTCGTTTTCATTTCTGGTTGCTAGAGTGCACTTGCACGATGTGCAGAACCCCAGGCATATTTTGTTTGTTTTCATGCATTTCTTGGTAATTTCAAGCCAGCTCCCATTTTACAAGCTTGTATGTCTTTATTGCATTCTGAGATAAGATTATTAGCGTACCTGCGTTGACAGCATCTGCTCCTTCCCATTTAAATTCCACCATCCAAAGCAACATGTGTCCCAGTTTCAGGAAACAGGCTGAACAGATGCCTAACGGTTGTACTGAACATGCTCCCTGTGAAAGAAAGCGCTGTTCTCACTTGCGTTTTTGTGTTTCTTTCATTGTGCGGGAGAAGAGCAGATTGAATGATGGCATTCATGAGGGTCGGTTGCCTTTATTATTTAGGCTCACGTTGAAGACCTTTCATATCTGTGGCTGGCGGTTGGAGGCAGAAGAGGGTTTGGAAATTGCAGACTCTCTCTTCACCAGCACAGTGTGGAATCGCAGGGCTGGAGGCAGGGCCAGTGTTGTGGGCTTGTGATCTGTGTAGTTGCATAGGGCCCTGCACTGAGAAGGGCCTTGGCTTAATGTTCTGTTGTTGTCATTGTGAAATTCTTAATAATTTTTTAAGATGGAAATCTGCATTTTAATTTTGCACTGGGCCTCAAAAATTGTGTAGCTAGTGGTGGCTGGAAGGAATATGTGGGCATCTAGTAGGAACACGCCGTCGTCATCTGGGACAGACGACTGAGCTTCCATGTCTCCCGTGGAGCCTAACTCGGTGTGAGTTAGAATTGTATCTCCCTCAGATTGAAGGGCGAGGTGAACATCTGGTCCAGGCATCCTTCTTAGAGTAGGGCAGTGTTTGAGCTATCCTTGTGACTTCTAGGGATGAAGCTCACAACTCCCCAGTGGGGCCTTCCATGGGCACTGGAAGTGATGCCTAATTTTCTCATAAAGGACAAGTAGCTGCCAAACACAAGGGATTAATTCCTACAGTAGCTTTATAGTAATATGCATTCTGGGGTATTAGCAGAATGGGAAATGAGGCTATCTTTACATTTAAGACATTCCCCCGAGCCCCCGCCAAGAACTGGCACTGTTGAAAAAGGGATGCATACTTAGATCTTTGCTTCTGACGGTGTGAAATGACTGCTCTTTTGACATTTGTTCTTGGATACACATGTTGACTTAAAATCACCAGATCCATAAATTTGGAAAGGAGAACTTTGTTCCTTATAAAGGGTTGCAGTCTGTAGGCTGGGAGGCAGAGTCAAAAGCAGGGACTTTGCTGGAGACAGGGTGAGGTAGGAGTTTGACACTAAACAGGTGGGATAAACACACATATGCAGGGATGAGGGAACACCTCCCCTTTGCCCTGGAAGGTTTGCCCAAAAGATCAACGCACAATAAGGCAGATATAAGAGAAAGAGATTTGTTTACTGTGTGCACGGGGACAATCATAGAGTGGTTACTCAATATCCCAGTGTGGTCCGGAAGTTTATATACCCTCATTTTAGAGGGGAGGGGGAATGAGGAATACAGGTAATTCTGTTTAGGGGCAATAAATAAGTCTCTAGGGAGGATGACTAGACACTTGGGAGAATGAATGGCTGGGGGGAAACAGATCTACTTGTAAATGATTCTCTTTGCAAACTGAATTTCAACAACTGCAGCAGAGGTTGAGTCTACTTTGTGTGCAGCAGCGCATGCGCCTGTCCCCTGCACCCGCACACCTTGTCTAGCTCGGTGATGCTGGACCAAGTGGTCTCCATATCGTCTGTAGCATGTTTTTATTTCTTTAATGTAAGACTTGCGTAATGTCCCTATTAGACTCCATATCACCCTTGAAAATCAGTCTAATTTGTGCCTTGCCTAATTTAGTGAATCCCCTGCATTTAGCCAGCAAGGTTTCTACTCCATTTAAGTCATTGACACAACAGTGTGTAACGTGCAGGGTCATTGCATAACAGAGATTGAAAAATCACTATGTAGCCAAAGAAATGGCCCGAGGCCTTCCTATTAGATTCGATCTCGCATAATTGGTAAAATGCCCCATCGTTACCCGAGGCATGTTTGTATTCACGGATATTTAGCCTAGACTGATTTCGCTACTTGCCCAAAGGCTGGAGGGTCTGTGAGGGCAGGACAGCATGCGGACGAGTCCCGTGAAGTGTGGAAGGAAATAGTGGGGAACAGAGAGCAGCCCAAGGGGGTTCCCAGAGGGTTTCCTGGGGGACGGGCTGCCTCAAGGCACCGGGTGCCTCGGGAAGGGCCTGACTAGGGGACAGTGGGTGCTTGTCTAGGCTGTCATCACACATTCACAGTTTTGCGAAGAGGACAAGTTAGCCCTGTACTGTGTCTAACCTGCAGGGTTGTATTTCTCCACTGTCCCTCAGTAGTCAGTCACAGGCAGGGACATGGAGGACAGGACAAAGGCCAGGGGGGCCTGGACTAGGCAGAGGAGGAAGATCTGAAGCTGGTGGGCTTTTGTGTGACGATCTCCAGCCGGTGGGGGGGGCGAGGACTTGGGAAGAGGCGCGGGTCAGGAGGCCTGAACATAAACACATCCTGTCTGGCGCTTTTCCTGGCATGGTCCTGCTGCAAAGTGAGCAGACTGTCAGAACCAACTGCTCCAGGATTTAATGGGATTGAGGAGGCCAGGTCTGCAGGTGTGAAAACCCAGGTGATCTCTGGTATGTGGTTCACCCTGCCAGGCGACACGTGGAAACAGGCCCTTCATCCCACGCTTCTGAGGGCGAGGAGGCCCCTTCCTCGTGGTGTGTCTCTAAGCTGTACTTATTCCTTGAGATTTTTCTCTTTCTTTTTTATTTTTTCAATCCCTCTAGCATTGTTTTGGAGACAGGGTCTCGCTCTATTACCCAGGCTAGAGTGCAGTGGTGTCATCATAGCTCACTGCAACCTTGAACTCCAGGTCTCAAGCGATCTTGCCTCCTTGGCTTCCCAAAGTGCTAGGATTACAGGCGTGAGCCACCGCACTCAGCCCCATCTAGCATATTTAAATGGGCAAAAATACTATACCTTTAATTTCCTTCTATGGACTCAGAGGTAATTAATTGCTGGCCTCAGATTGTAATGAAGAGGAAATGAGATAACTCAGGCAAAGTTCTTAATTCAGCTCTGCTGGTGAAACTCACTGGCTGTCAGTTTGCTCCCTCCGACATTTCTCTTCATTCACTCATTCATTGTTTCACTAGTATCTATTGAGGGCCTAATATGTGCCGGGCACTATTCTGAAATTCTTTAACTATTGCCTTGACAAAAATTTAAAGTATTGGGTTGCCTGTAGATTAGTTAATATTATGTGTCAACATTAATCTTAGAATCAGTTAATAATACAATTATTAATCATGTTAATTAGTGGTACAATTAATAATCATATAACTAATTAATAGCACGATTGATAATTATACTGTGGTTCTGTAAGATGGTAACTTTTGGGGAAGCTAAGTGAAAGATATATAAGACTTTTTAAAAAGACATTTTGTGTATATATTGCAAAATGAAAAATTGAAAATTAAAAAAAAATGACTAGGGTCTCTTTGCTAAGTAGCAATCCACATGTATTTATCTCTTTGTCAATAGACGGTGCTGAATGGGGCATTGTGTTAATAACTTATCCTGCATTTCATTTACAGGGTAGAGGGTCAGGGAGACAGAACTGGGGTGAAACACTTCAAACTCTGCAAGCCCCAAATTGAGCTAATTCTCTTCTTCCTTTACCGGCTCCCCTATGTGTAATCCCTAAACAAGTAACCGGCTCCCTCTCTAATTAGTCACCATCCTTGCCTACCTGCCTCTAAAATACCTCCAAACTCCATCCCCACTGCCCCTGCCCGTGTCTGGGGCTCCTCACCTCTCACCTGGACCTACCTGGCGTCCTTCCTCGTCCTGCACTGCCTGCTTCATTCCACCTTCCACACCTCCGCCAGGGCGATCGCTCCAAAGTGCACATTTTGTCGTGTCACCCTCTTTTCTGAAGGGCCTGTCTGCCCACAGGATACATTTCAAAGTCCCTAGGTGAGTGTTTGGGCTTGAATTTTGTCCTTCCAAAATGAGATGTTGGAGTCCTAACCCCCAGACCCTCGAAATATGATGTTATTTGGAGCCAGCATCTTTACAGGGGTAATCAGGTCACAATGGGGTCACTGGGGTGGCCCTAATAAAATATGACCGGTGTCCTTTTGAAAAGGAGAAATTTGGACACAGAGGCACATGCACAAGGAGCACACGCCCCGTGAAGACTGGAGTGATGCTGCCACAAGCCAAGGGACTGCCAGGAGCTGGGGAGGAGGCCTGGACAGATCCTGCCCTGGCACCTTCAGAGGAAGCACGGCCCGCGGACACCTTGATCTTAGACTTCCAGCCTCCTCTGGAATCGTGAGACAGTACATTTCTGTAGTTTAAGCCACCTAATTTGTGGGTCTTTGTTAGGGCAGCCCTAGCAAACTAATATAACACAACGAGGCTCTGTCTCATCTTCCAATACTTGCTTCATTTATCCACGCAGCAAAAATGTGTTGAGAGCTAATAATATGCCAAACCCTGGGCTAGACTTCGGGACACAGTTTGCGATGAGGCGGGCAGCGCCTGCTTCGTGGGACTTACGCTCCAGTGCGGGCTGGACACGTGCTGGGCCGCCAGAATGCAGCGAGCAGTCTCTGGTCAGCATGGTGCAGCGTGCACGACAGCAGGCACCAGCTCAGCACCTAGAGGGCTAGAGAAAGCCTCCTGGAAGAAGGGACAGCT
The DNA here is from genome assembly GCF_041146395.1 of Eulemur rufifrons. Taxonomy (NCBI): domain Eukaryota; kingdom Metazoa; phylum Chordata; class Mammalia; order Primates; family Lemuridae; genus Eulemur; species Eulemur rufifrons. Next base: position 25,187,729 of record NC_090994.1, on the reverse strand, counting down.
AAGCTGGGTAGTAATAAGAGCCCTCCCTCTCCTGCAAGATGTTTCGGATGAACTATGAGAAGAATGGGAAGCAGAGAGCATGGTGTTCATCATTCTAGTCATCCTCTAGACCTTTATACACCCTCTCAAATGGGTTTTCCAGTATTGTATGAGAAATCTGCTTTAGTACTTGTTTCCACACCTTGGCTATATTTGCTAGAACATAAATACCAAGACAGAAATACACTATGCTCTGTCCCCTCTTCTCCCCCCACTGGCCACCTTTCCATTGTGTCCCCTTCAGGGGGCGTGCTCTGTGATTTATTTTTCCCTTCAGGGTTGGTTTGTTCGTTTTAACCAGATGTTGACTATTTTCAAAACATGGGGAAGAGAATGAGAAGACAAGACACACACTGGGAGACAATATTTGCAAAAGACACGTCTGATAGAGGATTGTTACCCAAAATATACAAAGAACTCTTAAAATTCAACAATAAGGAAATCACCAGCCCAACTGAAAGGCCCTGAGCAGACACCTTGCCAGCGAAGACATACAGATGGCAGAGAGGCATATGAAAAGATGTGCGACGTCATATGTCAGATTATAGCAACAGCGAAATACCACTACATACCTATTAGAATGGCCGAAACCCAGAACACCGACAACACCAAGCACTGGTGGGGGTGTGGAGCAAGGCGGACTCTCTGCCGCTGCTGGGGGGATGCAAACGGGCGCAGACCCTTTAGAGACAGTTTGGCAGTTTCTCACAAAGCTAAACATACTCTTACTGTACAATCAACGATCATACTCTTTGGTATTTACCCAAATGAATTGAAAATTTATGCCCACACAAAAATCTGCACACAGATGTTTATAGCAGCTTTATCAATAACTGCCAAAACTTGGGGACAACCAAGATGTCCTTCGGTAGGTGAATGGATAAATAAACTGTGGTGCATCCAGTCAAAGCAATGTTATTCACTGCTAAAAAGAAATGAGTTATCGAGCCACGGAGGAACCGTAAACGCGTGCTACCAAGTGAGAGAAGCCAGTCTGAAAAGGCTGCACACGTCGGATTCCAACTACCTGACATTCTGGAAAAGGCCAATCCATGGAGACAGAAGATCAGTGGCTGCCAGGGGTTAGAGGAGGGAGGGATGGGTAGGCTGTGCACAGAGGAGTTTTAGGGCAGTGACACCATCTGTGTGACACTGTACTGGTGAAGACGTGTCATTGTATGTTTATTAGCACCCATAGGATGTACAATGGCAAGGGTGAGCCCAAGTGTAGAGTGTGGACTTTGAGTGATGGTGGCGTGTCAGTGTAGGTTCATCGACGGCCACAAACGTGCGTCTCCATGAGGGATGCTGCTAGCGGGTGGGCCGTGCCTGTGTGGGGTGTGGGCTGCATGGGAACTCTGTACTTCCTGCTCTGTTTGGCTCTGAACCTAAAACTATTCTGAAACATAAAGCTTAATGATTAAAAAAATAAAAACAAAAACATGGGTTTTGTAGGGTTGCAGGTAAAACTCGTCATCTGCTCCAAGTTTAGGGCCTCTCCCTCTCGCTCCACGGCCCCACGGGTGACGTTCCCAACCACTTCTCCTATTTCACTTCTGCCTTCTGTTTTCTTTTTTTCCTTACCTCCTTTCCCTCTGTCAAAGTCTATAGAATGTCAGCTTCCTATACTAATGCCTCTGCTAGCGTCCCATTCCCACTGAAAATACTTTCAACCTTCCTGGTGCCCAATAAACTTTAACTCCCTCCTGAGATCTCTCAGACCCCAGACTCCCCAGGCCTCACCAGTCAGGAGTGGAATTCCATGTCATTGGGTCTGTCCTTTATACATCGCCATCTGGCTTCAATATGTATGTTTTCAGTATCTCCTAATATGTTATCTCCTAGACCCAGAGCATTTATAAAGATGTTGCAAATGGAATTTAATTAAAAACAGATGGATCCTCTTTGAAATGCTTCCTTATCAATTAACAATAGCCAGCTGCCTCTCTAACACACTCCGAGAGAAGACAGAGACCCTCTGATCTAACTCCTTCCTTTTGCAGATGAAGAAACTGAGGGCCGGAGATGTTACTGTGACTTCCCAAGGGTCACACAGTGGGACAGTGACATCACCATGCTCGGAGTCAGAAGACCTGAGTTCTAGCCCCGGTTCTGTCTCTTCCGGCTTCGCTGCTCTCCACTTGTGGGGTGCGTCCGCAGGGACCCCATCGTCGGAGCTCCCTGGCCGGGGCTCTCGCCCCTCTGCGGCAGCGACGCCTGCGTGGGGCACAGCTCATTCAACCTGCTGGGTTTCTTCTCCTCCTCTTTTTCCTGCTTCTTCCCTCAGCCGAGTAAGGCTTACAGACGTGTTTTTCAAGATCTTGTATTTTGTCCTTTTAAAGAATAAGAACAAAAAGCTCATTGCAAACACTTAGGTCACTGAGTCACCCTCCGTCTCACAGTTGAGAAAATGGAGGCCCAGAGGGTTGAATTCACCGGCCCCAAATCACACACAGGGTGGCAGATCCAACTTGCGGACTGCTGGTCAACTGGCCCTGGCCGCGCCGGGCACAGCCTGATCCTGCACAGACTTTGTGTTTAGCGAAGGGCGCTGGGAGTGGAGCTGGGAGCATCGGGGCAGAGGCGCCCCAGTGAAAACACACTGATCATTAATTTTGTGTGAAGAGCATCCAGTGCTTCTAAAACATGTCCCTGGGTCAGAGATAACACTGTTGCCCTGGACGGCTCAGAAGATGAAAAGCAGAAGTTTGTGTTGGCACAGTCTTCAAGTCCACAAAAAAGGAAAAATGTTCTTCTCTGTGTGTAAATACTGCATGGATTGTCGATTTCATTGTGTTTTCCTAAGAACTTGAGACAGTGCGAACATATCGGCCTTTACTCACACGTTATTTCTCAGTTTATTTTGCTATTTTGCTGATAAATATATTATCGGTTCCAGACCAATTAACCTTTGACCTCCAGCATCCTGCCTTCGCAAGACACAAGCGAGGTCAGAGTTACTTTGTTTAATGAACCGTCAGGATGGTTGTTGCTCAAACTCAGCTGCTCCAACGTGTCCTGTTTTAGTCCCTTTTTTAATATCTATGTTTAGAGGTTTCTCTTTTAAAATCAAAACTCATCAGATTTTTATAAAAAGAGGCAATGTTAAATTACTTGTGAATTACAGCATTCTGTGCTAATAAATTTGAACACAAAATTTCAAGCTCAAAAATAGCATTTCCTAGAAACTCCCCTGTACCTTGAAGACATTTTGGGACTTTTTAATGCTTAATGAATGTTAAAGTTGAAAGGTTGGTTTCTATTTCCTAATCACCTTGATTTTAATCTAAATCAAGTAGCAATTTCAGCACTTAGGAGTAGGGAGAGTGGTATGGGCTAAACTGTGTTCCCCTCAAATTCTTACGTTGAAGTCCAACCCCCGGTCCCTCAGAATGTGACTGTCTTTGGTAACGAGGTAAACAAGGTAGAATGAGGTGATCAGGGTGGCCCCACTCCAGTACGACTGGCGTCCTCATACGAAGAGGAGATCTGGACACAGACCCACGCACGGGAGACAGGACGGTGACAGCTCCCAAAAGCCAAGCAGAGAGGCTCAGAAGAAACCGCCGGTCCACACCATGGGTTCGGTTGCAGGTTCTTTGTTAAGGCAGCGTCGGCGAACTGTAATAATACAAAGAAGGTGCGGAGAGGACCCAAAAGGCCCCTCTTTCCCTGCAAGAGCCCAGGACACAGGGCTTCTCACTTACCTCACAGGACTGATGACGTGTGACTCTGTCTGGAGGGCTGTAGCTCACTGTCCGGCTGTGCCACCTGGGGCCAGTCTCTTTGGTCTCTCTGCAGTCAGTTTTCCAACCGCCACCGCGAGGCCGCCAGTCCTCTTGGTACTTAACTGATCTCACGGGTTCCCACGGGAAGCCAGGTTTGGGAACCACAGGGTGAGATCATCTCCACGATCTCTGCCAGTTCGATGCCTGGCCTCCAGCAAAGAACCTGGAAGAAAATGAGCAAGGAACTATTGTCATCTCTGTCACATGCTGGTGATGCCCAAGTTTTATGTCCTGCTCGTTTCCCTTGTGGTTTATCGACGCTTTGAAGCTTCACAGGACAGCTTTGGTTGGGGGAGGGGCTCGGGCCACACTGACGGGCAGAGGTAAGGCTGCTGAGGGCAAAAGCCGGTGGTCTGGGGTGGGCGGTAGAGACCAGGCGTGATGCTAGTGGCAGGCTCTGCCCGGCCGGGGCTGCAGCCCACAGAGGCCGACGGACTGAACTGTGTGCCCAGCTTTGTGACGTGCCAGCTGCGTGGCCTTGGCCAGGACAGCAGAAGCCTCAGTGGACTCACCTGCAAAACTCATCTTCTCGTCTCTCCACCCCGTGGGACTGTTGGAATAGTCGGCTGGGATGATGGTTATCAAAGCGCCTTGAGAAGCAGAAATCCTTTTCACTAGTTTGGGATTCCATGTTAGAATATAGCAGTAATAACAAACTAGGCCTGGGATAGGGCCGAAGCCAGGAGCGTGGCTGAGACGCAGGCAGGTTTCGGGAAGCTAGACAGGTGGACTGGCTAGCTCTAACCACATTTTCTGATGTGTATTTAATGAAACTATGCAGTTTTGGTTAAGGCCTAGCCAAGACTTGTGATAAAATGGAGTGGCTCTGAATTCAGCACAGGGAAAATGTTACTATACCAAATACTGGTTCAACGGCTCCAGGCCCCAAGGGTGGTGGAGCTGGAATGCGTGCCCAGGTCACATCACGTCCCCTCTCTGAGTGTGCACACCGTGCTGCTCGGGCATCTCACTCCGAGTCTGTCCCTCGGAGGGGCAGGTTCCAAGGAGAGTCTCACCAGGTGTTCACAGAGCCACCGAGGCAGACTTTTATTAAACCCTCTAACACCCACACCCCCAGTTGCGGAGGACTCCGCCTGCTTCCTGTGCGTGCTTCAGGCGTGTGTTGACAGTCACACATCTGATTTTCTGCCCCCAGATATTGGCAGTTGTTAACTAGTGAGCCCTCAGAGAGTCCCTCGGTAAGGCAGGCAATTATAGTTTCACTTTTATGAAAAGGGAAATTCAGGCATTGAGAAACGGTGGGACTTCCTCCAGTCTCCTGTCAAAAGGAGGCCAGATTCTAGAAAGCTGAGTATTTTAGCTCAGTCTACACAAACCCAACACTCTCTGGCATGTCGTCAAGTCCCTCAGTTGCCTCTCAGGTGGCTTTGACTCTGCTGGGGAGAGGGAGTGAAGAAGTCGGTTTATCTGTTTTATGTTATTCTCTCTCTGTGTGCGTGTATGGATACACACACACACACACACACACACACGCACAAGTACTGTATGAAAGTTTCATGCATACACGTGTTTCTCTCAGTTGTCCCAATGAGACCCTTTGTGGATTTTGAACCAGGATCTAATTGAGATATACCTTTTTCTTTTTTTGTCTCTTTAGCCCCAGTTAATCTAGAACATTCCCGTAATTTACTCTTCTTTTCATGACATTGACTTGTGGAGGAGTCCTGTCTAGTTTATAGAATGTCCTATATTCTCGATGTGTCCTTCCTTTCATGGTGTTTTGAACCTGTTCCTCTATCCCTCGCAATTCCTATAAAATGAAAGTTAGGATCTAGGCTTGATTAGATGCAGTTAAACATGTTTTTTGAGAATTAAGTCATGGGTCATGCCGGTCCCTCCTCCCGCACCACATTAGGAGTGACACGGTGGCAGGCCGTCCGGTCAGTGACAGGGCGTGTGGTCGCTTGTTGAAGGTGGTTTCCAGCAGATCTTGTACTCGTAGGTGTGTTCGCACCCTCGCAACCTGAGGGGTGATACTTTGGCACCCTGAGAGTCTGCTCCCAACAACATCTTACTGAATGGTTTTAGTGTCCTTTGATGACCCTTCCCGGACTCACTGATCAGTTTGGGGCAGGCACCATGGTGACTTTAAGTATTAATATACAGTTTCTTCAGTATTATCCAGTTTTCCATGAAGAAGCGCTTTCCTCGGAGGCCTCCCCACACTACCTCTCTCTGCCTTTGAGGATCACTGTGGACTCATGGATTTTATTTATTTCATGGGTTACAATAAATTATAGTCATTTTTGATGCTTAAATTTCCCCAAATTTAGACGGTGGGAGTGACTTCGAGTTGGGCCCTGTGTCCTTTTGATATGAACCCCATGGCCTTTGAGAGCCTCCATGCTTTCTGCTGTGGCACAATGTGCCTGTCTCTCTTATTCTCTTCTTGACCCAGACCTGAGACCAGCCATTTCTGAGTCAGTCCTGATTTCTTTCAATGGGGAATGGTGTTAAAACCCAGATCTGGCCAGGCGTGGTGGTACGCACCTGTAGTCCCTGCTACGCGGGAGGCTGAGGCGGGAGGATCACTTGAGCCCAGGAGTGTGAGGCCACAGTGCGCTATGATCTCGCCTGGGAATACCCGCTGCACTCCAGCCTGGGCAAGGTGGCGAGACCCTGCTCAAAACAAAACAAAACAAAAACCAAGATATGACTTAACAATACTGAACTGTACACTTAAAATGGTAAATTTTATACTGTGTGTATTTTTATCATAGTGTTTAAAAAAATAACCAAGATCTGGGTGCCAGGTAGGTGTGTTCACGGTTACGGAGGTGTCACAGTTTCTAGGTCCTTTCAGTGGACAGAACTGGGAAAGAGTATTTTTAAAAAGTTCATATTTGATATTTCTAAGTCTAATATTATAAGTTTTTCTTCACTTTTTAAATTTATGTATCTCTGCTCTCTTATTCTGAAAATTTTGGTTTACAGGATAACTTATTTGAACTTAATTTCTTTATCTTGTAATACACATAAAATAGTTTCATGATTATAATTACAATATTGCTATTAAAAATAAACTTATCAAAGAAATTTAATATTTCCTTGCAGAACTTTTTGTCCTTGGAATATGGTCACATGGTGGGCATAGAGCCATGGAGGATGTGCAGTCAGAGAATCCTGTTGGAAATTACTCAAAATAACACTGCGCTCTTAATACAGCTTTATTATGAATTTGATAGCTGGCAGGTTAATTTGTTTCTGCTTGTGTTTGATTTAAGGTTTTAGGTTTTTCTCTCATTTCTGATTTAATTTTAGCTTTTGAATATGTAAAATACTTACAAAGTTTAAAGATCAAAATAATATAAAATTATATTTGGAAAATTCTTGATCCTATCTCCTCCCTGTTCTGTAGGACATCTCTGCCCCAGGGGCAGCCACTTTGACTTTTTTCTGCTTTATATTTCCTGTGTTTCTTGCTGAAACAACAAAAAATATATGTATTTTTCCCTTCTTTCATGAAAGGAAGTATACTACACGTTTCCTTGCTTTTTTATTTTACAAAGGAAGTATACTTTATGCACTAAGTATACCATTTGTAATATTCTTGACTTTTTCTGTAACAAAAATCTGAGAAATCATTTCATATCTGTTCATTAGAGACCTTCCTTTGTTTCAGGTTGTATAAAACTACAATGAACAGGTGACAGGTGTGCCATGGCTTATTTAACCAGTCACCTTTTGATGGACATCAAGGTTGTTTCCAATCTTTCACCATACAAATAATTTCATGAATACATATGTATATATGTTGTACAGGTTGAGCACCCCATATCCAAAATTCAAAATGCACCAAAATCTGAAACATTTTGTGCACCAAAATGACACCTAGAGAAAATGCTCATTGGAACATTTTGGGTTTCGGATTTTTGTATTTCAGATGTGCAGTTGGTAATAATGCAAATAGTCCAAAATCTGAAAAAAACCATAATCCAAAACCCTTCTGGTCCCAAGCATTTTGGATAAGGAACACTGAACCTTTGTGTTGTTTCATTTCCTGGCTTCTTCTTGGGCCTGTGTCCTCTCCCAGGGCCCGGGTCTTCGCTGTCCTGTGTTCCTGAATTTCCATCACATCTTAGACATCGTGTTTTATTTTTTTAAAGAAATTGTCATGGCCGGGTGCAGTGGCTCACGCTTATAATCCTAGCACCTGGGAGGCTGAGGCGGGAGGATCGCTTGAGGTGAGGAATTTGAGACCAGCCTGAGCAAGAGTGAGACCCCATCTCTACTGAGAATAGAAAAGTTAGCCAGGCACAGTGATGTGTGCCTGTAGTCCCAGCTACTCAGGAGGCCGAAGCAGGAGGATCGCTTGAGCCCAGGAGTTTGAGGTGGCAATGAGCTATGATCATGCTACTGTATGTACTGTATGTACAGGGCAATAGAGTGAGACCCTGTCTCAAAAAATAAATTTTTTTATGGTGGTTATACTTCATGCAAACATATTCTGCTGAACGGATCATGAAGTTTTACTAGCTCGGGCAGCTCCTGTATCATCCACCGTCATTGCTCAGGCCTTCAGCCATGTACTCACGCGAACTCCCTGACCTCTTGGTAACGTAAATCCCTCTGCTTTGGTATGAGTTGATAGTTCATAATGCCTTTACACACTTAAGAATGTTCATTATCTTAATCTAGGCCACGACTAGAAACTGTTATACTTCTACTACAACTCTTGCGTTCTGTTGCAATTTCAATGTAGTGTGTAGTATTAAATAAATTACATGGCTATTCAACACTTTATTATAAAATGGGCTTTGTGTGAGATGCTTTTGCCCAACTGCAGGCTGATGTAAGTGTTCTGAGCACGGTTAAGGGAGGTGAGGCTGAGCCACGGTGTTCACTAGTTAAGTGTATCAGATGCATTTTGACTTAGGATATTTTCCACTTACTCTGGGTTTGGGGAGTGGGTAGCCCAGCCGTAAGTCAAGGAGCACCTGTACTTTCATAGTCTAGCTCACAGGTGACCACAAACGAATCTTTGCCTGGGTCATCCCACATGTCCCCAAGTAGTCTAGCTTTCCAGGGTCACCTTTTCCTTTACTATCCAAATAAAGGGATGTGGCCAACAAACAATTCTGAGGTTCCCACAAGAACCAAGGTGCTAATCAAGCAGACGTCTCTAGGGATGCTGTCAGGCCGTCTTTCCTTTTGAAGTCACTCAGAGATGGCGTGTCCGCTGCAGGCTCCAGATGTCCCCCGTCTGGGCTGGAGACGCAGAGCTGGCCGTGGTGACTGTCTTGAGCTGCAGCTGGGAAGATGAAGTGGAGCCGCAGGCGCAGGAGCCCGAGGTCAGCTGAGCAGAGGGGGGGTTCGGGCAGGCATGTGGGAGGTGAGTGTGGGGAGACAGGCTGAGGCTGGGCTGAGTGCAGTCCAGCTAAGAACTTACATTTTACCCTGAAGGCAGGGGTGGATTCATGTTTTGTGTCTTTTGAAGCTTATAAAATTTGGGGGTGGGGGTGGGTACTCTAAGAAAGAGAATCGCAAGTTATGAAACAAAATTGCCAGGGATCCCAGCAGGGGCCTCTCCTCCTCTTACAAGGCACTGGCTGTAGGTAGGGCCCACCCTAAACCCAGGATGTGTGCACCTTGAGATCTTTACTTAATTACATTGGCAAAGACCTCATTTCCAAATAAGTTCACATTAACATGTACCAGCAGGTTAGGACTTAGACGTGTCTTTTTGGGGTACACCGCTCAACCAGCTGTAGGCTCTGATCAAAATACTGCACACTTTAGCACTCGTGCTCCCCCCGGGCCTAAGATCTCTTGCTGCCGCGCCCTTCCACCAGACTGGGGTCTTGACTGTGGGCCGGAGGCTGTGTCACCTAACTCCCTGGGCCTCAGTCTGCTCAGCAGGAAGGAACTGATGGGCTTATATCAGGGGTTCTCACATTTTGCTTCACATAAAAATTTAAAAATCTTGTTGTTTAAGCCACATCAATTAAATCAGAATCTCTTGGGGTAGGACTTAGGCATTAATAGTTTTTTAAAGCCTCTGCTCCGGGTGATGCCGGCGCACACCGAGTCTGAGACCAGTGCTTCTCCACTCCACACATGCACGTGGATCGGGGTGAAAATGCAGATTCCGGGCGGGGCCGGGACGCTGCCCTTGTATCCATCTCCCAGGTGATGCCGATGCCGCTGGTCCGAGGACCACGCTGAGTATTCGGGGCCCAGATGACATCACGACAGCCTCCCAAGCGCTTGCCTGATTCCGTTTACTCTCGCGCAGTCTGTGACGGAGGGAGGTGGAAACAACATCTGCAGGAGGAAACAAAAAGCTTTTGCTGAGAGACAGTCCAGTTTGGAGATGGTTTGTATATTGGGAAAATCCATCTGCTACAGACAAATGGACCCTGAATCTCATGACACTGTTTAGAAACTGTTTAAATGAAACGAGCAGCCCGCCCTGCGTGTGCCCTTTCCCGATGCTGGAGGCTCTGTTTAGCGTAACCCGTGTTCTTAGGGCCTCCTTCAGATCTCCGAAAGGGGACAGCACCCTCTCCGTGAACCGAAACGCCAGAAAAGCAGCAAGAAGGATGTAAACGGTGTCTAGCTTCAGCTTTTAACCTATCAAGTGTTGGTTCTGTAAAAACAAACCTCTCCTCGGCCTGGCCAGGGGCCTGGGCTGTGTCAAATCCATCCCTGAGCGTTTTCACGCACGCCCAGGGCGGCGGGGCAGGAAGGAGAGGTGCGCCCCGGGTCCAAGGCTCTCTGCCCTCTGCGCCTACTTGAGCAGACGTGAGATGCACACCTGCTCAGACAGGTCTTGGATTCTCATGGGTGACTCTGACTTTCGGCTACATGTTAGAATCATCTGGAGAAGTTTACATGGTATCCATGCTCAGGCCCTCACTGGACCAATGAAAATAGTTTTTTGGGGGTGGGGGGGACTTGGGCAAGGGTATGTTTTCAATTTCTTCAGGGGATCCCAATGGATACCAGGGATACTTCATAGGTTCCGTGGCCACCCAGGTTGTAGACTGTGTGATTCACTGGGCACGTGTTTATAGAGCCCTTATTGTGTGTTAGTGTCTTAGTCCATCTGGGCTGCTGTAACAAAATCCCATGAACGGGTGGCTTACAAACAACGGGCATTTATTTCTCACGGTTCTGGAGGCCGGGAAGTCCAAGGTCAAGCTGTGGGCAGATTTGGTGTGCGTGAGGACCAGCTTCCTGGCACACTGATGGCATCTTGGCGCTGTGTCCTCCCGCGGTGGAAGAGCTGAGGGGTCCTCTGGGGTAGCTCTTGTGTATGGGCACTAATCCATCCATGACGGCACCACCCATGACCCATCACCTCCTGAAGGACCCACCTCCACAAGCCCTCACCTTGGGGGACAGGTTTCAACCTGTGAATTTGGGGGTGACACTCCGTCCATGGCAGTAAGGCACTGTGCTCAGCGCAGGGGAGACGCCAGAGAGTGAGACGCTGGAGCAGATGCCGGGAGGGCAGGCACAAAGCAAGCTGTGGCAGTCATGAGTCCCAGCTGCGATCAAGAGCTATCGGGGACGTACAGGATGCTGCAGGAGCAGGAACAGAACAAAGCCCCGTGTGAGAAGGCGTCCTTGAACAAATGACAGTGGAACCGAATCCTGGAAGACGACCGGGAGTCGTCTAGGGGAAGAGATGGGGCGGGATGTTCCTGGCCGAGGCAAGAGGGTGGCCAAGGCTGGACAAAGGAGGCTCACAGGGAACTGGAGGAGCTGAGAGGGGGCCCAGCTGGGCGGGAGGCCGGGGAGGGAGCTGAGCCCCCTGCTGGGGGGGCCTTGGGGGACGAGGCCATGCCAGGATTCTGTTTTTTACTTGGAGTTTTTACTTCACAGTTTCCCAAGAAAACACCTCCAGGACACACGCCCGTGTGCCTTCTAATTATTTAAAGTGATTTTGTCTTTCTCCACCACCTTTGACTTGTACCGTCACTGAAGTCTACAAAGAGTCCTCACCTAAATATTACGCATCTAATCTTTACAAAAGATTCAGTCCTTGTTTACAGAAGAGGTAGCTTAGACTGAGAGAAGTTTTGCTTCTTGTCCAAGGTTACAGGGTGAGAAGGGACGCTTTTCCCTTCCCTCGCTGCCTTCCTTCCATCCCGGTGTATACAGACTGTTTTATAATCTGCCGCATTCCGGTCATGCAATCTCTGAGTATTTTATTCAAATTCTTAAATATTCTTCAGGAATATCATCTTAAAAAATGGTTGCTTCCCCTTCTTTTATTTGGATATGTCATAATCTAATTAGCTGGTACTATATTGTTGGATATTTGTTTTCTCTGATTTTTATAAATGTATACCTTCTCTGCAATAAGCATCCTTATACGTACACCTTCAAGGACATTTTTGATCATTTCCTTTTGATCATAAGGGAAAAAATCTTACCGGTGGAATTACTGGGTCAAAGGCTGTGTCCAATTTAAAAGTGTGTATTAGTTTTTGTGTATGTTGCTAAATTGCCTTCCAGACTGACTGAACAGACTGAAGTTCTCATCAGCAGGGTCTGAGCTCGCCCTTGGGAAGCGTTTCAGTGACGCGAGGCCAACTGCTCTGCAGCGCGCTGGCTGCCGAGAGTGTTTGCATCAAAGCCAAACGGCAAGGGAGAGTGTTCCAGGACCTGGAGGCGAGCCTTCCCACCCGCCACCCATCCCCTCTTCCTTATTGCTCACTCTCCCGTAGCTGCTTAGGTTTTGCGGTCCCGTCCGAGGCGGCTTTGCTCGCCTTTTTCTGGATCTGCCTTGTCCCCTTGCCTCGCTTGTCCGTGTCCCACTTACCCTTCCAGATTGTGCTGGGGCTGCGCTCCGCGTGTTCCTGAGACGCATGGACACGGGTTCACCATCTTCCCTCGACAATTACCACGTTACCTGAAGTCTCTGTCCAGTTTCAGGAATTCCAGTTTCATAGTCATAGAAATCAGGCCTTTTAGTGTTGAAAGGGGCCTCGGAGGTCACTGGGACCGTCACTGCGTCCCCAGCAGCCTGGCTGGCGTTCTCCTCCTCAGGGGGCGGCTGGTCCCACTGTCGGAACTTTCACTTCGTCCCCCCGAGAGCAAATCTGCTTTCCTTAGAGACAGATGAAAAATCATGAAGTATTTCCAGCGCAGAAAATAGTAGGATACCCATGTTTCTACCACTTGCATTTACTAAATGTTAATATTCTGTTATATGTTTAAAATTCTCTTTAAGAAAGAGTTTTGAATGCAGGTAATACAGCTGCTCTTCTTCAAGGTCGACTATTCTAGACCCTTTGCATTTCCATAAAAATTATAGAATAAAATTGTCCTATGATTTTTAAAGTTAATCTTCATTTTTGGACATTTTCCTCCATATTTTACTATTAAGAGTCAAGCTGTGATAAACATTTTGTACGTAAATATTTATGCACATTCTAAATTGCTTTCTTAGTATAAATGCCTAGGAATTAGATTGTTGAGTCAATGGTGAACCACATTTTTAAAGGCTTTTTGGACAAATTGTCAAACTGCTCACCTGAAATGTAGGAAACTGCCCCTTGCTTTATATTCTTGCCAGCACTGGATATTATCTTTAAATTTCTTTCTACAATAAGACAGACATAAAGTGCTATTTTATTGTAGTTAGAATTTTTATTTTATTGGTTACTAAGGAAGTTAAAAATTTAGTCATGTTTATTGAAACTTTACAGTGTTTTGTGTATCCACAGTTTATGGCCTGTATTTGTTTTTGTATTGGAATGTTAATATTTTGCTATTGATTTATAAATGGTTTTCATATTAGCATGTTGCACATATTATTTGCATTTATTTATCTTTCAATTTTATTTCTTCTTGTTTTTCTAAAAACAGAAATGTAAACATTTTACTTAATCAAATCTGTTGGTCGTTTTCATGCTTTTTGCCACTGGTGTTAAGCTTAAAAAACTTCTTTTACATTAAGATTATATAAATCTATTCCTATATTTTCTTTCAGTTATTTTTACATTTAACTTTTTAATCTACTTGGAATTTTGAATAAGTTATGAGCAAGAGCTCTAACTTTTTCCCCTCAAACTTTATTCTGCTACCTTGATGTCATTAGTCATTTATTATTTCCCCAGGGGTCTTAGCTACCATTTTTATGGTATACCAAATACGTATACATATTTGGGTTTTTCCCTTGTATTCTCTAGAGCATTTGTAGCATATTACTTTAGTGAGTTAATTATCATAGCTTTTTGCTTATTTTACATTCACTATATATTTAATAACTGATATGTCATTTTAAAAATTTTTCTTAATTATTATTGTATATTTTAAGTAGTTTTTCTTCTAAAAACCAATACATAAATATTTCATAATGAAAAAATAAAAGCAATACATGCTTTTGGCCAATGGTTTAAACAGTGAAGACAGGTGTAAAATAAAAAGTAAAGGCCTCTCCCTTCTCTCCCAGCTTTCCAGTTAACACTCTTAACATTTTTAGTTTTTTGTTAGCCCAAATAGTTGCTAATTTTTTCCGATAAACTTTAGATCATTTTTTTCTATTTTAAAAATTAGAATTGCATTACATTTATGAGCTAATATATATGAGGATTCATTTATTGTTTTTGAGTCTGTGCATCCAAGAACAAACCACATTCTTCCATTTGTTGAATATCTTTTATGCACCTCAGTAAAGTCTTACAGTTCTTTTCCCAAAGGATCTGAATAGACGTTTCTCCTCAGAAGGTCCACAAATGGCCAATAAGCACTTGAAAAGATGCTCAACATCATCAGCCATCAAGGAAATGCAAATCAGAACCACAGTGAAATACCACTTCGCTCCCATCAGGACAGCCAGAGTCAGAAAGACAGGTAGTAAAACCTGGTGGCGAGGAATCGGAATCCTTACTTAACACACCGCTGGCAGGAGTAGGAAATGGTACCACTGCTTTGGAGAACAGTCTGGCAGTTCCTGAAAAAGGTAAACATAGAGTTACTACGTCACCCGGAAATTCCGCTTCTAGGTATCTACTCAAGAGACATGAAACACTCCACACAAATACTTGCCCACGAACGTTCACAGCGGCATCATTAATAACAGCCAAAAGGTGGAAGCGATCCAGAAGTTCTCGAGCTGATGAAAGGATAAAGAAGTGTGTCCCAGCCACACCGTGAAGCGTCACTGGACAACAGAAAGAAATGAAGCACTGAGCCTGCTACCACGTGGGTGACCTCTGAAAACATCATGCTAAGCAAAGAGAGCCAGTCACAAAGGGACACAGAGTGCACGACCCCATCATACGAAACGTCGGGAAGAGGCAAATCCACAGAGACAGGAGGGCGGTGGGTGGCCGCCCAGGACTGGGGAGGTGGGGGAAGCGGCAGTGACTGCTAACGGGTCAGAGGGTCCTTTCAGGGGTGATGGAAACGTTCTGAAATTGATTGTGGTGATGGTCGTACAACTCTGTGAATATACTGAAAACCATTGAATTGTATACTTTAAATAGTGAAATGTGTGGTATGTAAATTATATCTCAATAGAGCTATTATTAAAAAAAGAGAAAGTGAGTGCCAGATCTTGGAATATGGTTCCAATTTACACAAACACTGAAAACTCAGGCTACAAGGGAAGGAACAACACAGGGAGTGTGGGGGCAGCTACCAAAACACGACATCGCATTTGCTTGAGAGCCGAGGATCTGCCTTCACTGGGAGGGGGAGAGAGCGACCCCCTCTGTGACGATTGGAGGGGCGCCCAGGAAGGCCTAGCACTTGGGGCTGCCTTCCAGTGCTGCCTGTCAGGACTACAGTTTATCTCTTTAGGTTACAAACTTGACTCGTGAGTGATCCAATCAGCATTTTAGTGTCAGTGTGCCCGAGCTCTTTCTGATTGACAGCCAAGATTTGGACTGGGGACAAGAAGACAAGCCTCAGAGAGAGCCCGCAGTGACAGATGGCAGCCTGCAGGCTTCAGAAAGCTGCCACGAGGGCTGCCGAAGGGAGAGGCCCGGAGAGACCCCACGATTGGCGAAGGGCTGGTCCTGAGGGAAATCTCCATTTCAGCCTTGCGGGGGCCACGTCCCGTGCTCTGGGACGCTGTCCTGAGGTTCCGTCTGCCTCGAGCACTCCCTATCAATTAAGAAGTGGGACTCAAGTGTTCCGTGTAGGGCCCGTTTTGAATTCTAGAACTTCTGCAGTCCTCTCGGAGAGCTAAGTCTGCATTCACTCTCACTGCCTTCTTTCGGCCTCTCTATGCTGTTCGAGTAGAACTGCTTCCTGCCGAGATCGTGCCTTGAATCACTCAGGACATAAAGCTCTTGCATGCTCCAGGCGACAGGTGGCGTTCAGGGCCTTACGGGTGTAACTGCAGATTACGCCCACACGTGTTGCATGACTTCTTAGCTCAGTGCTCTACCCACCAGGGACTGTTGTAATGACAGGTCTCAGAAATGCGTTTACATGTTGATCAGAAGTTGCTTGCCATGCTTTGCGGCGTGGCCCGCGGACCCAGAACCACTGTGCTGCACACGCACACGCTGCCGAGCAGACCCGTTCAGATTTAGGTTTTCATCTGTTTTACATTAAACCTGTAATTTTTCCCATATGCGAAGCTGGACTTAGGTTTTTCAGCGAGTTCTCTTCCCTCCTCTGGGCTTCAGATTTCTTATCTAAAACAAGGAGACTGAATCTCTGGTTTTTTCTGCCTTCCCTGGTTTGGTTATAGTTTAGGATGGGAAAGTCTGGTCTCTCTGATAAGAGTGTGAGCTCCTTAAGGCCAGAGATGCTAAATTATTCGAAGGTTATGTCTGTAACTCCTCCCGGTTGTTTGTAGTGCAGTCGGGCATGGGAGGGAGGAGGAGAGTGTTTTCAAGCTACCTCCTACTTTCCAGAATTGAAAAAATGTTATCCCTCTCTTGATTAAGGACTGCTAATCTATAAGGCGGTCATTGATGAACTGATTGCGGTATTTTAACTCTGTGCACTGACATTATTTTGCACCGTGTGTGCCTCCAAAACTTCCGTTGGTAACTATTTGGTTGTGAGCGTTGGCTTTTTCTTTCTAGATTGCATCAGAGTAACGAGGGTCCTCCAACGTATCCCCACCCGTGTTCTTCACTGTCCTCTCTTTGTCTTACGACAGCCCACGAGGCTGACAGAGACTCCCTTGCAGCTGAGCACCTGGGGCCCACTGCGGGCCGGGACACGCCTGCGTCATCGCGTCGGGTTCAGCGGGGTCACGGCCCGCGGGTGACTGTCCTGGAGGTCAGCAGGGCAGACGCTGCCTCTCCCTGGGCTCCCTCCCCACCCCACCAAATTCCCCCCTGGTGGAGGCCAGTCGTGACACCCCGGCTGTCTACCGGCCGCAGCTCCTCCTCCCTCGCTGCGCCCGCTCTGTCGCCCCCGTGCCGAGGGCACCGGCTCAGTCGCCGCCCCCAGGGCCAGGCAGAGACTGCGACCGGACAGTGGAACTAATGGCTCAGCTCCCAGGCACCTGGACAGCAGCCAGGGCTCCCGACACATTCCGGGGGTGGGGGCATCCATCTCCTTCAGCGGGCCTTTGCTAACCCGAACATCCGAGCAAGGACATCCATCTTGCCTCACTCCCAAGGACGCGGGGCGGAGCGTGGTCTCCACGGGGGCCTGGTCGGAGTCCGCTGGGGGCGCCCGGGGCGGAAGGCCTGCGCGGGAGGCAGGCGCAGCGAGCGGTGGGGGTCGGCCCTCACGGAGACCCGCTGTGTGTGCTGCCCGGGCACGCCGACACGGCAGCCAGCGCCTTGTGCAGACTTTCCCAGGCCTCAGAGCCGCCCCCAGCTCCTGACGTCCAAGGTCTGTGTCCGGCTCATTGAGTACGTTCGCTAGGGACGTCACCCTAGGGGGACACAAGGAAGTTGGGAGGAATAGCAGGAGACAGGTGTCGCGGTGCAAGGAGGGAACCTGCTCTTTCCCAGTCTCTCAACTGCGGGGCATTGTCTGGCGTGTCTTCTGCCCGGGAGCCCCAGTACGAGGACACGTGGAGCCACAGGTGTGCCCAGACGTGTGGCCTCCCTGCCTTCCTTCCTCTTCTCCTTCCGAAGCTCCCACTGGAGACTTCTGCTTGCTGGTTGGGCAGGTAAGAAGCTTGAAAGTCGTCACTCCGTCCTAACAAGTATAGAAGCTGAACAAACTGAAAACATCACCAACTCTTGTTAGATGTGTGCGAGAAGTGAGGTCCCAGGGCGAACTGCTGCCCCCAAGTCGGAGAGACAGGCGGACACAGAGAGTCACAGCTTACTGTAGAGGAACCCACAGGTAGAACCTCTGCGGGAGCCGGTCCCGCGACAGGAACACCTGGGCTCCACTTGGTGACCCACTGGAAGTCCCCTGCGCACAACTCAGAGAGCTGAAACTCCAGGGGACCCAGTCGCCAGGGCTGGGGCAGCACACTTTTGTAAGTTTTACCGCCGGGAACTCAGCCTGGGACTCACGTGAATACTGGGGAAACGCCCTCATGCTTCCCGCATGGGAAGAGAAGACGATCCGCTTTGAAATACACCCGGCACTCTCTTCCTCGGCAAGGCCTGCGCTCAGAAGAAGCTATTCAATCAGGGCCTCGCTGACCTGGAGGAAGGGAAAAGTCCAACCGTAGCCCACTCCAGCCATCCTGTCCCCCCAAGGGTGGGGGCATTGAGAGCCTCCAGTGAAGTTCACCGTCGCATGGCGTGGGCTGGGTGAAAGATTGAGACACCCCCCCCACCCCCCCGCCGTCACTAAAGGCCTACTTGCCACAGCTACTGTTGGCCAATACGTCACATCTGACTATCAAGAAACAGCTACAAGGCATACTGGAAGGCCAAAAATACAGCCTGCAGAGACAGGAGGCATCAGAACCACTCTCAGATGTGGCAGGGATGTTGGAATTATCAGACTGGGAATTTAAAGCAACTATGATGAATACGCTAAGGGTCCTAATGGATGCAGCAGACAGCAGCAGGAACAGACGGTCAGTGTCAGCAGAGATGGGAATTCTAAGGAAGAACCACAAAGAAATGCCAGTGATCAAAACGCCGTAGTGGAAATGAAGAACGCCTCCGGCGGGCCCACTGGTGGACCAGACACAGTGGAGGAAAGAATCTTTGAGCTTGAGGATATCTTAATAGAAACCTCTTAAACGGAAAAGCGAAGAGGAAGAAACAGAACAGAATACCTGAGAACCGCGAGATCACTAAACATTATATAGCACCTGCAGAATGCAGGGGGAGAAGAGAAAGAGAAAGGAAGAGAAGAAATACGGTCCTGTGCTGTATGTGACATTTTGGTCAGCAGTGGGCCGTGTGTGCGACAGTCCCACAGGGTGGCGATGGAGCTGAGAAATTCTTGTCACCTAGTGACATCATAGCTGCCGTGTGTCACAGCACAGCACATTGCCTTTTCTGTGTTCGGATTGTGTTACAGTTGCCTGCGGCATTCAGCGCAGGCGAGTGGGAGCACCGGGCGCCCCACACAGCCCGGCTGTGCGCAGGCTGGACCACCTGGGCTGTGCAAGAGCACTTGCCGATGCCACACGGGGACGGAGTCGCCTAAAGACACATTTCCCAGAACATCTCCCTGCTGTCAAGCAATGCACGACTGTATTTGGGGCAATAAATGAGAACTTCTCCAAAGTAATATCATATACCAAACGAAAGATCCAGTAATCTCAGAGAACACCAAGCAGATAAATGCCAAAAAGCTACACCTAGGCATATTACATCCAAACTACAGAAAATCAAAGATAAAGAAAGACATTCTGGAAGACTCCAGAGGAACAACACCCTGCCCAGAGAGGAACAAAGGTAAGAATCACATCCAACTTCTCAGAAGCCAGGGAAACAGGAAAAGAATGGAGTGAAATATTCAAAGTGTTACGGGGAAAAAAATCCACTAACCTAGAATTCTATACCCTGTGAAATTGTCCTTCAAAAATGAAGGGGAAATGAAGACTTTCTCAGACAAACAAACATGGCAGGAAATGTTAAAAGTTCTTTAGAGAGAAGAAAAATGATGTAGGTCGGAAACTTGAGTCTGTGTAAATAGATGTATTTATCATGCTCAGAAAAGCATCAAAGGAGTAAGGGAAAGTAAAATAGAAAACCCTGAAAAGTTTACACTGGCTTTGGAGTGCAAAATGAACACATACGCTTGTCCTTAAGGAAGCAAAGCAAAGAAACAGCAAAGCCAGTGGAAAACTGTGGGCTTTGGGGTCAGAATACTTGAGTTCTGAGTCGAGCTCTCCACTTATGGGCTTTGTGTGTTAGGCAAGTTACTTACCATCTCTGCTCTGTTTCTTCAACTATATATGAGAGAGCGAGAAGTATGTACGCATGTGTAACATAGGAGTTCAACAAATGATAGCATCATTTTCGTGTAATTATTTAGGAAGCTCAAATGCCAGCCAGCACATGACAAGGGACATAAATGAGGTACTGCCAGTGCCGGGGAAAGGTGAAGGTAAGAGCCTGGTTTTCTCCAACGGGGGAGTCAGAGACATCGTCACGAAGGCATGGTCATGAGAACACGGCTCCTTTCAATTCTTTAGTCTTTTAAGTCAGTCAAAATCTGCTATTTATTGAGGGCCTTCTGTGTGCCCGGCACTGAGCTGGACGTTGTACACTCGTGATTTTGCACAATCCGTTTAGTCGCGTTGTTAGGCAGAGTTTAGCACCCTCACTTCTCAGATGGGAAAAATGACGCTCAGCACTGGTGAAACAAGCTGCCCACGGTCACGGCAGGCGAACGATGCGGCTGGGAATCCAACCCAAATGCCCGCGTTCCGAAGCTCGAGGGCAGCGGTCTTCGTCCTCAGATGTCCGGCTGGTCACTGGTGGTTGCTCTTTGTTCCCAACAAGGCTCCTCTCTTTGTCCTCGGGACACACCACAGGGGGCAGGTTGCTCTCAGAGCATCCTTGGATCCGCGTCTGTTTTGTATTCCTGGCTAAATTCTCAGCTTTTTAACTGAAGAGTTTCAAGGCAGGACTTTTCATACTGGGGAGGAGAACTGGAGCCCAAAGCAGGAAACCCGGGTCAGAGTTTTGTTGTACGCACTCTGGGCGTTTAGGAAAACTCCCTGCTTGCGAGGGGCACAGGCGCCAGGGCCAGGCCCCGAGACTGCGTAGCCGGCTCCTTGCTGGCCGGCACCCGGCGAGGTCTTGGGCAGAATGAAATTGGTGGTGACTAGGTAAGGACAAGCCTTCCGTTTGAAGGTCCTGTCACCCTGTACTGAGCAGGGATGAAGAGCGCAGGTGTGACATCTGCGGCCTTTCACACATTCTGCCTCCAAATAAAGTTACGCCCAGAAGTTGGATCCTTGGAACGCCAGGAGCAAGGTCGAGCCCTGTCTTCTCCCGTGGGCAGCATTTGACACAACCGGATTCTAGGACTCTGAGAACACGTGGGCAATCCCTTGGGGTTTCTTGTAATCATAGCCCCTTGTGTTTGTGCAGAACTTCGTAATTCTCAAAGCACTTTCATGGTTCCCATCCCTGAGGACTCACAAAGCTACTGGCCCTGACTTTCCCGCGGAGGCCGAGCAGAATGAGCCAGAGGCAGCTCAGGGACTGGCTGGCGCTGAGTGGGCGTGGGTTTGACTCTGCCTTTGGGCCTAACAGCTGTGACTCTGGGTAAGTTACTAACTCTTCTAAGGCTCAGCTTCCTGGTAGGTGCCTGGGGTAGGATTATCCCCAGCCGGGATTAAATCACACCTGATACACCAGGTGCCCACGCAGCGCCTGGCACGATGCTAAGAGCCAGCCTCCCTCCTTTCTGCCTGTCTGTGCCATCCGTTGCTGCCTGCTCTTCTGCTCTCGTTCCTCCCGGCGGCTCTGCTGACACGGGGATGTGGCTCTTTGGCAAGGCTGGCAAGACAGTTTCTGCTCGTCTCCCTTGTCGCAAGGCTGGGCGTGGCACTCTGGGCCAGGTGCTTGTGGGGGCCGTGGTGGGGCCCCAGGTGAACTCAGATGGCAGCGTCAGTCTCTGCTGCCCTGTGCCCCCCTCAGTCATCATGAAGGGATATCCGTGGTGTAGGGGACATGAGCATAGGCTATGGAGACAAGGAGGTGACAGGCACTCAGTGTGTCTCTTTGTGACTGGGGCCAAATTGCCTGGGCTGGGTGTGTGTGGGGTGGCCTGGGACTTAGCCTGCGTGGGGGGGGTAGGGGTGAGGGCACAGGCACCAGGTCATCCCAGAGACTTTGAGGCTATTGTGCATAGAAATGGTTAAAGACTGTGCCTGTGTATTTTGGACTCCACGTCAGTACACATGGACGGATATAGATGAGCTCATTGTGGAAACACACAGAGCGCGTGAAGCCAAGGCCACACCAGGAAACCTGTGGCACGTGGTCACTGGGCCCATCAGACCTGGCAGAGGTTGGCGATGTTTAGAAGTTTGCAGATGCACCTTCTGAGAACTCGTTTACTCTCCTTTCCTCAGGTGTGCAGAACGAAGTCAGGATAGGTAGGACAGGAACTGAGAGATACATTTTTAGAGGCACCAAACCTTTTAAACCTTCCTCTACGTTCCCCAAAATGTAGCTCCTTCAAAGAGACTCCTGTCTCAGATCAGGCTACTATTATTTTTCAGGTGCAGAAACGGGGTCCTGAGAGGTGAAAGGACTTGCAGTAAGTACACAGCAGTTACTACTTGGACACAGGTCGAGCCTGTCTGTTTAAAGGCGACTTTTAAAACCCATGCAGTCTTTCCTTGTGCTTATTGCATTGAATAAATGTTCCTCTAAAATCAAACACATCAGAGAGAGTAAAATGACATTTGATACACAGTTGCTTCTCGTGGTTCAAAGTGTTGGTTTTATAGAGTCACAGTGGACACTGAATTAGGGAACACTGAACCACCGTTCCCAGGAGGAACACGGGTCAGTTTCCTGTGGGCCTCTGGGCACCGTGTCTCCATCAACCAGTCAACACATAACCTTGCTTCATGTGTGTTTCTGTTTAAAGCTGCCTTATTTGACATATATATTGTCGCTACTTTAACACTGAGCATTAACAGTGAACTCACGCCTGAACAAAGCTGATCTAACATGGATTTTGTTCACAAGGCGAAGCATAGCCTTGCGCTTGGGAACACGAGACGGCACGTCAGCCTGAGACTTGGGCCACAGTGAAATCTCCAACAAAAAGCACAAAGGTGCAAAAACCCGGCACCACATGGACCACAGGAAGGGCCTCTGCTTACAGTGTGAGAGCGGAAACGAGAAGGCAGACGCCGCCTTGTCCAAATGCACCTGAGGGCGCGGGCGTCGGATAGCTCAGATGTTTCACGGCTGTGCACGTGTCCTCGAGTGACCACAAAAGCGTCACGAGTGTTGATGTTGGGGTCACGAGTGTTGATGTTGGGGTCACAAGTAAGTGTCAGTGAGTAGGAGAATTTGCACATATGGGATCTGTGAAGGGTTAGGGTTGACGGTACTCTCCTTGCTCCTGTCCCTTTCCTGTCCCCTTCACCCTTTGGCAGAACCAGAGTTTTAAGAAGAGACAATCATAGAAGAGACAATCATAGAATAGACAGGATTCTTTTGCTTTGGAACTTGGCCGGTGACTACGCATTAATTTTAATTTTCAAGTGATGAATAATTCAAGCCACTCTCTCTCCCCGGGTCTTGGTGCTGTCCAGCCACCTCCTTCCAAGGCACACGAACGCCTTCCAGACACGCTGTTACCTCCTTTGCCTTTTCTTTCTCCAGGTCCTTCCCAGTCTGGCTCCAGCCACACCGAACTCCGTGCAGTTTCTTCCCGTGCCCACACGTGTTTGCACTTTCTGGTCTCTGTGCCTGAGCTCTGTCCTGCCTGTTCTTGCGTGTTACCTCCCTGTGGTGCTCCCACAGTGAGGCCTTCCCCCTCTGCTCTCCTCGGAGTCCTAAGCATGCAAACCTGTTTACCCCGTGTTATCGGATCGCATCTTTACCTGTTCGCTGCGCCATTGGAAGGCGGCCGCTGAGGGAAAGGACCTCTCTCGGCTTTGTCTACGACTGCTTGGCACACAGCTTCACGAGAGGATGGGCGGAGAGGGGACAGGGGGAGGGAGCATCTGGGATGCTGACAGGACAGCTTGCACACAGTGGCTGAAACACAGTACACCCTCATTAGGAAGCATCGGAGGAAGAAAGCAAGGAATCTCACTTTCCTCTGTTTACGTAACTATGTCCACGCGTTGGCCATTTTCCAATCTTGGTCACAAAGGTTTAAAAATATGAAGGAGCAGTTTATTTGAATTCATTGTATTCAGCCAAATATGGTGTAAATTATAGACCTTCCATTTCAAATTTCACATTTCTATGAAATATATCTGGTAGTGGGGAGCAACAAAGTGGAAGCAAGAAGAGAAGCAGACAGAGTCTCGACTGGCGCCTGAGTAGTGCTTGCTGTGTCCTTACCGCACGGCACTCTCGGTTTCTGCATCTGGAGAAGAGAAAGATGGAGCAGTTACACCAGGATGCGGGGCCCTGCGGGATTCTGTCGTTCCCGCCTGCCCACACCCTCCCTGCTGCCTTTCTGCGAGGACCAGGCAGGCCACAGGGATCAGGCCTGACTCATCTGGCCAGAGGAGTTGGTCCAGGATGGGCACACGATGAAAGTCCCACCTGTGAGACTCAAATTTAGGAACTTTCGTTGGAACCATTGGTCCCAACTTGGCAGATGCTATCCGTCTTCCTCCAAAATCCATTTTCTCCATCGTCTTTAGTAATAGAACTCTTGATTTTTAGCTAGGCTCATAGGCGGCCAAGAACAGAGATTGTACTTCCAGCCTCTGTTAGAGTGAGGTGTGGGCATATGATTAAATTTTGCCAAGGGTGTAAGAGGAAGTATCACATACCATTTCTCCAAAGTGGCCTTGAAGGAAGAGGGGCAGAATTCTTTTTTTACCTTTTCTTTCCTGCTGCTTGGAACACAGACAAGACAGCTGCAGCTCAGGCAGCCGTATTGGACTGCGAACTGGAAGTCAGCTCTGGCAGGTAGCAAAGCAACGAAACACGGAAGCCGGGATGCCTAACGTTTGTGGGGCAGCTACGCAGCCACGCACCGCCTACTCTAGATTTTGTTTGTATGAGACAGAATGAACTTCTAGCAGGTTAAACAATTGTCACTTTGAGTTTTTTTTACTTGGCAGCTTAACCGAGTCCTAAGTGATAGAGAGCTGTTGGGGAGAACACCCGGTGGGCTTCCGAGACGAGGGGACGAAGCCCACACCGGCTGGGCGGGCACGGTGCCGCTGCGTGGGAAGGAGGTGTTGCCTGAACGGAGCCAGCGCGGAAGGAAGCAGCGTAGCCGACTGGCCTCCGTCCTGCGGACACGGTTTAGGCCACTGTGTCCGGCTGTGCCTGCAGCTCGCAGCCTTTCGGTTTTCACTTACGTGTGTCACTGTTTTCGCCCAAATCAATTCGTGTGTAAACCAGGTGTCTGGCTTTTGCAACTGGAGTCATATCTGATACAAGCAGCAAAACTCCTTCTTCAAACAGAATCCTACGCAGAACCCCAGTCGGATCAATAGATGCTCATGCAGCTGCTTCAGCTCAAGCAGGGTGGGCGCACGGAGCTGGAGATTTCTCAGGAATTCCTTGTTCTCCTCACAGCACAGTCTGGAAACCACACAATTAGATGAGTCTCATCCTGTGCAAGAACACAGCTAATTCTGGGTGTTTATTTCTATAACAAATGCCACCTTCTTTTCCAGAATCCCTGCAAAGCCAGTTATTGTATCATTGCTACTTTCTCATCTTTTTCTCCTTTGTCAGTAATGTTAAAGCAAGTGGACACCCGCGTTGACACAAACCCAGTCCTCTCTCAGCCATCTCAACACACTCAGGACCCTGGTCTTCTACGCTTATTCTTAACCAAGATTCAGCAGTCAGGTCCTTTAGCTCTAAATAATTCATTTATAGTTTAATTTGTGAGCCTCAGCCTTAAGGTTAGATAGACTCATAGGGACGTTAGCCCTCGTCTAGTTAATTCTGCCATCATTTGGATCTTTGGCATTTGGGATTTGTCCAGTCGGTTGCCCCTTGGAACCAAATTTAATTTGCACGTGCTTGATAAGATCTTGAAAATGGGATTGGATGCCAAGCCTGGATCCCAAGTTCCTACTGCTTCAGGAGAGACCAGCTGCCTTTTCTAAGGGACCTAAGGATCCCTCTGGGGGCAGAGGGCACCACCTGCCTCAGCTCCTCCTCTGCACACGGCCCCTCTGGAGCTGGCACATCTAGCCACATTGGACCCCTCGGTGTGGGGAAGGCAAGTGTGTTCTCTCTGCCCGGCGAGGGTACCTCAGACCATCACTGATCTGTTGCAATGCTGGTGGCCCTTTGCGGGTGGAATGAGCATTTTCCTCTTTTTTTTTTTTTTTTTGAGACAGAGTCTCACTCTGTTGCCCAGGCTAGAGTGAGTGCCGTGGCGTCAGCCTAGCTCACAGCAACCTCAAACTCCTGAGCTGAAGCAATCCTCCTGTCTCAGCCTCCCGAGTAGCTGGGACTACAGGCATGCACCACCATGCCCGGCTAATTTTTTCTATATATATTTTTAGCTGTCCATATAATTTCTTTCTATTTTTAGTGGAGATGGGGTCTCGCTCTTGCTCAGGCTGGTCTCGAACTCCTGAGCTCAAACGATCCGCCCACCTCGGCCTCCCAGAGTGCTAGGATTACAGGCGTGAGCCACTGCGCCCGGCCAGCATTTTCCTCTTGATTTGAGCATCGTTGACATTTTCATCAGCAGCCCAGCCTCGAAAAGCCACATCTTGGCAAGAGGAGAGGTGAAATCTCACTCACGCATTCGATCCAGGCGATCCCCTCTGGGATCCAGGCTGACTGCTTTCATTGGAGGCACTGGAGCACGAGGCCAGGGACATCACTCCATCCAGCATCAGGGAAGAAGGACAGAGCTGTCAGAAGCTGCCTCTTCCCCTTCCCAGGGCCTGCGTGTGCCCTTGCTGCCGACCCGGGGATGTTGGAGCCGGACTCGGCGTCACTTCAGAGGCTGGTAGAGTCCCCAGCTCCTCCTGTGAGGAAAGTGGCAGAAACACACCATTTGCAAAGCTGCTTTAGGGTCTGGCCTAGCCCGGCCAAATGGCTGTTGCTTTTTCAGGAATTGATGTTACACAAAGACGGTGTGAGTCTCAGCCTAAACCAGTCAGGCTTAAAGGGAACAGAGTTAGACGAGCATGAATACTCCTTTCCCCAAAGGCAGAAAGGCGAAGTTCGCATTGATGACAACCCTGGAGCTGACAGCCATACAGGACCCCTTTTATTGTTCATAAAATACTTTCCTCGATCAATAACTATACACATATTTGGAGGGCACCTGTTTTGTGCCTAGAACCATGCTTCGAACTCAGGAAGTCTCGAGGAAGACTGAAGACGTGGTCCCTGGCGCTGCGGTTCGGTGGCTGCAGTGGAGACACAGGGCTCTTACCAACCGCAGACCACAGTGGACATGGGAAGAGGGGGAGGGGTTTGCGGTTTGGGGGTGCAGGCAGTAAAGTGACATTCACTACGTCTCAAAGCTAGGCACACCCTAGATTTTGTCACTTTCGAACGAAGGTTTGCTGGACTCTCTAGCAGGGATTTCAATTTCACGAGAACAGGGTCTTTATTGGACTCGTTTACGGTTGTGTCTTCTGTGTCCAGGGAAATGCCTGAGAAGTAGGAGACCCTCAATAAACAATTGCAAAGTGACAGAATTAACGAGAGGCTGAAGCGGACGCTGGCACTGCAGCCCACACTGCGTGGGCTGCCTCTGCACGTGAGTCTCAGCAGGTCTTGCGGGGAGGATGCCTCGTTCTGCTGCGTCGGCAGGACCCAGGCGAGCGCTCTCTGCATGGGTAAAATGTGTGCCAGCATCTTGGGGTGTGTTTCCAGACACTCTCCCTCAGTTGCTCGTCCGAGGGGCCTTCTGAGAGCTTTTCCCAGAAAACTTACGAGAGAGCCGAGCCTTTGCTTATCTTTGGGAGACACATGCATTCCCCTTTGCTGTCTCTGGTGGCTGTTATCTGAAAACTGTCTAGACTGGAGATTCGAACTGGGCGATGGAGACGGAGAATGAAATATATCTTCACTTGGGAGCCGGAGTGGACGCAGTGAAATATTCCCATCCCTGACCCCTGGGGCTGGCTCCCGGCACAGCCGGCCTGGGGCCCCACAACTTGGGGAGTGGGATCTGTTCAGTGTGGAAGTGATGTCCCATCACAGGGAGACTGCATGTTGCTTGGCTTGCACAAAGAGATTTTGCAATAAACTTTTCCTTTTGGGTGAAAAGGGAGCAGGAAAGCCTTTAATCTTGCCTTTGGGTGGCGTCCGCGCTGGGGCTGGATGATTGCTCCCAACTGCTTAGAGAGCTTTCTGGTGGTGCGGTGGGAGGTGGATTCCAGCCTCTTTTTGGATCCACGTCTAACTATTCTTTAAAAAAAGGAAGAAAATACCTCCTTTTATCCTGAAGCTCATCATGCTAACATCCAGCCAAAAGTACATTTTTTTGCAGTTTATTAAACATGTTGTCTCTTAGATCTTATATTAAAATCTATTTCCTTTCTGTAGGGGACAAGTTGAAACCAGAAAAGTTGCCTTGTAATTTTTTTCATCTTGGTTCTGCAGTCTGCAAAGGGCATCTCCAATCTGCAGTTGTAGCAGGGAGCTGCTCCGCGGGGGAAAGGGGGTTAACTCTTGATTTGCCGCCGCTGGGGTAGGGGAGCAGTTGGCTGTCCTCCACCGCCTGAGCCAGCTGGCCCCCCTTCCCCATGCAGCTTTGACTAGAAATCGGCCAGCTGAGTTAGGGGAGCACGTCGGGTGTGAAAATTAAGTAAATAAAACTCTGTCTTGATCTACTACACAATCAAATAGACATTATTATCTGCTTCTTTTTTTTTTTTTTTTTTTTTGAGACAGGGTCTCACTCTGTTGCCCAGGCTGGAGTGCAGGGATGTCATCGTAGCTCACAGCAGCCTCCAACTCCTGGGCTCACGCGATCCTCCTGCCTCAGCCTCCCGAGTAGCTGGGACTACAGGTTCACACCACCACACCAGGCCTTATTTGCTATTTTAGACCCAGAAGGGATTTTCCCCACTCCGTGGGGTCTTCCTTGAGCTCCCCAGCCTTCAGAGATGTCCCCCACTCTGACGACAGACACTTCAGGTCCTGGAAATCTCTACTGAGGGGAGAGCTCACTTTCTCCTGAGGCAGCCCTCTCACCGCAGACCCCTCTGATTGTGCAGAAGTTCTCCCTCATGTTGGCGTGAAGCCTGCCTTTCTCCGAGGCATTGGTCTCTGTTCCGAAGGCTGGAGACATCCAGTTTAATTCAAACCACTGCCCTGTGGGGGAAGAGTCAGGACCCTGGTCTGAGACCCCAGGACAGGAGCTAAGAGCTCAAACGCTCTCGACGGCCTCGGAGGAGATCTGACTTGGTGGAGCAAGCTGGGTGGGTGGTTAAGTGGCCAGGGGCGGCCTTAGTGCTGGCGAGACAGGGGAGTGACATGTTCTATTTTCAAAAGGGTGGATCATTTCTGCCAATCGTTGCTGGGTGGGAATGTGGCCCAGTGTCGCCAAGCTTGCAAATTTTCAAGGGAAGCCCAAAATTCACATACTTAATGTGAAACGTCTCACTTTCTAAATCCTGACAATGAGTTAAGAAACTCAGCACAGAGCAGCAAAACCGTTCCCGTTTCCCAGGAATGACTAGCTTGCAGTCATGCAGTGTTCATATCCAGAGACAGCGAGGAAGGGCACGGAGACTGCGTCCCGTCTAAAAGCTGGTGGCAGGGAAGGCAGCTTCCAGCGCTGGTGTGGGTGCCAGCAGGAGCCTAGGAGGAGAGAAAGCAGGCAGAAAACCGGTGCCCGTAGCAAGGGAGCGGGGAGAGCATGGTGCCAGCCTGGCCGAATAGGGTCTGGGAGAGTCCGGGTTCCCCGGGAGCCTCGTGGGAATAGCGTCCCCCTTAACCTGTCAGGCTGGGCAGACGCCTGGGGCCTGGATGAAGAGGCAGCTTCCTGGGCAGGGGTGGAGGTAGGATGGGCTCAAGGGCAGCTGGGGGGAGGAGGGTCCAAAGACAGGCTTCTCTGAGTTCAGAGCCGCAGGAGTGGCTATATTATGGGGCGTGGGAGGGTTATTTTTTGTCTTTCCTTGCTGGTGTCTTGGCTTAGATTCCTCTTTCTTAATCTCTCTCTGTTTTATGAGTTGTGGGCATTTTACTTTCTCTCTCTATCCCCAGCACACAGTGAGCCTTCATGGATGCCTGCCGAATGAATAAACGTGCACACGTGTACACTGTGCGTTTGTGTGTGAAGTGTGTAGCATTGGTCACAGCGGAGCTCTGCACACCCTCCTCAGGAAACCTGGGGTGTCGTCTCCAGCTCCTAGGACTTCAGCCTTCACTGAGGGCTCATGGGCCCCCAGGGAGACAGTCAAGAGCTGTCAGTCTGGCCTTGGGGGCACCAGACTCAAACTTTTATATCAACTTTAGAAGAAACCATGGGCGTTTGTGGGGAGGAAGTAGGTAGGAAAAGATTACCGGGATGTCACAGAATGAATGTCAACCACGGAGAGAGCAGAAAGGCCTGGCGGATGCTCGTTGGTCATGGTGGGAACGGGTGGGGGTAGACCAATCCCTGGGGCTTAAGTCCTCCAAGGAATGGCAACATGAACAGGAAGGCGTGGTGGTGTCTGGAGGCTGAAAGAACTGTGATCGCTCAAAAGGGCTCAGTCCAGCCTCAGAGCGGGGGACAGACGCAGGCAGCAGGTTGGGGAGGCAGGAATGACAGACCCTGTGGGGGCAGAAGGCCAGCTGCTGCACAGATGGCCAGCTGAGCGTGCCTGCGACCTGTCTGGTGCAGGCGGAGCCCAAAGTCTCAGGTTATGCCCACTGTGTATGAAGGGAGAAACATGGGTATCACTACCTGACATACATCTGTCTTTCCATCTATGTATCCATATCCGTCCTTCCACCCACCCACCCATCCATCTATGCACCCATCCATCCTTCCATCCTTCCATCCATCCATCCATCTTTGTGTCCTATCCATCCTTCCATCCATCCATCCATCCTTCCATCCTTCCATCCATCCATCCTTGTGTCCTTCTATCCATCCTTCCGTCTATCCATCCATCCTTCCATCCTTCCATCCATCCATCCTTGTGTCCACCCCTCCATCCTTATAGCACACACACATATATGTATAAATGAATATATTCAAAATGGTCATGCCTATTCACATATATATACTCAGAAATAATTTTTATCACATTCCAGAAAATGCTGAAGTGATGAGGTGTAGATCAAAAAAATCTCCAGTTTCCCACCGACTTTGGGTGCCCTTGGATTTCCTGCACCTCTGCCTCCCATTCTCTAATCTAGTCAGTCTTCTTTTCACCAAGAAAAAGGATCACTAACTTTGCAGCATTTTTAAGTTGTTTTCATTTAAAAGAAGATGGTGTTAAGAGAAGGAAGGAGGCGTGATCCTGCACAGGGTTATCTATTTCAAGGGCATCTGACATTCCAGAGGTTGGTACTGAAACGCGCCCTCTAATTCACGCTGTTGGAGAGAGAAAATGCTTCGGCCCTGCCGGCCTGGCCACCGGGCACTCAGGGCGGCCCGGGCCTCAGAGGAGACCTTCTCCCTCCTCCTCCTCAGGGCAGCTGGCCGTGATCCTGCCAAATCAACCAAGTCAGCTTTCTAAGAAAGGGACACTGGTGCTTCCCTCGGGAGGAAGCCGTGGAGGTCCTGCCACACGATCCTGGCCACAGCCCACCAGCTGCGCCAGGGCTCAGTAACAAGATGCAGCTTTTGGAAAAAAATCCCCCCAAAACCTTCAAGAAATGTAGTTTTAGCAATGGAGTTTGCCAGTGACCCCAGAAATTCCATAACCGTGTCTCCTCCCTAAGGCAAGAAAGACAAAGGTGAAGGGAGTGATTTGCTGCCATTTTGGACAAGCCGGCACGCACCGCCTGTCTCCCCTCTTCCCTCTTCACCTGTGCCACATGTTTTGGCATTGGATTGTGCTCTGTTCCAAATTATTCTCTAATTGCTTCGCGCCTGGGTGTCTGTTGTTCCCAGTAACCTGGGGTCAGCTCTTTCCTCCCCCTGCATTGTCGCTAAAGGCTTCCTTCTGCAGACTTGCCCCATCTGCCCGGCTGGGAGGACCCTAGCCCGTGGCTGTCCCCGGTGCTGGAGAGCCCGGGGCCCCTGCGAACTCCACGGCCATGACCAGGCCATGCCTGCTCTGTCTTGGCTCCGGGCTTCGTCCACTGGGGTGGAAGCCTTCCCTGAGCCTGGCTTGGCACAGGGTCACTGTTGTGCCACCTCTTTCCTGCCAGCTCCTCGCTGCACCTGGGTCCTCATTCCTGCCTTTTGCCTTCGCTACCAAGCCTCTGCCTCTTGGCTGACGCTGAGAAGCTCTGCGGCATCGCTGGGCCCGGGCTCTGGGATCTCCCTCTAACCCCCGGGCATCACCTTGTCGCACATCTGACGCGAGTGCGTGATGCTCTGAGGACTTGGTGATTCTGAGCCTGGCCTCGCCTTGGCAAGGGTCAGACCTGCTATTCTGGTTAATTCTCTCCTCCATCGTAGCCAACAGCCGCCCTGGCTCCGAGTAGGCAGCATGGATCTTCCTATTAGCACTCCTAATGGTCCCTCGCATAGTGTGACACCTCAGCCACGTTTGTGAAATTAAACCGATGTCACCCAAAGGTGATTGTTTTCAGTGTTAGATGACAGCAGGTGTGAGACAGAGACAGGCCCCAGAGAAAAAGCTCACATCTCAAGGTGGAAGCATTTCTCCTTCTGGAACAAAGACCTCCAGGCCAGAGGAACATAAAGTCTTGGAAGGAGGGGTGGTCTGGGAAGTGCTAGCATAACTTGTCCCCTTTCTCCTTGAACTGGGAAAAGCACCACTTAGATGGGAATGTTCATATCCACAGCTAAATGTGATCTATCAAAAGGATCTGGAGGAGTCACGAAATGTCAGGAGAGCATTTTCCTGTTTTCCCTCCATTGCGGACTGGGTGGGCTGACCTCAGTGGGCGGCACACCCTGGACTGTGCACCGTGGACAGTGCTGCTGTCCGGCAGGGGGCGCGGGGGCTGCTCCCTCCCTGTCCTTGAACAGCAGGCTAAGGTCTCTCTCTTCCCTCCCACGCCCGTAAGGCTAGAGCCTTGGAACGTCCATCTGAAAGATCAAAGCTTATTTACATGCATAATTTGATAGACACGTGATTATATTGTAGTCTTTATTAACAACCTAGAACGTGGCCTTCCATATTTCTCTCCCTGTTCGCTTAACCATATGCACACATACACACAAATACACATATAAGCTTCTCAATCATTGTTTGACAACTGGAATCGTATTATGTGCTCTTTTCTGCATCTTGCTTTTCTCACTTAAAAACGCCTTGAGAAGGTCACTCCACATCAGTGGATGTAATCCGAGCCTCGCAACGGGAGAGAGCGCCCTCGAGGGCTGAACATCGCTTCTCAAAGGGGGCGTGAAAAATTTTAATATACAAAGCTCAGATATGCACAGCACAGAAACAGATACACTGTACCTCTGTGGTATTGAGATTTATGAAGGAGCGGTCAGGGGAAAAATGTCTAAGGAGCTCCTTGGGGGGGGCGGTAAGAAGAAAGGTTGAAAACACCAGTGTCGTCGCTTAGTGGCTGCATATTACTCCCCGGCAAGCCCCTGACCCTTCCTCTCCAATTTTTCCCCCGTTATGAACATGCTGCAGTAACTGTCTTTGTACGTGTCCTTCACATTGGTGATCGTATTTCTTTGGGACTGTCTTCATGAGCAGAATTGCTGGGTTGACGGGATAGGTTTTTTAAATTTTACAATAAAATTTGCTTTGATGCAAATACTATGCCATTTTATATCAGGGACCTGAGCATTCACAGATTTGGGTATTCTCAGGGTCCTGGAACTGAATCCCAAAGTTGTCATTTGAAACATTTGAATTTCAGGATTCTCTATTCATTTTTATTGATGCGCTTTGCTCTTCCCAGACCGAGGTCTCGGGCTGGAGCGCAGTGGCTTCTGTGTTCCGCCTGACGGTCGGGCAGATCTCCCAGGGCGTTGGCTACTCCTGCCTTCTTTTTTTATTTCTGAGATACTGTCAGGCATTTATTCTTTTCACTTTTTTTGAGGCCAGGTTATCTATCTCTAAAACATAAACAAGAAAACCTCATATTAATTTCCTGTTGGGTTCTGTTGGGAATTGCATTAAATTGCCATATTAATGGAAGAGAATTGACATTTTTATGTTATGTCTTCCCATGAAAAAAACATAGTTTACCTATGTGTCTTGACCTTTTTATATTCTATAATATGATTTTATAGTTTTAAAATATAAATTCCATGTCTTTGCTGATAAAATTATTCCTAGTACCCTAAGTGTCCCTGTATGAGCCGGATCAGGCTGCCGTAACAAAATACCACAGACTGGGTGGAGCAAACAACAGACATTAATTTCTCACGGTTCTGGAGGCTGGAAGTCCATGATCAAGGTCCTGGTGGTGCTGTTTTTGGTGAGACCTCTTTTCCTGCTTGCAGATGACTACCTTCTGTCTGTGTCCTCAAATGGCTTTCCTCCTGGGCGTGTATGGGGAGAGTTGTCTCTGGCTGTCTCTTCCTTGTCCTATAAGCACACCAGTCCCATTGGATCAGGGCCCCAGATTTGTGACCCCATTCAACCTTAATTAGCTCCCTACACTCCCGGTCTCCAAATACAGCCACATGGGGGCGTTAAGGTGTTAACATTTCGGGTGGACACAATTCAGCGCCTTCCAGCCTCTTACCAAATTATATTAAATCCTCTAGCAGGTCGTCTGTGTCTCGTTGTTAAAGACCCCCGGGGTTCCTAGATTACAATACAATCTTCAGAGAAAAAGAAAAAAAAAAAAAACCCAAACTCTTTCTTCTTTTCAAATGTTTTTACACATTATTTCATATGTATCTTAATATATTGTCTAAAATCTCTAAGACCTTAAAAAAACTGATGGTGATAGCAGAGATTTCCGTCTAGATAGTTTTAGTGTTTTGTCATTTAGGACAATATTTGCTGGTGGTTTTTGGTAAATCGTCTTTGCCATATTTAAGTATCTTTCTTCTATTTCTATTTTATGCAGTTTTTATTGGGATTGGCTGCTGAGTTTTACCACACATTTTCCCAGGATTTATTGAGAGGGCAAATGCTATCAGTAGCTGCCCATGTGCTCTTAGGGCTCACCTCTGCATGCCCAGGGTGGCTGGCTACAAGCAGCTGTGATTCTGCCTGAGAGGCTTTCTTTCCGGCCAAGCACAGCAGGGCAAGCCTAAAGTGGCAGAGAGGGAACACCCCTGCAGCAGGCGCACCCCTGACAGATGGGGTGGGGGCCCTTCCCCGGTTTCTTTGCCCCTTGCAGAGATAACTCTAAAGTGCGTCCCAGTTCCCCAGCAGGACTGAGCTTCAGTTGCTCGTACTGGCTACGGTTTGGTGGCCCTTGCCTGTATCGGTTTTCTCCCTTCGCTGTCTCACTTCCTCATTCCCCAGTTAGTGTTCCCTGGATCATGGTCTTAGTAAATATTTTGATCCTAAATCCTTGTCTCAGGACATGCTTCTGGAGAAAACTAAACCAAGACAATTGCATAATCATGTGATATTTTTCCCTATTAGTTTATTGATGTAATGCAGGTTGACAAACCACAGTCCAAGGGCTGGATGCCTGTTGTTGAAAATAAAGTTTTATTGGAACACATTCCCACCCGTTTCTTTGCTCTTGGCTAAGGCTGCTTTTGCATTACAGTGGTAACTGAGTAACTGCAACAGGGCCCATATAGCCTGAAAGTCTAAAATGTCACTGGCCTTCTAAGGCAAAGTTTTTCAGTGCCATTGTAGTAGATTAATTTGAGGGATTTCTTATTACTTATTGAATGCCTCATCTATTCCTGAAATAAGCTCTATTTATTCAAAGTGTGCTACTCTTTTGATGATTTGTTAGAATTCTACTTGCTAATCTATATGAACTTTGCATCTATATTCATAAGTGAGACTGGTCTATGGCTTTCTTTTCCTTTTATTTTTCAGGCTTTTGTATTAAATATATTCAGGCTTCATAAAAATTGCAGAACTTTCCATCTTTTTCTGTGTAAACAATGTAAAACACATTGGAATTATGTAGTTTTTAAAGGTTAGCTAAAAGGTCGTGGAACTTTTTAAAGCAGTAAATCTTTTGTTTCCAGAAAAGGATTTTTTTTTTATTCCAGTAACTGCAAAGAGGAAACCAGAGTAGGGAGCCCCGGCTGGGACGAATAACGGCTATCCGCCCCCACAGAACGGGGGAAGGGGGCCCTCGCGCCCTTCAGGGTCAGTTTGGGCCCCTCCTCACTGCGCTGCAGCACCCTAGGGGCAGGGCCCCCCCTTCCTGGGACTCGGGTGGTCGGTAACCCAGCCTGCTGCGCCCCAGCACCCCGCCACGAAGAGTACCTTGGGGCAGGGAGTGCGGGCAGAGCAGCAGGCAGTGGGGACGACCGCTTGGCGCTTGGCGCTGGCAGTAGCAGGGACGACAGATGTGGAAGAATGGAACACGGAGCAAAACGCGACACAACCGTGCGGAGGTAGTGTGTGCACAGAGGAAAGATGGAACCAGAACCTGGCGGGTGGGGAGGAGCGGCAGGGCTGGGCGCGGGCAGGCCCGCTCCTTGTTCTTAGCGCCCGGCTGCAGGGTGGGAGCAGGTGGGGTTGGGTGAGCAGACCCAGCCCACCTTGGGGGCCGCCACAGGGAATCTGGGCCTCTCCTGGACAGGGGTGACTGCACCTCCAGGGCTAACAGGGTGGGCTGGGGCCCGCACAGAGCGGGGAGGGGACTCACACCCCTCCCGCCTGTCTTCCTGTACCCCAAGGAGGCTGTCCCACCCAGTGCACGGGGTGGGAAGGAAGAAAAAACGGGTGTGAGCCCCACGGGGTGACAAAGACACAGGCCGGCTGGGGGCAGGCTCCGCCTCCGCTGGCCACACCTGCTGCTGCCAGGACAGTGGAGCGGGGGTGCCCAGAATGAGTTGGGGCTTGGGCCCCCTTTAAGGCCAGGGCAGCCCTCCCAGCCCCTCTACGGGAAGCCGGAGGGAATGGAGGGGGAGCAGAGGGGGCCTCCCAACCAAACTCCCAGACAGCAACGTCCCCACCGCCAAGGGGGGGGCTCCATGGACGCTCACCTGTGCAGGAGGGCAGGTGTGCGCACCGGGGCCCACAGGGCCCGCAGCGGCTGGGTGCTGTGTGGGGGTGTGGGGTGCGGGGTGTAGGGTGTGGGGTGCGAGGTGTGGGGTGTGTGGGGGTGTGGGGTGCGGGGTGCGGGGTGCGGGGGGTGTGGGGGTGCGGGGTGCGGGGTGCGGGGTGCGGGGTGTGTGGGGGTGTGGGGTGCGGGGTGCGGTGTGCGGGGTGCGGGGTGTGTGGGGTGTGTGGGGTGTGCAGGGGGCGCAGGGTGTGAGGTGCGGGGTGTGGGGTGCGGGGTGTAGGGTGTGGGGTGCGGGGTGTGAGGTGCGGGGTGTGGGGTGCGGGGTGTGGGGTGCGGGGTGTGGGGTGTGGGGTGTGCTGTGTGGGGTGAAGGTGTAGGGTGTGGGGTGCAGGGTGTGGGGTGCGGGGTGTGGGGTGTGTGGGGTGTGCAGGGGGTGCGGGGTGTGAGGCGTGCTGTGTGGGGTTCCGGGTGTGGGGTGACGGCGGGCGGGGGGCAGTGGCGAGGGGTCCCGGGGGAGGGGCGGCAGGGGGAGCGGAGCAACTGTCCAGTCCCAGGAAGAGGCGGCCCTCGGTGAGGGAGCACGGTCACCGCTCCTCCTCCGGGGACTCCTGCGCGACGCCCTCCTCTTCCTCCCTCCCCAGCTTTCGGGGCTGCCGCCTGGTCTCCCCCCGGGGGGTGGCAGAGCTGGGGGCGCGGCGAGAGCGGCCCGCCCGGCTCGGGGCTGAAGTCAGTGGAACAGTGAAGCTTTGAACACCTTTCGGTGGCTTTCTAAGAATCTGGGTTTTTATTTCTTCGTGGATTGAATTTTGAGAGTTTTCCTTTCCTCTCAGTTCACACTTCTGTTGTTATAACGTTGCATGCACTATTCTCTACAATTTTTTTTTTATTCTTGTTTGTGTCGGATTATGTGTCATTGTCATTCTGACTGACTTTATCAATGAGTATGTGCTCTCTTTTTCATTGACAGACTTATGAGAGGTTGATCTATTTTATTGGCTTTTTAAAAACTCAACTTTTTGGAAATTAAAAAAAATATTTTCCACTATTCATCAATTTCATCAATTTCAGCTTTACCTTTATCGATTCTTTTCTATAGTTTTTTTTTATTGTTCTTTTTCCAATTTCTGTAGTTGAGCACTTAACAACAAGGTTTTTGCCAGGTTTTGTGGAAATTGAAGCTTTTATAATTTTGGGACACTTCCTCAAGAAAAATGTTACAAAATTATGAATACAAAATTAAGTATAAGAGTCTGTGAAAATGAGCTCTGAAGCCACACAAGTGCATTAGTACACCTAGCCACATAAGTACATTCACCTCTGATTAACTCCATTTTTTTCATACTTCTCTTTTAATAATGAAAGTATTTAAGACTATACATTTCTATTAATAGCATTTTGTGTGTTACATAAGTTTTGGTTAAAGAAAAGTAGAAAAATTTGCATAGACTACTGAAAGAAAGGGCTTCCAAGCAAGAATTCCATACCTAGCTAAAATATCATTCACCTGCAGGGAAAAATATGTTTGTGTATAAACAAGAATTCATAGAGCATATCACTCATCTACCATGTATGAGAAAAATATTGAGAAAAGATCCAGATAAAACAATAAAGATTATATGGACAACTAAAATATATATAGAAAAAATTAGCCGGGCATGGTGGCGCATGCTTGTAGTCCTAGCTACTCGGGAGGCTGAGGCAGTAGGATCGCTTGAGCCCAGGAGTTTGAGGTTGCTGTGAGCTAGGCTGACGCCATGGCACTCACTCTAGCCCGGGCAACAAAGTGAGACTCTGTCTCAAAAAAAAAAAAAAAACAAAAAACAAAACAAAACAAAACAAAAAAACAATAAAGAAACAGAGGGAAATCTCAAAGCAGAGGAAGGTGAGAAAAAATATAAATGTGTATATATATTTTTATATAAGTAAATTTTCTGGAATTGTGTAATATAAGTACAAGAAAAAGAATCTTAAAAAGAAAGTATTAAATTATCTTACCATAATCTAGAGGTTGGTGTCAGGGGAAAGGGGTAAGGAAAAACATTCTAAATGTTTCAAGAGGAGTTGGGAGGGAAAAGGAAATGAATTTTAAAAGTTTCTTCTTCTTATTTTTTTTAAAATAAGGTTGGCAAATTGAAGGAGAAAAAGAGAAAAAGAGCATATTAATATGAAAAATAAAACATAATTGTCACTTGTTTCTGCCTCCCTCAGATGTTTTACCATTCTTTTGAATTTTATAATTATTGTTCCTTCTGTTATGGTTTTGACATATATGTATCTCTAAGGAATACATTGTTTAATTTTGCCTGTTCTGTATATACATAAAAATATGTACACATATTTTATTAATGTATGTTTTTTCCAAATTCTGCTCTTTCCTCTCATAATTATGTTTTTGAGAATCATCAGTATTAATGTTTGTTCTTTTTCAAACTGATTTGTATTTCACTAATTTTCACTTCTGTAAAATGTTCCATTGTATGATTTCACTATAATTTACATGTAAATTTGCCTGTTTATGACATTTGGGTAGTTTTTTTTTTTTTTTTGCTATGAAGAGTAGTGATGCTGTAAACATTGCTTTGCGTTGCCTCAGCATGGAATGACCGAGCCACACGGCATACACATCTTCAGCTTATCTAGATAACTACACACTTTCCAAAGTGGTTCTATAAATAAACCAATCTATGCTGCCACCAGCAGTGGATAACCTTTTAGATCCACATCTTCCCTGTATTAGATTCCTATTGTTGCTCTAACAAATTACCACGAACTTAGTGGCTTAAAGCAACACAAATTTATTCTTGTAATGTTCCGGAGTCAGAAGTCTGAAATCAGTTTCCCTGGGCTACAGCCAAGGTGTTGGGGGCTGACTCCTTCTGTGGGCTCTGAGGGGACAGTCCACTTCTTTCAGCTGCCTGGATGCCTTGACAGTGCGTCCTGTCTGCTCTCACCGTCACCTCACCTTGTCTCTGACTGCCTTTCAGGACTCTTGTGACGATGTCACTGGGGCCTCCTGCATAATCTAGGATCATGTCTCCATCTCAGGATCCTTAATTATTATACCCAAGGGCAAAGTCCCTTTTGCCATGTGAGGTGACATATTAACAGGGTCTGGGGATTGGGATGTGGACACATTGGGGGCCGTTGTTCAGCCCACCACACTCGCTGACACTTGGTATTGACTAACTTTAAAATTTTTGCCAAGTTGGTGGTTTTCGAATTGCATCGAATTTGGTTTTAATTTGCATCTCCCCGATTACTAATGTTTGTGGATCGTTATATTTCCTTCTATTTGAAACTCCTGTTTTTTCCCCCATTTATACATTGGTTGTTTGTTCTTTTTCAAACTGATTTGTACAGATTTCTTATGTATTCTGGACAAAACTTTCGTGCATTTTGTATGTGAGGGCCATGGTCCCTGAGTTTTTGCTTGATTTTCATTCTTCACTTTCTTCACAATGTTTTCTGTTGACTGGATTTTCTTTGTTTTAAAGTAGTAAAATGTATCTGTCTTCTGCACATTTTTGTCTTAAGAAAATTTCTAGCACCTCAAAGTCACATTTTCTTGTATTTTTGTTTCTCAGAATTTTTTCTTACTACCTTATTAAGAAAAATTGTAAGGATGCATAAAAGTTGAAAGAATTTTACAATGATAATTCATACACCTACTGCCAAGATTTCACCATAAGCAGTTTACTACACTCACTTTAATACACACTTTTCCATCTATCCATCCAGATTGAACTAAAATGAAGACATCTGTATGTATATCAACGTGCATATTATTAACCTGAGGTCAATATTTATTTATATATACTTCTTTTAATGTAAATTTTAGTTACAATGAAATGCTCACATCTTAAGTGCACATTCTGACAAATGCATTGTCCTACATAAAGCAAACTCCTGTCAAGCACTGGAACGTCATCATCATCTAAGAAAGTTACTTTATGCTTTTCCAGTCCACTGTTGACCTTACCCTCTCAGAGGTAGCAATTGTTCTGATTTTTTCCATTGTAGATTAAATTTGCCTGTTGTAGAATTTTATACAGAGGGAATCAAACAGTGACCACTCTTGTGTGCAAGGTTTCTTTCTGTTAGCATAATAGTTTTATTTATTTATTTATTTTTGAGACAGGGTCTCAGTCTGTTGCATCAGTTAGAGTGCAGTGGCACCATCACAGCTCACAGCAACCTCAAACTCCTGGGCTCAAGCGATCTTCCTGCCTCAGCCTCCCAAGTAGCTGGGATTATAGGCATGTGCCACCCACCCAGCTAATTTTTCTATTTTTTGTAAAGATGGGGTCTCACTCTTGCTTAGGCTGGTCTCAAACTCCTGGCCTCAAGCAATCCTCCCACCTTGGTCTCCCACAGTGCTAGGATTACAGGAGTGAGCCCTGCACCTGGTCAGCATAATAGTTTTGAGATTCAGTGATGCTGCTGCATACATATGTCAGCAGTTCGTAACTTGTTAATGTTGGATAGTTTTATATGTTTAATAAACCAGTTTGTTTATCCAGCCTCCTATTAATGGCTACCAGGGTTTGACTCTGAAGAACAAAATTGCTGTAAACATTCTTCTGTAAGTGATTGTGTGAACATGTTTTCATTTCTCATTGCTGAGTCAGAGTGTAGGTATATGTTTAGTTTTGTAGGAAATTGCCAGGCATTGTTTCGACGTGGTTTTTACCATTTGCATTCCCAATG
This sequence comes from Eulemur rufifrons, assembly GCF_041146395.1. Taxonomy (NCBI): domain Eukaryota; kingdom Metazoa; phylum Chordata; class Mammalia; order Primates; family Lemuridae; genus Eulemur; species Eulemur rufifrons. The sequence continues at coordinate 25,146,019 of NC_090994.1, read as the reverse complement.
ATGTCAGAGTTCCAGTTGCCCCACATCGTCTCCAACATTTAGTATTGTCAGTCTTTTAAATTTTAGCTGTTTGATTTTAGCATGAAGTGGTAATCTTATTCTGGATTTAACTTGCTTTCCCCTGATAACTAAGTGATATTCAGCACTTTTTTATGTGCTTATTGCCATTCATATATGTACTCCTATACAGTTAAAATATCTCTTCAAATATTTTACTTATATTTTGTTATTTGTTTTTAGTTGAGTTATAGAAGTTTTAAAAAACTATATCCCATCTACCTGAAATCGTTACAAAAAATAATTTAAAAAAATATACCCTTGATACTAGCCTCTTTGCTGGATATTTGTTTTGTGAATATTTTCTCCCAGTCTGTGGCTTGCCTATTTGTTTTCTCTTTTCTCTTCTTTTCTTCTTCCCCCCTTCCTTCCTTCCTGGTTTTTTTTTTTTTTTTTTGTAGAGAAGGGTGTATGGGGGGATGTCTTGCTATTTTGCCCCGGCTGGTCTCAAACTTCTGGCCTCAAATGATTACAGGTGTGAGCCACCATGTCCAGCACCTATTTGTTTTCTTAACTGTGATTTTTGATAAGTGGAAGTTTTAAACTTGAGTAAAGTCAATTTACCAGTATTTTCTATTAGGATTACTGCTCTCAGTATCCCATCTAAGAAACTTTTGCCTCTTCCCTAGCCATGATGATATTCTCTTATTTTCTTTCTCAGAAATAACAGTTATAAGAAGCTGCCACTAGTCGTAGGCTTCAGACAGAGCACCCAAATAAGAGGCCAAGGGGCCAGCTGGGGAAGCTGTGAGCGCCACAGGGGTTAGAGACATTTTGCTAAGGAACTGTCAGGACGAGGGGGGTGGCTGCTGTGCGTGGCAGGAGCAAGGCCCTGGAGACGCTGGGAGTGCTTCCGGCGCCTGGTGCCACAAGCTGTGCACCCCCGGAATCAGGAAAACAGTTTTACTTCTTCCTTTCCGATCAGCATGCATTTTTTTTTTTCTTTCTTTCTCTTGGTTTATTGCACCGACTATGACCTTGACCTACAATATCAAGTAGAGGTGGTGAGAATGGGCATTCTTGTCTTATTTCTGATGTTGGGCAGAAAACATTTAATGTTCTACTACAAAGTATAACGTTAGCCGTAGGTTTTTGTGCATGCCTTTTATCAGTTTGAGGAAGTTCCCTTCTACTCCGAGTTTTCTGAAGGTTGGGTTGTTTTCCCTACTCATTGGGGCTGAGAAAGTGCTAAACTTTGGGATTCTTGCTTTGTATGAAGGTCTCATGTTTGACTCGCCAACTGTTAATAGCGCATACCTTGATTCTGCCGCGAGGCTGATTACACCTGAACCTCTAGGGTACCAGAGACCGGAAGGTGCTCCCAGGAAAGGCTTTTTGAGGACTTTGTGGATTTGTGCTTTTTGAGTCATTTTTGGCCTCTGATGAATTCCTTTATACTTTTGCCAGCTCAGCAAGAAATTTTAAAATGATAGTTTATTTTATTAACAGCATTTTAATTTATTTTGCACTGGGATGCTTTTTTTAAAAGTTCATCTCGTCTGCCATATGGCTGGAAACAGAAGCCACTACAGAGTTTTAGGGTTGAAGGGGCTTTTAGGATTACTGTAATCCAGTGCCTTTATTCTGTTGATTAGTAAATCAAGGCCCTGAGAGTTCATGTGAACTCATCTGACTTGCCTGATGTCTCTGTTTGCACGGGAAGCGGCAGGTCCCCAATCCAGGGCTTCCGACTCTGAACACAGTGTTCTTTCCACGTCAGGGTCAACAAACTACGGTCAAAAAGCCAATTTGGTTTGCTGCTTGTTTTTATTTGGCCCGTGAGCCAAAAATGTTTTTTATTTTAATATTTAAGTGGTTGGAAAAAATCAAAAGAATAATAATATTTCATGACATATAAAAATTACATGAAATTCAAATTTCAGTGTCCATAAATAAAGTCTTATTGGAACAAAGCCACACTCATTCATTTATGTGTTATCTCTGACTGCTTTTGTGCTCCAATGGCAGAGTTAAGTAGCTGTGACAGAAATTGTATGGCCCCCAAATCCTAAAATATTTACTTTTAACTTTACAGATAAGTTGTCTGCCGTAGACAGCAAGCACATTGTTTTTGCTCAGTGAAGTCAAAACGTCAAATCCTTTATTCGGCAATGGAGGGAGTTATTCATGAAATGAAAAGTGGGCAATTTAAAACACCTGTACTGATTCTGCAATTACTGTCTATGTTGGTATAGACATATTTGTTTTGAAGTGATGTTAGGTAGACAGTAGGATGTTTTTGTGTCCTTATATGACAAAATAGAAAGTTGTGACTCCAAGTCAGTTTGGTTTTTTGCTTATGTTTTTAAAATTTACTGGTCCATGACATCTCCAATTTTGACAACCCCTAGTCTAGAACACGGGGTCCCATAGGAAAGCAAACCTAGGGGGAATCCTGGCATTGCTGGAGGAGCATTCGGGGTTTGGGAGTGGGAGAGACCTGGAGCCCACAGCACCTCCTCACTTTGCATCCACAGCCAGCCGGACCCAGCAAGGGAGACGCACAGGGAAGGGTGGGCTCAGAATCACCCCGGCCGAGGTGGAGAAACGTCGTTCTCCTGCCGCAGCAGGAAGCCTATCGAGTTGCCAGAGTGAATCTGTTTCATTTCTTATCCGGACGCATGGCTGTGATCCAGCACGAGACTGGGATGGTTTAGGGAAATTGCTGTTTGCATTTCCGCACCGGCTGGCTTTGGGTTCTGTGAAATACTGAGGGTCCTCAGGAAGGAAGTTCTCAGGACACCCAAGCTCTGAAGTCAAAGGCCAGGGTGTTGTAATGTGAATAACAGTTGTGTTATCAAGTTGCTCATGGCATTCTCACAAACACACATGCAAACACACACACACACACACACACACAGGAATTGACTATTCCATAGAAATTAAAAAAATTGTACATTGAGGTTTGAAGAGCCCACAGGGAGAAGAGAGATGGGGTCAGGATGCTGGGCCCGTCTCCACCTGCCCTCGCTGTGCTAAGGAGGCACAACGCTCAGAAAAACGAGAGCTTTAGGAGCAAAACAGAAAACTTGAGATTAAAATGTAAGTAATTCCTTAAGAAATGGCCTATTTCTTAATTAACTTTGTTAGTTTGAAATATAAAAATATATCATATATAAGTCATTTTGCTCAGAATTACACAAATTTGCTATATTAATTTCAAAACTACAGTTTATTCAGAAGTCACCAATTTTAGATTTAATCATATTTAAAATATTTAACATGTTTGTTACTAATGCAATTACAGTCTTCTGAGCTTTAAATAAGTGAAGCTATCTTGCGTATCTTAAAAAACTGTGTAAGTAATGTGGATAACTTAATGTTTCTCTGGCTTTTAAAAATTTTTCTGGAGATTGCAACATAAAGGTTGCTGAAATATAACAGTTGTTATGTTTTGGGGGACTTACTATTTCTCACATTGTCCAGTAGATCTGGAAAGCTTTCATATTCAGGCAGGAAACTGAGAGAAAAAGAGAAATTACCTTGTGAGTCTGTCGTCTACATTACTGAATTCAACTCTCGCAACTTTTGTTCACGAGCCTCATGTCCGAGGAGTCGCCGGCAGCAGTCTCTCCCGCCCAGCGCTTACTTTTCAGTGAACAAGCTTCTGCCAACAGATTGGTCCAGCTTTTCAATTTTTTTAACCCTAGATTATTTTTCTTTATTTCCAAGTTATCTGTGATAACTGCAAACACAGAGCAGCTTCTTTCCCACCGTGCAGGTGGTGGAGAACCACGAGCAGGAGCAATAGCAGCAAGAAAGAGGCGTAGAGTCTGTGACACAGGAAAGCCACACACAGGAAGGACAAGTTCATCGCACCTCGGGCTTCCCCGGGGGTCACTCACGTGCAGGTTTTCTCAGTTCTAAAGATACAGAATTTTCTTCTCCAACATCAAATGCTTGGTTTTCTAATCTCATCATATGTCGCAGTTTTGATAACATAAAATGATTCTTGGACTTGGCAAAATAAATCTCTACCAAATAATTTTGTTTTCTGTGTTAATCCAGTTCTTTGGCTTTTCTGTCATTATAAATGAAGCTGCAGTTTGGCCTCTCCAGGCAGAAAGGCATCTTTTACTGAGATACACAAGAACTGCTCGGATCAGAAGCTGAGGAACTGCCAGTGCTTCACGATGGAAAGGATTTCTGGTTAGGGAGGCTTCTAGGAATGGTTTCTGAAACTCCTCATTTTCTAACTTTTGTAGAGCAGGAAGGAAAACAGGAGTAACTCCATGACAGACTGGACCTCCTAGGACAGCCCTAAGTTTTGGTTTCCCCGACGCAGGCCCTCCCCCTCCCCAGAATGCCGCTAGTAACAACTGAAGGCCCCGGCTTGGAAACTGGCCAATCAGGAGCCAAAGCCCTGACTTGGAAACTGACCAATAAGGAGCCAAAGCCCTGAAACTGGCCAATCAGGAGCCAAAGCCCCGACTTGGAAACTGACCAATCAGGAGCCAAAGCCCCAACTTGGAAACCGACCAATCAGGAGCCAAAGCCCCGACTTGGAAACCGACCAATCAGGAGCCAAAGCCCCGGCTTGGAAACCGGCCAATCAGGAGCCAAAGCCCCGGCTTGGAAACCGGCCAATCAGGAGCCAAAGCCCTGGCTTGGAAACCGGCCAATCAGGAGCCAAAGCTCTGGCTTGGAAACCGACCAATCAGGAGCCAAAGCCCCGACTTGGAAACCGACCAATCAGGAGCCAAAGCCCCGGCTTGGAAACCGGCCAATCAGGAGCCAAAGCCCTGACTTGGAAACCGACCAATCAGGAGCCAAAGGCCTGGCTTGGAAACCGGCCAATCAGGAGCCAAAGCCCCGGCTTGGAAACTGGCCAATCAGGAGCCAACACTATCAGCCACTTTTGAAAGAGCAAATGAACTAAAAGGGGGATGGGGGGGTGTGCCCGATACATGTAACCTACTGATGAGTATAAAAGCTTAGTGCCCACCCTAGGGCGGGGTCCGGGCTCGTGGAGAGACCACTGTGTTGGTGCTCTGAGCCTTGGACCCTAGCTCGGGCTAGAGAATAAACTCCTTTTGTCTGTTGCAGCCTTGGTGACTCTGCCTATCTGTTCCTGGGGCTGAGGGAAACCGGTTCTAACACTTTGAACCAAATGAGCAAAGGAATGTAAAAATAGAGGGCAATGCAGAGCAGCTCAAACTTGGGGACATATTTCTGCCAGACCTAGCAGAGATAGGACAAGGTGGAAGACACAGAAGGCTGACTCACGGTTCCACTCCTGGGAAGGACATGAGGTGTTCAGAGAAAATGGGAATTAGGGACGCTGGCAAAATCTCACGAACATCGCCCCATTTGGGAGGAGGTGGCTGGAGGCCAGGTAAGGGCCCCGCCTCAGAGCCCACCTTGTCTCTATGGAGCAGCATCTGGAGCCCAGCTGTGCCTGGAGCCACGCCCAGTAGCTCATTAACAAATATAGGACGAGGCCCGGCGCGGTGGCTCACGCCTGTAATCCTAGCACTCTGGGAGGCCGAGGCGGGTGGATCACTCGAGGTCAGGAGTTCGAGACCAGCCTGAGCAAGAGCGAGACCCGTCTCTACTAAAAATAGAAAGAAATTATATGGACAACTAAAATATATATATACAAAAAAAAAAATTAGCCGGGCATGGTGGCGCATGCCTGTAGTCCCAGCTACTCGGGAGGCTGAGACAGGAGGATCGCTTAAGCCCAGGAGTTTGAGGTTGCTGTGAGCTAGGCTGACGCCACGGCACTCACTCTAGCCCGGGCAACAAAGCGAGACTCTGTCTCAAAAAAAAAAAACAAAAAAAACAAAAAACAAATATAGGACGAAAAAGTAGCATCATTCAGTAGCATAAAATCTATTGAGTCATCAATAGGTAAAAATTACTTTGAGTTCCTTGGATGCCCCCTGAATTCTCCTCATTCTAGACCTTTGCACAGGCCCAAAACACTCGTCGGCCCCCTGCCCCCGCCTTCCTTCCCGCCAGTGCATTGTCAGCTCCCAGTCCTCCTGCGAGGCCATGTCCCCTGAGGGCCTTATTTCCAGCCTGCCCCCAGACCCCTGCTGAGCAGCCCAGATGCGCTGACTCCACTCTCCCGGGCCCTTGCCCGTCTGAGTCACGTCACTGTCCTGCCCCAGGGGGCTGCGTGACCTCCCTAGACCTGGCGCGGTGCACTGGAGAGATGGTCTCGCATATCACGGACCATCAGCACATTTATTTTATTGAACAGATGTATGAAAGGAAATGTATAATTTCTCTACCACTTCCCACACCCCCAGTTTTTTCCGGGGAAAAATGTTAGCTATTTCCGCCTTCCCTACCCCTCTTCGTTCCTTCCCGCGCTCACGCCCTTTCACTTTCGCTGCTGCTTGGAGGTGACCGCTCTGTTCTCCCTCCGGCCGGTCCTTCCCGCTGACCTTGTTACACGGCGCTGTCCGCATGGAGCTTTTCTGGGGGGAAATCATTGAAGTTGAGTGTATTTAGACTACATAGACGTTTCAAAAACAAACATTAACCTCCTCATGGAGTAGCTTGTGACCCCCCCACGGCATTCTCCGCTTCCATTGAACCCCCCCCCCCAGTTCTGGGAATGTATAATCATGAGAGAAATAAAGAGAGAACACACATTATTTTTATATGTTTATAAAATCTTTATAAAAAATGACCAAAATAAAAACAATAGGACACATTCTCTAGTCATGGGCCAATAACATTAAAAATGCACAATAAAAAGGGAACTGGCAAATCTTCACCATTTGGAAATAAGAAACACAGTCTTAGATAACACCAGGATCAAAGAGAAAATTTAAAAAAATTACTATCTAGAAATAAAGAAGAATTACTGAACTAGGAAGCCAATAAAACATAGAACAGAAAATAAACACATCAATAAATTAAAATGGAAAAGCCATACGATCACAACAGTAAATGTCACAATAGCATTAGAGTAAATGATTAAAAGTTTCAGCCATTCTTAATAAAAATAGGAGTGGAAAGAAAGAAACTTTTGAATATAAAGACTACCCAAAACCAATAGCAAATATTATCCTAAAATGAAAGACACTAATTTAATTTGAATTACAATTTAAAAAAATATAATAGGGATGCCTACAATCACCATTATTATTTATGTTATTTAATATCTCAGAGGTCTTAGCAATGTAATAAGGCAAGAAAATTGAATAACTGGCATAAGCATTGGAGAAAATAGGCAAAGCCATCTCTTTTTGCTACTGATAATAAGATTATATACTAAGAAATTCCAAGGAATCTTAGGGAAAAAACCCTATGGATTTAATAAATGAATTTGGCTGTAAGACAATTTTATTAAAAAATCAATATTTTTTGCTACTCTGACAATAAGGACCTCGTACTGAAAATGGAAAAATTATATCATTTCAAATAGTGAAAAATGTATTTAACAGCGAAAACTCAGAAACTCTCTAAAAAGGCCTAAAGTATCTTATTAAAAGACATAAAATGTGAGTGAATGGGGAGCCATGTTACATTCTTGAATGGGAGCATAATATATTAACAATAAAAAATGGCAATCCCCCAAAGTGATACATAACATATTGCAATATCAATTTCAAATTTTGATGGGGTTTTTCTTAGAACTGGATGAAAAGATCTTCAATTTCATATGGTAGAATGTTCAAGAACAGCTAAGAAAATTATGAGAAAGGAGAACAATGGGGGATAAGGTGCCTCATCTACAATAGATACAATAAAGCCTCTCTCATAAAACCAACATGGTATTTACATAATAGACCAGTAGGTCTGTGGAGCAGAAGGGACAATCCAAAGTGAGATGTCAGAATAAATGAGCATTTAACACGACAAGTGTGGTGGCTCAATTCAGAGGGAAATTAATAGCAGGGGCATAAGTGGATAGCCATCTAGAAGAAAAAATGGACTGCAAGCTCATATAAAACTCAAAAATAAATTCTAGATGGATTAAAAACTAATGTAGAACTAATGTAAAAGAAAAGAATTAAAATATCCCAGGAAAGTTCAGACCACAGAAGTTAGGGAGATCATCCCAACCAAGTTGGGAAACCCAGAGGTAATGAAAGAAAAGTAAGACTTAGTTGGCTACATAAAAATTTAAGGCTTTTGTATGGAAAATATTTCCATAAACAAAGTCTGTAGATAAATAACAGATCTGGAAAAATACTTGTAATGAAGATGTTGAGGAGTTAATTTCTATAATATACGAAGAGCTCTAACATAATTGACAAAAGATCTACAAAGCAGTAGAAAACTAGGCAGCGTGTTGGAACAGACAATTTACAGAGTGAACAGAGAATGAATACTGTATGAAAAGATGCACTAGTTTACCAGTAATCAGGGAAATGCACAGTAAACAACCATAAAATACCAGCATGCATGTATTAAACCAGCAAAATTAAAAAGAACTTTCAAACACTTTGTTCTCAGGGGTGTGAGTGAAAGACACTTTAATGACTGCTTATGGGAATGTGACATGTTATATCCTTCTTGGAAGGCAACTGGGATGTCTATTAAAATTTAAAACATCAAATACCCTTTGAGAGCTAGCATGGCACTTCCAGGAGTTCATTGCATAAAAACAAATGTATCCAGTTCACAAGGGCATTATGTTTGTTGCAGCATTGTTTGTAGTGGCCAAGAATTGGAAAAAAAGAGAATTCCTTGTCAATAGGGAAATGGCTGAATAAATAACGATACAGTGACATCATGAAATATTGTGCAACCATTAAAAAAAAAAAGATCTCGAGTCACACCAGATTATTTAGAGCTATTTACCTGAGGAAATGTTTGAATGACTAATGTAAGATGCAGAAAAGTGTGTATAAAACAGATGATACCAGAAAAAAAAGTCCTGTGTGTATGTGTGTGCTTGTGAATGTGCCCGCGTGCATGTGTGTGTGTGAACACTATCTGATTATAGAAAAAAATGTGGAAAGACACCTATAAGTCTTCAAATCTGGCTTATCTGGGGGATGGAGAATTGGGCATGGGACACTGAAGAAGAGGGACAAGGGACAGAGCAAGGTGTCAAGGAACAATGGCCTGTATGTTATTTTCCTATTTATGTCAAATTATATGGCCAGCCCTGGTTTGCATGGTTCCATGGCAACAGATTGAAGTGAGGGCACAGTTCCGATTTGCATGAGTTTCATATATGTATGAATATATAAAAAAGGAAACATTCCCCCAATAAACAAAATACAACAAAGAGCCAACAAACTTATCCCAAAAAAAGGTTATAACTCTAAAAAATGAACGGCCACCAGCCTGTGTGGCCCATGAAGCTGGGTGCCATATTGGTTTCATGATGATTTTATCCCCAACATCTAGCATAATGTTGACATTTGGTATTTGTTGAAGGAGTACTGTTGAATAAAATGAAAAATAAAATTGTGATTGCTGTTTTTTTGGGCTTTTTCCATATATTTTTAGTTGCCCAGCTAATGTCTTTCTATTTTTAGTAGAGACAGGGGTCTCGCTCTTGCTCAGGCTGATCTTGAACTCCTGACCTCCAAGCGATCCTCCCACCTCGGCCTCCCAGAGTGCTGCGATTACAGGCGTGAGCCACCACACCCGGCCATGATTACTGTTATTTTTGCCTCTCCAGTTGGTAATGACTAAAACAAATTGCAATACTGGGAGTTGTGAGAGCGCTGGGGGGCGGGGCGGCGGGAGCTGTAAATCCGTGCGGTGCTTCTGAACGGCGAGCTCCTTCGAACTTTCAGGGAACAGAGAACCCCCAGGATGTGTCGTCGCCTCATTTCATGAAGTGCCCACCCAGGAGCCCTTTCTCACACGGCCTGTTCTTTCTCCTCACAGTCTCTATCACGGTTTGTAACTTTATTTAAAATGCCTATAGACTGCACTAAGTATTACATATTAATTATTATATTTTGGGGTTTTTTTAATTCTTATTTCAGCATATTGTGGGGGTACAAAAGTTTAGATTATGTATATTGCCCTTGCCCCCACCCCCTGAGTCAGAGCTCCAAGCGTGTCCATCCCCCAGACAGTGTGCATTGCACTCATTATGTATGTTTACACCCATCCCCTCCCCCACCCACATCTGCCCGACACCCGATCAATGTTTTTCCTAAATGTGCTCTTAGGTGATGATTAGTGAAACCAATCTGATGGTGAGTACATGTGGTGCTTGTTTTTCCATTCTTGGGATACTTCGATTAGTAGAATGGGTTCCAACTGTTTCAAAAGAAGACAGAAGAATGGCCAACAAACATATGAAAAAATGCGCAACATCTCTAATCATCAGGGAAATGCAAATCAAAACCACAATGAGATATCACTTAACTCCAGTGAGAATGGCCTTTATCAAAAAGTCCCATATTAATTATTAATAGATTTGTTTGTGAAATTATTTATTTCTGTGTGTCTCTCGCACTGAGAGCAGGGCCATGATTAGTTTTGTTTTCTTTCTCTGCGGGCCCAGCCCCTGGTGCGGTGCCTGGTCTGTAGCAGGGACTCAATAAGTATCTGTCACAGGAGTGCGTCTGGCTCTGAATTCTGACACAAAGCTAGGGAAAGCTAATAAATTCAACTAAAAGTCGAGACGACTTCGTGGGTGCCCTCAATAGACATTGCAGTGCATGTTTTCTTCCTGTTAAGTCCCCGGGGATGTGACAGCTCTGTCCTTATCACCAGGTTGTGATCACCTTGAAAACAAGGGCTTTGTCGTCTTCATCCTTATGCTCCTCCCCAGGTGGCACGTCACTCGGCCCACACTGGAACACTCTGTAAATGCTGCGTGTTGGTTTCCATGTACTGGAGGTGTCTAAGAGTGGAAGATCTGGGTGACCTACGGGGACAGCCCTGGGGTCAAAGCCACGTCAGAGTCCACTGACTGGAGGTGCAAGGGAGCGAGCGGGGAGAGCGGTGGGTGCCACACCCTCGTCACACGGGTGTTGAGGCAGGAGAGACTGCTCGAAGTTGATGGAACGAGAACTAGATATTTACGTTATTCAGAGATACAAAGGAAACCAATAAACAATAAAAATAATAACAACTGTCAAACGTTGGGCGGAGACCCCGAGGAGAGGCCGGAGCCAGCGAGCTGGCGCCTCCTGGCCTGCGCGGGTCACACCGTCGTCAGCAGGCGCTGGTCACGGCTGGCGGTTCCCACAGGGGCGGAAGCGTATTCTCCAGCACTACACAGTAACCATCAGAAGAAAACCCCAGAAATTTCCAAAGACATTGCCTATAGGAAGTGCGGCTTTTCATTAAAGCCTTTTCTGTGCTTTTCACTTTGTTACCATATGCATACGCTTGGATGTGTAATAGGTGATTCACTTTGACCCCAAAACAGGCCCACAGTGAACTGGTCAGTATTTCTGACCTTCCTATCACAGAGTCAGCTCCCCGCTGGGGTCCACGGGGTCGCCGCATCTTCCCACAAGGTGACAGTCCCCTCTCCCCAGAAGTCCCCTTTGTGTTTTAGGCTACCAGCTCTCACTCTACCCCCAGAAAGAGTAGCTGAACCCTTGTCGCAAATCTCATGCTCTCCATGCCCTTTCCAGGCTCTGGCAGGGCACCCGGACCAGGATCGAGTGGGAATCCAGGAAAGGGGGCTTTCCTGTGTGTATCAGCCACCACCACCACCTGCTGTGGAACTGTCTGCCCAGCAGTTCCCAAATCCCCCCAAAACTGAGCAGGGGCAAAGGGAAGGTGATGGCCGGTGGAGCCCTGCTGAAGGAATCTTCAGTCTTGACAATCGGAGCCACAATTTACAGAGCCCCTGGGGTCTTCAGCAGGCTAAGCGGGAGTGTCGGAAAGAGCACGCGGTTGGGAGTACGAGGATGTGGGTTCCAGCTTATCACTGGTGTCCACTTACCGTACTCTGTCCCTCACCTATGAAATATACATGGTACCTGTACAGCTACCTCAGGATAAAGTTGAAGTTTGAAAGAGAGGAGACATCCGGGTGTGTTTTAGAGATAAAACAAAAATTGCTACAATTTCATATTACTCACTATGTAACATGAACGTGATACTCATCATCTCTTATTCTTGCAACAACTCTGAGGCCTGGAGAGATGAAATGACCCTTCCTTCCTTCCTTCCTTCCTTCCTTCCTTCCTTCCTCAAAACTTCATGGAGCGCTACTAGCTGGCGTGCCCTGTTCTAGGTGTTTATATACATTATCTCATTTCATTTATTATTAACCCACACCCGGTGCTGTGCTGGGCCATCCTGGAACCTAAGGCAAAAGGAAAAATAAGTGTTGCCAATTCTGTCTTCATTTAATATTTTGATATTTTGTTCATCATGGCTCTTTTTGCATTAATTTGGATTTTTAAAAATATTGCATTAAAACATCACTTATCTTGATTTTTCGGTGGCCCCTTAAATTTTGTGCCTGTGCAAAACTCATCTCACCCTGGTCTCAGGTCTGCTCATAACTGTGTGAGGTAGGTATTATCCTAATCCTGTTTCAGAAAAAGAAATTTCAGCTTGGGGATATTAGCTAGTTTGCCCAAGGTTACAAAACTAAGGGGCATAAAAATAGTTCAGATGCAGTTCTGTGTGACTACACCATTGCAGCACGCTGTCACCTAATTGATGGAATGTACAGGAAATGCCACTAAGGTCTACAAAGTGCTGTTTAGTGTCACCATTTTAAATCTTGCATGTACTGTCATTGTGTTTTAGCTTGGATTAAATACTCCTATAATTTAGATCTCGTTATTTTCTTTATCTGACATAGCACTATCTACAGATGAGAGTTTGATTAATAACGATTCCACATGCATGAGTTACATGCTCTCCCACACATGTTATCTGCGTGCTCTGCAGTATCCAATGAAATAGAACAGATGGACATATGTCTCCACCTCCTGACTAGGGAAACTGAGGCTTGCAAAGAGGTAATCACTTCCGGAATTCCACGCTCACTTTGACTTGGTACACAGAGTTTTTTTTTTTTTTTTTTTTTATGCTAATAATGGTGGGGGTGGAAGACCCCAGGGAGAAACAGCACATTATATCAACAGTGAGATGAGACAAGGGGAGTCTGAGCACGCATCGACTTGAGCAGAGACAGGGGCTTGAGATCCTGCCACCCCGTTACCCACAGATAGTCACAGAAACCCCAAACGAGAGTGTCTGAGGAGCTTCCTGTGGACCAGTCATCTCTGGGCACTTCTCAGAGGCAACTTGCAGCCGGTAGACTGGGGTATTTATCCTCATTGTGCGTAGGATTAGCATTACTTATCCTACCTTGAGAATCCCCCCACTAGGGAGCAGGAAAGAAGGCGTCCTCAGTTTCCCCAACTTCTTTGGTGTGGCGTGTGAAGCTCTGGGCCAGCAGAGGGCGCTCCAGACAGCTGGCCAACCTCAGAGGTTCGTTACCTCCTGACACCAGCCAGGGTTTCATGCCATCAGTGAGGTGGTGGGGCCTTCGGGCACAGTCCTCATTGGGGCTGGGGAAGAGTAATGACCACAGCAGCCTCCGAGCTGGCCTCTCTGTCTCCAGTCCTGCTCTTATCAAACTCATTCTCCGAACCATAGCCAGAATGATCTTTCTCTACCTCAGCGACTTCCCACATTCCCTTAGGTAAAAATCCACACCAGAAGGAAGAGCTGTTTGCAAACATCTCACAGGCCCATCGCCACGGGTTATGGTTCAACAATCCTGAGCCGTTTTCAAGACCCACATTCGTCCGTCCAGAGCGATGCACGAGCTACACGTTCTGCCTTGATTCTCTTGCTCCCGGACGTCCCTCCTCCACTAACTTCTGCTCTCCCTTCAGCTCCCAGCTTAGATGTTGTATTTTCTGGGAAACCTTCCCTGTCCCCTAAGATGGGAGTACAAACCCTTCCCACACGCTTCCCTGTCCTGCCGTGCACTGGTGCGGCCCTCGGGCTAGTGTGCAGTAATAGTGTGATTCCTTTCCCTCTGCTAAGCTGTAAGCTCCCCGATCCTCTGACCCCGGGGTCTCTGAGGTCCTCCAGGTCGCTCTCCTCCAGGGCTCTGCCCTATTTCAGCCACTTACACCCCTGCACCCCTGATGGCTCCTTGCTCTGTACCTTCCTCATGGCAGGACTCAGTAGGAACTATTTGGTGAATGATAGTTATCAAAGAATTTACTCTGCAGCTCTGTTTATGACTGTCATTCACAGGACACCCGTGGGCTTTGTCCAAACACAGATCCCTGGACACCACTCCCAGAGACTGTGCTAGATCTGTGTTGGGCCCTGGAGTCCGCATTTTAACAGCTCACTAACACGGTTCTTATGCATATTGAAAAGTGAGAACTGCTCCAGTTTCATCAACAGTGGAGAACATCCTCTCTGTCCTTGTGTTGCCACTGACTACAGACAAAACTCGTGTCCAAGAATTTCTCAGAGTATGGGATGTCCTCCAGGGGAGGCTGAATGGGTCTGGTGGCCTTTCCAGGACAGTTTCTCAGTGCTGTCTAATCCTTCCCACCTGAGACCCATCTTCCAAGAGACTCTCCTATTTGCGTCTGGCCTGGTCGTGGTGGGGCAGACCCCATCAGCTATGTGTGTGAAGATGGGACAACGGGCTTTGTTGTCTAAGGAGAGAGGCTTCCTGGGTAGAAGCCAGCCTCTGTCCCAACTTCCTTGTTTTTTTTCCTCTTCAGGTTTTTTCTCCCTGTGTGTGCCAAGCACTTTGCAAATGTGATAATGAAGGGTCTACTTGGCTGTGCTAACAGGTAGGACGGGGAGCTGAGTGGCAGGGCTCCCTGGGAAAGCAAATGTCAGCTGTTGCGCATATTAGTCCCTCCTTACCCCTTCCTCGGCTTACCCCCACTCAGCTTGAACTAATTAGGCAGCTAGCACTCCATAATGAAGGCTAATAAACGCCTAATGGATAGTCTTAAAAAAACAAGCCCTAAGCCTACAGCAAAACCTGGATTCCCTGCCCTATCCGCATGCCCCTTGGGAATGAGGCCTGTGCTGGGACCTGGGACAGGTGAAATGACTCTCAGCTGCCCAGGCACCTGAAGCTAGAGCCTGGGTGATGGGGCCCATGCGGCCACCCACAGTCAGGACAGGCCTTTACAGCCAAGGCTCCTGGGCTGGACGCACCTTGTTTGCAGAGATGGGACGGCAGCTGCACCCAGCGAGTCCATCCACCCCCCAGCTGATAACAAGAGTCGGGAGAGGGCAGTGGCAAACTCCCCCAAGGCGCTCTTTTGTACTCTCAGAATAATCTAGTTTCAAAGAAGAGAACAGATGGATCACATTTTCCTAACTTTTAGCTGGTTCCAATGTGCAAACAGTTAAGATCATAATGTTAACATTTTCTCTGTGTTTTATGTGCATATAAAATATTCCCGAAGAATGTGCTTTTGAATGCAAAGTTTGATCCAATTACAGTTTTATAGAGTTTATAAAAACATAAAAAGTATGTTTTCTGGGTGTCTGAGACCCTGTTGGCCTTTACAGTAAACTTGGAAGCTCACAGGGACCCTAACTGCCGCCATGTCAAAGGGGCCCCTATGGAGCTTAAAATGATGAGCCTATTATGTAAATATGGAAACATCCCATAGTCTCTTGGGGTGAATGAGATACTGATGAATGGAATTAAAAACAATCTTGTGGTCTTGGATCAGATTGGAAATGGTTGTTGTTTTCTGCCTTTGAAGAGCCGTAAAAAAATTAAAAAAGAAAAGAATCTTGCAAACTTAACTTCTGTGGTTTAGAAGCCATAAGGTGGCTCCATGCAAAATCAGGCAGGGGGGCAGAAGAAAAAGCCCCATAGCAAAGAGCACAGATCAGAAAATCCCTTTTCATCATGCACCGTGAAGTCAGCAGGACAGGCAGGAAGCTTGCACTCGAGGACTAGGACTGAGCACAAGGGAATGCTCCCAGGAATGGAGGCGGTGCTGTTTGCAATCTCATTTTCATTGTGCCTGGGCAAATAACTTAGCAATTTGGGCCTTGACACCTTCACAAAAAAAAGAGGGCTAGGTTTGAGATCTCTCTTCTAGCTGTAAAATGCTGTGAGTACTCTCTCCCCACCCTGAGGACTAATTACAAAATGGTGGAATGCACAAGACAACCACCAGTAGCATGTCTGGAGGGAGGCATCCATTAAATTAAAGGATGTCCAGAACCAGGTCCCCAATCAGAGGACTTGGTTCTTGGAAAATAAAGTTGCATAACAAGCCCATATGTGAGTAGATTTGCTTACTGTATTTTCTGTTTCCATGTGTAAGTAGTTTCTATCACATTAACAGCCCATTCACATTAAGAGATGTTGATTAGGAATAGCTCTTGATACCACAGTGGGAGCGTGCACAGGATTGTAAAGAATACTTTTGTTAAGTAAATGTGGACCGGATTTCTTTCCAGGGACTGGTCCAGCTCCAGCAGCTTCCCTGTGGCATTCAGGTGCCTTACAAGGCGAGAATTTTTTCCATTGTACACATCTGGGGCAGGTCTCCTAGCTCTGGAGGAAGCCAAGGTTGTCTAATGAGAATTGCTTTCATTGCACTGATTTGAGGCAAGCGATATCATTGATTAGGAGAATTCTCAGCTCTCAGAACTGTAGGAAAGGTAGAGATTGTCTTGTCTTATATACAAAGAAAATGCATGAGGCTCAGAGAGGTCAAGAAACTTGGGAAAAGTCACACAGACTTTCAGGTCAGGACACCTGCTGGCTCTTCCATATACTTATATAGAGTTTGAGGAGACCCGTGTGGCTGGAGCCAAATGAGGGAGGTGGGCATGTAAGTATCTTAAGGCTGCTGTTACCAATTACCATAAACTTGGTAGCTTAAAACAATGGAGGCTGGAAGTGTGAAATCAAGGTGTCAGCAGGACCACATTCCCTCTGAAGGCTTTAGGGAAGAATCTTTCCTTGCCTCTTTCAGCAAGTGTGGCCCCAGCCATTCCTTAGCTTGTGGCAGCATAACCCTAATCTCTGCCTACCTGTTTTCACGTGACCATCTTCTACGTCTCTCTGTGGGTCCTCATCTTATAAGGACACTCATCATTGGATTTAGGCATCACCTTAATCCAATGTGATCCCATCTCGGTCCTTAACTAATGACATCTGCCCCTTTCCAATTAAGGGCACATTCTGAGGTTCTGAGTGGACACGAATTTCAGGGGGGATGCTATTCAACCCACTACAGGTGAGTGGTAGGAAAAGAAGAGAGAAAAGCAGGGCCCTAGCTGTTCCTGAAACATGCCAGGCACATTCCCTCTGCACAGGGTTGGCACTAGATGCTCTTTTCCCAGATGTCTGTGTGACGCCCTGCCACCCCTTTGAGCATCCTTTGTAACCATTTTGGGTTTTATTCTATGTGAGATGAGAAGTCTTTAGAGGATTTTGAGCAACGGAGTCACATGGTCTGATTTATGTTTTATGCGGCTTCCTCTGGTTGCTGTGTAGAAAATTAGCAGCAGGAAGTAAGAGTAAAAGGAGAGAGAGCGACGTGGCTTTTGTCCTCCATCGGGGGAAAGGGTGGAAGTGGTGGAAACGTAGGATGTGCTCAGATTCTGAATGCATTTTGAAGGTCTAGCTGGAGTTTTGGCCATTCACATTTGGGAGGCCTATTGGACACCCAGCTGAGATGCCGACTAAACAGTCGGATTTCTAAACCTGGAAGGGCGCGCGGAGGTTGCGCTGGAGATGAATCTGGGCGACACAGCAGTTAGATTGTATTTAGAGCCCTGTCACCAGATGAGGCCACCCTGGGAGTAGAGTGGCGATGAAGAGCGGCGTGAGGACTGCGTGCTGGGACGCTGCCTCCTGCAGAGGCCGGGAGCACGAGGGGGACCCCGCGAAGGAGGCTGAGGCGAAGCACCGGGAGAGAACGCGGACAGGGGAAAGCGGGTCCTGCAGGCCGGCGGGAGGGAGGCTTCAAAATGGAAAGATCAGCTGTGTCAAAATGGGCTGGTAGGTGAAAAAGAACGAGGCCTGGGACCCGCGGTGACCCTGACAAGAGCAGTTCCGGTGTGAGGACGGCGGAAGCGTGACTGAAGGGCTGCCCTGTGGGAGCTCCGAGTCGCTGGGAGGAGAACGGGTAGGGGATCTAACCAATCAGCGAGCGCCCTCTTGAGGGTCTAACCAATCAGTGAGCTCGCTCCCTAGTGGCCTAACCAATCAGCCAGCTCCCTCCTAAGTGGTCTAACCAATCAGCGAGCTCCCTCCACTCGCCAGCAACTCTAGGGAACACGTGACCACACGTCGGGCACCACATGTCGGGCGCCACACGTCGGGCAGGGGGACCAGGGGAGCTGGCTGAGGGGCTTAGGGGAAAATGTGCCCTCGTGCCCAGCAAGGGAAAGCTCCTCTTTCTCTTGGCCTCTGAGGTGACGCCGGATGAGCTGAGCACAGGGAGGGGCGCCGCCCACCCCGCAGGCCAACTCCCTGCCCTGGGTCCGGGGCATGGGGCATGGGGCATGGGGCATGGAAACCCCGCAGCCCGCCGCCTCCACGTGTCTAGCGTCAGCCCCACCCGCTCACATCCGGTTCCGGGACGCGTTTCCTGCCACTTCTGGGTCGCCCCTCACACCCTCTGTGCGATTTGAAAAGGGCCCTCCTTGCGTTGGGAAACCCTTCTGGCCCCAGGTACTGACAGTGGCGTGGAGGATTCTCAGGCTCCCCGGTGGCCAGGGAGACCCATTCTGGAGGGAGGGGCCCACCCAGGGGCCTCAGGGCAGCAGGTGGAGAGAACCGTCCGTCCTTCCTGCCCCACAGCCTCCCCGGGGGCTCTTGAGACCAAAGGACTTCACAGGCCGTGGGGACGTTTGGACGCACACAGGCCAGCTACATGGAGTGAGCGAGGGGTAAGAGGTTTTGTTCTGAGGGAGAAGCGTAGTGGAGGACGGTGCCTTTGGCCCATGATGACACGATAAGGAGCTAATGGATGTAAGCTGTATCAGGGTCGCTGAGATGGCAGCCAGGATAAACCTCCAGCCAGATGGTGCTCAGACAGTGCAGGAGGGTCCCTGGGCTCCAGCCAGCCTCCCTCGGGGTCACGGGGTTTGGGAGGCGTTCCCAGTCTGTGGCCTTGGGAGCAGGTGGGAGGGGGACAGGGAACTGGAAAGGAACACGTGCCACGGGGGACGTCTGTTCCCCCCCGCTCCTGGGGCAGAGCAGTCAACAGGACTGACCTCTGTGGGAGGTTTGCCTGGTCCTTCAGGAGACTGACCATTCCCAGGTGCCACGTCAGGAACCCAGGCTCCCAAAGTGAATGAATTTCCAGGGAAGTGACACAGTTTACTAAAAGTCAATGGAATAAAAGAAAAATGGGAAGAGTTCTTCTCCCTGAAGCGGGACGTACACAGCCTGCAGTTCAGCTGGTTTCGAGCAGAGCTTGGCGGAAATCTAGATTTGCTCTCTAGAAGCAAAGATGGGCAGTCTGTGTTTGCTTGCTTAGTAATTTTAGGAAACAAGTCTTGGTTACTTGTGGCACTCCACTTCTGATTTGCTTCTCCTACCTGGAACAGGTCATTTTGTTTTTTAGTTTTTTTTTTGAACGGGTCATTTTGGCTGAAAGCCAGTGCCGTCCCTCTCTGCACCCTACCAGAAAAAAAAAAAAAAAAAAAAAGAGGAGCAGCCAAACAAATGCAGTAAGTGGATTTACAGGATGTGTTCGGCAGCTGCCAGCATCTCAAGAAGCTATCAAAACAGACATCTTTGTGGAGCAGCACAGACACTCTCCGGGCCAGAGCAACTTACCAGGATTCTTTTCCCAAAAAGATTCTGGGAGAGGGAAGCTCCTTAGTGTGATGCTCTTTCTTACTCTCTTGCTCAGATCCAGCCCCCCCAGGCCCTGAACCAGGCCCTCCCACCCGGGTCTTCCTTTCTCACTGTTATTCCCTCCTCGCAGTGCATTGCCCTGCAGTGACAGGAATGGCAGAGTGATCATCCCCTCCTCTGTCTCACTCCATCCAGTAACCTTCCAGCTCTCCCCCTACTCCCAGGCCCCAGGCTCCCACGCTGAGCTCTGGAACACTAGGGTAATTTGAACCTGCATCTGTGCATCGTTCGTCTGTGTTTACAGATAGAAGACAAGCTGCAAGAAACAGGATTGGATTTGTTATTTGTAAGTCAAACCAGCTGTGATCTCTTGTCTATGGCTGCTTCCTTTGCCAACACCAAATGTCACTTGTGGTTGGAGCTACTTTTCTTCCCAGAGAATTGTGTTCCCCTCATGTGGCCAGCTTTCTTCCTGTGCCTCTTCCCCCACCGGCTGGTCTCCTGCAAGGTGTCGGTCTGCTGGCTCAGCTAGGTCACTGCCCCAGCTGGCTCCAGCCCAGGAGCTAGGACACCCTTGGAAGGCTGCTTGGCTGGGGTGCCTTTTCCACCCTTCTTTTCGAAATCAACTAGAAGTTCATTTCCCTGAAGTCCTAAATCAAGAATCACTTTGGGAAGAAAAAAGAAAGACTGGCCCAATTTACCACTCATTGGAGGGAGCATCAGAGTGAGTATATACATTTAGGAACAACTGCGTGTCAAATTATTAATATTTAGATAGTCATACAAAAAGCTTTGCATTTAAGTTGGTCGCTATCCATGTTATTCTCCATTGGGTGGAAGTTACTTAGGAACTGGGAGAGGGTTATCTTACCTAGGAGGTTTCATATGAAATTTCCATTCAGCAAGTATTTGGTGAACACTTATTTAATCAGCGTCTGTCCTCAAAAGCACACAGTCTATTTAGAGGAATGTAGAAGAAAAGCATATATCCGTGCACAAAGACTTGTTATATTCCCTCATACTATTAGTCAAGGGCCAATTGAAGCTCATAGGTAGTGCAATGGGAGCTCAGTTCAGGGCGTCACAGTAGGCTGGGGGTGATCAGGGTAGGCTTCATGGTGGAGGCAGGACTTGAACTAAGGGCTGAAGTAGTGACCTGATGTTGATAATAAAGGGATGTGGAAAACATGGAGGGTCAGTGTTGGTAAAAGTTCAACAATTAACTCCTTCCCACTTCCACCAAAAAGACCTAATGTCCCATGTGTTGGCCACTTGTGTTTATAGTGTTGGCCAATTTCCATGGTGTAAATACAACCACCGTGGCTACTTTCACAGTCAATTTCAAGGTACCAATGTGAAGTTACTGAACAAGGAGTCAGGAAGAGATGTTGCTGTGGTTTGAATGGGTCCCCCAAAGTTCATGTGTTGGAAACTTGTTGCCCAATGCAGCAGCGTGGAGAAGTGGGGCCTGATGGGAGGTGTTTGGGTCTTGGGGGGACCACCCTCGTGAGTGGATGAATGCTGTTATCTCAGGAGTGGGTTCCTTATAAAAGTGTGTGTTTGACCCCCTCTTGTCTCTCTCCCACCCTCTCTATGCCCTTCTGCCATGTTATGACACAGCAAGAAGGCCCTTGTCAGATGCTGGCCCTTGATCTTAGACTTCTCAGCCTCTAGAATCATGAGCCAATAAACTTCTGCTCATTATGATTACCCAGTCTGTGGTGTTCTGTTACAGCAGCACAAAGTGGACTGAGACAGATGTGTAGTATAGTGCACTATTATGTGGCATTTTTTGCCAGACAGATACAATAGAAGAGATATGAATAAAATGGAGTGAAATAATTAGGAAGTGATGAGTTTTGAGCATAATTACCTTTGCTTTTAATATCATTTATATAATCGTGAATTTATGTAACTTTTTAAAAAATGATGGCTGGGTTTAGTGATCAGCTCACAAAATTCCTGAATATTTATTTGATGACCGGCTCCCATGAGCCGGTGGGAGACAACTCCAGCGCTCCACTGGTGGAGCACGCAGGAGCATGGAACGTGATTCATTCGCAGAGTGTGGTGGATATAGTACCTAATGAAAAGGCTTTGATAGCACAGATGATGATTTGTCTGGCCCGATGGTCTTGCTCACGTTCTGTTTTCTTCTCAGCTGGATCTAATCCTAGCAACTCAAGCTGCTAGAAATCCCAGCTGCCTACCTCTGAATCTTCACAGAAAAGTCTTATAAACAGAATTTTTAAGTTATCCTTATTTGAGACCCCACAAAAGACAGCTATTGAAACATCTATGGTCAAAAGTCACTTTTTTGGATAAGGAGGACTTCCTTAAGGAAATAGGCCCAAAACTTCTGTCTCCTTTTTCTTTGGTCCTATGGCTTACTATGCTGGGACCTGATAGAACACAGCTGGAAGAAAGGACTGTCACGCTCCCACCTTTCTGGGCATGGAGAGAGAGGCCCCGGGGTGGCTGTGCTCACACCGTTCCAGGAAGAGGGGTCTTAAACATGACCTGTGCTCACACCGGATTCTCTAACCCATTTAGGTGACTTCTGGACGTCATTACATGGATGTTAAGCCCAGGAATATGAGTACAGATGACACTTTAAAAGAAAAAAGAATGAGTTAGTCTGTTTAGACATTAATCCACGAGTTGTTTCCATGTCCCAATTGCTGTCCCAATTGCTATGTGCTTCTCTTAGGATGGGAAGGGATGTTGATGGAAATGGTTTCCCCGGGTGACCAGGTTATGCTTTAAATTCCACCACTAGAAGCTTCTGTTGGAATTCTGAAGGCCTGTCACCTCAAGCTCTTCTGAAGCCCCTTAGCAGTATTGCATCTGTAGGCACTGATCACATTCCCCCTTGCGGTATGGTGCGTTATGTCCATACTTATTGTTTTCCCCATCTCAACGGTGGGAGAAGAGCCAGCACTAGGTTCTGGTGATACAAAGAGAAATTGAGTATCAGTGGGGCAGAGAAGAGGTCTGAGGACTTAGCTCCAGGGGCAGATGAGGAGGATCCCACAAAGAGACTGAGGAGTGGCCAGTGACTTAGAAGAGAATCAGGAGAGATGAATTCTTGGAAACAAGCACAGAACATTTTTAAAGAGGGCTGGGTGCGGTGGGTCACACCTGTAATCCTGGCACTCTGGGAGGCTGAGGTGGGAGGATCACTTGAGGTCAGGAGTTCAAGACCAGCCTGAGCAAGAGGAAGAACCCATCTCTACCAAAAAGAGAAAAAATTAGCTGGGCCTGGTGGCACATGCCTGTAGTCCCAGCTACTCAGGAGGCCGAGGCAGGAGGATCGCTTGAGCCCAGGAGTTTGAGGTTGCAGTGAGCTGTGATGATGCCAATGCACTCCAGCCAGGGCAACAGAGCAAGACCCTGTCTCAAAAAAAAAACAAAAAAAAAAACCTTCCAAAACAAACAAACAAACAAACAACAATAGCAATAATAACAAAACACTTTTAAGGAGGATGTAATTCAGTTTTGTTAAATGCTGGTGGAAGTTGAAGTAAGACGAGTACTGAGAAATGACTTTCAGGCTTGGCAAAGTGAAGGTCACTGGTGACCTTGTGTATTAGTCAGGCTTCTGTAGAGAACCAGAACAAATAAGGGGTGTGTGTGTGTTTATATAGAAACAGAGAGGAAAGTTATTTTGAGGAATTGGCTTGTGTGATTGCAGAGGCTACAAATATAAAACCTTCACAGTGGGCGGACACCCAGGGAAGACTGATGGTATGGGTCCAGTGTGTTGGCCGTCTGCTGGAGAATTCCTTGTTGCTCAGGGGAGGTCGGTCTTTTGTTCTAGCCAAGCCTTCAACTGATTGGCCGAGGCCCACCCACATGAGAGAGGGCAGTCTGCTCTAACCAGAGTCCACTGATTAAATGTCAGTCTCATCCAGAAACACCCTCACAGAATCACGCAGAATATCTGGGCACCGTGGCCCAGCCACGTCCACACATAAAATGAGGCCTTGGCAGTAGTAGCTTTGGTGAAGTCCTGGGGCAAAGGCCTCATTGAGTGGGTTCAAGAGAGAGTGGGAGGAAAAGAAAGCAAGGTGGGAAGTAAGGACAGCTCTCTCAAGGATTTTGCTGTAAGGGGAAATAGAGACCCGAAGCAGCAGCTGCAGTGTGGAGTCAAGAAAGAATTTATTTGGAAAGAAGAGAGTGATCACAGGATTTTGCATATTGCTGAGAATTTTCCAGTAGGAAGAAAACACTGATGCAGAAAAGACAGAGGAGAACTGCAAGAAAGGAGTCTTTGATTAGACAAGAGGCAACAAGATTCGGGGGACGGCTGCAGGGGCGGCCTTATGGCTAGATTTGGTAGTGGGGACATGTGGAAGTTCTCTTCTGATTGCTGTAGTTTTGTAAGGGAACTCACAATCAAAATCATTTTTTAAGGATGGGGTGGGAGATGTGGGGAATATTGTAATATAGAAATTGGTAGCAGAGACTGAGTTGCCGGCTCAGGAAAAGAACATGTATGGAATCGAGTAGACTGAGCAGGTGCGAAAGGCAGGGGTCTCCCTCACTGCCGCAGCTTCCTCAGAGGGAGGAGTAGGAGAGGAAAGACGAGGTGAATGCAAGCTCAAACACTCCTTCTTTATCTGGGGAAGGCTGAGGGGAGCACTGACACCCCATCAGAAAGGAGAGTCAATGATACAAGGCCCCAGGTTGTCGGGGACTGAGACCTTTTCCTATTCAGCATTGTAGTCAATGGGGAACTTGCATAATGTCCTACTTATTGTAGACTCTCAAAAATTTGAGCAAATGTGTAAGTGTTTTTCTTCACTTAGTAAGTGATACGGGCCAGGTGTGGTGGCTCACCCCTGTAATCCTAGCACTTTGGGAGGCTGAGGTGGGAGGATTGCTTGAGGCCAGGAGTTTGAGACCAGCCTGAGCAAGAGCAAGACCCCATCTCTACCAAAAAAAAAGAAGAAAGAAAAATTAGCCAGGTGTGGTAGCATGTGCCTGTAGTCCCAGCTACTTAGGAGGCTGAGGCAGGAGGATCGCTTGAGCCCAGGAATTTGAGGCTGCAATGAGCTCTGCTGACACCACTGCACTCCAGCCCTGGCGACAGAGTGAGACCCTGTCTAAAAACAAAACAAAACAAGAAAACCCAACAACCAGAATAAATGTAGGGAAATAAAATCTAGGCACATTACAGACAAACTGATAAAACCAAATTTAAAAAATAAGCGATACAGAAAAAGATTTAAGTCTAATCCACTAAACGTATTCATCACCTGCTATATGTTAGAGCCTGTGGACTCGGGAAGTTCTAGAACTGAATTCAACTGATGCAATTTTCTCCAGATTTTCAAATGTAACTAATTGATTTCTTCCTACTTTAGCTCACTTAAAACAGCTCTGTTTTTAGTCTTGTAGAAATTATTTTTTAAAAATGTAGCCTGAAAATCAGGAAGTTCTTCAATAATTTTTAGTAATAGGTTTCAGTGAGGGTTCAAAATGTGGCTGAGAGGATGGTACAAGAAGATGGGGGAAGGTGTAGGTGGGCTGGAAGATTTAGCATGGGAAGGTAAGGAATGGCTTCAGTGTTCATAAAGATCTCCATTTGTCAAATCCACTCAACATTTTCGAGTCTTCATTTGATCCAACTTCTTAGCAGCGATCAGAATTGTTAACACCTCTCTCTGTGCAAGCTCAAAACCCTCTACATTGTTTCTTAATGTCCTCAAAGCTTTGTCTTCAGTCTTTCCCCTCTTCTTGACATATGCATTTTCACTAGTCACAAATGCTGTCTGTAGGTGGATTAATGTAATGTATCCAGCCCAGGCATCTCTTTGAAGCCTCAGATCCACAAATCCAAATGCCTACATGGTACCTCCTCTGGAGGTCTCCAAAGTACATCAAATTCAAGTCTCAGAACCTTTTCTGATGGTCCAAGCTACAATGATTAGTTCCTCCTTGGTGCTGCCACTGTATTTTGTTGCAATTATATCTGTGGTCACCACTGTGAGCCTGGGAGTCCCCACAGAAAGAAACCTTATTCATCTGTGAATCCCTAGCTCTCACCCCATTATTTGGCAAAGAGAAGAAAGGTAAATGAATAAATCAATGAATGAATTCTCATCCATCAGTGAAAACTCCTATGATTTTTCAAAAATTCCAACATAAATAGTTAATGAATGCATACTGTTTGGTTTCTGTTTCCACTATTCCTAAAACTACTGCTGTCAAAGTCACCAACAACCTCTGTGTAGCTAAATTCTACAGACACTTCTCTAATCTCATCTTATGTGTCCTCTTGTTACCACTCAACACAATTCACCCTTCCTCTTGGCTTTCGTGGCATTGCATATTCATAGTTTTCTATCTGTCCTTGATATTTTTTTTTGAATATTATTTTCTGGATTCTCTTTTCTTTGGCCTCTGAATGTTGGTTGGCCTCTAAATCTTGAAGGATGACCAAGACTCCAATCTGGGGCCCATTTCTTCTTTCTCTGTATGTCTCTCCTGGGTGATCTTATCCAGTTCCATGACTTTCATTATGACCCATTTGCTGCTTATTAATTTATATCTCTTATAACTTTTTAAAGCATCAGGTTTATAGTCTACTCCTTGCTTGGCCTCTTCATTGGAATGTTTGATAAGCATCTCAGATGTAGCTTGGATAAGTGAAATTATTGATTTCCTACTCCCTTCCCAGCTCACATTTTCCCTTAGTTTTCCATATGTGGTTTTCTTTACTCTTGACTAAGCCAAAGACCTAGAAGGGAGCCTTGACTTCTCCCTGGTTCATCTCCTCACATTCACTGTTTCATCTCTACAATACGGTGCTTTGCCCAGAGTAGCAGTCAACAAATACTTCTTAAACTAATATTTAATAATTTAATGCATGATAAAATGTATTCCTAATTCCAAACAATTTGTAAATGGACTTTGGAGAAGCAATGTTGCTGACCAGTTTTTGGCCTTTTAGTTCCAGACATGGCTTAATTATTATATTTACTTAGCATCTTTCTTATTAATGCTTGTTCATAGTCATGCAAGTCTTTCCATTTATCCCGTGGAGATCCTGTTTCTTTCCCAGTGGTGAGTGGAAAGATGTGGTTAAACACCTGGAAAGTATCCTTGTGTATTTACTGCTTTGCGTCCTTCCAGAGTGTGCTGATCTGGGCCCGAATCATCACCAGTCCCTGCAGTGACTTTAAGTGGTCTAGCTTGTGCAAGGGAGATTTCTCTTGAGCTGTGATGCTTTGCTTACACTTCCTTTGCCTTTTTGATAATACACAGTAGTGTAGTGAATGTCTGATGTGATGTGAAAGCCTAGGACAAAATCCTAGTCTTTAAATAGCTGAACAGTCTACTTGTGGGACAAAACACCTATACACATACAACAACGAGGTACCTGTGGTGGCTTTGTACCACATCAGCTTCGCTCCGCTGACTCTTTGTTTCTCAGAATTCTGTTTCCTGTAGAGTTTCAGACTGGCATTGGCCACAATGAATATTTTGTGTAAAATTTAGTAGGTGCAAGTGAAGTGGTTTTTAGAACAGTTTTAAATTTACAGAAAAATTGCAAAGATAGTACAGAGTTCCCATATACATTGTACCCAGTTTGCTTGTTAGTGACATCTTACATTAGTGTGGTACGTTTGTTACAGTATTGAGCCAGTATCGATACATTATTATCAACTGAAGTCCATATTTCATTCGGAATTTCTTAGTTTTTGTCTTGTGTCTTTTTTTCTGTTCCATGGTGTCTTCCAGTGTACCACATTGCATTTACTTGTCATTTTTCCTCAGACACCTTTTGGCTGTGATAGTTTCACATACCTCCCTTATTTTTAATTGTTTTTGGGCTAGGTCAGGTATGTGATAAGTTGTCATTCTGTGGGAATTTGTCTGATATTTTTGTTGTGATTGGACTTGGTTATGGTTTGGGGAAGGGAGACCACAGGGGCAGAGTGCCATTGTCATCACATTTTATCAAGGGCACATACTATCAACAGGATTTATTACCGTGGATGCCGAGCTTAATCATTCTGCTTGAGGTAGTGTTTGTCAGATTTCGCCACTATAAAGTTAATCCTTTTTTCTTCTTTCCGTACTGTACTCTTTGGAAGGAAGTGAGTATGCACAGTGACTTACGGAGTAGGGAGTTATATTACCCCTTCTAGAGGGTGGAGTATTGGCATTAATTATTTGGAATTTTCGTATGCGGGAGATTGGTCTCATCTCCCTCATTTATTTATTTTTTCAGTCATTTATATCAGTATTGGATATTTATTTTATGGTTTGTTATAATCCATACTGTTTTATATATTTTATTGCTCAGATAGTTCCAGCTTTGGCCATTGAGAGCTCTTTCACTTGGCTCCTGTATCCCTCAGTCACCTTTGACATGCTCCCATCAGTGTGTGTGTGTGTGTGTGTGTGTGTGTGTGTTTTCCTGCTCACTTCTTTATTTTTTGTTACTAAAAGATGCTCCAGGCCCGTCCTGCATATTTCCTGCCCCAGTCCTAGAATCAGCCATTTTTCCAGGAGCCATGGCATTAGAAATATCTGGGCACTAGGTGTGTTCATGGCTCCTGTGGTTTTGTTGTATCCAGGCCCTCTTAGCTGGCAGAGCAAGCGAATATAATACATGTGTGTATACCAATCCTTTTATATATGAATATCTACAACTATTTCTGTATGTAACCACATGATCTATATTAAGCTAAGCAAGAGTTCATACTGATGTATCCAACTCTAATCCGTTACCACATGGATCGTTGCAGCTTCCTCCCTCATTATCTGTAAATGTCTCCTCCAACAATGGGCAACACAGCTCTCACCATCCATCATGAATTTACTTCATTGTTCAATTCCAGTATACACTATAGCAATATCAGAATTGTCAACCTATACTACTGTGAAAAACAGCTTTATCAACTAGAGTACAGTGTGTATGTGCAATTCCTTTTGTCTTTAGATTTACAGACTCCAATCACTTCCAGAATTAGTTAGGTCAACATTTCTTCCCACCCCCTTCAGTGAGATTGTTTCATATACAGGCCTTCCTCAGTGCCCGCGGATACCAAAATCTGCTCATATTCAAGTTCAGCAGTTGGCCCTACAGAACCCACAGATATGAAAAAGTCAGCTCTCTGTGCATGTGGGTTTTGTGCCCCATGGGTACTATATTTTCCATCCACTTTTGGTTGTAGATGTGGAACCTGCTGATATGAAGGGCTGACTGTATTTATTGAAAAAAATCTGTGTATAAGTGGACCCACACAGTTCAAATGCTCAGTCCAAACCTATGTTGTTCAAGGATCAGCTGTATTTATGATACAGTTAGAGTCTCTTGTCACAGTCTGCGTTCCTTCCTGGGATCCCCTAACCTCTTAAATGATTTGATTTTTAAAAAAATCTACGTACATTGAGGTTGACTCTTTTTGCAGTCAAATTCTATGGGACTTTACAAATGCATGTCATGTATCCACCATTATTATGGTATCATACAGAACAGTTTCATTGTCCTAAAAATCTCCTGTGTTTCACCCCTTCTACTTTATTCCTGTCCTGAACCCCTGGCAGCCACTTATCTTTTTACTGTATCCATAGTTTTGCTTTTTATAGAATGTGATATAATTGAATTATGTATTAATAGTATGGAGCCCTTTCAGGCTGCCTTCTTTTACTTATCAATATGCATGTGAGGTTCATCCATGTGTTTTTGTGGTTTGCTAGCTTGGTTTTTTAAATCACTGAATGATACTGTCTTACATAGATACTCCACAGTTCATCTATTCACCTGTTGAAGGATATCTTGGTTGCTTCTAGTTTTTGGTAATTATGAATAAAAGTACTAAAACATTCATGTGCAGGTTTTTGTGTGGGCAGAAGTTTCAAAGCAGTTGGGTAAATACCTAAGAGTGTGACTGCTGAACTGTATGGTAAAGACTGTATTTATCTAGGTAAGAAATCGCCACACTTTCTTCCAAAGTGGCTATACCATTTTGCATTCCCACCAGTAATAAATGAGAGTTCCTGTTGCTCTGCATCCTTGATAGTATTTGGTATTGTCAGTTTTGGGATTTTAGCCATTCTAACAGGTGTGTAGTGGTATCTCATTGTTGTTTTAATTTGAAATTCCCTAATGACAAATGATGTTGAGAATCTTTTCATATGCAGATCTTGTAGCCATTATTTAACTGAGTTATTTATTATTGTTGAGTTTTGAGAGTTCTGTGTATATTTTGGTTACAAGTCCTTTATCAAATATATATTTTGAAAGTATTTTGTTCTAGTCTATTGATTTTCTTTTCATTCTTTTAACAGTGTTTTTGAAAGAGCAAAAGTTTTTAATTTTAATAAAGTCCTACTTTTAATTTTTTCTTTGTTGGATTATAGTTTTGATGTTGCTCCTAAAAACTCTTCACCAAACCCATGGTCACCCAGATTTCTCCATGTTTTGTCCTAGAAGTCTTATAGTTCTGCATTTTAAGTCCATAATCCATTTTGAGTAAGTTTTTGTTAAAGGTGTAAGTTGTATGTCTAGATTCTTTTTTTTTCACAAAGTGTTGCTCAATTGTTCATGCAACATTTGTTGGAAAGACTATCCTTTGTCCACACAATTGCCTTTGTGCCCTTGTTAAAGATCAATTGTCTATATTTGTGTAGGTCTATTATTTTGGGCCGTCTATTCTGTTCTGTTGATTTGTGTGTTTATTCAGTCACTAATACCACACTGTGTTGATTAGTATAACTTTATAATAAGGCTTGAAATTACATAGGGTCAGTCCTCCAACTTTGTTCTTTTTCTTCAGTGTTATGTTGGTTATTCTGGATCTTTTGCCTTTCCATACAGATTTTACAATGTTTGTCAATATCCACAAAATAGATTGTTGGGATTTTGATTAGGATTGCACTAAATCTATACATCAAATTGGAAAGAATTGATACCCTAATTGTATTGAGTTTTCCAATCCACAAGTGTGAAATTTATTTAGATCTTCTTTGATTATGTTTATCAGAGCTTTGTAGTTCTACATATAAATCTGTGGAGATGAGGGGAAGTTTCCCCTTCACTCCCAGAAGGTTTGCTGAAAGATCAACTCATAGTAAGGCAGATTAATAAGACAAAGAGATTACAAATTTATTTACTGTGCACATGGGGAGAATCACAGAGTGATTACCTATATCCCAGTGGGGTCTAGAAGTTTATATGTTCTCATTTTAGAGAGGACGGGGAGATGAGGAGTGTAGGTTAATTCTGTTTAGGGCCAATAGGTGGTTACTAGGGAGGATGAATAGGCACTTGGGAGAATGAATGAATGGGGGGAAACAGACTGACTTGTAAATGATTCTCTTTGGAAATTAAATTAACCTGAGAGACAAGTATTATATTTAAAATAATTTGGGCCAGGTCTGGTTGTATTCCTAATCTTCTTTCCTGCAATATAATGAGATAACAGGGGAAGGGAAGTCAGTTGTTCTTTTTGACGGGTCTGGATTTTTTATGAAGGAAGAGGGAAGGCCCCTTCCAAGGACTGTTGATTTGTAAGGGCCTTTAATTCAAAATACTCTTTATACCAAGAAGTCACATTTTGGGGTTAAATTTCCTTGGCTTCAGATCCCATATATATTTTTATTAGATCTATACATAAACATTTTCATTTTTTGGTGCTGTTATAAATGGTATTGTGTTTTTAATTTCAAATTCCAACTGTTTATTGCTGTGTATAGGAAAGCAATAGATTTTTGTGTATTAACTTTATATTTTTGAGCCCTTGCTATAATTGCTTATTAGTTCCAGAATTTTAAAAAATGTATTTAAACATTTTTCTCTATATACAATTATGTCATCTGCGAATGAAGACAGTTTTATTTCTTTCTTCCCAATTGATATACCTTTCATTTCCTTTTCTTGTCTTACTGCATTAGCTAGCAATTCCAGTACAAAGTTGAATAGGAGCGGTAATATGCAACATCCTTGCCCATTTCTGTTAGAGGAAAAGTTTCCAGTCTTACCATTAAGTATGATGTTAGGGCCAGGCATGCTGGCTCACACCTGTAATTCTAGCACTCTGGGAGGCCGAGGCGGGAGGATCGTTTGAGTTCAGGAATTTGAGACCAGCCTGAGTAAGAGCGAGACCCTGTCTCTACTAAAAAAAAAAAAAGTAGAAAGAAATTATCTGCACAACTAAAAATATATGGAAAAAATTAGCCGGGCATGGTGGTGCATGCCTGTAGTCCCAGCTACTCGGGAGGCTGAGGCAGAAGGATTGCTTGAGCCCAGGAGTTTGAGGTTGCTGTGAGCTAGGCTGATGCCATGGCACTCTAGCCTGGGCAACAGAGTGAGACTCTGTCTCAAAAAAAAAGTATGATGTTAGCTGTAGGACCTTTTTTTGTTGTTGGTGTTGTTCCTCTTAATACTCTTCATCAAGCTGAGGAAGTTCCCTCTATTCCTAGTTTGCTGAGAGTTTTTAATCGTGAATGGGTGTTTGATTTTGTCAAATGCTTTTTCTGCATCAGTTGATATGATTGTATGAATTTTCTTCTTTAGACTGTTGATGTAAATTACATTATTTAATTTTCAAATATTGATCCAGCCTAGCCTACCTGGAATAAATCCCACTTGGTCATGGTGTATAAGTCTTTGTATACATTGTTCAATCAATTTGCTAATATTTTGTTGAGAATTTTGGCATCTATGTTCACGATAAACATTTGTCTGTATTTTTCATTCCTTATAATGTCTTTAACCGATTTTTGTATAAGAGTGATGCTGGCCTCAAGGAATGAGTCAGAAATAGTTTGTTCTGCTTCAGTTTTTGGAAGCAATTCTAAAGAATCAGTATAATTTCTTCCTTACATATTTTGTGGAATTCTCCATTGAAGCCATCTAAGCCCATTGCTTTGTTTTTTGGAAGGCTATTAGTTGTGGATCCAATTCCTTTAATAGATATAGACCTATTCACATGATCTATTTCTCTTTGTGTGAGTTTTGGTAATTTGTGTCTTTCAAGGAATTGGTCCATTTCACCTATATTATCAAATTTGTAGGCATAGAGTTATTTGTAGTATTTCTTTATTGTCTTCGTAGTGTCTATGGGATCAGTAGTGATGACCCCTCTTTCATTTCTGATTTTAGTGATTAGTGTCTTTTTTCTTATTTAGTCTAACTACAAGTTAATCAATTTTATTAATCTTTTCAAATAACCAACTGTGTTTCTTTAATTTTTCTATATTGTTTTTTAAATTTCATAGATTTCTGCTCCAATTTGTATTATTATTACTTTTTATGCTTACTTTAGGTTTAAATTGCTCTTTTTTCTTTAGCTCCCTAGGGCAGAAGCTAAAATTACTGATTTTAGATCTTTCCTGTTTTCCAATATTTGTATTTAATGTTGCAAACTTTCTGCTAAGCATGGCTTTTGCCACATCTCATGAATTTTCATAAATTGCATTATCATTTTCATTTAGTCCAAAATATCTTTAAGTTTCTCTTGAGATTTCTTCTTTGTTATTTAGAAGTATGTTGTTTAATTTCAAAATATTTTGGGATTTTCCAGCTATCTTCCAGTTATCGATTTCTACTGTGATCTGATAACATATCTTAAATTATTTTTATTCTTTTAAATTTGTTATGGTATATTTTATGACCTAGAATATGGTTTATCTTGGTAAATGTTCTTGATGAGCTTGATAAGAATGTGCATTCTGCTATTGTTGGATGAAGCATTCTAAAAATGTCAATTAGATTAAATTGATTGAAAATGCTGCTCAGGTTAACTATGTCTTTATTGATTTTCT
The DNA here is from genome assembly GCF_041146395.1 of Eulemur rufifrons. Lineage (NCBI taxonomy): Eukaryota > Metazoa > Chordata > Mammalia > Primates > Lemuridae > Eulemur > Eulemur rufifrons. Next base: position 25,112,490 of record NC_090994.1, on the reverse strand, counting down.
ACCTACTGGAACTGTCACTTACTGAAAGAGGAATGTTTAAGTCCCTAACCATAAATGGATTTGTCTGTTTCTTCTAGTAGTTCCACCAGCTTTTACCTCACATATTTTGATGCTCTGGTATATGTTCAGTGGCTTGCATCTGACCAATAGACTTCCTTACCTTAATTTAAAACATTCCAAGCCTTTAGACAAAGTTTTATTTCTTTAATCAATTACAAATCAAAGAACATTTGAACCCACCTATAACCTGTAAGTCCCCACTTTGAGATGTCCTGCCTTTTCTGGCCAAACCAATGTGTACCTTCCATGTTTTGACTTAGGATTTTATGTGCAATTGCTGTCTCAGTGCATGTATAAAACCAAACTGTAACCCAGCTTTCTTGGATACGTTTTCTCAGGACCTCTTGAAGCCATGTGCTCCAAACCACAGTCACAAACATTTGGCTCAGAATAAACCTCTTTAAATTATTTTACAGAGTTTGGATTTTTTCCATTAACAAATCTTTATTTCTCTTGGGCAGATACCTAGAAATAAAATTGCTGGGTCATATGGTAAGTGTAGCCTTGTGTGTTTATCTTTTTAAGAAACTACCAAACTGTTTTTCTAAGTGTTTGTTTCTTTTTGAAGATTTCTCTTTTTCTTTGGCTTTCAGCAGTTGTCGACAGTTAACAATGATGCATCTTGGTGTGGATTTTTTTTTTTATATTTAGCCTGCTTGTGGTTCTTTGATGTTCTTAGACTAGTATGTTAATGCTTTTCTTCCAATTTGGAAAACTTTGCTACTATTTCCTTAAATATTTTGTTTTTCTCTTTCTAGGACTCCAATTACACATATGTTGGACTGAGTGATATCTTCCACAAGTCTCTTGAGCTCTTTTCTTCATTTTTTGGTATCATATTTGTTATTTGAAATGGATAGTTTCTACTGATTTATTTGCAAGTTCACTGATTTTTCCTCCATCCTCATTCTGCTGTTGAACACATCTAGTAAATCTTTTATCTCAGTTATTATGCTTCTCAGCTCTATAATTTTGAATGGTTTCCATTTCTCTGGTGACACTCTCTCTGTTTTCTCATTAGGACCATATTTCCCTTTAATTATCTGTACTTTAAAAAATAACTTTAAACATATTTATAAAAATGATTTTTAATCTCTGTCTGCCAAATTCTACATGTAGGGCCACTCAGAGTCTATCTCTATTGACTGCCTTACTTTCCTATTTGTTTGCATATCTAGTAATTTTTGGTTGAATACTCAATTGTGTAGAATAAATGTTAGTGATTCTTGATTCCATTATATTATTCTGAGGGTTTTTTTGTTCTAGTACACATTTAATTGCCTTGACTCAAACTGTAAACTACTTCCTCTGCAGTGTACAGTAGCTTATGTATCCTCTCAGTTTTCTCAGAGTGTGTGTGTGTGTGTGTGTGTGTGTGTTTTCTTGGTATCTGCATACTTTGATGTTTAGTCAAAAATTTGTGTTGAGTTCATACCCAGATTTTGGGGCATACACTCTCTGCAGCTTCTTTTCTTCTGAAGTTTCCTCCTAAATTCCTGGCTGCTCTGTCATCTCCGAGCTCAGCCCTCTGACATTTCAAGCCAGTAAGACTTCACCTTTTTGATGCTTACCTGTTTGTTAGTTGGGGAGTACACTGTGAAAAAAAGAGCAAACTCACAAACTCACCCAGTGCGGTTTCTGTCTTTCAAGGGTAGGCACTTCTCTGGCTTCTATCTGCTTTTTCTTAGGTGCCTTGACCTCCTTCCATGTACACACATAGTTTTGTGGTCATCCAGGGCTTTGGGGCATAGTATGCACTCAGATTGTTGGCCTCACACTTTATTCAGTTCCCTCACTCCTGGGATTTTAACCCTAAATTTCCTTTGCTCTACCACTCTTGAAAGCTGTTCTCTGCTGCCTTGAGTTGATAAGGCTGATTTTTTCCTACGATAACCATGAGGATTGGGGAGTGCTCTGAGGCACAACATAAAGAAGTTTTATATTTTGATATAGTAATTCTTAATTTTTTAAATTTGTCTTTCTTTTGCTTTAATGCTTAGAAATTTCTTTTCTAACCCCAGATGGGATAAATATCTACCTATATGTTTATTCATTTGTGGCATAATTCCCTCCCATTTAATGTTTTAATCTATATGTAATTTACTTGAATATATATGGTGTGAAGTATGAATTGAAGTTTGTTGTTGTTGTTTTACCAATTAGTTAACCACTTTCCCCAGTACTATTTTATTGATTTACACATTCTCTTTCCATTAAGATGAACTACTCCATGATAGAGAAATTGTTCTTCCTATTCTAGATGTTTTCCTTCCAGGTGGGGGAACCCCACTGTTGTGATGCTTCTGAGTTCTATCCATCCACTTCTTCACTCCACTCCTGAAGATGTTGAGTGATGTATATTTAGTAAATTAGGGAAAAACAATCAAGCATACTTAGTTTGGTTGTGTTTCCTGTTGAAATCAAGGTATTTACGGGGAACAATCTTTCTTCTCTAAATGTTTTTGGCCCATGCACCTGACATGGGGGGTTTCTGAACGGCATTTCTCTTCTTCACATGGGTTCAGAAGAAATTGGGATGATGGAAGCCAGTCTTTATTACTGATAAAGGTTAAATTGAAGAGTGTAATTTAGTATGAAAGCCAAATGCACCTGCTGATGGGACCGTGAGTCTGGCAGATAAACCCACTTAATGAATGAAAAAACTAGAGCAGGGCAGCCCTCCCCATGTGCAAGGAGAACCTGCCCTGGAAATAGTGGAGATGGCCTGCTCCCTTGGGCACTCAGAGTTAGGGTGGGCATTCCCTGTATCCAGACGTACCTGCAGATCTCTGTGGCTTACCCTCTGCAGAACAGGAGCAAGTGGAGAGGTGGAAAGAGACCAGAAGCAGTGCAGCTTCCTCCACTGGGAGGGGGATACCAGGAGTAGGGAGAAAGGATTCCCCAAAACACACCTTTATTTATTCTATGTTTACAAATAGAGGTGCTTTCAGGCACAGATACACACAGATTTGGTTCTGAGTTTGCTTTTAGATTCTGTTGGCTTGGTTATTTATTGTTGTGCCAGACCATTCTTTTAAAATATTGGGGCTTGGCCGGGCGTGGTGGCTCACGCCTGTAATCCTAGCACTCTGGGAGGCCGAAGTGGGCGGATCGTTTGAGCTCAGGAGTTCAAGACCAGCCTGAGCAAGAGCGAGACCCCACCTCTACTAAAAATAGAAAGAAATTATATGGACAGCTAAAAATATATATAGAAAAAATTAGCCGGGCATGGTGGTGCATGCCTGTAGTCCCAGCTACTCGGGAGGCTGAGACAGGAGGATCGCTTGAGCTCAGGAGTTTGAGGTTGCTGTGAGCTAGGCTGACGCCACGGCACTCACTCTAGCCTGGGCAACAGAGTGAGACTCTGTCTCAAAAAAAAAAATAAAAATAAAAATAAAATATTGGGGCTTTATGATACGTGTTAATATTTGGTGGAGCAAGTCATTCCTTATTCTTTTTCTTTTCTGTTTTTTTTTTTTTTTTTTTTTTTTTTGAGCTCACTCTGTCACCCAGGCTGGAGCGCAGTGGTCTGATCATAGCTCACTGTAATCTTGAATTCTTGGCCTCAAGAGATCTTCCTGCCTCAGCTGCCCAGGTAGTTAGGAGTATAGGTGTATGCCACCATGCCTGGCTAGTTTTTAAATTTTTTTTTGTAGATACGGGATCTTGCTATGGTGTCCAGGCTGGTCTTGAACTCCTGGCCTCAAGTGATTCTCCTGCCTCAGCCTCCCAAAGTGCTCACATTACAGGCATGAGCTATTTTTCTTTTTCGAACATTTGTAATAATTGTTGATTTTTTATTTTTTGAGGTATATCTTAAAAATAATTTTGTTAATTTAAAAAAATCTTATAAGATTTTTTATTGAAAGCATGTTATGTTAATCTGAGGAGAATTGATATATTTTTAATCTGAATTTCTCATCTAGGATTCTGTATTTCTCTTGATACTCAAGATTTTTTTAAATTTTCAAAACATTGTGTTTTATTTACAAAGAACTAGAACATTCTTTTAATTAAAAAAAACTCAAGAGGCATTTTTTTCATTATGTGCACTTTACAGAATATTAGTGAGCTTTTTAGTGTTCCTCAAGGTAGCTTTTGTTTATAGAAAAAGATTATTTTCAGGATGTTAACATTAGTATTTGATTTATTAAAATCATAAATTAAAAAATTAGATTGTTCTTAATCTTTTAAGTTACAAACCAATTCATAAAATTAGTAAAATACAAACAAAAATTTTAAATTTTCTTTTGATCTAAGTTTAATTAATGCAAGGTGAATAGAACATATCCTCTTAAACAATCAGTCCCATTTACAACTCAGCTAATTAAATTCCTTCAATCATTAAAACTGTATTTATAAATTTAACATAATTGGTTTTCTTTTCAACACTTCACATGCCTCTAACAAGCATAAGCCTTCCCAAGTACTTGACCAACTCTATTAAGTCTGATAGAACAAACTGATAAATATGACATAACTTAAAAAAATTACAGTGCTGTTTAAAAAATTAGCTAAAGTCTCATAACTTTTAGCTTACAACTATAAAATCAGTTACTCAATTGCATGTTGTAAAATGGAATTATAGTTCTAATTCTTTAGATTCTCTCGTATTCCCCAAAACTTGTAAACCCTACAATCACTTTAAATACCAAATACACACAGATTGTTCCAGTGATTACCCAAACTGATTCCTGAGTGCAACAAAAAAGTATTTATAATATAATACTTAGTTTGATTTATTTCCTCATCTCTATATATACTTCAAAAACTTCCTAGGAATAAAAGCCACCCATGAAGGAAAAAATTTCACCATCCCAAGCCAATGAGAGCCATCATCTCAATCACATTAGGGAGAGATTTCAGCAGAATAAAGTGCTATGGGCCAGAGATTTTTGGCCAGACACTAGATCTGATTGTCCTGGAGCTTCTCAGCAACACGTTGGCTTAGTTTTTAATAGTTGCTAAAAACAGGGACTCCAAGTTCATATCCTTTGGAAGGGATTTATCTTTTCTGAGTTTAAAATATACCATTACTTAACTCTACTGTGTGATAGGAAGACTGCAGCCTCCTACTCAGTTAACCTCACACACAGCATGTTAAAATCTCTGTCTTGCCTGAATCCACTCTGAATTCTTTGCAGATCCTTCTGTGAGTCTTGGCCACACTTCGATAACTGTTTTGTGACACCCAGACTGAAGTCATTCTCACGATAACAGAGAATATTATACAAGCATGCATTTATGCGACATCAAGCCTCATCGAATCTTAACAATTTACATTTACTTCAGGTTTTAAAAAACATGAAAACATTTCTGATGCAGTTGAAGACTCCAGTGTACTCTTCCCTGATTCTATTTTCTCCCTCCTCAGAAGAACACTCTCTTGAATTTTGTGTTTATAATTTCCAAGCATCTTTTGATTCTGTCATAACATATAAATGTGCCAATAAAATGTATTGTTTTTTTATGTTCTCAAATTTTATGTACATATTATTTTGTAGTTATTCTGCAACTTCCTTTTTTGGTAATCCACATACTTTTGAGAATTGTTAATGTTGATATACGTAGTTCCAGTTAACTGGTGCATGATAGGAAATTTTTTTATTTATATAGATTTAGGAAGTACACATGCAGATAATTACATGGGTATATTGCGTAGTGGTGAAGTCTGGGCTTTTTGTGTAACCAATACCCAATTAGTGTACATAGTACCCATTAAGTAATTTCTTATCCCACACTTCCCCCTACCCTCCCACCCTCCTACCCTTCCGAGTCTCCAATGTCTATTATTCTATTCTCAATGTTCATGTGTGCTCACTATTTAGCTCCCACTTATAAGGGATAACATGTAGTATTTGACTTTCTGTTTCTGAGTTATTTCACTTAAGATAATGGCCTCTAGTTCCATCCGTGTTGCTACAAAAGACATGATTTCATTCCTTTTTATGGCTGAGTAGTAAGTATTCCATGGTGTGTGTGTGTGTGTGTGTTTTACACACCACGTTTTCTTTATCCAGTCATCCATTGATGGACACTTATTATCAATAATAGGTTGATTCCATATCTTTGCTATTGTGAATAATGCTGTGATAAACATACAGGTGTAGCACTATTTTGATATAACAATTTCCTTTCATTTGGGTAGATACCTAGTATTAGGGATTGCTGGATCAAATGATAGTTCTATTTTTAGTTCTTTGAGAAATCTCCACACTATTTTTCATGGAGGTTGTACTAATTTACATTCCCACCAACAGTGTATAAGCAAGTGTTCCCTTTTCTCTGTATCCTTGTCAACATCTAGTGTTTTTTGACTTTTTAATAATGGGTCATTCTGACTATTATAAGATGGTATCTCATTGTTATTTAATTTGCATTTCTCTGATGATTAGTGATGTTGAGCATTTTTTCATGTTTTTTGGCCATTTGTATGTCTTGTTTTGACAGTTGTCTGTTCGTATCCTTTGCCCACTTTTTAATGAAGTTATTTTTTTTCTTGTTGAGTTGTTTGAGTTCCTTATAGATTCTGGATATTAGTCCTTTATTGGACGCATAGTTTGCAGATATTTTCTCCCATTCCTTAGGTTGTCTATTTACTCTGTTGATTATTTCTTTTGCTGTGCAGAAGCTTTTTAGTTTAATTAAGTACCATTTAATTATTTTTGGTTTTGTTGCCTTTGCTTTTGGGGTCTTAGTCATAAACTTTTCCTAAACCAATGTCCAGAAGAGTTTTTCCTAGATTTTCTTCTAGAATTTTTATAGTTTCAGGTCTTTTTATAGTTTCAAGTCTTGAATCCATCTTGAGTTAATTTTTGTATATGGTGAGAGAGAGGGATCCAGTTTTATTCTTCTGCAAATGGCTATCCAATTTTCCCAGCATCATTTATTGAATAAGGTGTCCTTTTCCCAGTATATGTTTTTGTTGACTTTGTCAAAGATCAGTTGGCTGTAGGTATGTGGCTTTATTTCTGGGTTCTCTATTTTGTTCCACTGATTTATGTGTTTATTTTTATGCCAATACTATGCTGTTTTGGTTACTATAGTCTTGTAGTATAATTTGTAGCCAGGTAATGTTATGCCTCCAACTTTGTTCTTTTTGCTTAGGATTGTATTGGCTATTTGGGCTCTTAAAAAAGAGCCAAATAGAATTAAAAAATTCTATTGTTTGCTTCCAAACAATTTTAGGATTTTTTTATAATTATGTGAAAAAATGATATTGTATAGAATAGAAATTGCATTGAATCTGTAGATTGCTTTGGGCCATGTGGTCATTTTAACAATATTGATTCTTCTAATCTGTAGATGTTTTTCCATTTCTTTGTGTCATCTATGATTTCTTTCATTAGAGTTTTGTAGTTTTCCTTGTAGAGATCTTTCACCTCCTTGATTAAGTATGTGCCTAGGTTTTTTTTTTTTTTTTTTTTTTTTTGGTAGCTATTGTAAATGCGATTGAGTTTATGATTTGGTTTTTGGCTTGGTCATTATTGGTATTTAGAAATACTACTGATTTTTGTATGTTGATTTTGTATCCTGAGACCGTATTGAATTCATTTATAAAATCTGGGAATCTTTTGGAGGAGTCTTTAGGATTTTCTAGATATAAGGTTGTATCATTGGCAAATAGAGATAATTTGACTTCCTTTTCTCCAATTTAGCTGCCCTTTTTTTCTTTCTCTTCCCTGATTGCTCTGGCTAGAACTTCCAGTACTATGTTGAACAGAGTGGTGAAAATGGGCATCTTTGTCTTATTCTAGTTCTTTAGGGGAATGCTTTTAGCTTTTCCCCACTCAGTACAGTGTTGGCCATGGGTTTGTCATATATGGTTTTTATCATTTTAAGGTATGTTCCTTCTATGCCTAGTTTGTTGAGGGCTTTTATCATGAAAGCAATGTTGGATTTTGTCAGATACTTTTTCTGCATCTATTGATATGATCATATGGTTTTTGTTTTTAATTCTGTTTATGTGGTGAATCATATTTATTGATATGCATATGTGAATCATCTTGCACCCCTGGAATAAAATCCACCTGATAATGATTTGTTATCTTTTTGATGGACTGTTGGATTCTGTTTGCTAGTATTTTGTTGAGGATTTTTGTGTCTATATTCATCAGGTATATTGGTCTGTAGTTTTCTTTTTTTGTTGCATCCTTGCCTGGCTTTGTATCAGGGTGATACTGGCTTCATAGAATGAGTTAGGGAGGATTCCCTCCTCCTTGATTTTTTTGAAAAATATGGAATGCTTCATGAATTTGCATGTCATCCTTGCACAGGGGCCATGCTAATCTTGTCTGTATCATTCCAATTTTAGTATATGTGCTGCTGAAGCAAGCATTGTATAATAGGGATTATTCAATAAATATATCACAATTCACTTTTTTATTCATGTGATTGATGGAAATCTTTTTCCAATTTTTTGTTATGATAAATATTGTTACAGTTAATATTTTGTATGTGTCTCTGTGTACAATATGTGTGTGAGAGTTTTCTTAGACTACATATCTATTAGTAGAAATTCAGGATTGAAGACCTATCTTTTTTTTTTTTTTTATTAGAGATAGAGTCTTGCTTTGTTGCCCTGGCTGGAGTGTAGTGGTGTAATCATAGCTCACTGCAGCCTCAAACTCCTCAGCTCAAGTGATTCTCCTGTCTCAGCCTCCCGAGTAGCTGGGACTACAGGAGGGAGCCACCAAACCCAGCTAAGGCCTGCATTTTTAACTTGACCATTTTCAAATTGCTCTCTTGCATACATGAGAGAGCAACTTCTCACTCCTATGTTCTTGCCACTACTTGTCTTCAAACTTTTGCAGTATGAACGTGAGATAGTTTCTCCCTGTTCTAGTTTAGAAGTCCCTGGTTACTGGTGAAATTTTGAACATTTTCTTTTGTTTATTGACCATTTCTCTTTCCTCTTCTTTTTGTTGCCTGCTCATATGTTTTAACCATTTTTCTGCTGTCAGTTTTCCCCTTAAATTGACTTGTAAGCTGTTGATAAATGCTAATTTCAATCCTTTGTTAATTTTCTGCATCAAAAATACCAAATTTTAACTTTTCTTGGGATCAAGTTTATCAGTCTTTTCCTTAAGATTTGTGTTTTCTGTGAAGTCATGAAGATTGTGTTGTCTTTTAAAAGTTTTTAAGTTTCACCTTTTACATTTAGGCTTTAATTCACTTAGAAGTGATTTTTTTTGTGTAGGGAATAAAGAAAGTGGTTTCTCTTTTCCAAGTGGGTATCTCCCTTTATTAAATAATTAATCTTTGCTCCATTCATGTATGATGAATGCCACCTCTGCCGCATACCAAGTTTTCATGTATGTATGGATCTGTTTTGGGACTCACTAGACAGAATATGTGAGTGAATGTGTGTGTGTGTGTGTGTGTGTGTGTGTGTAATTCCTGATGCAGACTTACACTATTTTAATTACTATGGCTTTATATCTATTCATTTGTGATTCTTTGCTGTTCATAGGAATTTTAGATCTGCTTATCAAGTTCATAAAAATTGTGTTAGGATTTTGATGGAATTGTATTGAATTTATAGATTATATTTTGGTAGAATTAGCATCTTAATAATATTGAGTCTTTTTATTGTGAACTTTGTATTCACTCCTTTGTTAATGTCTTTTATTTATTATGTCCCTTATTAATGCTTTGTAAATTTTCCAGTAAATGTATCTTATATTAGTATATTTTTGTCATATTTATACATAGATTCTTTATAATTTTCATTGCTGTTGTAAATGGGACTTATTTTCCTATTATATCTCTAATTGGTAATTGTCAGTGGAGATGTAAATTTTTAATTTTTAAGTGTTGCTAATATCTGTTATCGCTTATAATAGTTTATAGTATTCTTAAGTTTGTTCTTTATGAAGAAAATCTTACCATCTGGGGATAAGGGCAGATTTAAATAATCTTTTTCACTTATTTGCTTTATTCCTGTATCTTACCGTATTGGCAAGGGCCTACTATGTAATGTTGGATGTAAGTAGTGATGGTGAATGTCTTTGTTTTATTCCTGACTTTATTGTTAATGCTTCTCAAATTATACCATTAATTATGATGTTTAATAGATTTTTGTATCATGTTCAATAATATAGGTTATGATATTAAGGAAGTCATGTCCTATTCCCGATTTCCTAAGAATTTTTTTTTTAATGTGAATGGGTGTTGACTTTTATCAGATGTCTTTTCTGCATCTATTGAAATGATCAAGTCCCTTGAATGTTTTGGAAAGCTCACCCTTAAAACATTCTGGCGCTGTGCCTCTTGTAGGGAAAGGCTTTTGATTATCAATTCAGTTTCTTTAAACTTTTTTGTTTGTTTATTGAGGCTTTCTATTTTTTCTTACGTCAATTTTGGTAATTAATGATTTTTATAGAAATTCACGTACTTTATCTACATTTTCTAATCTATTAGCATTTAATAACATTACTATCTAAATTTTTTTAAAGACTACTGTTCTGAGATCATATCCCTCATTTTTTTTTAAATATTGTTGATTCATGCCTTTCAGTCTTACTGCAGGTTTGTACTATTAATGTTTAAAAACCCATCTTTCAGTATTTTTAATACTCACTGTGATTTCTTTGTGTTCTATTTAATTTTAGCTTTTAACTTTATTCTTTTCTTCCTTCTATTTTCTTTGATTTATGATGTGTCTTGTCTTGCTTTGGGAATTGAATATTTAATTATATATCTTTTTTTTTTTTTTTTTTTTTTTTTTTTGTTGAGACAGAGTCTCACTTTGTTGCCCAGGCTAGAGTGAGTGCCGTGGCGTCAGCCTAGCTCACAGCAACCTCAAACTCCTGGGCTCAAGCGATCCTACTGCCTCAGCCTCCCGAGTAGCTGGGACTACAGGCATGCGCCACTATGCCCGGCTAATTTTTTTTTTTCTATATAGATTTTTAGGTGTCCATATAATGTCTTTCTATTTTTAGTAGAGACGGGGTCTCGCTCAGGCTGGTCTCGAACTCCTGACCTTGAGCAATCCACCCGCCTCGGCCTCCCAGAGTGCTAGGATTACAGGCGTGAGCCACCGCGCCCGGCCTAATTATATATCTTTAAAATATTTTTTTGCTCAGTGATTTTAAAGCTATGATTTTAGCTCTAATAACAATGTATCTCTGTCCCACTAGTTTTCATATGTGCCACTTTTGTTGTTATTCAGTTCTAACATTTAACATTTCCATTTTTATTTCATCTTTATTCCATGAGTTATTTTGGAGTTCATTTTAAAATTTCTAAACATGATTTAAAAAAACTATCTTCTTATTATCTCCTAGTTTAATTGCAACAAGATCAGAGAACATGGTTTGTATAATATTGATTCTTTGAAATCACTTGAAACTTTCATTGAAACCTAAGATATGTTGAATTTTTATAAAAAATACATATATAATTCAAAAATTATGTTCCCCATTTTTGGGTAGAAAATTCTCTCTTACGTGTATATGTGTTTCAAAGAAAGTTGAGTTTAATATTTGAGATTACAAATTCTGTGATTACTGAAAATTGGGACATTTCTTCCATGTTATTTTTTTCATTTCATTGTCCCTTTCTTTGCTTTTTTGTGCCCCACATTTCCTTCTTTTGATGTATTTATCAATAACATTTTCTATATTCCCCCTTTTTCTTTCTCAGATAATTTGGAAGCTCTGGGTGATATTTCTGTTCTTTGGAAACATTCATACTTAAATATAAATTTTTTGCAACTCAGTCTATCATTATTCAGTGTGTCTGTCTTCTTCCAAACATGACAGAGAACTTATCAAATATTGACAACCCAGTGGACAACTCTTTCTCCTCTGTATTACAACTCTAGCATCTTAAAGTTGTTATTTAGAGAAGGGTTATTGAGAGCTTCATATGTAATTTTAAATTTTGTAGTAGCCAATTAAAACAAATAAAAAGAAATAGTGAAAACAATTTTAATAATATATTTTCTTTACTTCATGTCCCAAATATTATCATTTCAATATAAGAAATCATTAATGAGATATTTTACATTCTCTTTTTATACTAAGTTTTCAAAATCCTGTGTATATTTTATACTTTATCGTATCTCAACTGAGACCAGCCACATTTCAAGTGTCCAATAGCTACACATAGCTAGTGGCTACCATATTGGACAGCTCAGGTCTAGAGTTTTCATTTTTGCATATTTTAAACACAAAAGTTACCTATAATTATTAGTTATAATATATATGGTTAAATTTACAAGCCAATGTATCTGTTTCTGTGCTCACTATTATTTTTTAAATGCCATACCTTTGACTTGATTTGCATTATCTTTTTTGTGGAAGCACATCATTTGTAGTTCTTTTAGTGAGAGCCTTTTATATATAAACTTTCAAACCTTTGTAGGCTTGAAATGTTCTATTTTCCCCTCACGCTTGAATAATGATTTAGCTCATTACAATCCTACATTAATAGTCATTTTCCCTCAGGGTTAGAAAGATATTACTCCATTGTCTCTTGCCTTCAAACAGTGGGCCTGGCTTCTGCCCCTGTCTTGTTTAGGACACTTTCGCTGCCTTTTTTCTTTAGAGAACTGAATACTGGAGTCACCTGCCTGCTTCTAGAGGGAAGCCCAGTGGGCCCATAGCTTCAGCCTTACTCACTGCTCTGTAATTTATCTTCAGTTTCTGATCTATGGTGATGCGTCTCTTATTTTTGAACTAGCTATAGCTTTCTAGTATTCTGTTTTACATTTTATCTATCATTAATAACGGTGTGTCAAAGTATGAGCTGATAGAACCGTCTTGTCCAGAAAGCAACAACTTTGTTAAAGTGGAATCTTAGCTATTTTATTTATTATTTTGTTGTATCTTTTATAATATCTATCCTTGTATTCATGGTATATAGGAAAACAATTGATTTTTGTACACGTATTTATAATTACATGCTTTCCTTTCTAATTAGTTCTGTTCATTTTAAAAGTTTATAGATAAAAAGTAATTTGCAAAAAATTGATTTTCTCTTTGCCTATTCAGACATAATTTGTATAGATTCCTTTCCTAATTTTATTACATAGGTTAGAACTTTTGTATTAGTTAACCGTGGTGATAGCTAATATCCATGTCTTGTCCCTGACTTTAAAGAAGATTTATCTAATGTCTAATCGTCAAGTATATGGTAGTGAAACTTGATCCAAAATATTCTTGATTAGGTTAAGGGAGTAGCTTTTTATTTCCAGTTTACTGTCTTTAAAACAAGTCAGAAATAGTTGTTAAGATCTTTTAAATATTTTTTATTTGCCCTCAAGATATTCATATGTTTTGACTTATTATTTTGCTAATGTATATTGATTTAATAAGATTGAATCATCCTTCATTCCTGGAATAAACCTTATTTGGTCATGGAGTATTATTCTTTTATTATACTGCTGGATTCCATTGCTAATATTTTAGTTAGAATTTTAGATTAAAATAACAAGTGATATTAACTTGTAGTTTTTCTTTTTGTGCATTCTTAAGTTTTGGTTTGAGAGTTATGCAGACTTTGTAAAATTAACTGGGAAGTTTTCCATCTTTTCATATGCTCGGAGAAAGTTTAAATAGCATGGGAATTATCTCTTCCTTGAAAGTTTGAAAGAAGTCATCTGTGAAACCATCAGATTATTGTTTCTAAATTGTTATTTTTACATTATGTATCTTCTATTTCCAAAGTAATTTTTAACGTTTGCAATTAGTTATTTAACCAGACTTGCAATAGTTATTCAAACTTAACCCTTTGTTTGTCTGGTTCGTTGTCATCATTTGCAGCACCACACCACCACCCTCCAACTCTCATTTAAAGGATTTTTTTTTTTTTTTTTTTGGTCAGACAGGGTCTTGTTCCATTGCCCAGGCTGGAGTGCAGTGGTGTCGTCATAGCTCACCGCAGCCTCCAACTCCTGAGCTAGAGTGATCCTTTTGCCTCAGCCTTCCAAGTAGCTGGGATTACAGGCACATGCCCCCATGACCAGCCAATTTTTAAAGTTTTTTGTAGAGACAGAGTTTTGTTAAATTGCCTAGGCTGGTCTTGAACTCCTGGCCTCAAGTGATCCTCCCACCTCAACCTCCCAAAGTGCTGGGATTACAGGCATGAGCCACTGCAGCTGGCCTCATTTAAAGGATATTTTAAGACTTATTAAGGAACTACAAATAGTCAAATCCCTTGCTCATGTGATTAAATCTTTCCTCTATGTTAATACATGAAAGATAATTTTCATAGGAATAAATCTTGGGCCACAAATTCTTCTCAAAACCATGTAAACTTTACTTCTGGCATTTAGTACTGTAGCATACAATTCTAAACCAGTCTAGTGTTCCTTTGAAGATACTCTGTTGCCCAGGCTTGTCTTGAACTCCTGGGCTCAAGTGATCTTCCTGTTTTAGCCTCACAATTAGCTGGGATTACAGGTGTGAGCCACCATGCCTGACTTGAAAATATATTATCCCTAGATCTTTAGAGAATTTTTATCTGTATCTGATAATTTAAAAATTCTAAGATATGCTTAGACTTGGGTCTCTGCTCGTGGATATTTGGCTAGAATGTAATTTACTCTTTAAATGTGTATTCCCACATCTTTTTCTTTTTTGCTTTTTAATGTATTTTATTTGCTGATATATAATGTAGTTTGTTTGCTGATATATTTTGTTTCTTTATAAGTCTTTCTTATCTCATCCATGTGTCTTTTCCTCTTATCTTGTTATCCTTTCATCTGTTTGTTTTTTTTCTTAAAAATGCTTGCTTCTGTTTTTGTAGTCTTTTGAGAATGCCAAAAAGTTTTATGAATTAGTTTTTTGAGTCTTGCATTAAATAATTTTCAGAAGTATGTTCTGTTCCTGGATCTTTGGATTATGTTTCCTCTCATTCTGCTGCATTTTTGCATGAACATTGTGTTGGTTTGTTTCCTTTACTCTGGAATCCTTGTGAATAAGACCTGTGCTGACGCAGAGCTTTCCAACAGATTTGGAGAATCACTCCCAGTGCTCCCACATCCCCTGCCCAGGTCCACTGTCAATGCGCTCAGGGCCTGGCCTGTGGGGGACATGAATTGCTGTCCCTTCTCCGCAGCCCTCCCCGCCCCACTGCTTTCAGGAACTGCCCACTGCTCTTCTGGGAGCCCACTCTCCCCTGCTCCCTCCATAGGGCCAGGTGTATACCACGTGACCCCACCTCCAGGCCACCTTTAGGGCAACCGACAGACAGAGACCAGGGTATTTAGTCTTTCATAGGAATTTCAAAATTAGAAAGACGAGGAGAGATCTGTTTCTCTCTGGTTAGCTGAAGCTGTGACCTGAAATTCAGGAACTGCTGGCAGCCATGTTGTCTGTCATGTGGATTGGAGAAGTGGAGAAAGCTGACCCAGAGAGAGAAAAAGAGATGAATAAAGACTGTAAACAGGAAGAAACTAGGACAAGAAGGCGTTTATATGTATGGAAAAGGGGAAGCTAAAAGAACTTTGGGGCGTTGGATTGGGATTGGAAGTGTCATCATGAACTCATGGGCACACACACACAAAAGCTCCAGCCAAATATATAGATGATTATGAATGGACGTGTGTGTCTGCTTGGAGAAATGGCTGAGTGCAAGCTGGGGCAAGGGAAATACAAGATGAGCCTGGAATATCTTATTACATTAGAGAGTAAGCTATCTTATTTAAAGAATTAAGGGGACATGTCAAAGGGACACAGCGGCCAGCTTGAGGGGGCTCCCACTGGCCAAATTTAGGACAATATGAGCATTAAAATAAACAATGAGAGTATCAGGTTACAACCTATTGAATAAAATAGAAACTCCAAGTCCATATTGGTATAAGTAAATAAATAAATGAATCAATATACAAATGGAGGAGAAAGGAAAGCTCTTCCAATTAGCAAGAATATCACCTAATAGTAATATGATTTGGTAAGCATCATAAAGGTAGTTGATATAGGTAGGAATTGTTGATGGATCCCAAGACTGGAGGGTGGAAATTTGAGGATAAGGGACAGAATATCGGTGTAATGTCAGAGTATCTCCCAACAAGATACTAATCAGATACAAAGGGGAAATCGTGACTCTTACAGTGGAGAAACCCGGCAGATACCAGGTTTGGTCAGGTCGTCAAGGGTAACGTGATGGGCACTGGGACAAACCCACATAGTCTTTATACCTGTGTGCTGTGATCAGGAGAGAGCAGCAGCATTTCTGGGATAAGGTCTCAGAATTTTGAAAAACATTGCTCCATTATCTTCTAGTATTTCTGTTGAAAAGTCCAATGCCAGTGTGACTTTGGCCTCTTCTATGAAAGCTGTTTTTTTCTTTATAAAGTTTTCAGCATTTTTTTAGCCTCAGTGTTCTGAAAGGTGGTGATGATGCGTCTTAAAGTGAGTCTACTTTCAGCCGCTTTTCTCTGCATTTTGTGGGACCTTTCAACATAGAAACTCAACTTTCTTGAATTATTTCTTTGAAGTTTTCCTTGCCTCATTTTTTTCTGTTCTGTCAGATTTTGTGATGCTAATGCAGAGAATTCCTGCATACTTGGTACCCACTTTCCCCCTGCGATTTACCTTTATACAGTACATTTGTTACAGTTAATGAACCAGTATTTGTGAAAGTTGGTTGTATGAATTGGGTCATTCTTGTCATACCCAAAACAGAGTTGAGAGGCTGGGGTGGGCGGGGGATATAACATTGCTCCAAGAATGTAATTCTCTGCAAGGCTGGCTGCTGAAACAGCCTGTCGTGACCTGAAACCAGTTTTACCTTATTGCCACTAACAACCTGCTGTGACTCTGAGACTAGTTTCCCTACCAATGTCACTTACCAATCAGAACTTGCTGGCTCCCCTAGACTTTGCTACGGCCAGTGAACTTTCTTTCAGAACAATATGTAACATTTCTCTGTTTAAATAAAACCTTTAACTTTCTCTTTGTTCTTCAGACATACTGAAGACCACCAGGTCTGTGTGTATGCCCCGAATTGTAACTCTTGGTACCCAAATAAAACATTTTAAATTTAGAGCTTTGTCTCTGTGTTTTATTCAGCTTTGACAATCGATACATTATTATTAGCTAAGTTTATAGCTTGTTCACATGTCCTTAGTTTTTACTGAGTGTCTTTTTTGTGCTGCAGGACCCTATCTGGGCTATCATACGGCAGTTCGCTGTCGTATCTGCTTAGGTTCCTCCCGACTGTGCAGTTCCTTAGACTTCTCTATAAGTTTTGAATGTCTCTCAACTGAAATTTGTCTGATGTTTTTCTCATGATTAGAATGGAGTTACGTGTTCTCGGGAGGAAGACCGCAGAGGTGACACGCCCCTCTCGTCGTGTCACGAAGCGGCCACAGCGTCTCCACTGCAAAGCGATCGTTTCCCACGCTCTCCATGCTGCACCCCTGGAAGGAGGTTACTCGTGTAGCCCACATTGACGGAGTGAGGATTATATTCCACCTCCTTGAGGGTGAAGCATCTATATTTGGAATTCTTACGCATGAGTCTCTTTTTCTTTTGGGTCTGTTTTCTGGGAAAAAGTATTCAAGTTTATATTTCAACTCTTATATTGAGTTTTTCATTTCTAGTGTCATATTTTAAATTTCTAAGATCTATTTTTTTTTTTTTTTGGTCCTTCAAATGTTGCTTCTTAGATTAGCATTCTTGTTTCATGGGTTTCTCTTATTCCTTTTGAAGTTTCCTCTCTGACAACTTGCCAAGTTGCTTTTATCTGTTTGTTTTCACCCCTATCTTTCATATGGGAGTTTTTAACAACCAGCTCTCACCCACCCAGCTCAGGGAGCCAGGGACTGCATTAATCTAGTGGCGGTATCCCCCCATGACCCAAACACCTCCCCTTAGGCCCCTCCTCCCCACACTGCCACGCTAAGGATCAAATTTCAGTATGATATTCGGTGGGACGAGCAAACCTTATCCAAACTATAGCAGATTTCCCCAGTGAAGGCTTTTCCAACTTTCTGGCTAGAGAGTCACATGTCTGCTTGTCAGTGATCTGGATGGGGAGAGGGAAAAGCACAGGGGGCTCAGCATTTAGAATCTAGGTTTTCACTTTAGCCCCCTGTTTTCAGTATGGAACTTCCTCACCCCAATGTGCCTTGCTGTTCTGTGGTTTTGAGACCCTGACTGTCACCCACGGCAGGGAACAAATCTCTGATTTTCTTCCAGCATCAGGCAATTGCTTGGTGACATCCAGAGGTCTCAGAATCTCTTAGACTTTCCTTCTGGTTTTAGTCTCATTTTTACCCCTACTGGTGCTAATTTCTGGGCATTCTGTGGTATAAACTGGGTTGTTTATTGTATTAATATTTCTCCACTTTTCTCTTAATGGTCAACTTTTTCTGGACCACTAAGCCAGTGTATAGTCATCTATCTGCTTTCTGGTTTCCAGCATTTTGTCGTTATTCTCTGTCTCCTATGCAGACCCCATGCCCACAACTAATCACTTGTGCAGACCGCACTTGCCAAACCCACTCCCAGGTTCCAGGCTGTTGGCTTCCTGGGTCCTGATGCGTTTTGAATGGATCTAGAAAGTTTGGGAAGGACGGAAGGGGTGGAGGGGAACAGGGTCCTTCCATAAACCAAACCAAACCAAAAAAAAAAAAAACAACCCAAATCAACAACAACAAAAACAGGAACAAAATGAACCCCAAACTTCACTTGGAAGTTAGGGGAATGATTTTTATTTCCTGGATGTTAGCGAATCCAGTGGAAGACAATATAGGTTGATAGGAAGTTTGTCAAGCTTTTCTCAGGAGACCTTTATTTTATAAGGCAAAATTCAGGACAGGGTTGTCAGAGTTCTCAAAAATATGGATCATGTGTGTGCAGGAAATACGTTTTTAGCCAAAATATTTATTTAGACATTTAAACTGATAATTTATTCCTTCTAGAAAGAAGTATTTCAGTGCATGTGAACCTCGTGGAAAAATGCTGAAAAATTGAGTAGTGCGCTGCACACTTCTCTCGTGCACACGTTGTTCTTTCTGGACAAAGTTCTTTTTATATCTTCACTTGAGGCAGGGACGGGGAAACACTGAAACAATGTCTACAAGTATTAACTCAAAAGTCAAGAAGAAATACACCAGGCATACTTTTCCAATCAATAAGAGTGTTATTAATAATAAAAGACATTTTCAGTTTATGAATTTCCATTTTACTGGGAAGGGAGCCAAATTCTGGACAGTCCTCTAACACTGGAGAAGGCAGTGTCCCTCTGCTCCCGCTCCTAAGATTAGTAGCGGCTCCTCCAGACTGTGGTGGGGGCCTTCGGGAATGACTTATTTCCTGGTGATGATTCCGGGGCTCAGCCTGTGGAAAAACTGGGGGCACCTGCCCTGCTCTCTGCTGTCCCCTGGGGCAGTGCCCTGTGATCTGGCCAAGAAAGGGCCTTTCCAGGCCCTGGAGGGCTCTGTAATCCCTTGCTGAATGTTAAGCAACCTCTGACTACTGATCTGGGCGTTTATTGCAGCTCAGGTGAATTAGAGAGGTTGCATAAAAGCCTTCCTATTCTTTTTTCAGGTTGTGAGATTCAGACGTTGGAGCTATAGTTTTTTTTTTTTTTTTTTTTTTAGCATTTCATCACTGGGACCCTTTTTTTAAAAAGTGGTAACCAAATAATAGTTTTCTGCCTCTCTATGATTAATTGATGAGTCCTCTACCCAATTAACTAAGGCAAACTTCAAATTTGCATTATTGCTGCCCTTTCAGAATCCAAAGGCACTTTTTTAAAAAAAAGCGTTCAATGGCTCATTTCAGCTCAACCTAAATGTCCTTACAGCGCAAGCATTATTTTGGCTCAGGGCATATGCTTTCCACTATCTCCCCAAAGCGTCCTCCCGCCCAGCCTGTGGAAACCCAGCTTTGCCGAGCCTATTCAGGCCTCTCCATTTGCATGTCTATCAGTGGCCTTTCACAGCCCCGGGGCCTCAACAAGTGCTCTCCAATAGCACCATTGTTCTGCAGAACCACCCCAAATCCGAGCTTCCAGCTTCCTCTCGCTGCTGCTTCGGCTAGCTGAAATACCTGGTAGTTTGCAAGGAATCCTAAATCCTTTGCTTCCCTTTTTACCTTCCCTACTTGCTGAGATGGCTGTCTGCTGGGAAACGCTCGACTATTCCTTTTGGTGAAGCCACCTCAAGTTTTATGTCCACACTGCTTGATCTTTCTTACCGTTCTTTCCTCTCCATCCAGGCTGCCGACCGATCAGCACATGGATGAGAGAATGAGAAACATTTGCTTCTCTCTCTCTCAGTAAATTTAAAATTTCCCTGAGGTTAAAGTCTGAATGAATATAAAGTGATTATTGATAATATTTTGAAATAAACATTTCAGATTAAACTATTAAAAAATCACCATGGCCAGGGGAATGAGTTAAAATCTACTTCAGATATTCCCTCCACATTCTGGCCGGGCCGATGAACCCATTTGCAGAAGAGTTGGGCAAGAGTGTGTCCGGGTAGGTACGTTTGTTCTGCTTTGCGTTATTATATATGAGATACATATGTTTATCCCAATATAGGTTTGACTGTATCCACATTCAAGATTACTTATACGCTTTGAAGGCTAGATAATAATAATAATAACAATAATCTTTCATGTGTTGGATTCTTTAAAATTTGTCCTTGGGGTCCACACCAGGGCCAGCTCACCCGTAAATCCTGGAGGTGCTATTACACTACATACATGAATTTGACACTCACCTTGGGCCTGTGGGTAAGGCAACCCACTGATTTTTATTTCTACATTATGAATTAACTGTTATGTTTAATAACTTGTTATCAGCAGTAACTTGCCTAAAGACATTTAACTGCTGGAAGCAGACCCTGGACGAGAACTCGGGCTTGTGACTTCTGTATTTCACACCACGCTGCCCTTTTCTCCGTTCCCAGCTTGGTAACAACCCCCCTCAAAAGCTACAATGACTGTATATGATCTTATATCATTTTTATTGAGGTAGAATATTAATAACAAGCAGATAATTAATTATAAAACAAGTTATACAATTCATTTATCTGAGCTAATGCTGACAAAGACCAGAATGCTGAAGCTTCTCCTAGGCCCATCTGTGCACTTCCTTGGAAAACCCAGTTTTGGCAGAAGATCCCTGCTATGTCGGTTTAGCAAAAACTCCCCATCCTCCGTACCTGATTGGGTTCCTCATGCTCCACCATCCCCAGGCGGTGTCTGACCACCCTGGCCTGTCTTCAGCAAGCATCCCCCTGACCCCTGATGTTTCCTCTGAGTAATTTCCCATCCACTGATCCTACCCTGCTCCTTGGATGTAAATTCCCAGTGGTCCATGCTGTGTTCAGAGTTGAGCCGGATCTCTCCCCCCCACCCCCATGCAAGACTGTTGCAGTGGCCTCTGTACCTGTCACAATGGTCCTGAATGATGTCTTCCTTACTGTGCTTTAACAAGTATCACTGAATAATTTTTTCTTTAACAGTATGGTGTGGTGACTTGGGTCAGATCAGATTCACCACTGGATCCCTGGACCTCTCACCCAGGCCCTAGTGTGCACCTCTGAAGCCTTGTGGTCACTCCGACTGACCCATCTGGGATCCACTGTTGAGTCAGATGCCTGAACTGCTGCTCCAGAAGCACATGTGTGTTGAGCCTGTTAAGGACAGATTTGATTCTCAAGGTGCGAGTGTCTCTGAAGCTGGGTTAGAGTCCCAGGCTTCTTTCAAAAGGTGTTTCCTAGGCTGGAAGTCCTTCTCCTGGCTGTCTGCGAGGCCTCTCTCTTCTCTCTATTGGATCCTGCTTCTCCCATGGGAACTTCTCTGTCACCTGAAACCCTCTTCTCAAACCCCTACCAACTCGGTGCACCCCGGCCAGACCCTTTCCCTTCCCACTCCAGCCTCTCTGTCTCTTGAACTTAAGGCTCCCGACCTTCCACTGGGGCCTCTCAAGGGACCCAGCCACCCCACCCCCCGCACCCCCAGCCCAAAGCAAACTGCTGAAGCTAAGAGGGAAAAAAAGGAACCATTTGGAAACTGGGCAAATGAAAAATCTTAAAAGCTTTCTCCACAAATATTTGTAAAAAGCTTTAGCCCTTATTGAGTAAGTAACCTGAGCATGTTCTGTTTCATTAGAAGCACAATTTGGGTAAAAATATGAAGTGGAGATAAACCAGTAAGCTTGCATTACTCTTTTTTACTGCCTCATGACTAAATTCTTAACATAGAAAGCCATAAGGTCTGGTGGCATCTGTCTGTATGTTTATGTATTAATATATGCACATGTATGTTTGTATGTTTGTTTGTATGTTAGGTATATATGATGTTTTTCTACCTCTGACGGTATTACCAGCCAAAATACCCAAATTGGCTTAGAGATAAATGGGTACTCAAATCAATCAGGTATTCGTATAACTCTCACAAAAATAGATACTGACCCCAATTTTTTTTAAAGTTCATGTGATCTGGGATAATCTTTGGTAAATAAAGGCTAGTTTTAAAATTGGTGGTAAAATAAAAATAAGAAGCCATGCACAGTGGTGTGTGTTGCAGTCCCAGCTACTTAGCAGGCTGAGGTGGGAGGATTGAGACTAAGAATTCGAGGGTATGGTGAGTTACGATCTCACCTATGAATATCCACTGCATTCTAGCTTGGGAAGCACACACCCAATGTTAGGTTCCAGCCTTGTTCATTTGCTTTGGTGTTTTATTATCTAATTTACTACCTAGACTGGATCCTGAACTCTTCCAGTTTCCTCCATTATCAGGCTACAACTCTCCAAGTAAATATTTCCAATTTCCTCCCATCCTTGTGGCTTGGAATCGCTGAAATTAAAACTGCTCTTTTCCTGAAGCTCTGCAAGCTACAGCTGGATGACTTGATATAAACTTCAGAGACATCATCACAACCGCTTATTCACGGACAGCCTTCATGACATTCAAACTGTAAACCAGGAAAATCTGTTGTTGCCTGTCCTCACTCCAACTGAAGATGCTTCCTTCACGCCCAGCATCAGAAATCCTCTTGACTAGCTACGCTCTGAACTCAGAAACTGAGTCTGTAGTTTGTTCTATTAATCTTTGTTTTTCTTTTATTTTAATGGAAATTAAGCTCCCCTCATTAAAGGCCCGATGGCTCACACCATCCAGGAGATGTCCTCCACTGCCGAGTCCCAGTACATGGTTCACCAGGTTCTCAATGAACCAAAGGTGACCAAATAAGAAATGGACTTACATTGTTCAAAGAAAAGAAGAGGCCAGGTGTGGTGGCTCATGCCTATAATCCTAGCACTTTCGGAGGCTGAGGCAGGAGGATTTCTTGAGGCCAGGAATTCAAGATCAGCCTGAGGAAAAGCAGGACCCCATCTCTACAGAAAACAGAAAAATTAGCTGGGCATTATGGTATGCACCTATAGTCCCAGCTACTTGGGGGACTGAGGCAGGAGGATCACTTGAGCCCAGGAGTTTGAGTTTGCAGTGAGCTATGATGATGCCACTGCACTTCAGCCCATGAAACTGTCAAAAAAAAAAAAAAGGAAAAGAAAAGAAGAAGAAGAAGAAGAAGGCCTGTTCTTTCCTTGAGCAAGAAGGGGATTGACACAAAGACTCTTTGCTTGGCCAAACTTTAACCAGGTTTCTGAACATCCTCCTAGGCCCATCTGTGCACTTCCTTGTAAAACCCAGTTTTAGCAGAAGAACCCTGCTAAGTCAGTTTAGCAAAACACTCCACACCCTGTCCTCCATATCTGATCAGGTTCCTAGTCCTCAGCCACGCCCCAGGTGATGTCTGACCACCCCGGCCGGCCCGTCTTCAGCAAGAATCCTGTTAGGTTGGTGTAGTCAGAATCCTTCTTACCCTTGATGTTTCCTCTTAGTAATTTTCCATGCACCTGTTCCTTGGCTATAAATTACCACTCCCACACTGTGTTCAGAGTTGAGCCCACTCTCTCCGCCCCCCGCCCCCCCCCCCCCCCCCCCGTGCAAGACCCCATTGCAGTGGTCCTGTTGTGATGATCTTGAATAATGTCTTCCTTACTGTGCTTTAGCAAGTATCATTGAATAATTTTTACCTTTACATGCCTGCTAGCTTAGATGTACAAATAGTTTTAAATGGTTCATGCTGTCTGAGTTCAATGAATTTGTATGTGTTTTAAAATTTCACATTGTTACTTTTCAAGCAATTTTACTTCGCAACCCAAGAAGCTATATGCCATGTTTCTCAGAAGAGTGGCCAATTTGCATTTGGGCTGGTTTCAGCTAACATACCTGAGCCTCTGGATAAATTATGTAAAAAAAAATACTTATTCTATGGAGTCACCCAAGAGAAATGGCACACATTCTAACTTTTGGACACTTTATGATTAAAGCCATAGAAAGCTACATGGAGAAGAGTCTAAGGGAAAAAAATTAAAAGCCTGGATTACCCAATGAATGTGACATTAGGGCATTGAGGCTGGTCCCCAAGGTCCTCGGTGTCTCAAGGACATCAGGACGACCATTGTAGCAGCAGGACACTTGTTCAAAGATTAACCTTATGTCTCCGGAGTGATTTTCTTGACAGTTTGGCTGCAGTCCTTGACTTCACACTGTCCCCAAGTATATTTTCTTGTTTCCTAGGCGTAGAGGGAGATTGGCTGTGGGAGGGGAAGTCGGGGGTCTGTAAAGGCAGGATGAGAGAATCAAGAAGTCCGCAGGAAACACAGTGTTCCTGAGAGAGAAAGAATCCCTGTGGCTGCAGGGACCCCCTGGGAGACGCTCCTAAATGGTGCAGGGCCAGAGATGGGCTTAGACACAGGCCCGGCCTGTGGCGGCGCAGACGCTCATTCAGCTCGGGCTCTTTCTGCCCCTTCTCTCTGGGGGGGAGGACCGGGACAGAGGGCAGCCATGTCGCCACGTTTCCCAAGGAGGAAACAGCGGAGGTTGCTGGAGGTGAAAGGTTAAACACTGGTGTCAACACAGTGCAGGGGATTTTGGTGGGAGGGGTCGTAGGCCAGCCCCGAGGCTGGGAAAAGGTGGAGGGAGGCGAGAGCCCGTCCCAGAATGGAGAGAAAACAGACTGACCGCTCCCCCCAACGTTAGCCCTACCTTTGTGTGGGGGGCTGTCGTTGGATCCTTTGTCTCCTTCGGCCGGAGGTTCCGCGTCCGTCTCAGGGCTGCGGCGTTGTACACGGGGCCTTCACAGAGGACAGTCTTGTTTAACACTCTTGCTCCTGCCTAGGGTCTGACTTCTCTACAAATACTCTCTTTTTGGAATTGCTTTCAGTATTGGGCTGTACTTTTCCACATTGCCTTAATGCTTGCTAATTTTCCTAAACTAAGGATCCTATTCTTTTTTTTTTCCTATACTAATTTTCCTACACTAAGGGTAAACATGAATTTTGGGGAAAATCCCCAAGTCAATCAGAATAAAATCTGAAAAAGGCAGAGAATGAAGCTCGGGCTCATTGAAAATGAGCCCCGTGAAAACATGGGTCACTGGGAAGTAATGCGTGGGATGTTTTTGCACTGCTCTTGTATATTTTTTCCCCCCTGAAAACATTCCAAATACATTTTGCTAATTGTCGATTCATTTGAGGTAAGTGTGTAGCTTCTCAAAGTGAGTGGTCATTTTGTAGGGCCAAGTTAACTTTAGATTATTTGTTCAGAAAGGCCGTTTTCTTCCCCTTTCCTGTGACGGATTTTTCCTCGAGAGCTGAAGACAGGCTCTCCTTGCAGCTTGGGAGAAAAAAACCCAGTCACCTCTTGGACGGTGTTCAGATCGGTTGCCAGGTTCCCTCGTTAGAGGAATTCTGCCACCTAAGTCAAGTGGAGAAAAGAACAGTCTGTTCTGGGGGTGAGCGGGAGGCAAGGACACGCTTTGGGGGCCTGGCGGGGCCCGAGTCTACCTGGCGGTTGCACATTTCTTTATTGACGGGGCAGGGCTCGATTGCAGACCCCACTCTCCGGCTTCTACTTTCTTATCTATAAAGTGGAAAAACAAAGAAGGTGATTTCTCTCTTTGTACAACCCAGCACTATAGGGGTGGCTGCGAAATTCTCTGGGCTCAAAAGGGGAAAAAGGGAAAGAAGCCACGAATTCTAAGGGGGGATGGGAGAAGGGAAGGGTACAGAGATCTTGCGGGGAACGTGGGAAAAGAAACAGGTGGGAAGGAAGGAGAAGAGGGGAAGAAAGTGAAGGCAGCAAGGAGTAAGGGTGATCCCCTCAGACGAGGAGTCGGGGTGCCCCTGCGCAGACAGGGGAGCGTTCGGCTGGAACTCTTTAGGGGCCTGTCCCCCACGTGGCCTGGGCGTACAACTCCAACGCCTGGAAGACACCAGGCGTGTTCTTCTGTGGTGCTGGTCCTGGAGCTGGAAGGCGGGGAAGGAAACCCTTCCAGATGCAGAAAGTGCTGGACTCCAGCTCCCGGCTGGGGTGGGCGGGGGGCACAGCGTGGGCCTGCAGGGGGGGACAGGCTCTCTCAGTGGGGGCTGGGGGCGGATTTGTAAGTGTCTAACGTGGGATAAAACTGTCCAGCATATGTGAAGTCATGGATGTAAATTTTAAAACATGATAATTTTGTTTGTTATAGGCCACTGTATTAAAAAATCACTATGGAAATTATCATGCTACGAAGTGCAAAATGTAATCCTACCAGTGGGTGTCCGGTGCCCCCCAGCCCCCGCCTCCATAGCCTGTCAGCCCTCTCTGTGCGAGGACCCCCGGGAGCCAGGAGGGTTGTGACCGGCACACTGTCTTTAGCCCGGAGCGGAGACAGGCGGCTCCCACGGTCTGAGAGTGGGTTGGGGGAGTTACAGTGAGGCTGTTCTGGGAAACACCAGTGCACAGACTTCCTGGGGAGGCCTCGGCGATGGAGGTCCCTGTGCCCCCACAGGGAGGAGGCCCTGTCCGCAGACAGTGTGGAGGTCCCTGTCCCCTGACAGTGTGGAGGCCCTGTCCCTCGCAGGGAGCAGGCCCTGTCCTTGACAACAGATATCAGCCTTAGTAGTTCTGCATCTAGAAGTGGAAATGAGAGTTTGCTTGGAGGGATGATCTATTTCCTTTCTCTTTATTTCTCCAAGTGGAGACTTCGGCTCCTGGCCCCCCAGGGGAGCTCCCTTGGGGCAGGGTGTCACAGGGGGGTCCTGCCTTCCAGTTGGTGGCCCCAAGGGATGCCCCTCCCGCGGGAGGCAGGAAGAGGCAGGGAGCCGCTGGCTGGGCCCACTCAGGAGCTGCTGACCCAGAGCGAGCCTCTGCCTGTCCCGGCCCCACTCCCCACCCCTCCCCACCCCTGCGCTGGTAGCTGGTAACAGGGTGTAATCTCACTCCTAACACAGAATTACAGAAAAGGAGGGGGAAAAAGCCCCGAAAAGAATAATTAATTTCTGCTTCCTCATGCAAATCCTTTGGCCAGTCATTTGAGGTTCAGAGCAGGACCAATTCAGTTCCT
Organism: Eulemur rufifrons; assembly: GCF_041146395.1. NCBI lineage: Eukaryota > Metazoa > Chordata > Mammalia > Primates > Lemuridae > Eulemur > Eulemur rufifrons. The sequence continues at coordinate 25,085,058 of NC_090994.1, read as the reverse complement.
TGTGCAAATTCCAAACTGAAGGCATTTCGAAAAGAAGAGGGAGTGAGAGGGGAGACATTGAATGGATTTACTTTTCTAAGACCCAGAATTAACAAAGGTTCCATTTTCCATGGTTATGGCCCTGGCTAGACAGCCTCCCTGACAAGCTCTCCAAACACATGTGCTGGCCGGCTGAAAAGGCCTCAGTGTTGACTGACAGATAATTGAAGTGACAAATTGTTTCATTGTATTTGGCAGGGAGAGTGCTGTATTAGATAATTATGGGGAACAGAGGAGCTCTGGGGTCTCAGGTCACAAGACATACCTGACCCTATTTTCTGAAAACTCTGAATGGAGTTCTTGGTCCCAGAGGACCTGACTGCGGGGCTGGCTCCTTTTTTTCGGTTGTTGCTGAGGTTTTTCCTCCCCCGCCCCTCCCCCTTCCCCCATCTAGTGATTAGGAGCTAGAGACTAGAGGGACCTCCAGAGCCAGAGAACAGGCCCTGCTGCCGCCCACCCTCCCAGTTCCTTGCTTTTAGGAAAACAACTTGTGGGTTTTCTCCATGATGGCAGGTTTGCAAACTCTTCCTCTTCTCAGCTGCCCAGAAGAGGCCAAATGAGTGGCTTCGAAGGGCTGAAGGTTGGGGTGTCCCCTGGCAGAGGAACGGCCTTTCTGCACAGCCCGGTGCTGGGATGTTCTGCCTCATCAGCTCGTCCTACCCTTGGTCCTCCTGAGGGAAGATCTGGGGCCAGAAGAGACCCTAGAGATGATTAGGTACTAGCAGCAGAAATGTCTCCTTTCCCAGCTGAGGAGATGAGCCCTGAGCAGGTGGTAAAATAGGTCAGACCCAGCCTGTGAAACTGCTCATCTTTTCCCCCAAGCTTCTGGGAGATAATTTTAAAAAATTATATGAGCGTAAAATACAAATGGCAATGTCTTCCTCTGCCTCCCCGGCTCCCTTGAGCGCTGTATAATCCTGCAAAAAACTGGAAGTGGCTTCACACAAACCACCTTCAGCCTCATGAACGCACAGGGCCCGGAGTAGGGTGTGGGGGGGGGGGGTCCCTGGGCTGGTGGCAGCTCTGGTGGGTTCTCCAGCCCTGCTCTCCGCAGTGGAGAGGGGAGCAGCGATTCTTCAGGGCAGAGGGACCCTCAGAGCAGAGATGTCCCTGGATGGCTCAGGAAGGAGCTGGGAGCAGGCGGAGGAGGGAACGGGCAGCCCAGGGCCTGGCCCGCAGCTGCTGGCGGAGGAGGGTTTTCAGTGTAACACTCGTTTGCTCTCTGCAGAGCTTTGACGCTTTGGAAGATGCACTTTCCTTTCAAACGGAAAGGTTGTAGAATTATTCAAACACTTAAGGTTCATTTTTTTTTTATTAGTCAATTTTTTACCTTTCCCTTCCTGCCTCTTTCTCCTTTCTTTTGACTACTTTTCACTTTGAAACAGAAGTCCAGAGAAGAACGTTAGAAGGCAGTTTGCTGTTTGATTTCCAATTTTGTTTTCTTAAACAACAACAAAAAAGCATACTGGGAGAACACCCAGAAATTTCTGGAGTCTGACAAAGTTGAGTCCATGGACTTTCTCTGTTTAAAAAACCCAGAAACACCAATAACAAAAAAGCTCCCGAGTGATTTTTCAGGCTGTCGGTGCAAGACTGGCGCTACCAGGAAAGCTGGCAAACCTCCTTGGCGGTAACCGGGGGCTCCTGAGTTCGAGGGGTGGGGACTGGAGCCAGCACAGGGTCAGAAATGCACAGCACGGTTTCGGAGCCTCGAAGTGAGAAAAGAACGTGGCCCAGCAACGAGATCAAGTCTCCAAACGTGCCCACTGCCACGCTCCCTCCTGTCCCTGCACACCTCCCTGCCCAGCCAGAGCCAAGAGGCAGAGTCCAGCTCCCTGCCCTGGAAGGTGGGCGGGCCTTACGCCTGCCTAAAGTGCAGGATGTGGTGGAAGTGACTTTCAGGGACTTCTAAGGCACCTTCAGAAGCACCTTCGCAGCTTCTTGGGACACCCCCTCTTGGGACCTGGCCACTGCCACGTGAGAAGTCCGGACCACCTGGAGAAGCCACGTGGAGGTGCTCTGGTCAACAGCCGCAGCTGACCTGCCCACGGTACCAACCGTCAGCCACGTGCATGGGCCGCCTTGGACGTCCAGTCTAGTCCAGCCTTTAGGTGACTCCAGCCCTGGCCTCCATCTGTCTGATTATAGCCCACCAGAGACCCTAGGCGGGAACTGCCCGGCTGACCCAGTCAACAGCCCATAATACACTGCTGTCTTAGACTGCTAAGGGAGCAGCTTGTCATGCAGCCACAGTTAACTAGAGCAAACAACGAGGATTTTGTCCCCAAAGCCCTGTCCCTGGGGCGGTGCTGAAGAGAGAAGGGCTTGCCAGAAGAGGAAGGGGAAGCTGGAGCTCAGTCTGCCCACAGCGGACAGCAGCGGCCTGGGCGGAGGTGGCGCAGGGACAGGCGCGGTGACTCTGCCCAGCAACTGACGCAGGCACACGGCTGCCCACGTGCTTTGAAGGACCGGGGAAAAGTCTTCATTTTTCTCCTTTTTACTGTTATCGAAGGACACTTTTCCTCCTTCTTCATCGTGGTAGGAGCCCCACACCCCCTTCACGTGTGGAGTTGAGCATTGAAGGATCCGAGAGAGAAGGGAGGAGGTTTGCGGGCGCTCGGGAGGGGTAAGAGGACAGAGGGTCATGAGTGAGGGTTCCCACCCGAGGCTCAGGGGCTGATAGGAATCCAAAGGTCACCAGGAAAACAAGCCAGGGAACTTGCTGGCCTGGTCCCTGGACCCTTCCTGTAACTGGCCCAAGCCGAGCAAGCAGAAGCAGCAGCATCAAAGGCCGTTGTCAGGGGGTTTCAATTTCTCTTGCCCAGTGGGCGGACTACTTCCTGTTTTCCCTGCTACTCCACCCCATGGCCCCTCTGGCCTGGGCCCTCCCTCATGGTTAATGGCCTCCTGAGGACTGGCGGTCTCAGCTCTTCCTTTTTAAACCTCCCTTTGGGAGCAGGGCTCCTGTTTGGGCCCACTTGCAGTCCTGGCTGGGCCTCCGTCCTGGTCTCCCCGTCTGAGGGAGGAGACTGCACACCAGCCACCCACTGCTACTGTCTTTCCTAAAAGAAGAGCAAAGAAGAGATGAATTTTCCTTGAGCAAACCCAGTTTGAAAGACTGATTGGAGAGGTAGGTAAATTAGAGAGTCGTTCACATTGCAGGAAATGTTCCTTTAATTGTCCACTCATACATTTAAATGTAATTTGATTAAACAAAATAACCAAGGCAGCATTTTTTTTTGGCTTTATTTATCATGTAAAGTGAGAGGGACAGATGTTTGTAAGAAGGGGACTAGAGGAATGTGTCTTAGTCTAAAGACAAAGAGAGCCCTTGATTGATTTCTCACAGGAGGAGACATTTTTCTACCTTCCAAAGTTAAAAACAAACAGCAAAAGAGGCGAACAAATCCAGGCTTTCTGCATTCAATTCATTCTACCAAGTTGTTTTTTTTTAGAACCCTCGTGTGCCTGGTGGAAGCTGCCGAGAGAGCGTTGCAGAGTTGCCCAGGCAGGGAAAAGCATTTTCAAGGGTATAACAAGGTGATACTGATGTTACTATTTTAAAAGACTGTACGATGAGACAGGATCTTTGATTCTTTATTCCACACCATTTCTGAAATAATGGACTGATAGTCTTAGATCGCAGGAATGGGAAATAGAGTTTGCTGAATCCTCTGGGGAGAATGTCTGGACCTGGAAAGACCTTTACATTCTAAGTTAAACTTTTGCCTCAAGCAAATCCGTTTTGAGGGTAAGTCAAAATCAAATCCAAACAACCAAAATAAACAAACTAACAACGACAACAACAAAAAAAAAACCCACCAAAAAAGCCAAAATAAAACCAAACAAAAGCAAAAGGACAGAAGAACATTTAAAAAAAACAAAAAAGTTTCTGTGGAAGGAAACCACAGATTGGAGGGACTAGGAACCTGGTTTGATTTGATCTGATTTGATTCAATCCAATCCAACGCAGTCTAACCCGATCCATATTTATTGAGCACCTACTATGTGCCAGCACAGCGTTAGATTCCGAAGTTGTGTTGAGTGGAGCACAGTCTCTGCTCTCGAGAAGCTACGTTTGCAGTGTCTACACAGGATCAGATGTGCATCTGTACATTAGCAAAGGGTGCAGGCTGGCCCGCGGCTTCCTGGCCCTCTGGGAAAGCCCTGCCCTTGGTCACCTTGACTCTGTGTTGCCGGCGCAGCATGGTGCCTGCCCGCATCTGCACGGAGGGGTCGGCCACTGCTCTGTGTGCCGGGCAGTGGGTACACGGGCGGGGGTGTCTGCACAGGCAGAACCACCTTTCCCAGCACATCTGCTGCAGCTTGAGTTTCATTAAGATCTTTTTTCTCTCCCCACTGTCAGTCTAGCACAAATAATCACTAAAGCTCCCTGCCCACGATGAGAATGAAATATAGCCAGAGAGCTGAGGCACAGCCCGTCCATTGAGAGCTGAAGCTGGGTAAGACCAATAATTCAAAACAGATGATGGCAGGGCTAACACTGTGGGCTCAATATCCCAGGCTGACCCGACCTTTGAAACTTGCTGAAAGTTATCCTTGAAATTCCCCAGGACTCCTTGAATAACTTCTGTAAAAAGCTTATTTATCACAAAGTCATAAATAATATTTGCTAGGTATTTGCTCCATCTATCTAGAAAATGAATTAGGCTGAAGACACGAGCTCTGGCTGAGTGGGGGTGGGGGTGGGGTGGCCAGGGCGTGGGGGTGGGGGGCACTGCTCAGTCTCAGGCAGGAATGAGGGGGAAGCACGGCTTCCCATCCTCCATGCGTGGGGGCTGGGGTGAAGATAGGGTTGCCTAAGGAATTTCGTCCAATACGACAGATTCTAATTTCATTAAAGAGGTGGCTGTAGACTGCTGTCAAGAGACATAGCCCTGGTAAATAATTTGAGTGATGCTTTTATGCTAAATTGCTTCTGGGCCAGAATCCCGAGGTTCCTGCCCAGAGAGCTGCCCGTGCTCCGTGACTGCCGTCTGTGAAAGCCGGGGCTTCAGCCATTCATGGACTCGTTCCACAGACCCCTCCAAAGGCTCCGTCCTAGCTCTGTGGCGGGCGTGACGCTGTGAGGGGTGAGTTCCATCTCGCAAGGACTCTTTGTCAGTGGGGAGTCAGGAAAATACACCAACACCTAAGACACGATGTATGATACAAAGAAATACACAAGCTGGGACAGGGACAGAGATGGAGGACTCCAGAGGGTAGTGAGAGGACGTCCAGCTCCCGGGGGAAGCGGCTGGGTGGGGGCCAGGGCAGGAGACAAGAGGATTCCTAGAAGAGGTCACATTGCCCAGCCTTGACGGCTGGGTGAGCTACGACAGGACAGAGGTGACTCCTTCCAGGGAGGGTAAGAGGGTCAAATACAGAGACATGCAAGGCGTGGCCCCAAATAGGTTCTGATTTAAAAAGAGGGGAAGGCGGAGAAAGTCGGGCCTGAAGGCCCTGACCACAGTACTGAGATGATGTGAGGAAGGTGGTGCTCACAGGCGTGAGGAGGAGGACGGTGCACAAGCTACTACAGAGGGCGACAGGGAGACGCCGGCACCTGCTCGTGTGGGTGCTCGGGAGGGGAGGGAGGTGCAGGAGTCCCATGCGGCGACACTGAGGTCTCGTCCTAGCTTTGCATGTGATGCTGTTAACGATGAATCTCACAGTCTGAGCCTGGGTGGCTGAGAGTCAGGAGGAGATGCCGGCTTGGGAGAGAGTGCCGAGAAGCAGAATCAACAGAAGCTCGTGCTGTTGATGAGATGAGGGCAGGGGAAGATTCTGGAATGTTTGCAGGCAGAGGGGGGAGGAGCCAGTGGAAGGAAAGGCTGAAGAGAAGGGAGGGGACAACCCCCATAGTTGAGTGTAGAAGGAGGTGAGGATGAGTGGGTGCCCAGAAAGATTCGCGGGGGGAGAGGGAAGCTGAGTGCACCCCATCCTCATCCTGGTGAAGCCAGCGGGCTGCCAGGGCTGCTCTGGGATCTCAGGAGGTGCGTGACGTTTTGCATTTGTTTTTATTCTGTGCCGAGAGCCAACAGGCTCCGTTGGCGGCTGCATGGCCATCTGTTCCCCGCGGTACGGAGCTCCGGAGCTCCGAGTGAAGTGTTTGTCTTTACTCGGGAGGCTGGACTCTGGTGGGGGCTGGCTGGATAACAGATTAGGGAGGCTAGGTTTGTGCGTGGCCAAGGAGCTCTGTTGTGGGGGTGCCCTGCGCATCCTATCTTGCTGTTCTGCTTTTCCTGGGGGCTATCAGGGGATACCTGCTTTCTCCAGGGCACAGGATTGTTGGTTGTGCTGGATGACATCACTCAGGGGCTTATCACAGTTCCGGTCCTTACCCTGGAGCATTAGAGCTAAAAGGGAGCTGAGAGACCTGGCAGGCTAGGGGCCCCCACCTGTCAATCCAGAAAACCAGCTCTGGACCACGTCCCCATCAGCGCCCAGACGCGGGGGCCCTGGCGGTTTGGGGAGGGGACGTGGCGGTGGCAACCCGAGTGGTGCTCTCCCCTCACGTTGCAGATGGGACCCGCTCGATTAGAGCAGCTTCTGATTGGCCACGTCATGAATCTACGGGCCAGTGCCTGGCACAGAGTAGAAACTCAAGAAATATTTGTTGAAATGGAAAAGTGAGGAAATGAATTACATTATGACCAAACAAAGCGCAAAGTTTGAGGACTTAGGGCTTTTGATTCTTAGTTCAACCGTTTCTCACCGTGCCCAGAAGCTGTTCTCTCCAAACAGCACGTTCCTTGGTAATTTTGTATCTTAAAGAGCTGTGTGTCTTTCTTATGTTTCTTCTCAAATGCCAGAATCTTGCCCCAGGCCTGAGGGCCTCAACATCCTTCAGGCACTTGGAGCGTCACAACTGCATTCGCCCGCTCGATGGCTCCCCCATCCCTTGTTCGTTCATTCCCTCCACCCTGCCTTCCACGCGCTGCGTGTTTATTCGTGGACGCTCCCGTGCACATGCTGTTGAACGTCTGCCCAAAGTCGGGGACGTGGAGAGGGGATGCTCTTGACGTTCTGGGCCCTTGGGCGGACTTGCCCCTCTCTGGCCATGTACCTGCCTGCGCTCCCGCTCTGAGGCCGGCTCCGTCAGGTGACTTGCTCTGGCCACTGTGAAGCAAGCAGAGGCTAAAAAGCACTTGTGCTGGGGGACCTGATCCCTCCTACTGTTTCTGGGACCCTGTGGCTGCCACAGTGTGCGGAGGCCTGGGCTGCTTCTGGTGATGAGAGACGCATGGCTCAGTCCCCTCTGTCATCCCAGCCAACCACCTGCCAGCAGCCAGACACTCGAGTGGGGCCACTGAGTTTTGGAGCTGTTCATGGCGGTAGCTAAGTGGCACAGCACTCCCCGCGCCACTCCTGAGAGGCTGCGATGCGGGAGAACGGAAGGTCTTTCCAACCAAACATCTCCCTCGCGCCAACGTGCACCATGTGGAAAGCCCAAAGGTGGCTCTGCAGGGGCAGCTGTTGACCTTGTTTATCACGTTCACACCTTCCTGAAAGCCCCTTGCTCTCTCACAATCTCTGGGCAGCGAATCGATAAGTATTTATTGGGTTCCCAGTCACCGATCAGACAAGATGTGGGGCGTGGGCAGTCACCACAGGCCCCCAGGTCGGGGGGAGTGGAGCAGGCGGACACACCGGAGGCTCAGGTGAGTCACCCGGTCAGCACTTGCAGAGGCTCCCTCGGGGCACACGGGAGAGAGGATGGAGCCCCCTCTTCTGGCCGGCTCAGGGCTCCCCAGTTGCCCCCAGACTGGGAGGATTGTGTGTCCTTAAAAGACCAGAGTGGGCTGTCCTGCCGCAGGTCGCTGAGGGGCGGCGTCTCTGTGCACCGGCCAGCAGCGGTCTCGCTGGGGAAGGGCAGGGAAGGGCAGGAAGGCCCAGCCGAGGCGGCTGTGCTCTGTGTACCTGGAGGGTCCCTTCCGGAGGGCCAGGTGGAGTCAGTTTGCGGTGCGCTCTGTGACTCCTTTGTCCCATGTTAGTGAAGGGGAGAGGCGGAGGGCGGGGAGGGGCCGCACTGCGCCCGGCACTGTGGACAAGCAGAGAGTCTGAGTGACACGGATCAATGACAACCAGTGAGACTGATGACAAGTAATGACTGATGACGATTATGGCGGGCAACGCTAGCGCCAGCTGTTCTGCAGTCACTGTACGGTCAACACTTTACGAGTGTTTCTGCTCATGTCCCCTGCCTCGAGGCACTCGCGTTCCCGACAAGCGGGTGTAGAGAGCGCCCAGCCTGTGCGGCAGGCAGGGAGAGCCACCGCTGGAATCAGGGTGCCGATGGCTGTCAGCGAGAGTGACAGCGCTCAGGGCACCGCAGAGCTAGGCTTGCGCAGGAAAGCGTGGCATTTGCATTTGGCCCCTTCCCTCTGGGTCTCCCAGCCCTGTGCTCCAGATGTCCCTCACCCCACGCTCTGACAGCTCCCAGAACACCCAGCGTTGCGTCTCCCCCTGCAGTGCCCCCCACCATCAAGTGTCCCCTTCCTCCGTCATCGTCCGTCTGGGCTCTGTTCTTTACCAGCCGACAGTTAAGCCCAGATAAAGGCGGCCCCGCCGATCTGTCTGTGGGCTCACGTGCTGTCCCAGATAACATGACTCATGGGCGCAGACGCTCTGCAGGGCTCGTGAAGGAGGTCCCTAGGCAGTGACCCTCCGGCTGGAATTTGGTCTGTGCTTGGGGGTCACGGAGGAGCATTGAACAGATGGGGCTTCATTACTTCCCCGAAACTGTCGTGAAGGCGGCAGCGCAGTCTTCCCAGGTGTGCCTGGTGCGGACCGCTGGGGAGCCAGGCAATCTGATGGGGCTGTAGAAAAGGGCAGAGTCACAAGCTTTGGCGTCAGATGAGGCTGAATTTGCCTCTTAGGAACTCAGTGAAGTAACAATTTTAATGGCTCAGGACCTCAGAATTTCTCATCTGCAAAAATGGGAAAATTCCACCCGCCGTGCAGGCTGGCCGTGAGAATTCGAGAGGCCATACGTGTCATGGGTCCCCACACAGCGCTGGTGCGGGCCGCTCTCCTGGCCTGTAGCCTCGAGCTGGACCTGTGGAGGCCCCAGCGGCTGGGGCGCCGGCGTGGCCTTGGAGCCAGGCCCTGTGGGCTCAAGTGCTCAAATCCTTTATTAGATGTGACCTTGAGAAAATGACTTTTCTGGGCCCTAGTTTCCTTATCTGTTGGGGACAGTAACAGTTCCTACATCAGAGCGCTGTCATGAGGATTAAATGCGATATTTCAGGCATGCAACACGGCTGGCACCGAGCCCAGGGTAGGAGGCTGCTCAGAGTGGACAGGCATCTGGGGGTGGGGTGAGGACTTCTTGGGTGGGTGAGAGTGGTCAGAAATGTGGACGGAAGGAAAGGGACTCCGTGGGGGGGGGGGCTCCAACTGTGTTCTGGGACTGCTCAAGACAATTTCGTCTACACTGTCTCTGTTAATGCTCACGGCAACCTGCTGGAGTCTGTCACTACCAATCCCACATCGCAGGGGACCCTGGGGCTGGGCTGGTCAGTGTCCCACCAGGGTCACTGGGAGAGGAAGTGCACGTCTGCTGGGCGCCAGAGCTCGTGTTCTGGCCGCCGCAGCAGCAGGAGTGGTGGCTGGCGGGCGCTGTCAGTCACAATACCGTCCACGCAGTTTTCAGTTACCAGGGGCAAGAAAGTAAGCAACAATGGGACTTTGGTCACCTGGGATCCTTTGGTGTGGGCTTTTGTGAACAGGATCAATCAGTTGACAAATCCAGGCAGCCACCAACCTGCAGACACAGGCGTAGGGCAGGCTGGACGTGGGGATCGCTGCGTTTGCTAACTGGGACAGGGTGGCCGGTGCTGCCCGCGCTGACATCCTCCCTGAAACTCCAGATGCTGAAGGCTCCGCCCCTGTGTTTTGTGGAGCGCTGCTTGACCGCAGTTCTGGTGTCGGTTTGTTTTCTTGGATCATTTCTCTTTTTCCTTCGGAGAGGGCACTGCAATCAAAACCAAACAAAACAAAACAAAACAACCAAAAACCTCTGTGAAATGAGGACTGCAGCGGGTGGAGTTCTGGTTAACTGAAGCGTCATTGCTGAATGTGGCTTTTCTCCTTGTTTCTGGGCGCTGGCTCCAGGCCGGGCTTCTGTGTGTCTGTGCAGTGTGGGGCATTTGTCACTCCAGCGCTGACTGTGACTCCCTGGCTGAGGGGATTGTGTGGTCTCCTGCTGTGTGTGGTCACAGTTAGCTTCTGGGGCGTCAAGGCCACGGCACAAAGGGGCCCAGCAGGTCGGGCTGTCCCTCCATGATGTGGGGGCAGTGGCCCTTGAACAAGAGGATTTCATGGGGCAGGGCCACCCTGGTCTGCCTGTGCATACTTTCCCCTCAATGAGCACAGGCCTGTGTGACGAATGCGGCTGAAGGCAGGCCCGGGGAGGGGCGGAGGGGCGGAGGGGCCGAGGCAAGGAGGGGGGAGAAGCCAGGCGGAGGCGCCTGCACTTTCTCCATCCCGTCTCCGGCGAGCGAGGCCTCTGGCTACTGGCTAGGAAGCTGGCAGAGCCCCGTGGCAAAGGGTCTCTTGTTTATTCATTTATTCTTTGTTCCTTCATTCCTCCCTCTTCCCCTCCCTCTCGTCTTCTTTCATCCATCCACCCTTCCTCCCGTCCAGTCATCCACGCCCGTGGGCACAAGCGCCAGGGCCAGCTCCTTGCTCTGCAAGAGCTTCCGACCCACGAAGGGAGACCAGATGACTGAGCACAAAACAAAGTAGACACACGGCGGGGCCACACGCAGTGCTCGACTCGTCACGGGCATTCCGAGAAGGATCCTGCTGATGTGGTCGGGAAGGGGGGCCTCAAGTCAAACCTAGAGGGCCAGGCAAGGGGATTTCAGGTAGCAGAGGTGACAAGAGAGAGACGCAGCAAGGGGACAGGCTGGAAGGTGGGGAGCCTCGCAGCTGTTCAGGGCCACGTGAGTTGTTTGGAAGAAGCTGGAGAGATCGTGTGAGCCAAGTTACAGAGGGCCTGGGGTCCGGATGTGAGGCCGCAGGTGGTCAGGAGCCACTGGAGGCTTCTGGATAAGCATGCAGCGTGTCCAGGGCTGTGCTTGGGGACGGCTGTGCTGGTGGCATCAGCAGCGATCCTTCCTGGCCCTTCTGAGGTGCCCCGCGTGGCGTCCGCACCCATTCTCACCCGAGCTGGGAAAGCTGGCATCCCCGCTGGCTAGGGCAGCCTCCCCTTCCCGCCTCCCAGTACGGCACACCGCAGTGGGAATCTGGGGACAAAGCAGTGCCAGGCGTGGCCGGGTGACTCAGTGATGGATGGCCTTTAGGGAAGGAAAACATTGGCCTGAAGGATGTTCCAAATGCTCTGGGAGGCAGAGTTTGCGGCAATCGGACTTTGCTGGTGGCACAGAGAGCTGCCACTTGGTGAGCGAGAATGTCCCAGTCACAACTGTCCTTTGGAATGAGAGGTTGGCTTGCTTCTTAGGGTGTTTTCATGAGTGTTAAGGGGTGCTTTTTCCTTAATAATTATTCTCCCTCCTGGCCCCGTGGCCCCAATGCGTTAAATGGCTGCTACTAAACCTTCTTTTGGTTTAGGTGACAAAGTCCGCGCACACAAATGCCTGGTGCTGAGCATGTGGCGCCCCTCAGGGTAGCACATCCGGATGCTACCAGATTCGGAGAGGTCGGCGCCCAGAACCGAAGGCATTTTGGCCAACACGTAACTCGGGGCGCCTGCGGTGCGCGTAGGGCTGAGCCGGGGCTGGGAGCGGGAGACACAGCTGGGCTGCGGCTCTGCGGACGCGCAGAGGCTCCCGCCACCCAGCAGAGGACACGCACAGGTGGGCAGCGTTGTCTGTGAAGCATCCTGAGCCTTTTAAACGCACGGTCTCGTTTAGACGCGCCGACACCCGCTGGCAGGAGAGCTGCTGGGATGACCGCCGTTTTAGGCTGTGCGGACTCGCTGGGAGACGCGTGTACCTCCCTCTGATTCGGGGGGCGGGGGCATGGGCAATATACGTAACCTAAACTTTTGTACCCCCATAAAATGCTGAAATAAAAAAATAAAAAGGAAAAAAAAGCGTCGAATGAGGGAGGATGTAAGGGGACGGGTGATGGGCGAGGGGCCAAGTGCAGACCCTGCCGGCCCCCGCCTTCCCCGCCGTGGCCGCGGTTCCAGCAGGAAAGGCCCCTTAACATGCGCCAGCGGGCACCTGGAGGGAGGAGAGGGGATCGGGTCCGGGAGTCCGAGGCCGGAGAGCAGGGTGGGTGGGCCGGGCACGGGCCTGGGTCAGCGTCCGCTCCGCCCCGCACTCCCGCGCCCAGCACGTGGCACTCGGCGGTCAGCAGTCACTCTCCTGTCCTCAAAGCTCCAGTTAGGGACTAGGCCGCAAGGCAGCAGCGGCGGAGGCCTCAGTCGCAGTCCGAGCCGACCAGGGCCGCGGGCTCCGGGATAACCCAGGACCCACCGTCCCCCACGTGGGCGCCCGGGTGCCGCCCGCCCTGCGCGGAGCAGCAGAGCCTCCCCTGGCGGTGCCGGGAGGATGCGTGTGTGAGAGTGTGCGTGTGGGTGTGTGTGGGTGTGTGAGAGGGTGTGTGTGTGTGTGTGTGAGAGTGTGTGTGGGTGTGGGTGTGTGTGCGTGTGTGTGCGTGTGAGTGTGTGTGAGAGGGTGTGTGTGTGGGTGTGTGTGTGTGAGAGGGTGTGTGTGTGTGTCTGTGTGGGTGTGAGTGTGTGTGGGTGTGTGTGAGTGTGAGAGTGTGTGGGTGTGTGTGGGTGTGAGTGTGTGTGTGTGTGTGTGTGTGTGAGTGTGTGGGTGTGGGTGTGAGAGTGTGTGTGTGGGTGTGGGTGTGTGGGTGGGTGCGAGTGTGAGTGTGTGGGTGTGAGTGTGTGTGTGTGAGAGTGTGTGTGGGTGTGTGTGAGTGTGAGAGTGTGTGTGAGTGTGTGGGTGTGGGTGTGAGAGTGTGTGTGTGGGTGTGGGTGTGTGGGTGGGTGCGAGTGTGAGTGTGTGGGTGTGAGTGTGTGTGTGTGAGAGTGTGTGTGGGTGTGTGGGTGTGTGTGTGTTGCTGTGTGTGAGTGTGAGAGTGTGTGTGCGTGTGTGTGCGTGTGAGTGTGTGTGTGGGTGTGGGTGCGTGTGTGTGCGTGTGAGTGTGTGTGAGAGGGTGTGTGTGTGTGGGTGTGTGTGTGTGAGAGGGTGTGTGTGTGTGTGTGTCTGTGTGGGTGTGAGTGTGTGTGGGTGTGTGTGAGTGTGAGAGTGTGTGGGTGTGTGTGGGTGTGGGTGTGAGTGTGTGTGGGTGTGTGTGTGTGAGTGTGTGGGTGTGGGTGTGAGAGTGTGTGTGTGGGTGTGGGTGTGGGTGTGGGTGTGTGTGGGTGGGTGCGAGTGTGAGTGTGTGGGTGTGAGTGTGAGTGTGTGTGTGAGAGTGTGTGTGGGTGTGTGGGTGTGTGTGTGTTGCTGTGTGTGAGTGTGAGAGTGTGTGTGTGAGTGTGAGTGTGCGGGTGTGTGTGAGAGGGTGTGTGCGGGGGGGGTGTGTGTGTGTGTGAGTGTGAGAGTGTGTGGGTGTGTGTGTGAGTGTGTGTGTGTGAGTGTGAGAGTGTGTGTGAGTGTGTGGGTGTGGGTGTGAGTGTGTGTGTTGGTGTGTGTGTGTGTGTGAGTGTGCGGGTATGTGTGAGAGGGTGTGTGCGGGGTGTGTGTGTGTGTGCGGGTGTGTGTGCGTGCACACCCTGTGCTGGCCTGGCTCTCCCGCTCCCGTGCAAACACAGGGCTTTCCTCGCAGGGCGGGCACAGCGACAGCGCAGCCTCCCATTCACAGGCTGGGGGAAGGGCATTCATCTTCTTGACAGGCAGTGGTGGGGGAGGGGGCCGCGGGGCTGGAATCCCTCCAATGGGCCGTCCTGTGAGCAGAGAGACCCTTGTCCTATTCGTGTGAATAAACTGTAGTCGATAAGCCCAGGGCGCAGAAAAGTCCGGTGGGCTTTGAGCAAACCAAGCAGCGTTATAAAAAGCAAACGTCCTCTCTCTCTTTTCATTTTATTTCTTTCCTGGGGGCTAGGGCAGAGGTGGACGTGGCTCTGTGCCCACGGAGGGACTTTGGAGTGTTTTCCGAGGACAGACACCCACCTTCCCTGCAGGAGGTGGTGGAGCAGGCGGCTGGCCAGGGGTAGCTCAGCTCGGGGAGGGCGGGCCTGGCGAAGTCTGAGCTTGCGAGCAGAGCGTAATTTATGCAGCTAAAGGCTTTTACAAACTGCTGGCGTCTGCTGTGCGGCCCTCCTCCACCTGGAGGTTCCCACCTCGGTCTTGCTCTGGTCCCCTGGTCTCTGACGCCGTGGAGTGGGCTAATGGAGAAAAGCCAGCATTCAGAGGCCAGACTGGCCCACGGAGGCCCCTCATCTGGAAGCCTTCCCTGACTCCCCTGCACCCCTAGATTAAGTCCTGTTCATCTGGGATGAGAACGGCAGGATTGGGAGTGAGGAGAGGTGGGGCTTTAAAATGCCCAGATGCATCAGTTAGAAAGTCTTAGGACAGAGGTGCCAGCAGCCGTCACGCAGCGCCCTGGAACACTGGTTCTGCTCCTTGCCCCAGCTCCAGCCTTCGCCCCACCCGGAGCACCCCCAGCCCCGCAGCCTCTGCCTCGCTGGCCTGGTGTAACCCACCTCAGCTTCTGCCTCCTTCCTGAAACCTCTGGCCAAGTCTAGCCAAGTGCCAACCCCACATGACTTAATGCCTGCTTGTCCCCAGTCATTGCACCAAAGATAGCCTGGCCCTCGAGGACTTTAACCTCCCTCCTTGGCTCACCCCCTTAGGACGTGGACACCACGAACGCCATCACACGTGCCTGCCTTGCTCACTGCTGCGGCCCCCGCCTGAAACGGCACCTGCCACGTCACAGACCCTCCAAAAGATGTGTGCCGAATGAAGTGACGGCCGAACGCGTCCCCTGTCCCCCTAGCATGACACCCATGCGTGTTTGCCACCGGGCTGGTGAGACAGCTCGCGGGAATGAGCTAAAGGCAGCACAAAGAGGACAGCAGAGGACAGAGAGGGGCAGGGAGGGGCCATAGGCAGATCCAGGACTAGGATTTGGGTTTCTTGACTCCACCCCCTGGGTGACCCAGGGCAAGTCCCTCAGGCTCCTTCTGGCTGGATGACACAATCTCTGGGGTCACTTGCAGCCCTTTCCCTGTGATTCCAGAGGTCTGCAGGTGGGAGCGTGGAGACCCTCCCCCAGTGCATGATGCCCTGGCTGGACTGGGACCTGCCTTGGCAGCAAGTGCCCGAGTGCAGTGGAGCTGCCCCCTTAGCCCAGGGGCTGCAGGCCCCGTACGGAGCAGGCGTCGTTAGCAGGGGGGGATGAGGAACAAAGAGGGCCTGCCCAGCTATTAATAAGGCTGCTGCCCCATCCATCTTTATGAGACAGGGCGAGAACACCAGGGCCAGGCAGCCAGTGCACAATGGGGTGCAACAGAGACCTCGCTTTCTTGTCAAAAAGGAGGCAAGAAAGAGAGACAGAGAAAGGGAAAGGACCTGCAGATTGGAAAGCAGTGCTCCAACGTCCACCTCTGTCCCCTCCTGGGAAGGGACCCCCTGCTGTGCGGCCGCAGCTGTTTGAAGGATGCAGAGGGTGCCAAGGTCCTGCTCTGGCCTGGGGGTGGCGAGTGGCGGGATGGAGCCACTTCCCCTGCACCAGGGCAGGCCAGCGCCCGTCCCAGCAGGAGCCTGTGTCTGCTGGGTGTGCGGTGGCCCCGAGCGAACACCAGGCTCTCTCCCAGTGACACGGGACCCGGGTTGTGAAATGGGAGCTCAGGAAGATTTGTCAGCCTTGTGACATAGGGCTCCCCGACAGTGTCGCCACGTCATGTCAAAGCGTTCCTGAGTCTGGCTCCGGTTCCTCTCCTCATTGGCCGTGCGGCTCTGAGCAAAGTGTGTCCTGTCCCTTCTCAGTCTCTGCACAACCGACTTGACTCTCCTCCCAGACGCGCTGAGACCACGTCTTGCTAGCGTGGGCAAAAACCACACGGGGCGGGCGCTCCGCACGTCTGAACCGGGGTCTGGATCGGGGTCTGAGCTCACTTCAGCTCGAGGACAGGCGGGTGGGGTCTCCGGCAGCAGCCGGGGCTGCCTCGAGCATGATCTGTCTCCTGTTCATGCAGATTCCCCTGGACCCAGCACACGGCAGGGGCGAGTGAGTGACCAGAAGGCCGGAACTATGATGGCTTTACTGAGACGAGATGTGATCCAGTGCTGACCATCCCTGGAGCCTGGGGACCTGCCCTTCCTGCTGAAGAACGTCCCGCCGACTGTGGAGGCCCCACCACCCAGTGGGTCCCCACCCTCCCAGACAGTGGGCGCCCCTGCAGCAAGGCCCCGCTGGGCACTCCGGGCCATTCGGATTTCCTGGCCGGTGTGACTCCCCCTGCGCAGGTGTGGGTGGGAAGAAGGGACGCCCCACATGTGGTCTGAGGGCTCCCGAGAGGTGGGCTGCACAGGGGGGCTGCAGAGAAGGAAGGACACAGATCTCTGCCCACCTCTGCTCAGGTTGAGGTCTCCTGGGGATCGTGCTGGTGGGGACGTCAAAAGCGTTTGACGTGGGGGAAACGGAGGGAAGAGGCACCGTGGCGAGGCCAGCGACAGGTGCCACACAGGTGTCCCATCGCAGCCTACCATGGGGCCTGGGACGGGGTAGGACAGGGCCTGGAAGTTTCTGTGGGGAACAAGGCGTAGCACTCACACGCTGGTGCCCTGGAGAAGCGGAGGCTGCCCCCGCAGCAGGGACTCCTGCCCTGACCCTGGTGAGCTCTGCAGGAAATCCTCGTGAGCCTTGCTGGTCCTGCCTCACGTCCAGCCACGCTCCCCGGTGTCCGAGGCACCCAGCTCTGGCCTCCCCTCTCTTATCGGGTGACCCACAGCCTTTCCTGAGAACAAACACCTCCTGGCCTCTGCAGTACCCAGGCAGCCGCCTGTCGCCTCCCTCCTGTCCTGGGCAAGTGTCCAGTCCAAACGGGAAAGGTGTGTTTTGTGTGGCAAGTTATGACAGGATGAATTCCTGCAGCCGGAAAGGGGTTCTGGCAGGCACTGTCCTGGCATGACAGGTATATGTCCTTCCAAGCCTCTCTTGGCACGGCCCCCCGACGGGTGGATTCCCCCAGGCAGTGCCAGTTCTAGGCCGAGCAGGTGGGGAGGCTGGAGGGGCCTGGGGAGCGTGTCGGGGGGCCGGAGGCCTGGCGTCCACCTCGGCTGACTGCAAGCCCTCGGGCAGGCTGTTCCATTCCCCTGCGCTTGTTTCAACCCTCCTGTGCTTCCCTGTCTGGAGTTGCAACAGGGGAAGAGACCAGACTCCCTTCCCTTAGAGGGGGACGAGTGCGTGATGAACACATGCCCAGGGAGGCACACAGCAGGCTGGGCGGGGAGGAGGGTGTTGTCTGAGCCAGTGAGTGAGCAAGTGACAGAGAGAGAGAGAGAGGGGACACACCTCGGTGCAACTCCCTGCACACAGTAGGAGCTCGTTAAATATTTGCTGATGATTGTTGGCCTAAAAGTTCTCACTCCCTTGCTCGCTTCTGTGTGGCCTGGAAGAAGGATGGAGAACATGACTCCACACGTACCGAGGACTGGACAACAGGGCGATTATCCGGAAAACGTGAGCCCTCGCCCCCGCCCCGCCCGCCAAGGCTTGCGCAATAATTACCGGATGCTGCAGGTGAAGTAGGATTTTTCAGAACCCGTGTAACTGAGGCTGCTATCAGAGACTCACATTGTTCCTTCTGCCCATGAGAAGACTGATGCTGTTCTAGTTTTCTATCTTCTTTTTTTCAAAATTAATAATCTTTATGCCTTTACCTTTTTTTTTTTTTTTTTTGCAGAAGCGACATATCATCATTGTGGAAATTTTAGAAAATGAAGAAAAGCCAAAAGAAGACAGTGAAACCACCTATGATCCTGACACTCAGAGGTAGCTAACATTTCGGTGTATCTATTTCAAGTTTCTTTAGCTATCTTTTTGCCTTTTTCCCTCCCTCCTCTCTCATTTCTCCCTCTAATCCTTCTATTCTTTCTGCAAAACTAGAGCCATGCTGTACACACGTTTGCATCCGATATTCTCCACGTCACATTGAACTTACCCCTCTCTCGTCCTCTCTCCTTCCTTCCTTCCTTCCGCAAGCTTTTATTTATTGAGTGCTTAGCAGGTACCAGGGCTCTGACCTGTGGGATACAGCCAGGAACAAATCTGATAAAAGTCTCTGTCCTTGGGAAGCTGACCTTGTGGTGGTCGACAGACAACAAACAAGACAAACGAGCAAACCGTGTCCTGCGTGAGAAGTATGTAGGAGAGTAAAGCGGGAAGGAGGGCAGAGAACGGTGGGGTGGGTGCAGTTTAAGTAGGAAAGGTCCCACTGAGTGGGTGACATCACAGTCTGGACAGGCAGGGCAGGATTCTCTCCTAAGATGCTCTGTGTTCAACGTCAAATCTTTGAGGGCTTGAAATGACTTTCTCAGCGTGCACCAAAAAAATCTGTGATGATAATGCAGTATTTGAAAAGAAAAATGCAAAGAAAAGTGTTCAGAGCCTGTGACTGAGTCCTCGGCCTTTCGCTCAGGGTGATCAGCGTATGTCACTGCAGAACAAACCAGGGGGGCCAGGCTCTGGCAGGGGCGGCGTCGCCGGAGCCTGCTCCTCACGGCCACGGACGTGCAGCGGCTGTCCTGTCCCCCTGCTTTGACATCTGCGTTACAGGAATAAAAAAATGATATCAGAGCAGCTCTGTCTTTGGTGTTGGCTGTGCCCTGTGCCCTTATCTTGGCCAAACGTCACAACGATGGCTCCCACTCGCACTGGGCTTTCCTGCTTTCCAAGTTCTGTTTTCAGGGTTCCCCACGCAGCATGTCAGCATGGCGGGTAAAGGAAGCTAGGTCAGAGTTTTCTTTCTACATAAAATTTCCAACTTCCTCAGGGACAAGGGCCTGAGACTCGAGTGGTGAAGCGGTTGCAGAATGTGACACGGCTGCCGCGCTGTCCACACTGCAGGTGCCTCACGCAGGTTGGCAGCACTACAGCATCCTCCCCTGCTCGCGGCCACGGTGGTTTTTCCTAAGTAAAACTCCAACTAATAAAGGTTGTTCTGGAGTCAACCCAGGGCACCAGGTCTCTCATGTTAAAAACAAAAGCTGAGCCCCTGCCTCGGGGCAGCCCGCGTGGCTGGTGTCACCTCAGGCTCCTTCCCGGGCACCGGGATGCTTGGGGCGTAGGTCCCAGGACGTAGCCCGGTGCCGGGTGCCCATTGCCAACCCCTTTTGGAGCCCTGAATGTGGACTTTGTCTGCTCCTGAAGGACGAAAGCCAGTCATTTGGCAAAAATCAGCTCAGTTGCCGCCATTGTTCTTAGAGAGGCAGAGCTGAATGGCGGGGGCTAATGTATTCTGCTGTGCCCCGCCGGCCCCTGAGTGTGGGCAGAGGGCTGCATTCCACAGACCCCCGCCCCCCCTCCGCAGCCCGCAGGCCCCAGCCCCGCGGGGGGGAGTCCCGAGCCCCTGGGAAGGCACGCCTGGAGCCACTGGGGTGGGGAGGGTGGCAGGAGCGCCCGAGGGTCCAGTGAGGAGCCAGCGGTGGGAAAGGAGCATCAGGGCCTTGGGGTGTCCCGGTGCCAGCAGATAGCAGGAGGCGGCCGGTGGCTTCTCTGGGCCAGGGCCCTCGTCCGGGCCGCCCCAGCCTCCCTCGACAATCAGGCCGTGTGTGTCTGCAACCCTGACTCCCTGCCAGGGGCAGTCGGCCTCCAGGGGACACAGGGGTCACGGGCCACGTTCTGAGCAGCCAGCGAGTCTCTCATTCCAGGTTCAGGGATGCCCAGCCCGGCCGGGGAAACATGCGCAGCGGGTGGGGGCTTGCTGACGAGCCGCTCGCACTCCTCGTCCGCCATCGAAGCACAAAGAAGGGGCATGTGTGAGTCTCGGGGTCGCTCCTCCGCCCCTGTGTTTTGCAGAGCTCCAAGATGCCCCTTCTCCTTGGAGCGCCTGGAGGGGAGCCCAGCCAGGGGAGGCAGGAGGGAGGGTGGTGCAGCCCTGGGCTTGGGTGTCTTTGCCAACGGGGCAGAGGCCTGGGAGTGTGGCTTTCCTGGCCCCAGGGCTGGGTGAGCTCAGTCTTCAGGTCTCTCCTTTTTTGGACATTACTGCTGCCTGGCTCTGTTCCCCACCCCCACCCCCATCTATTACAAATGTGCTTGTTCTCATTGACAACAACTACCCAGGCTTTGGGAGAAACAGCAGCCGCTGAAAGCTTGCATGACAGAGGCGGGCAAGGAGAGGGACAGAGAGAGAGGGCGAGAGAGGGAGGGCACGCTGTCACGCTGCCTCTCACCCTGACCTGCGCCCAGGGTCACAGGGAGAGTGAGGTGGCCTTCCTGGCGGGCTGGTCCTGGGGCTGGGGCCCTAACAGGCCTGTTGCTTTCTTTGGTTGCTGGGTGGTGGGTGGGCAGATGACTCCGCCAACATGGAGCACACTGTCCTGACTGGCTGTGACATTTCCTTGGTCCAAACCCTTCTGGCTCCACTGTCCCCACGCTTCCACTGGGCCCTGCTATCACTAGTGTCTGTCTGTCCTACCACCTCTGTGCTTCTTGGGGTGCGGGACACACCTCAGATGCTCTGTCTTCCTGGCACCGCCCAGCACAGGACACAGGCACAGTAGGTGCCTTCTGATTCCTGGCTATGGGAATCCGAACACGGCTCAGACGGCGCCTGCCACAGGCCAAGGTTATGCCGGAAGAAAAGAGGATGGAATGAAACGCCAATCTGAAATCCCCATTCATTGCAAGGAGGCAATTTCCTTGGGGTGAGGATGGCAATAAAACCAAAAAGCTGGGGATCTGGATGAGTTAAAATCATGCAGGAGGTAGAGCAGTTTCATCTTCCAGGAAGAATATTTTATTCTCTTGTCAAGAGGCAAGGATAATGGCAATAAAAGAAAACCCAAGTGAGGGTGGTGAGGATTACGCAGCGATTTAGGAAGCAGCCGGTTGTATATTTATGGACAGAAATGGCTGGAAAACCCCTCGCACCTGAGGAACTAATGCAGAACGTGGAACGCACTCCGCGGCCGAGCGGCTGCACTTGGGACGTCGTTATTCATGGAGGTTTATACTGTGTATCAAGCAATTCGGTGGCCAGACTGACTTACAGTTAAAAATAAAGGAAGGACAAAAGGGTTTGAGGGACAAATTATGCTGTTCTAGATTGGGGAGCGATGGCTTTCTTGTGACACTATAAGTGTTAGCAGGATCTGATAAAAGATGACGTTTGTATAGTGACAGATATTAAATATGATAGAGTGTGAAACTGCTGGAAGGTTGCAGAAGCCTCGAGATACACAGCTGCTGTGTGACCGCATGGGAGACAGAAAGCAAGGTCTGTTCAGCTCCTGGCTGCTACCGGAGGCCTCGAGGGGCCAGGGGCAGCGCTTCCTTCCGGCCTGTCCTTGCGCTTGTGGCGCAGTTAGGCCTTCCCTGCGGCACCTGCTTCCTTAGCGAAAGAGAGCTGCTCCGTCCTCCTTCTTCCTGAGAACTTGACTTTGTCTAATGCTTCGAACCTGGGGTGGCCAAGGAACCTCTCTGCAACTCTGTCCCTTCTTCTGAAAAGCAGGGTCCACAGGAACCTTCCACTGGGAGGCCAGATAGAGGGGTCCAGAGTAATGTGGGTGCATGGGTGTGACAAATCCAGTGACACTTGGAAAAGGGGTGTTCTGCGACTATAGGAATCAAAACAGGAGGAAGATACACAAACTTCCAGGGACATGGAAGAATCTCTCAAGATGGCGTTTCTCAGCCTTAAATGTGTATAGGATCCACCTAGAAATCTGGTCAAAATGCAAACTCTGATTGCACAGGTGTAGGGTGGGGCCCGAGACTCTGCACATCTAACAAGTTCCCAGAAGATGCTGGTGCTCCTGGCCTGGGGACCACACTTTGAGTAGCAACCTGCAGGACAGAGTGAAAATTAGAACCTGCAGCCTTTGAGTGTCCTGCCCGCTGAGAGAATTCCTAAATTAAGATCCGCGCTAGTTAGGTTTGGTTTTAGCTACGTGAAAGAGAAAAACCAAATGACTTTGGATTTAAACAAGTGAAAGAGAGAGATTGTAGGTGTCACCTAACAAGATTTCGGGCTGGGCAGCACAGGACTGATATAGGGATGACTTGTGACCCAGGCTCTTTCTGCCTGTCGCTTGTGCCGTCCTAGCCTGCCAGCACCATCCTCATGCTCGTGGTCTCACAATTGCCAGACAGCTGCTGAGCCTCTTGGTATCACATCCGAATTCCAGGCAGGAAGCAGAGGGGAGCGGCAGTCTGTAAGGCTGTCTTACGACACGTCCCAGGGTGCCCCACTTACCAACTTCTACCTACCTCCCACTGGGCCGAGCCAGGTTGTCACACCAGTCTTGAGCAGGTGGCTTACGCAGCAATCACACTACTGTCTGCTGGGCACCAACTCCGTGGCAGGCCCTGGAGACACAAAGACAAAAAAGATATAGTTTCTGTGCTCAAGAAGCTTCTAAAGGAACTTCAGACTTGCAAACAAGCAAAAGAGTGTTCGAGGAGAGGTGCTCCGACAGCCGTGGTGCACGGGAGCACAGAGAAACTGGCACAAAGAGCACAGAGGTGCAAAGATCTTCTGCTTGGGGGACTCTCGGGAGAGACCAGGCAAGGGAAGCTGGGCAGCTGCGCCGGGATGTGGGCCGGGAGAGTCCAGGCTGCCGACAGAGGCTGCACCTGGGGCTCCATCTGCTTTCTGCCCCATGCTGGGGTCCAGTTGGCACCCACCTGGCAGGCTGCAAAGGTGGTTTTTGTCTACATACAATCTGATTGGTTGGTGCCATGCCATACTGGGTGTTAAATATTTTTAATACCACCCCTGGAAAGACCACGGAACTCTCAACATCTCCAGGCCCTAGAGAGGACCATAAACCTTTCTCTCTCGTGGATATATACGGAGCCCTTCCTCAGCCTTTTCCACCTGGAACATTTCTTTTGGGCATCCACGTGATGGCAGGTCAGCGACACAGGGTTCGGGGGCAGTTGCCCCACAGGGCACTGTGCTCACCTCTGCAGCCTAGGACAGGCCCAGGCGCCGCCGTGCCTTGCAGCAGGCCCGAACCCTCACCCAAGTCCTGCAGGCCCAGCCTGCTCCATCCTTCCCTGCACCCACCGTGAGACAGCTCCTGCACCTGCCCAGACCTCCAGACCCATCTCCCGCGAAACCACCTTCGCCTTCCTGGAGAAGAGTCTGCCAGGTGAACTCACCATCGGATGTTCCCGACCACCAAAGGCTGCCCGGGTAGCAACGGCAGCCAGGGCCAGTGCGAAGTCCACAGGATTTGGAACGAGACAGCCTGTGCTCCTCACCTGAGACTACCTAGTCCGCTGCAGAGGGCTGGGTGCTTGGTCTGCTGGCGAGGCTCCCACCCCTTGGAGCCTCCATGTCTTCTTCTGTCAAACGGGAATAATAAACTTCTCAGCCAGCTCAGAGGCTCTCTGTGAGGCCCAGCTGTGATGAGGCAGGTAGGGTGCCAACGGAGAAAGACTGCAGAAAGGCATGTGACGGTTCCCATCCCCGTGTGTAATGCCTCTCCCAGGCAGAAGGCAACCGCATTGTCCTGGTGGAGAGAGACCCGGGGGACGTGGAGGTGAGGCGTCCCCCGCCCAGGCTGAGGTCACCAGGCCTGGGGAGCAGGGAAGGCTGCCCTGCGAGGGAGGACTGTGAGGGTGGGCGCCGGCACCGTGTTTACACCCGCGCTATTCTCTGCCCAAGGCCTGGAGGGAGGCGGAGGAGCAGGCACGCCTGCCGAGAAGGGTTAGGTAAATACCCACGTGGCTCCTTGGGGAATGTGTCCTGGCGCTGCCACAGCAATCTCAGCAGATTTATGGGCCTCCAGTCACCGAGGCATGTGCCACTTCACTTTCACTTCCCCGGACTCCCAGCACAGAACGGAGTTCCTAAAGGCCCGTGCCTGGTGCTCTGTGGCGTCCCAGCCTAGCCTCGAGCCCCGAAGACAGGGCCTGGTACCAGGTGCCACAGTGCCGAGCCCCCCTCTGTCTTTTCTCGCTCCCCTTGCCCCCGACCCCACACCCTGTGCTGTCGAGACTTCCAGAAAACCCAGCCTTTAGGTACCAGCCCCCGTTCGCATACAGTGTTCAGGGCTGTGGGAAGAGTGTTTATGCAGGAGTTGCAGTCGGCCACGCACCCACCCAGCTGCTCCCATGCCCTGGAGCAACCTGCCCCATGCAGGCCCTGGGGAGAGCAAAGTGAGTCGCCCGTGGCATCTGCCCCCGGGTCAGCTCTGGGGTGGGAAGAGAGTAAGTTACGAAGTCCCACACTCTGTGTACAGTCTCCGTGTAAGGCACCAAAGATCACTTCCCTTAGAAGTCAGATCTAGAAACGGTTTTCCTTTCCTGAAGACAAAGAGAACCATATGAGCTGTTCCTTGCTTATTGCCTTTGTTCCAGGAAACTCAGTGCAAAAGCAACGCGAGGGCAAGGGCGGTGCCCCAGTAGCCAGAGTGTTTTGCGATGTGTCTCCCCTACTAGGTATTTATTAGCGTGTTGGGGTGAGGAAGCCCCACTGAGCGCTCAGTGCATGTGTGGCATTGCACTCACTGCTGGGGATGCGGGCCGGCTCAGACAAACACTTACTACAAGGTCCCGGCCCCCGAGAGCTCACAGTTAGGTAGGATGTACCCAGAAGAGCAGTTATCAAATGTAGACGAGAGGCTGTAAGGAAGTGTGCACAGGCCGGGCGCTGTGGCTCACGCCTGTAATCCTAGCACTCTGGGAGGCCGAGGCGGGTGGATCGCTCAAGGTCAGGAGTTTGAGGAAGTGTGCACAGGTGCTCTGAGCCCAGGCAGAAGGGAAGAGTTGAGCTGGGCCATGGATGGAGGAAGGAAGTTACGGGTGGAGAGGAGGTCGGGCACGGCTGCCCAGAGGAGGGATGGGTAGGTGCCTTTGCCAGGTAAAATACAGGACCCCCAGTAAAATTTGAATTTCAGATCAACAATGAATAATTTATAGCCTAAATGTGTCTCATGCAATATTTGAGACATCTTTATACTAAAAAGTTTTCTTGCTTATCTGAAATTTAGATTTTGCTGAGTGTCCTATATTTTTATTTGCTCACCTGGGAACCCTATGAGTAGGGTTTGCACAAAGGTGATGAAGGACATTACAGACAGAAAAACAGTATGTGCAGACACAGGAGCAGCCGCCGGCCTGCAAAAGTGTGAGTACTTCCAGAGACGGAGGCAGGGCGGGGAGGAGGGAAGGCTGGGAGACGAAGCCCAGGAGAATTGGGAGGGCAAGCTCTTGATGTTCTGCTGCAGTTTGGGCTTTTTCCTGTGGGCGAAGTGTCTGTGAGGGTCTTTTTTCTTTTTTTTTTTTTAATGACAGGGTCTCATTCTGTTGCCCAGGCTGGAGAGCAGTGGCATCATCACAGCTCACTGAAGCCTCAAACTCCTGGGCTCAAGTGATCCTCCTGCCTCAGCCTCCCAAGTAGCTGGGACTACAGATGCATGCCGCCACACCCAGCTAAATTTTTTTTTTTTTTTTTTTTTGTAGAGATGTGGTCTCACTATGTTGCTCAGGCTGTTCTTGAACTCCTGGTCTCAAGTGATCCTCCAGCCTCAGCCTCTCAGAGTGCTGGGATTACAGGCATGAGCCACCGAGCCTGGCCTGTCTGTGAGGGTTTTAACTGGAGGAATAGTCAATTAGATATTTTTGTCTCTATTTTGAAAGTCATCTAAAAATGATGCCTTTTATTTTTAGTTCCTTCCTTACTAGCAAGTGGCATATAAATCTACACTTTATATATAAATTAATATGGTAATAAATGAACAAAAATTGTCAAGCCCAGTTGGACAGAGCCTCACGTGGAGAGCGGGTAGGTGCGCCCATCCTGAGCAGAGCGGCAGGCACCGGGCCGTGGCTGAGGGTGTTTTTCCAAGGCTGCTACTGGTTATTGGGGTAGGAGCCGATGCTGCGATGGTAGAAATACAGAGAACAGAGTTTCCCTTCAGCCATGGAAGGACATTCTAGTGGATTGCCCTGAACTTGGTGGCCGTGTCCCAAATAAGTGACAGGGATGCCCCACCAGCCCCGTTCCAGATCAGTGTGGTGGAGTGCTTGCACCAGGAAGAGGTAAGGCCGGGATTTGCCGTCAACTCCAAGTTTTTAAGATTCTTCCCAGATATTCCCTAAGCCCGGAGGGGCTCAGGATTGCACATCCAGAGGCGGGACGGAAAAGCAGCTTGTCCAAGTAAGAACATGCCTATGCTTCACATGTCTTGGATGGAATACCACTTTAAACCTCTTGGACTTGACTGACAACATAGCCACGACGTGCCACACGTGACCCTAGACGCTGAGGATTCACATCTTTTATTACACGAGGTAGCAGGACCGGCATGAGCAGCTCTGCTTTACAGATGCGAACACTGAGGCTGGAAAGATGAAGTGTTTCCTACAAGTCTCCCAGCCTGTTCGGAGCAGAGCTGAGGCTGTAGCCGGTCTCCTGCCCGTGGGCTGGAATGCTTTTGTCTGCATTGCAACTGACTGCGGCTACCCAGCCACGGCACGGGCCCCTCCTGCCCTGCCAGAGCAGTGCTGCTGGCTGAGGGAGAGCATCACACCGTCACCGATGACGTGATGGTGGAACAAACAGGAGCCGTGGGCTGGAGGCTCCTCCTGTTCCAGTTTTCCGGGCGAGGGCAGGAAGGAGCTCTGCGTGTGGGAAGAGGCCACCTGGTAGGCACCTGGGGGGCCTTCGGTGACCCTGTGTGGCCTGACGGTCAGCTCTGGGCAACCAGGAGACTAAAGAGTGCCTCCTTAAGCTGGTGTTAGGAAG
Organism: Eulemur rufifrons; assembly: GCF_041146395.1. Lineage (NCBI taxonomy): Eukaryota > Metazoa > Chordata > Mammalia > Primates > Lemuridae > Eulemur > Eulemur rufifrons. The sequence goes on along the minus strand of NC_090994.1, from coordinate 25,058,165 downwards.
CAACAGGCTTCCTACTTCCAGTTTTCATGCACAACCATCTGGCAGTGTGGGGAAATCAGAATTTTTCTGAAATGAATAACTTAAGTTTAAAGTTAAATTTTGTCCCTGTTTACTGAAACCATTCAAGAAGGAGGGAGGATGTGCTTCCTGGCCCAGTTCTCACATTCAGGAACCATGGTTTCTGGAAGCTTTGTCATGTCAGTAGCATGTTTCAAAGAGCCCTTGTTCTAGAACTTTCTCTTGTATACACACAAGTGCAAGTCCCCCCCCCGCCCCCCCGCCATCAGGGAAAGGGGGACTGGATTTTGAAGTGCAAGTGTTTGACAGTATGAAAAAGGATAAACATATTGGATGTGCCTCTAAAATACGAAGTCTCCATGCTGTTCTGCCTGGTGCTGCTACACAGTTTGGGGACCGACTGGTGTGGATTAAAGTGTAGTGGTGGCTGAGACCTCGAGCCCTTCCTTTGCAGCTGGGCCTTGGGAGGAGCCAGAAGCAGACTGGTTTTAAGATTCTGGGGTCTTCCTTGTACTAATACCAACACTCCGTGTTTGATCTGGAGACAACTGTGTCCCTGAAGTCACCTGGGAGGCTCATCTGTAAAGCAGTTAGACCATTGGGGTTGGGGTTGGCAAACGGAGGTAACCAAAGTCACCATGGCATGGCCAGACCTGGGACTTTTGGGGCTGGTGGAGGTGCAATCACCTAGACTGATTTCCAGAATTTTAACGGTGGAAAGACCCAAGTCCTCCTACCATTTGGGAACACTGCAAACCTGGATTCCGAGGCGAGAGGATGCTGTCTGCAAACACCAATCTTTCCAAGCAGAGAGTAAACAGGCACGTTTGGCTTGGGGCTGAGGGCCTGGCCTGAGGAGAGAAAAGGACCCCCTACCAAATAGCATTTTTCTCTAAATGTCCCTTGAATTGAGACACAGTTGCCGGGTCTCCTGCGGTCTGTTCTGGTGAGGAATGTCTTCCCCCGCCTGCAGGCTGATCCTTACCAACTGTGTCTGATTAACCCTTGGCCACCCGCAGTCCTGCTCTCCCTTCTCTAGCTCCTTCCCCTCATTCAGCTGCGCTGGCTTTGGGGCACCTTTCACGGGCCTAAAAATGACAGAGGATTTGCCCATCTGCAGATGCCCCTGTGCGCACACTGGAATCCCAGTCTCATCCAGGCGCGATTGCTTTAAGAAATAGCCCTGCTTCTTCACAAACGCTAGTCGTTTTACTTGGATTCTGTCCATCTAGAAATTAGGTCTGCAGAGTCCAAGCAAGCTTCCCTAGAGCTTTACAAACAAGCTGCCCCAGCAGGGCAGCACCTCCCATGCTGTCTGCCTTGAGCCAAGGTCTGTGGCCCATTTGCCACATGGGGCGTACCGCTCAGACATGGTTTTGAGCCCCCTGAGCCTCCCCCAGCCACTCTCACGGACACAAACAAACTTACGGCCCCCGCAAACTTCGTGCACTGCTTGCGGCCGTCCCCCGGCTCCAGAGCTTGGCCCTCTCTTCTCTCTCAGGGGAATGTTTGAAACCTACAAGAGTTCCCAGGACCTCAGAGGTGGAGGTGGAAGGGGAGACTTCTGCTCTTGGGGGCTAGATGAGACCGCTGAGCTGTGCTGCTGGTGATACCGTCCTTTTGGCTTCTGCCTCGAGGGGACCCGTGGTTTCCACTTGAGGTTCCTGGAGGGGGTCTGAATGTGGCGTGCGTGCCTGAGTGAGGGATTGATATTTACACAAACCACGCTGATAAATGCACATGTGTTTTTAATGTTTTGGCTTTCTGCACCACAAACATGTCAGTGTGCGTGTGCGTGCACACACAGGCGTGCTGCCGGCTGAGCTGGGGCTTGAGTACGGTTTCTTACAAAAACAAAAAAATTTTTTTAAACTCTCCTCCCAAAGCTAACACCTTTGTGAGCAGTATTTCCCGCCACCCGGGGCAACATTCACCTGCTGCCTCCAGTGCTGTTCAGGGCCACCATCCGGTGGTCCCACCTGGAAAGGTGCGGCACGTTGAATGCAGCGGAGAAGCCGTGACCACACCTTCCGCAGCCCCTTGCGGGAGCCCCGCCGGACCTCGCTTCAGCCTTCCTCGCCCGGTTCCTGGGAAACGACCTGTCTTTGTTACTGTAGCCCCGGAGAACAAAACCCAGGGCGGGAGCCTCCAGTCTAACGGGCTGCTGCTTGAAATTAGGAAAAAGTGTGAAAAAAAAAAAAAAAAGTCTTCGTTATCCCATGGGTTTGCAAGTGCCACCAGGGTCCCCGCTTTTCCACAAGGCGACGCGCGTTAATTGCAGCGCAAAACCTTCCGCATCCGCCCCGCGCCTCTCTCTGTCCCCCCTTTTATTTTTCCCTCTCGCCTCTTTCCTCTCGCTCCTTTTATTTATTTATTTCGGGTGGTGTTTCAGGGGGTGTTGACCTGCGCCCGGCCTGGCGGAGCGAGCCCGCGCGCGGGAGGCGATTGGTCCCCGCGCCGGTGACTGACGTGCGCGCAGTGCGGCGCGCCCCGCCGGGAGCTGATTGGCTGCGCGGGGCGGCTCCGAGGGCTCGGCCGCGGGACCCCGCGCACTCGAGCGCGGCAGCCCGGGGAGTCGGTGCCGCCGCCCGCGCCCCGCGCCCCGCTCCTCGAGCCTCGCGCCCGCGCCCCGCGCCCCGCGCGAGCTCCCGCCGCGGCGCCTGCGGCAGGCGGAGGGCCGCCACCGGCCGGGACCCAGCAGGAGCGCGCGGCCGCGGAGTCGGGCAGGGCTGGGGACGGCGCCTTTTGTCCCCGGAGACCCCTGGAAGTGTGCGGCGGGCGCGCGGAGGCGGCGGGCAGCCCCGACGTGGAGGAGCCAGCGCGCAGAGCCGGCATGGGCCGCGGGCGCGGCGCGGGGGGCCGCCGCTGGGCCGGCCCGGGCGTGCTGCTGGCGCTGGCGGCCGCGCTCCTGGCCGCGGGCTCGGCCAGCGAGTACGACTACGTGAGCTTCCAGTCGGACGTCGGCTCGTACCCGAGCGGCCGCTTCTACGCCAAGCCGCCGCAGTGCGTGGACATCCCCGCGGACCTGCGGCTGTGCCACAACGTGGGCTACAAGAGGATGGTGCTGCCCAACCTGCTGGAGCACGAGACCATGGCCGAGGTGAAGCAGCAGGCCAGCAGCTGGGTGCCCCTGCTCAACAAGAACTGCCACATGGGCACGCAGGTCTTCCTCTGCTCGCTCTTCGCGCCCGTCTGCCTCGACCGGCCCATCTACCCGTGCCGCTGGCTCTGCGAGGCCGTGCGCGACTCGTGCGAGCCCGTCATGCAGTTCTTCGGCTTCTACTGGCCCGAGATGCTCAAGTGCGACAAGTTCCCCGAAGGGGACGTCTGCATCGCCATGACCCCGCCCAATGCCACCGAAGCCTCCAAGCCCCCAGGTAAGGCCACCCTCCGTCCGCGGGACAGCGCGGGCTGCGGCGAGGCTGGGGACGGACAGCGCGGCCGCCCGCTCCCCGCCGCGCGGCCGAGTCCGGGCCGGCTGCCGGCGGCCGCCCTCGCGCAGCGCCGAGCGGTTCTGCGAAGCGCCTGGAGTCCGCGGTGCGGCTCAGCGCCGTGCCCGCCCCGGCGCCCGGGGTCCAGCCTCGCCGCCTCGGCACCCGAAACAAAGCCTGGGCTCCGACCCAGGCGCAGCGCTGCTCCGCGGGGAGGGCGCCGAGTCCCCGCCGGAGCCTGTCGCGTCCGACACGGGACCCTCCAGTCGGAAGAAACCGAAGCCCCAAAGGTGTAGAAAGCCCAGAAAGGCCGAGGAGCGCTCAGCGCAGCTTGGTTTATCTTCATACGTTCGATGAAGACTTAAAAAAAATTTTTTTTTTTTTAAACTCTTTCCCTAGCTAGTCATGGAGCCAAGTAGCCCCAGGGCTGCTGCAGAACTGGCCGAGAAAAAGTTTAGAAACCGTGGGGGTTTCAGTTTCTCCACCCCGAGGGCTCAGGGCGGAAAGTCTCTTCTCAGGCTGGCATCCCCCACGGCTTCTCTCTTTCACACAAACCCTCAGGTGATTAGAATGATAAAAATGTAATTAGCTCATTGTTCGTCTCCTCCCGGGAGTTCAACTCTGCGAATTGCAGACTTTCCCAGTGGCCTGGGGGGACTGGCCCGAGGGGCCTCTCTGAACCCCCATCTATTTAAAGGGAAATTCTTGAGAGGGAAGGAAAAAAAAAAAAACACCCTGAGAGGCAAGAAATAAAAACAGAAAAAGCCCAGCTGGTGGCTTGACTTCTGTAGGAGTGAATTCAACCCAGAATTGGTGGGAAGCAGATTTTGGGCTCGCAGGCGGGAGAGGATCTGTGTTGGGAGCCATAGCCCAGGTGCGCTCAGCACTGGGGCCGCTTCCTGGGGGCCTTTTGAGGAAGGGGGTGGGGAGAACAGCTGCTGGCACACTTGGCTGTCCTTGGAGTGTCTTTAACCTCTATTATTGATTCCAGAAAGGGAGGTGTGCAGTCACCTGGCTCCCCCAAAGTGAGGTTTGGGGGTGGGTATGGGAAAAGGGACATCCCAAGTTTTGGATGCTCGTGCTTTTTCTAGGGAGGGAGGAGATGGTCCAAAGTGACCGGCGCTGGGTGGCATGGCCCCCCGGGCTGGGTGGGAGGGGCAGCCACAGTGGCCAGGTCTGGGCACCTCTGCTCTTAGGGCTGGCTTTCCGGGGACAGGCAGCTGTGAGGGCCCCGAGCAAACAGAGCACTTTGTGCACGTGGGTGTGCACCGTCCCCTGCAGCCGCAGGCTTGGCCCCTTCCTCGGCCAGCCGGGGCGGCAGCCCAGCCCTGTTCCCAGAGGCTGAGCGCGAGCCCATTCCCGATGGCCACGGGTGGTCTCTTTCTGGGACAGTCTTCTGACACAGAGTGGAGACTTTGGGGGAAGAGCTGCGGGACAGTGGCTGCAGTCTGAGGGGAGATGGGGGACTGGTTGGGGCACCTGCTCTCCAGGGGAGAGGATGCCCTGCCCCAGCCCCACAAGGCTGCGGTGGGTGGGGGCAGCCCCATAATCGCTGTCTTCCTGACGCCTTCTGCGCCTTGGCTGCTGTTCCGCTTGCCTGTGCCCTCCCCAGTTGGGTTTTCTACCATCCTCCTCTCTCCTCTCCGTGCCAGGAGCGCTCAGGTCTCCCCAAGACCAGGCCTTTAATGAATGAAGAGAGAAATCAGTGAGCGGGCCGTTTAGCAGTGGGACTTGGGACCAGTCCTCCCCGCGGCGGTTTTGGTGAGGGGCGCTGTCCTGAGAGGGCACACGTGCCTCCCCAGGACTGCAGTCCCTGGCATGAGGAGCCCACGTGACTTCCTCCCAGGCCCTGCGCTGAGTGTGGAGCTGGGGCGCTGCGTGTGTGCATGTGTGCGTGTGTGTGTGTGTGTGTGTGTGTGTGGAGGGGCCAGGTCAAGACAGACCAAACTACTGGTCCTCATAACTTTGTGGCTCTGGGATAAAAACTGGTACTTTTGGATGAGACTAAGTACACGCACACTACCCTTTTATTCATTTATTTTTTATTCTTTAGAATTAAAACTGAATTTTCAAAGCAAAGTCATATCTTTGCATACTTTAGCCTGGTTTCTGTTCACATTCGTGGGCATTTACAGTCCTGGGGTGTTGGTCTTTGGGGGCCGTGGGTTAGGAAGGGTGAACCTGATAATAAGAAATGAGTCAAAAGGTATTTTCTCCCCAAAGTCTGGTGCCTGAGCCACATCAGCTGCTGTTGTGGAAGAGGGAATTGTTCTTTTTCTAGGAAAGCGATTTCTAAATCTGCACTTCCGTTAGACCTGTAAACTCCCAGGCTGATAAATTGTTGTCCCCCTTTTCTGCCAGGGTTTACTGATTCATGTTGTGTGAGCACACATTTAGTTTTATTTTGTTGTTGTTTAGCACGTTATGCGTTCAGTCGGCCTGGCCGTGTTAGTCACAGATTGCAGAGGACACGGTGCCCTCACTTCCCCAGAGAGCCTTCCTTAGGGTGCCTGCTTGGTCTCTCAAGGGGCTGGCCAGGGAATATCGCACATGCACATGTATGTGTGTGTGTGTGAGAGAGAGAGAGAGAGAGGGAGGGAGAGAGGGAGGGAGGGAGAGGTGATGTGTGTGCATTGATTTTTAAAAAATTCAGTTAATCGTGGTTCCAGAGTTAGTCTCCTTCCTCTACTCCTCTTTATTAGTAAGATACAAAACCTTTTAGTTTTTTGTTCATTTGCTTTAAACATTATTTTAAACACACTTTAAAACAGTGATTCTGTTCTTCTCGGATGGACGCCTGGGTGGATTTCTGGTGCAGAGGCAGCCGCGGGCGGCAAGGCGCACCGTGGAGGCACAGATTACGGTTGTGTTACACATTCCTCCTTCTCTCCCAGGACCGGGCTGCTCTAGGGCCAGTCATAAGAAAAGTCGAGATGGGGGAAAGTCATGTTGAAAACACCCAGCGCCCACCCCAGTGAGCTCTTCCCACTCTGAGAGGCACCGAGGGCCAAATGTAATTGATGGGACTAAGGACCATGCCCCGTGGGGTGCAGAGCTGGCTGCCATCAGATCCGGGCGACTCTGAGTGCCTGGAGGGGGTGCCGCGAGTGTGCAGTGGGCACAGACAGGGCCTTCAGATTCTGACTGCCCAGCCCCAGACCTGGCTTCTTGTCTGGTCAAGCTTATATTTGCAGGACCTTGCAACGTGATAACTTCTGCATTTTTTTTTCTTTTGATAACTTAAACAAGGGACATCCAAAAGCACAGTTTACTCTCCGGGTTATAGGTGCCATAGTCCTTTGCATACTGAGGGACTTCCTCTCCTTTTTTTTTTTTTCCACACATGGAAGCAAGAACCATATTGCAAAATTCTGGGTAAGTTTTTTCCTTTGTCAGGAACCCTACTTCCAGAACCCAATCTCAAGTTCTGAGCGCGAAGTAAATTTCCAGCATTTGGCCTGAGAATGGTCACGCCACTTTCTTTTTGGAGTGTGGTTCTTGCTGCCCTGAGAATCTGAAGTGTTTGGTGCTGGGTACGCAGTGCAGGTGGGAGGGGAGTCTGTCAGTGAACACTAAGGGTGTGGTCTCTGCTAGGCCCTGGGGGCCAGCCTTGACCTGGGGGGCTGTTGCAGCTCCCTCCTCCTCTGCCTAGAGGCTTTGCCCATTTCACTGTCTGACCCATGGGGGGGCCACAGGGGTGGACTTGCTGCCACCGAAGCCACTCCAGAGAGGAGGAAGACACCAGACCCCACCTGGTCTTCCGTCACCCTTGGGGTGACTCTCCTGTGCTCTTGCGCGCCAGCCTGGCTCGGCCTCCTGAGCTGTGCCAGGGATGGGGTGCCCCTAGAATGTGCTCATGTGTTCCTTGATCATCGATGCACCCCGGCTGTTTGATAGATGAGGAAGGTGACGATGATGACGGTAAGCCACTCTGGGAGGATCCCGCTGTACCCGGCCCTTTGCTGTGTGATCCTCCAGCGTCAGCAGCATCTTAGCTCTGCCCAGGCCTAGGAGGGCTCCTCCCCTGGGGCGTAGCTGCCTCCCAGGACACGCCTGCCTGCCCGCACACCTCCTCTTGAAAGCGCTTTGCAGTCACCCATGCAGGGCCTCTGAGGGCCTCTGTCCAGGTCCAGCCCTGTCCTCCCATTTGGCAGCTCTGGGCAGCGCCCCACCCCCACTGGCTGCCCTAGCAGGAGCTCCTGCTGCCACTGGAGAGGAGCGGTCAGGGCCCTGGGGTTGGAGTGTGTGGGCCTGGCTGGGCTTCTTTCTCTTGCTCCTGGGGAGCGGGTCAGATTGGTCAGCTGTCTCTGGAGTTTGGAAGTGAAGGGGCGGGAACCAGAGGGGCGTATTGGAAGAAGAGGGGAGAGAGGACAGACACACACAACTGGAATATGTCCTTTCGGGTTTTTAAGCCAGTGTTTTCCAGGAACCCACAACACCCACAAGTCACAATTCACAGGACCTGCCCTCACCCAGCGTTGGATTGTGCTGGTTTAAATAATCGTGTCATATTCAACAGCTCTGGCGAGGATGTTTCAAGAAACCACGTGCCTGTCTATGGTGTTAGATCCTGGGCTCGAGCCTCCTTCAGAAATTCCAGAAGCCCTTGACCGCCTTCAGCCCGGTCGCAGGGCTGATCTCTTCCCCAGGGCTTGGTCCCCACCCCACAACCGTAACCTGTGGCTTCTGTTTCTCCCCTGTTTCCTTCCCAGGCACAACGGTGTGTCCCCCGTGTGACAACGAATTGAAATCTGAGGCCATAATTGAACATCTCTGTGCCAGCGAGTTTGGTAAGAAAGTGTCCCTGGTGGCCTTGGGGAGGTTTGGCATCTCCTGGTTTGTGTGCCCCGTGAGTGGAGCCCTGGCATGTCCTTGGAGCTTTGTGTTCTCTGTCCCCGTCCTCTCCAAGTGGCTGCTGTTCTCAGCCAGGTGGAGGACGAGGCAGGGCAGGGACTGGCCAGTTTTTATGAACGTCAGACTTTGCCTCTGCTTTTCTGTGTGAGGGGTCACCGGACCTTCTCTGGCAGAGGAGGGCAGTGATGGGGGGTGGGTGGAGGGGCCGGGGGGCAGCAGCTTACAGCCCCCACCTGTTGCAGCTGGGCTGTCTCCGGACTGGCCCTTTTTATGTCCACCCCTGGGTGTCGGCACAGCTCTGCCCAGGGTTTGAATGGCACACAACAGGGTGCATTTCCAGGCAGGGGGTTTCAACACTCAGGGGATTCAGAGGAGGGTCCCCAATTACGTTCTTCCAGGCAAAGAAAACTGACATCCCTGCAAGAGTGTGGGTTTTCTCTCTTCTTCCTGAGTCACTCACCGTGAACAGAGAATTCCGAATCCAGTCGGCTCTCGCAGGAGCCCCTTGCGTTTACTTTGCCCAGAGGAGAGACTCCCCGGGTGTTAGGAATTCAGGTCTCTGTGGGCCAGATTATGAGGGCCCATCCCTGAAAGGTCCCTGGGGTCTGCCCCAGGCCCGGTTTTCAGAAGGACAGGATCAGCCTACCCGCTGAACAATGTGTTTCTCATAATTCCTGCACTGTGTCCCTGAGATTGGATTTCTTACAGAATTCTTACCAGGAAAGGCAGAAAGGTAGGTAACGTGAGTCTGTGTCCATTCGGAGGCACCCCAGTCCATGTTCTGGTTGATTAAACGTGATAAAGAGCGTGCGGAGGTCATGTGCTGGGTACGGGCATGGTGAGTGAGCTGCACACACCTGTGGGAGCTCACACGGATCGGAGGGACGCGGATGTTATGCCAGGTACGTTCCCAGGGTGTTTGGAATTGTGGACGGAGATGGAAGCTGGGTGCAGACGGCCACCGGGGCTGCGCTGGAGAGAGTACCTCCTCCGTGCACGCGTGGGGGTCCCTGTGTTCTGGGGAGCGGCAGTGCCCAGTGCTTGTGTGTTTCTGCATTGACCCAGACGTATCCCTGACCGTTGCCTGCGTGCACAGCGTTTTCTGAGCTCTGTGGACACAGGGTTAGGGTAGAACTCTTGCCCTAAATAAGTTCAGTACATGTGTGTTGTAAAAAAAAAAGCGAGAGTGAGAGACGGGGAAGTTGGAGAATCCAGGCCCTTTGCCTCTCGCTGTCGGCTGAGTTTTGCGGCTTTTTCCGTATCGGGCATCCCTGCCTGCCTCGTCCTACTCTGAGAAGTTGGCCCCTGACATTTTAGCAAGTCCAGGGAATCAAATCCGAAAGATCATACTGTCGAATGGCAGGCACCTCATTTGGTGTACTGGACATTTAGCTGCGTGCACTGGAGTCACACCCCTTTTCTGCTGGCATTTTAAATGAACGCACATGAAACTGTGGCAGGCACCTGCAGCGATGTCTGCAGACGCTGCCTACCCGTCCATCCGACGGCAGCTACACCTGCTTCTCCACGTGAACACTCCCGCTTCGTGGGGGTCGGGGCTGCGACAGGTGGGACCAAGCCTTTGGGTTCTCCTGCGGGGAAGTCTGTGGGAACACAGCCCCACGCGGCTTCCGCAACGAGCTTGTCACCCACAAATTGGGCGGAGGGTGGACGTTCCTTCCCTAACATGCATTACGGATGTGGAGGAAACAGGGACGAAAATAACATCTCTGAGAAATGCTGACAAGGCCGCATGGCCGGGGCAGGAAGAGCCCGCTCAGGTGTGGCTGATCCAAAGCAGCTTTGCAGGGTACCCAAGAGGCTGCTCTTTGACCTCCTGATCCTCCTCTGATGTTGTAAATCACAGCGCTCACGCTGAGAAGTTGGCCTCTGCCACTGTAGCACATCCAGGGAGTCCTATTAGAGCGAACTCTTAGAGACCACGTGTCAGCTGGTGGTTTGTGTTCAGATGGGTTGATCAGGCTCAGCTCCTGCGGGAAGAGTGATGGGAGACCCCAGAGCCGAGTGCACGGAGGGACCTAGCAGGTGAGGATTCCTGCTAGGAGCCCAGGACCCCGAGTGTCTGCTCATGTGTTGGCTCATACATGCCTGCCTTCATTCAGCGTTCGAGTACAAAGCACCGCGCTAGACACTGCAATCCAAAAAAAAAAAAAAAAAAAAAAAGAAGGCCTACTTAGAATAAACTAAAACTTAATTTAAAAAATTGTCAATCCTGACCAAACACTAGTCAGTGATTTCCTAGAGAATCTGGAATCGTTCTGTAATTCCCGTGCTGCAGAAGAGGCTGTGGAACACGAGGCGGAAGTTGGCGTGCGGGAGCTGGGAGAAGGGATCGGCGTCTTTGTGCTCAGCGTGTCTGCCTGGAATTCACCCACTCGACGTTGTCATGAAGCCCCTCTACTCTCCCCGTTGCCCACCAGAATCCTGGTACCTGGGGCTCCGTGGCACCAAGTTAAACCAGAGACATCCCCTAGACGGGGGCTGGGGAGGCAAGCCTTGGGGAAGAGTTTGACTGCGGCAGGGCTGACCTGTGGTGCAGCGCAAGGGTCTGGAGGGCGCTCGGGTGCCTCACCTGCGCCGGGCATCCTTCCCCACTGCAGCAGGTGCTGCCGAGCCGCCACCAGCCTGCCGCCTAGGGGAGGAGGGGCGTGGGGGTCTTACATTAATAGCCAGTCAGGTTTTGGTGAATCTGAGTGATTAGCTATTTGGGGTTGTGTTCCTCTAGCCCTGAGATTATTTTCTTCTTGGGTTCATGGGACTTTTGCATTTCTCCTGGACCTCAGAGGTCGCCTCATCAAGTCCTGTTCTTTGATAAAGAGGGAATCTGGCTTTCCCAACCGGAGTCCTCTTACTGTCTACCCTCTGCCTTCCTCTCTTGAGAGATGGTGAGCCGCGCTGGGCTGTGCCACGAGGCGCTGGCCGCCTCACTGGGAGTTAGTGTGTGCCAGCCTCCTTTGATCTGGGGCAGGGGACCTTATAAAACAATGCGCAGGATTTTCTCTCTCGCTTGCTCTCTGCAGGGGCTGAGCTTAGCTCTGCCCTTCTTAGCACCCCGGAGAATGCAGCCTTGTTGAGAAACTTGTTTCCTAGTTCAGTTCACTTCAAGTGCGCGAGGCAGTCGGCCACGCTGAGGGGATTCAGTTAGGAAACAAAGAAACTCAACAATGAGAGCTGACACACGGCAGAGAAGAAAAAGAATGCTTGACTCCCTACTCCAGGGATCAAACCTTGCATTAAGTGACCCTGACATCCCCGGTGGGAAGACATCAGGTTCCTGGAAGCTCGAGGAACAAGGGGCGCATTCCTCGGGGCCAGCACGCATGCCTGCCCCTGCCAACGCCACGTGGACTCCTGAGCGTCCCGGGTCCGGGAGCGGCCAGGCCTTTCCCGGCTGCCGGGCGGTGCATGCTCACCTGCCGGCAGGGCCTTGGCCGCTGGCTCGCCGCCCCCGCACTGGCTCCCTCAGTTCAGAGCACATTTTTCCCCAAACAGGGAAAAAATAATCAGCGGAAAGGCCTGTGTGCTGATGCTCAGGAATGCGTCTGCCTGGATCAGGCTGCAGATGTGGCAGCCCCAGGGTGGACGGTGGGATGTCCCCGTTCAGATGGCAGCGGCTGCCTGTCCACCTCGTGGCTTTTTGTTCCTGCTCTGCTTTCCTGCTCGGTGGAAACAGGCTGGCCAGGCCAGTGTAGGACTGCGAGCTGCCCGGCCAGTGACCTTGCTTTCCGCAGACGGGGCCCGCAGGGTCTTCCCTTCAGGCTGGATTCCCCCGGGGCTGTGCGGGTCTGGTCTGTGGGTGCCAAGGTCCCGCCCAGCCGCCGCCTCTGGCTGTGTCCGTGTGAACGAGCACGGTAGGCTTTGCTGGCCGAGGGTGCCTGCCGCCCTCCTGCTCACGGGTTCCAGAGCTTCCTCTTCACCGGCTTCTCCAGTTCGCTGAGTTTGAGAGCTCAGGTGGCGACGTCTCTAGCCCAGTATTTTCTCCCTGGGGAAAAAGATTTCTTTGCCCCCAGAAATTTTCCTTGCCTTCTGGAAAAAAATTTTTTTTCCATTTAGGTATTTCCTCATGAAGAGAAACACTGTGCTCTGCAACGCTGAGGTTCATCCAATGGGAAAGAAAAGAAAACCAGCTCTCACAGTTGGCGTTTGGGAGTATTTCCTAGCAGAAATGGTTTCTGAGGTTCCTGAGCCTTGGCTCATTTGCTCTCACTCTGCCCCACGCGTCTTTGAAGGTGTCCTGGCTGCGCTGCTGGGGGGCACAGGGTTTTACTCTGAGGGGCAGTGTGATCTCTTGCAGAGAGTAGGCTCAGCCTTTCCGACGAAACCTGGTGTTTGTTTCCTCCCAAAGATGAGGACAACTGGCCGCCGGCACGGTCGCTGCAATGTCGCAGGCGGCCCGAGAGCGCACTGTTCGCCCTGTGCCGCTGATGAAGAAAACATACTTCACGCTAAGATGTGAAGGACATCTGTGTCCTGGAATTAGCAAATTGCCCCTGCCACAGCGTCTTACGCATGGTAGGCATGAAACAGCAGTTTGTCACATGAGCGTCCGAACGGCAGGGTGTGGACACTGGGCATGAAGTGCCTTGTGCAGCTGCCACCGTCGTCTGTCTCTGGCGTTTTCATTATCCCAGCTGAAACCCCGTCCCCATTAACCGCTCGCTCACTAGGTCCCCCTGCCCCAGCCCCTGGCAGCCGCCTCCCCGCTCTGTCTCTGTGGGTTTGACTCCAGGTTCCGGTGTTTGTCCTTTTGAGTCTGGCATATTGTTCTAGGCATCCTGCGCTCGTCTTTGGATGCGTGTGTAAACTCACTTGCAGAAGGTGAGTGGAGGACAAGGGTTTGCCTTCAGCTCACCTTTACTTCCTGAAGCTTTCCCAGGGGTAGGTGGAAGAGAGAGCGAGCACCCGGCGGGGACGAGGGAGCTGCCCACGCCCTGTGGCTGCTGTGTTGCTCATCCTTACCCATTAAAACAACTGTATGGATACGTGATAGTGTTACATATTTGTGGGGTCCTTGTGGTATTTTGATGCAAACGTATAATGTGTAATGATCAAAGCTGGGTCACTGGGATGTCTGTCACCTCAAACATTGATCATTTCTTTGAGTTGGGAACATTCCAAATCTACTCTTCTAGTTGCTTTGAAATACACAATAAGTTATTGTTAACTGCTTTGCACAGGAACCATGCTAGTCTCTGCATTGTCCCTTGCAGTATACGTGCTGCCGGGGCGAGCCCTGCGGCTTTGTCCCTGTAAAGATGTGTTGAGTTGCGTATGACCTCCGAGGTCAGCTGGCCCCTGCCCTGTCTTGCAGACTGAAGAAAAGGAGACAGACGGAGGAGTTAGGTGTGCGATTGCCGGAGGCCCCTCCACCTGGGTCCCTGAAGGCTTCCCTCCCCACCAGCCAGTCCAACTGCAAACACTCCCTCCCTCCTGTGCTCTCAGGCCCGTCTCGTTCCCACCCTGCCAGGAGGGTCTGGGTTGCTCCCTGGGCAGGGGGCATTGGGTTTGCTATCAGTTTGCAGAATTTAAATGGACTGATGTTTGTGCCCAGCACACGGAAGGAGCTCAGCAGTTGCTGAGAGAAGCAGGCAGTGTAACAGAATAGAAAGAACATAGAAAGACAGACTTGGATTAAATCCTAACCCTGCAAGCTGAGCAACCATGAGAAAGTCTCTTAACCTCCCTGAGCCTGTCTCTTCATTTGCAAAATATGGATGGTGGTTCTTACATTACTGTGTAATGGGGAGAACTGAATCAATCAGGTGTGTACAGTTTCTGGAATATGGTGCCTGTCCAATCCATGATAATTATTATCTCTACCTGTTGGAAAGAATTGTTTCAGGGTGGAAATTAGTCTAGCAAGGAGAATTCTAGCACTAATGAAATCAGCTTGTTGGGCAAAAAAAGAAAAAAAATTAGGAAGTGGAATGGAATGTTCTCTGGTTAACAGAGGATTAAACTAAAGAAGCCTTTTTAAAAGCCCATTTGGAAAAACTGTAAAAGCTTTATGCAGCTTCAAGGTGCTGTAGTTAACAAAAACAAACAAAAAAATCCCAAACCCTATATATGCTAAAGGTCAGGAGATCTAGGTTTTAGTTAGATGACACCCTTAAGTCACTAAAACTGGAGGCCTTCAGACAATTATGGCAGTAGGATTCGAAGAATTGCACAGAGCATGCACTAGTTCTGGGACATGCCCGGAGCTCTCGTTTGTGTGTTTTTAAGACATTTTATACCTAATATGTTCTACTCATAATTTTTTGGGGTCTGTTTAGGAGAGACCTCAGAGCCCTTTTGCATCATTGTACATCCCTCTGCCCCCCCTTTTTCTCGTGCAATACCTCTAGGGCAGTTTTCCCTTTTTTAATTTTTTCCAATAGCGCCTTGTGTTATTCACTTTCTTTAACCAAAAAATAGGCTGTGTTCAGAAGCAAATGAGCATTTCAATATTGGTCAGTTTCACGCAGTTTTGCAGAAATGAGTCAGAAGCTCCAATCTGCATTTTCTTAAAAAGAGAGAACAAATGGCCAAAGAAATGTCAGCCCCTTGCCCTGCCTCGACCTGCTTAGAGCAGCCAATTAAACGTGCATTAGCTTCGGAAGGCTTCTCAGAGGCCTATAGATTGTGCCTGAAATCTTTGTTTAGTCTTTCAGGAACACTGTCACACGGATGATTTATCAAAGAAAGTTGTTTATCTGGCAGTAAAATAAACGCTGGGCCTGTTCAGACTAAGATTTCCCGTGAATTTCCACCAAGGTAAACACTGGTAACTGACAGGTTGCAAATTCCGTGTGAAAGCCAGACACATACAATAAACATTTGAACTACAGCTTTGCTGTGCACAGGGCCCGGCCTGTCACCAGCGCTGTCACTCCCGCCATGCCCCGGAAGACCTGGTACTGCGGCCCAGCCGGCTGGGTGTCCAGAAGGAAGGATCCCCTCGTGTCTGCAGCAGCCACGCCTGCCCAGGGGCCTCCCTGGGTCTGAGTGCCACTTAGTGCTGGCACCTGGGGACTTCCTGGTTGGGGGGTGGGTGGGCAGGCGCTTCCCTCCGCTGCACACAAACCGTCTGTGCTGAGTTACAGGGAAGTGGCCCAGAAGCAGCCGGCTTAGGTTTCTCTGCAAACAGACATTTGTTGAACTGAATTGGCAGAAGGCTGGACGTGTTGACTGATTTGGGAGCTGGGGCCAGGAACCGTGGAAGGGGGTGACAAGGCACCTTCCGGATTGTGCCGAGTTGTAATTACGGTGGCGAAAACACGCTGTGGATGCCCCTCCGGGGTCTCTGGCTTTGCTTGCGTGTGGCTGCGGAGGGTCCATCTGGGAGTGAGAGGGCGGGTCGCGCACTTGGGGGGCTGCAGCGGGAAGTGCCCAGCGCGTGTGCAAGCCGGGCGTGGTGGCGGGGAGGACATGGAATTAAGCCTTCTGGGTCCTGCAGAGGAAGACATCGTGGTGGTTGTTGGCCGTGGCTTTTCAGGGAGGGGCTGCTGAGCCATCAGCTGCTGGTTCTGACAGCCCCACATGCTGGGGCTTCAATGCCACGGTGGCCTTGGGGTCCTTATTGCAGGACTGAGTGGAAAGGTGGTCGTGGGCAGCTCCCGCCCGGGGTCCTTCCCATGCTGACCTCCAAGGTGGGGCAGGGGCAGGAAGCAAGGACCCCGGAGAAGAGGTGACGTCCCTGTCTGTTTGCTGAGGGCTTTTCGGGTCTGGGCTCCAGTGCGTGGCAGCCACGCGCATGTCTGTGTCCCGGCTGTGGAAGGTGTGGCTCTCTCAGGCCTCGAGGGGCCGCGAGTGTGTGAGCGAGGCTGTTATTGACGGCGCTGGGGGGTCGGTGTGCGGGAATGCATGCTTCCGGCTCGCAGGGGTCTGGCGGAATAGTTTCTGGAGGGCAGGAAAGGGTGTCTGTGAGTCGTAAAGAGATGGCAAAATAGTGCCTCGGCAGTGGGGCAAAAACGAGGCCCCAAGTTCCCCGAACTCTGCCCTTTGTCATCCCGCAGGACTCTGAGGGGTTTCTCTCTGGTTTCCTCCGGCCCTTCCATCGGCTTTCTGCACAGGACGCTTCCCTTGAGGACTTCCTCAGGTGTGTTCTCTTCTTTGTGAGCGCTTTGGAAACTGGCCCACACTGGCGTCTTGCGCAGCAGATCCGTTCGGCCATTGGCAATGGCTTGTGGCTGGACGCCCCGAGCTAGAGGCAGGCTCGAGGCTGGACGCCCCGAGCTAGAGGCAGGCTGGATAAGCGCTTTGTGCCTTCGGAGCAGCCGGCCGGGGAGAGCAGGTGTCCCTGTGCGGAGCTCCACGGGGGCAGCGACACGGAGAGGGCCCAGCCCGCGAGCCCTGCACGCTCCCTGTGGTCTCACCTCCTGCCCTCGGCGCATGGAAGGATCTGGACGCTGAGACAGGCCCTGGCCTTCTTGTTCGCGGTGACCGGGATGCCTCGGTGTGTAGTCCCGGCTCCCAGGCTCGAGGGAGGGTGGGTCTTCAGGCCTGGAGACGTTCAGAGATGTTCTCTGGGGAGACGGGTACCCAGCTGCCAGACCGAAGATTCACGGAGAAAGTGAGGAAGGGCCTTCCCGTATCAGGACTCGAGGGCAGAGAAAGAATGAAGATGCCAGACAAGTAGCAATCCTTGAATGATGAAACCTAAGTCAGGTGAGTAAATACAGGTGAAGAAGATTCATTTGTTGGTTCTAGCTGCTAACTCAGGCCCCAGCCCAGAGCCTTGAGGGAGGCAGAAGGGACTGGTCCTCCTGTCGCCGCTGTCTGTACCCAGCTCAAAGGGTGAGGGGGTCCTAGCAACGCCACATATGCCACTATGGAGTGGCAGTTGGCAGGGGTGTCCCCGGTTCAGCTGTGGCCCTGGGCCTCAGTGAGCGATACTGCCCAGGCAGAGCACGGCTACAGGGGCTGGCGAGGTGCCGGGAAGCAGACCGACACCACAGAGCCGGTGAGGCAGCCTGGGACCCCCATGTACCCGCAGCCCCTCCCCCGACCCGAGGGAGCAGGGCTGGGTGGGCAGCGTCACAGCCTTGGTTCTGAGAAGCAGAGGCACAGAGAGGCTGAGGAGGCCGCAGGGTACCCAATGCCAGCAGCACCCAGCGCCTCGGGTTCCAGGTTCTTCCCTCTTAGCACGTGTTCATTTAAAAACAGACGTGTGGTGTGTGGGCGCGAGTGTGCGTTCTCTGTGGAAGATCTGACGACCACAGGGGTGCAGTCCTGCGGAGGTTCAATGCAGCGGACGGTTGCTGGGTTCTGCCGAGTGCAGAGCCCGCTGCGCCCTTACACCACTCCTGCTGCTGCCGGGGTCACCGTCCGCGGAGGTCTGCGTTGTGCAGATAGGCATGTTCGTGTCACTTCTCTCCGGGGGGCCGGGGAGAGGCGAGTCTGTGGTTAAAGCCCGAGGGCTGCTGCGGGGTCAGTCCTGCCGTAGGGGGGCTCTGCAGCCCGCCCTCCAAGTGCTCTGGCCCGAGTGAAGCCCTTGACCAGAAAGGTGACACCTTTTTTGGCCGGAAGCTTGCTCTTACCTGTGCACATCAGAACAGGCAGGGGCGAATGTTAGCATAAGGCACAATTCGTCTGGTGGCACGTAGCCCTTCAGACTGTACGTGAGTGACAGGCCCTGCACAGGGCCGCCTTGGCGAGGAGGGAGCACCTGGCTTCTCGGGGTGTCGAGCTGGCCAAGTAGGAGCTGCTGAGTTTTGGAGGGGGGGTTGGGTGGGGTGTGTCCACGGGGGAGCCCAGGGGTGGACCAGGGCACTTCACTGTCCCCACTCCTGGGGCCAGCTTGAGGCAGAAGCTTCAGGTTTGTCATGGGCTTCCCAAAGGTGCGTCTGCCACTCCGCCCTGGCTCTCAGCGCTTCCGTGCTGCTCCTAAGGTATGTCCTGTCCTGGGGAGGAAAGCGCCTGGATTAAGGACCACATGCTGGAGCACAGAGGAGGCCGGTTCTTCCAGGAGGGCGTGGGGAGCTACAGAGAGGAGGGACCTTGTGCTGTCCTGTGGGGGCCTGGCAGGAGAGTGCGGGCGGAGAAGGTGGGCAGGGGCGGGCAATGCAAGGTGAGGCACTGTGCGTTGTGCGGGGGACCCCTCTGTGGGTGGCCTAGCAGGGGTGTGCCCGAGCGTCTAGAGATGAGGCTGGCCAGGCAGGCGAAGGCCAGCGCAGGGCCCTGAGAGCCCAGTGCAGGGCGAGGGCCGCCTAGCTGGCGGTGGAGAGACAGCAGAGCCTGTTCTGAGCACTGACGTCCCACGTCTTTGAAAAAGCCTCAAGGAAACATAGAGGAGGAGGAGAAAGAGGGGGCCTCAGAGAAGACAGTCGTTAGCCCAAAGTAACGGAGCTCTAGCAGCAGAACTTCAGGCACCGTGGTGAGATGTTTTGGGAGGTGAGGACGGACAGAGGCGTCCTCGAGCCACGTCCCTTAGGAGCTGGCTCAGAGCTGTGCTGGCTGGGCTGGTCCAGCTCAGGGCCACTCACCTGAAAGTGTCAGCTGGGCTGAGGAGGTCAGTGTGGCCGCCCGGCGGCCAGGGAAGGGGCCGTCTGCTGAGTCTGTGCCCTGGGCAAGCTTTGCTCTGGGTGTGCTGAGCGGGAGCTGGAACCTATGATCAGCTCATGCTCGGGTCCCCACAGAGCCGGCCGTTACCGAGAGCAGTTGTCATTAGGAGCTGTCATAAACCGCGCTGACCTCTGTCTCCAGACCTTGTTAGGGGCCCAGGAAGGCCACACTTCTGGAGCCAGCCCTAGTCGCTGGCCTGGGGACGGCGTTGGTCAGGGCCGAGGATCTGGCTCAGCCCAGGTGTCCAGCGCGTCTCTGAAGGGGGAAGGCAAGAGAGGCTGCAGCGGAGTAAGGGGAGGGGGCGAGGCGTGTGGCCGGTGTGGGCGTGGCGCGTGTGAGTTATGCCTCTGTGCGTGGGTGGGTATGTCTGTGAGGCCTGGGTGTCGACGCACGTGTGCGGTTGGGAGGTGCGAGGGGCCTCGTGCTTGTGCACACGTGCATTGTGCTTGTGTTTGCCTGTGTGTGCGTAGGTCCGTGCGGTGTGGGTGTAGACAAATGCGGGAGTTTGTGGTATGATAGGTGTGTGCACCTGCCCTCTGCGCGTTCGCCTGGAGAGCACGGCCACGCCGGGCAGCTGCCTCTCGCGGTCGGCCTGGCCTTTCCAGGGTGAGGCCGAGGCTCAGTTCTGTCCCCAGCGCTTCGGAGAGAGACTGCCAAGAGCATGCTGCTAGCTCCGCCCACGTGGGTATTCTCTGCAGGGATGCCACTGTGCGAACCAAGGCCACCTTTGTCAGTTTGGAGACCTCTTCTGCAAGTCCTGGTAAGTCATTGGTTAGTCTGAATGCGATAGGCCTGTTTTGTTCAGCTGTAGTGTTTGCAGCGAGCATTTAGAGCTGCCGGTTCCCGGGGCAGGAGTGACGTCCTCCGCAGGCTGCCTTGGTTAGGAGGAGCTGCGCAGAGGACGTGGCGTGAGCCCTGGGGCCTGACGAGCACATGGGAAGGAACGCAGGAGCCACACAGGCCTGAGTCCAGCCTGGTTCTACCACCTACCGTGCCCGCGCAGGCGGGTCACTTAAAAGCCCCATGGCTCAGTTTACCCACTTGATAAAAACCAAAAATAAAAACTTCTGTGTTAGGAGATAAAACGTGGACCGACAGGAAACAGCACGAGTTCAGGAGTCCTGGGATCTTGTTCCAGCGCTGCCACGGAGCAGCTTTGTGACTTGGGCTGGCCCGTCCACGCCTCGCAGCCTGTTTCCTTAAGCAAATGGACGGGTCACCACAGGTGGTCTCGGAGGCTCCTTCCTGCTCTGAGATTGCTTGGCTTGATTCTGTAAGAGCTCTGTGACCTGGTTTCTTTTCTTTCTTTCTTTCTTTTTTTTTTTTTTTTTTGAGACAGAGTCTCACTGTATTGCTCAGAGTAGAGTGCCCTGGCGTCAGCCTTGCTCACAGCAACTTCAAACTCCTGAGCTTAAGCGATCCTCCTGCCTCAGCCTCCCGAGTAGCTGGGACTACAGGCATGCGCCACTATGCCTGGCTAATTTTTTTTTTTTTCTATATATATTTTTAGTTGGCCAGATACTTTCTTTCTATTTTTAGTAGAGACAGGGTCTCGCTCTTGCTCAGGCTGGTCTGGAACTCCTGAGCTCAAGTGATCCTCCCGCCTCGGCCTCCCAGAGTGCTAGGATTACAGGCATGAGCCACCGTGCCTGGCCTTGACCTGGTTTCTTGATGTGATACCTGTGTTGGTTCCACCATGCTCCCTGGCATGCCCGCTGGAAGACTTGGCCTTCGTCTGGGGCATGTGGGGAAGAGAAGCCCATGTGTGTCCAAGAAGTGGAATGGACGAAGAGTGAGGTGGACGTTCCGATTGAAGAGTGGAGTTGGGGGTGCCGTTGGGGGTGGGGCCGCCGCATAGGGCAGTGCAGCATGTGCAGTGTGGACCGGCATTCTCTGACCACGGCCTGGGGGCTGCTGGGCGTCCTGACCTCAGACCCTCTCCCTGGGCTGGTGCCCACACTTGGAGTCCTTCTCCTGAGTGTGTCTCTGAGCCTCTTGCTCTTCCCTGTGCTCACTCAGAAACCCGGAGGTGAACGGCTTAGAACTCTTCCCCCGTGTGGGGTAGATAGAGCCTGCTGATAAGGAAGCAGTTTGGAATTGTAGATCAAGTACTCTCTGATCAGTTACTCTCCAAAATTCCCAGCTGGATTTTATTCCTGCCCTGCAACTTCCCGGCCATGTGGCTTTGGGCAAGTGCGGTTCTAGGAGCCACAGGTCTCACGGTGCCTGCTCCACTGGGGTGTGTGGACCTCGTGAGAGCGTATCCCAGTGTCCTGGAAGCCATAGAGCACAGTTCTCAGCCAATACGTGGCTCACCCTGGGGCTGCCAGCCACGAGCTCTGCGTGGCATCCCAGGAAAGGTTTCCTGCTCACGGAGGGGCTGTCGGCACACCCTGCACAGCCGTTCTCCCCGTAAAGCATTTATAACACAAACCACACCTTCCCTAAAAAAGAAAAAAAATTTGAAGGGTGAATATATTTCACACATGCACCAAATCCAAACTAGGATAGCAACGGCTGTGTTTTTCTCAGGGGAGATTAAAAAGAATTTTAGAGGTTATTAAAATACAGACTCATATGTATTACAATTCTATTTATATAAATAAAAAGGAAGCCAAAAAAAAAAATTAAAATGCAGACCCATCTAAGCCCTGATCATATCTGTGGGTTCACAAGGGAGCAAATATTCACTAAGACTCTGGGATCGAGAGCACTGAATAGGAGAGGACACTTGGACCATGTCGGCTTGAGACTTTGTGCCAGTCTTGCCCCTAAGAGGGGACAGAGCCCACAGCAGGCTTGGCGCGGATGGGACACATTGGGGCCACCTGCCTTCAATGGTGAGTGACGCGGTGCTTGTATCGACGCTCTTGCTGCTGTTCCAGCATATGGGACGAGTGCTCGGTGTCCCTGTGGGCTGTGCTGGCTGACGGCAGGCGTCTGGTGTAGGCAGGAGCTGAGGCGGGGGACAGCCACCAAGCACGTCGTTCCTAGACGCTGTGTGTCGGGTTGAAAGTTTCCCACTTTCCGAGGGGCCTGCAGTTCTCCCCGTATCCTGTCCTCGAACGGCCTGGGTGTGCGGGACGTCCGCCTGTTAGGGTCACAGGTGTCAGGAACACAGTGGCGAGGGCTGAGCCTGTGGGGTCCAGCGAAGGGCCGACTTGCTTGCGGAGCTCCGGGAGAACTGGGCTTCCTGAGGAAGTGGGACCTTGTTCAGCAAAGGGACGGGCCGCCTTGTCAGGCGCTGGGGAACTCCCCCTCAGGGAGTTTCGAAGGCCGGGTGGCCTCTTGCTTCTGATACCCGCAGGCCTGCAGAAGGCATGTCCCAGATGGCCCCTTCCAGCGCTTCAGAGTCCCCAGTGCCGTGTTTCCGGAAGCACCTGCTGTCTGCTCTCCAGCTGGTGGCTTCTCCCCGGGAATGGGCTGTTTCAATGGGCGAACATTCCTTGTGGTGGGGACGTCAGATGACATTGCTGAGGATGGTGGAGTCAAGTGGGGCCCCTGCATTAGGTCACCAGCAGTGCGGGAATCCCACCCTACAGATCCCAGTCAGTCTCTGACCTCAGGTGTAGACCCTGCCCTCTGCAAGGAGAGGGACAGCTCCTGGGTGTGTCAAACAGTCTCAACATCGTTCTGTGTGGCACGTCTTGGAGATGAAGATCAGAGGGCCTGCAGCATCCTGGTGGTCACGACTCCTTGGGGACGGTCCTCCAGTTGCCGGTGAGGAGGCCCGTGGCGTGGAGGCCGAGCGGGGCTGGGCCTCCCCTCCTGCCCGCCCACGCCCTTCCCTCCCCACGCGGCGGCGTCTGGGCCCGGCCGGCCGCTCTGCAAACTTGGTGTCAGTGTTCGTGGTGACTCTGAGGAAATCGCTTTTCACCTTCCCAGTGGTGCGATGTGGGGTGAGGGGGGCGGTGGCAGGTGGCGCTCGAGGTTGCCGCTTCCCCGGGAAGGAGTCGAGCCGGGCTGTGCTGCTGGGCTTTCTCTGTGGCTGGCAGCTCGTGCCGGAGCCGTCTTCCCTTGCAGACGTCATGTGTCTGCCGCAGACTTCCTTGCTGCGGACGGTCGCGCGGAGTCGGGAGCGGGCAGGCCTCGGGGAACTTGAGCTCCCCCTTCCTCCCGCCCCTGTCCCCCCTTTCCTGGGGCTCGCGGGGGTAGCACGGTGCAGGGAACTGGTCTGGGCCAGGCGAAAACTCTGCGTGCTCCCACCTTGCCGCCATTCCTCCTGTGGAGCCTCGGCCTGGAACTTCCTGCCGGACCCTCACCCCCAAACTGCATACAGGACCCCGACAGATGGCTCCCCCTGGGGCGGCCGCTGGCATCCCCCTCTGATTGCCAGGGCTGCTGCCCCAGGTTGGCAGCAACGCGAGTGAGCACCCCCGCCTGTCCCGGGCCCGGCCTCACCCGCGTGCTCCTCGCAGGGGCAGGTTGGGGACACACCGGGGCACGCCCCAGGGGCTCGGCCGGGGGCTCCTGAACTGGAAGGGGTGGGGTGCCGGGGGCAGCCCCGCTGTTTACCTGACCTGCAGGGCCGGGAGCTGGGCTCTGGCGCTCGGCCCGGAGTGGCGCTCGGCCCTCTGGTTTTGGTGTCTCGCTCTGGCGTTGACCTGGGGAGGGGCTTGCGGCATTCGGGGAAGGAGGGAGGGAGGAGGCCGTTTGTGCCGTGGGGCTGGGCGCCACCCTTCCCAGACCACCTGCATGCGAAGGACACACACGTGGGGAGAGAGGCGCGGGCACCGCGGTGGCTGGGGGGGTCGGGCCAGGGTCCTGGTCTGGTGCCTGAGCAGCTGCTGACAGCGGAGAGGGGCGGGCCGTGGGCCTCGTTTTCTCTCCAGGCCTCTGTTTTCCGATCTGTGAAATGAGACTTTGGTTAAGTGGCCTCTTAAATCTCATCCTGCTCTAGGAACCTGTGCTTCTGTAGCCGTCCTACGTCAGTGTTTCTGAACCACACTCGTGTGCCACGAAGCACGGCCTTTTCTTCAAGGAAACTCACCCTGACCTCCGCCACGGACCACCAGGCAGCAGGGCCAGCGGGTCTGACGACGAGGGGACCAGGCGCCATCGCTTGCCTCTGGGACACATGCGCGGGGCGTAGGGAAGAAGGGTATTTGATGAGAGGCTCACTGGTCGGTCCCTGGTGTTTGCACTCAGCTCCTCTGCCAGGCAGCGCGTCCTGGCTCCCGTCCTGGCCATCAGAGGCCGCAGGAGCACCATGCCAGGCCTGGGGGCGCCCAACAAGGTTGCCCGGGCCCAGATGTGTCACAGCTCTCGAGTGTGTTTACATGGCACCCTCTCCCCAGTGCAGCTGGTTCCCATGACAGCCACCGTGTTCCACCCGGAGCCACCGCGCTCTCCTCCTCTCAGTCCTGTTTCGGAGTCTGGGCTAATGAATGAGCTCTCTCCTTCCTCCTGGGTGTCTCCAGCCGCCACCCTTGCACTGTGATGTGGCCCCTGCCGAGTTCTTCTAGATGCATCTGTGTGTGTTTGGACCCTGCTGCTGCCAGTCTTAGGGTCTGATTTCCTCCACACGGTGCGTCAGCACTTCCGTGAGGGGCAGCTGCACACAGCTGGTGAGGGTGGGGGCGGGCGGGTTGCCCAGCGGCCCACAGTGGCTGTGCGGTGGCCCGGTGAGGACACTTTGGTACAGCAGTTGGTCAGATGGACCCGTCAGTCTGAGGAAGGGAACAAGCTCTAATCAAGTCTCTGTGTTAGTTGAACTAATCAATAGATACAAGAAAATTGGAGGAATGAATTTTCTTTCTTTCAGTTCTGTAAAAAATCGTGTTGATCTAGAAGGGTTTTCACAAGCTCAGCAGCTGGTTTGGCCTGACCCTCTCTGATCGCTGCGCTGGGTTGCCGTTAAGCAAATGTTGAGAATGGCTGTAAAGAACAATCGGCGCCTACACCTTGACTTTCCCAGGATAATCTCGCTGGTCTTGTCCAGCCACCAGGTCTGTCTGATGTGGGGGGCGTGACACAGTCCCAGGAAAAGGCCCGAGGATCCTTCCAGTCCCATTTCTGAGGGCAGCACGGAGGAGGGGGGTGCTGCAGGTGACGCCCCGTGGGTGTGATGCTGACGCCGTCAGGGAAGAGGGCTTCTCGTTGTGACAGATGTGACCATGTAGGAAGCTAATTCAGCACTGCTCTTTTCTGTAGGGAGGTCTGGACTCTTCACTCTTCTGGGAGTGGAATGGAGAAAATGGGATCATAGGTAGTCACGGCGCTGCTTGAGAGACCACAGGAAATCAATCAGATTTCTAAAGCTGGAGTTGTTTTGGCCTGATCAGAGGCAAAACCTTTATTTGCACTTCTCTGCTTTTCCTGAAGCAAAATATGTAAATACTCTCCTGAAGGAAGTACTAAAATTTGGACACAGGTGTGGTGGCGCATGCCTGTGGTCTCAGCTACTCGGGAGGCTGAGGCAGGAGGATCCCTTGAGCCCAGGACTTCGAGTCCAGCCCGGGCAACATAGCAAGACCCAGTCTCTAAAAAAAAAAAAAATTGAGCAGGTCAGGGAAATCAAATAAATGAATGATTGAAGCATAGATAAAAACATAGATCTATATATAAAAATTATTTTTGAGCATGTAATTTAGTTTTGAAATGGTGATGTATTCACACTGTATCAAGTAAAAAATGTCCAAGAGGACAGAATTAAGAACAAGAGGACAGTTGCCATTTTCAAAATTCTTTCCCTTCCATGAGCTTATTTTTATACTGAGTCTATGTGTGACCCTGGGTAGGAAGTATTATTTTCTTTTTGAGTTATGGACATGGAGCTCAGAGAGATTAAGTGATTTGCCTAGTGTCACACAGCGGAGTTGGGCGTGGAACCCAGGGCAGGCTGGGCAGGGCCCCAGAACCAGGCAGTGTGGCAAACCCCGTGGTCCTCGTGGCCGACGCCGGCATCTTTCCGAGGCGACAGTGCAGCAGGCTCGTTTCCCAGAGTTGCCGCAATAGATTACCAAGGTACCACAGCCTGGGGGGCTTGAACAGCAGAAATCTGTTCCACAATTCAGGAGGCCAGAAGTCCACTGTCAAAGTGTGGGTAGGGTTGGTTCCTTCTTGGGCTCTCAGGGGGAATCTGTCCCACGCCTCTCTCTAGCTTCTGGTGGCTCTTGACAATTCCTGGTGTTCCTTGGCTTGTCACTGCGATCTCTGCTTCTACCTTCAGATGACTTTCTTCCTGCGTGTCTGTGCATGTGTCTCTGTGTCTCTTCTCTTCATCTTACAAGGACACCAGTCGTTGGATTTAGGGCCACCTGGATCCAGTGTGAGCCCATCTTAATTTAACTAGTTACACCTGGAAAGACCCTGCTCCCAGATAAGGTCACATTTGGAGGTTCTGGGTAGATGTGGTTGTTTTAGGATCACTGTTCACCCTACTAGGGCTCTGGAGCCCAGTTACCTCAGGTGGAATCACGGCTCCGTCACTTCCCAGCTGTGTCCCTTGGAAGAGCGTGTGCCTAAACCTGCCTGTCCTCAAAGGCAGGTGGGGGTAGTATCCGCTCAACGAGGTAGTTGTGAAGGTTAAACAGAGCAGCGCCTGGCACTGGACCATCCACACCGGGATCCCAAAGGCAGATTTGGTAGGTGACGGTGGCGGCTGGTGGCCGTTAGAGGGATGATGAACTCACAGCCGTGCACCCAAAAAGCCAGCTCGATGCCGTTGCCGTGGACACTGGTGTGTGAATCTGGAAAGGGGTTTCCACTGAAGAAAGCATCATCAGTCAGGAGCGGAAGCATGTCGTGTTCTGAAGTGACTTTGCTGGTGCTCCGGCTCTGGTTGCGTGCAAGGGGACAGCTGTCTTCTGTCGTCCCCCATCTGTGGCTGCAGCGTCGGTCCTCCCATGCTGTGAGTGAGGGGTGCTGCCACCCCCTCCTCCAGCAAGTCCGTGCGGGGCCTGCCCAGCCTCCTGGACGCCCCGGCTGTGTGACAGGGCAAAGCGTGCGGCGGAGGCTGGGGAGTGCGGTGTGACGAGCGCCCCTGGGGCAGGCCGGGGCCGTGGAGAGGGGTGTAGGGGAAGGGACTCCCCCTCGCCCCCTGTGCGGGCTGCAAGCCCGTGGACAAGGTGTAGGAGCACTTGGCAGGTGGCACAGGAGCAGGGGAGAGGCACTGGAGGGAAGCTGAGTGGGCTGGCGCTCCAAGTTGGAGACGGGCTCGCCTGCTGGGACAGCTGGGTGCTCAGGGCACTGTCCCACGGGACTGAGAGCCGTTGCCCTGGATTGCGACTGTTCTCTGTAGGAAGAGGAGCACTGACGTGGAGTGTGCTGTGGCACAGTAGAGGCAAATCTGTTGGCCACGGAGCCAGGGACTGGGTAAAGATACCTAGCAAGCATTTGCCTCCCACGTGGTGGCAGAGCACTCGGGAGGTGGGGAAGGTGCCCCCCGTGGCTGGATGCCTGTTCCCGCTGACTCTGTCTCTGTGCACCGGAGTCTTTGCCCACCACCAGACTCCAGTGTGCGGCCCCTTCGGGCATGGCCGTTTGTCCCTCTGCTGGGACCGTGACCCCCAGGGCTCAGCAGCTTCCACAGCCATGGGGAGTTTCATGTTTGTTTCTTCGTAGTACGTGGTTTTCTTGGAGAAGAAGAAAGGGAGCACAAAGTTGGGGGCGTTTAAGTTTTCTTGTCTTTTCCTTTTTTGAGGCAGGGTCCTGCGCTCTCACCCGGGCTGGAGAGCAGTGGCGTCGTCATGCTCCCTGCAGCCTCCAGCTCCCAGCTCAACTGATCCTCCTGCCCCAGCCTCCCGAGTAACTAGGACTAGAGGTGTGCACCACCACGCTGGCTAATTTTTTAACATTCTTTTAGAGATGGGGTCTTGCTACGTTGCCTAAGCTGGCCCCGAACTCCTGGCCTCAAGTGATCCTCCCACCTCAGCCTCCCAAAGTGCTGGGACCACAGGCGTGCGCCTCCGCGCCGGGCTTAGTTTTCATCGCCTATATTTTTCTTGCACCTTGTGCTCCCCTCAGGCTGCCAGAGCTCGGCCTTGTTACTTGTGTGGAGGTTCCAGAAGGTGAGAGAAAGGAGAATGCGGTGGGGGTCAGAGGACCTAGACGCAGAGGTCAGGACACTCGGCTCAAGGCTGATAACGCCGGTGCCCCAGTGTGTGCCAGCTGAGTACAGCGGGGACGGGAATGCAAGGACACAGGGACAAGGCCCCCTTTGAGACAGGCCTGGGTGCCGACTCCCATTAACTTTTCTGGTTCTTGGCTTCAACCACACTTCTCTCAGGCCAAGACACGTTTCACCTTTGAGAGACCAGCGTTCCTCTCCATCCCGTTTGGGGGACATTGAGAATCGAGTGACGGTTAGAAGGAAGGAGGGACAGAGGGTTCTTTCTGCGCTTTCGCAGCTTTGTGTGGTGGAGCCGTCGGTGGTGAGGCAGAGGGCTGCCTCTCCGAGTCCCTTGGTACCTGAGCGTCCTTGGGAGGCCAGTGGGGCCTGAGCGGCACCTTCCCGGACCACGGGCGGAAAAGCAGCCAGCCCAGTGGGCGGAGGGACAGCCCCGGACACGGTCTCCTGTGCTGCTCACGGGGTTCATTTTACCTCTTTGCACTTTGTGAGCTAGACTTCCTGGGATCAAATTCCAGCTCTGCCGTTGCCTGGCTGTGGGACCTGGGGCCAATCACATGAGCCTTTCTGGCCCAGTTTCTCCACCTGGACACTGGTTATAGTTAGAGTGTGACCTCATAGGGTTATTAGGGGACCCAGTGTGTGAATATATGTAAAGGTGCGTAGACCTTCACCCCACACTCCAGCTTGGCTTTCGGGCGAACAGTGGGGTGGGGGTGGGGTGGAGAGAGGGGGAGACAGTGACCCCGTGGTGGGCAGAGCTGTTGGCCCTGGCAGGTTTGTCTGGACTCGGAGCCAAGGCTCAATCGGTCCTGATGGCTGCCTTATTTAAGTATTCTCCTGTTCCCCCGTCCCTGCGTGGTGGCCGTGGCTGCTGGGTGGGGGTGGGTAAGGTGTGCACAGGGGCGGTGACGGGCCGAAGCTCTTTGTCCCACACCAAGGCCCAAGCCCTCGCTGCCGGAGCTGACAAAGCACATGCCTTCCCAAATAAAACCACACCAGGCAGCAAGCTGGGTTTTCATTTTGCAACATTAGCTTAAGCCAGTGGGGACTTAACACAGTCCATGAAATCAAGCAATTAGGTAGCGGGATTCCAGATGCCTGACACTGATGCGGGCGCGCGTGTGTGTGCGTGTGTGTGTGTGCGTGTGCGTGTGTGTGTGCGTGTGTGTGTGTGCGTGTGCGTGTGTGTGTGTGCGTGTGCGCGTGTGTGTGTGTGCGTGTGCGTGTGCGTGTGTGCGTGTGTGTGCGTGCGCGTGCGCCTGCAGACGAGCGCTGGGGAGGGGCCCGTGCAAAGTTGCAAACCCTGCTCCCCTGCCTGGCCACCTCCCCCAGGTGTCTGGGATCCAGGAAACAGGACAGCTTCAGACAAATCGTTTGCCCCACAGGAGTCACCCAGGAGTGTGTTCCACATCTGCGGTACTTTTGTAGATGAGCGAAAAAGAAAGCTGCATTCAATCTTTCTTCCTTTTTGTTTTGGTTTTGTTTTTGCTTTTTTTTTTTTTTTGTAATGTATGTCCTGGAGTCAGTAAATGCGTGTAAGTATGCAGCATGTGGTTTGCGGTCAGGGGAGAGAGGCTGAGCTATTGTGACAAAGTGCAAGCTCCTTTCTTCGCTAAGCGAATTAATGATGCCAAACGCTGTTCCTGCTGGGCGCAGAGGGGGCTGTTAAGCTGCCATCACAGGCCTTTGTCAGTAGGACTTGTCCGGGCCTCACAGCCAGCTCATCACGTGCCGGACCCTCTGCTGAGTGTTGGAAGGAGCACGCAGTTTCTTGCAAGTCAGGGGCCTTCCCGGTGCTGTTGACGAATCTCATTTGCACAGTTGGATTTCTGCCTCAGGCCTCGGGGTTGCCCACCCAAGACACGTGTGACCTGGGGCCGGAAGCAGAGAATCGGGTCCTCTGTCCTCCTGCCTTAGAGAGGCATTGTAATCTGAACAGACTTTGGCTGGGAGGCCCCACGTGGCAGGAGGGGTGTAGCCACCGGCAGGGCTAGTTGTTGGAGCACCCATCTGTGGGCCCTTCCCGATCAGACAGGCTGGTGAACGTCTCCTAGTGACAGGCCACTTTGCGAAGCATTTGCCAGTTTCTCTGTGACCAGCCTGCACCTTTCTCCTCGAACCATCTATTTGGGCGCTTTGGCCCTGTGTGAAAGAGAGAGCAATTTAGGGGAAAAGCAAGTCCCTTGGGAACCAGGGTGTGTGGTCTGGTGTCTGTCTCTGGATGCTGTTTTAGTACCTTTCGGAGAAAGTGCGTCCAGGTGCTTGCTGGGGCACCCCGGAACGTGCCAGGACCTCAGTCGGCCCCTCTGACTTTCCCACCAGAGGAGCCGTGGAGTACAGCAGAAAGCTCTGGGCAGGGCGGGAGCAGGCTCCGGGCTGAGCGGTGAGGACCCAGCTGCGCGGCTTGGCCAGGTTGCTTCACTCGTGAGCACCCGTTGAACGAGTTTAAGTCTCTTCTGGTTCGAAGTAAATAATCCACATTCTAACATAACTGATTTTTTTTATCTGAAAAAGATGGGGATTGACTAGATCTATAGAGTGCCTCTCCTCCCTTCTCCGACTCCAAAAAAAAAAAAAAAAACCTGCTTGAAAATGCAGAATTTTTACTCAAAGACCTAAGAACCCTCAATAAGTAAAGCCAAGTTGCTCTAGTTGAATAGATAGTGACAGATCTGGAAATCTCATCTCTATGTTTCCTTTATGATCTCACATTTTGGGATTCATTTATATTTTATATTTACTTAAGTTCTTTATTAGACTGTAAGCTTTTAAAATTTAAGTTTTTTGCTTCAAAATATGTACAGTTTAAAACATCAAATAGGAATAAAAGGCTTTTAACAAAAAACTGCACTTCCCTGCCCTCTGCCCTCCCACCCATAATTCCCATGGCTCAGGGGCAATAATTTTCAAGGATTTTAGCTATTTCTTGTGATATCCACCAAATTGGAACAAGTAAATGACATGCTTAAATTGGGGATCTTGATTTAAAGTTTAGACATTACTTACTGATCTTCTGTTATTGAAAGTAAAGATTTATCTGTGTCACACTACTTTTCCAATATAGTTATATCTCACTTTTGGTTAATATTCAGTGTTTAACTTATTAGCATTACATAAATATTATTTGCGGCTGAGCCATGGAGTGTACTGCATATTTAGTTTCTTTCTTTTCCCCTTTTTGTTTTTCCTTGGGATAGTAACTGCCTCATTTTATTTGCCCAGTGACTTATGTTCCTGGTGTGGACTCAGCCTCAAACTTTCTGGCAGATAAGCGTCAAGTAATCTGCCTGAGCTCTTCTCCCTCCTGTTTCATCGGACCATGGAGCGTTAAGCCTGTGTGTCAGACAGGGTTCTCTGGAGAAACAGAGCCAAGAGGAGGTGTGAGAGGGGATTTATTAGGGGAATCGGCTCACGTGATCACAGGGGCAGAGGGCTCATGGTAGGCTGCACGCTGGAGAGCCAGAGAAGCTGGCAGTGTGACTCGGTTCGGAAGCCTTAGAACCAGGGAAGCCGGCAGGGCAGTGTCCCCAGTCTGAGGGCAAAAGCCTGAGAGCCCTGGAGGCCAGTGGTGCAAGTCCCAGAGCCTAAAAGCCAAAGAACCTGGAGTCTGATGTCCACAGGCAGAAGGCGAAAAGGTGTCCTGTTGCAGAAGGCAGAGAGAGAGCAGAGAGGGAACCCCCCCTCTTCTGGGGCCCCCGGCTGATCGGATGGTGCCTGCCCACGTGGCAAAGCGGGTGTTCCTCTCTGCCCGCCCACTCACAGGTCAGTCTCCCCTGGAAACAGCGGCACAGACACGCCCAGAAGCAACACCTCATCACCCTCTGGGCATCCCGCAATCCAGTTGAGTGGACCCCAGCCTGCCACGTGCAGTGGTTCTGGAAAAGCCATTCGAAGCCTTCCTTTGCCTTTCTCATGTTAGATCTTTGTTTCCTGAATCCCGTGTTGTCGTCTTGTTTAAGGTGGCATTTTGTGACAGGTAAGTGAGGTGACAGATGTGCTTCCCAGCTGGATTCAGACACGCCACATTGTATACATACGGCAAAACATCACACCGCATGCCATTAATGTGTACAGTTACGGTTTGCCAGTCAAAAATAATATTAATGATACATTTTAAAAAATAAAATATTCTGCATTTTTATAGAGCACATCATTAAGTAGTCTCCTAAGAAAAGACACATGGGAGGTAATTTTTTAAAACCTTTTAATGCCTGAAGATGTCTTTATTCTACTCTCATGCTGGTTGATAGTTTGCCTTAGTATCAGATTTGGGAATTTTAAAAGCATCGGTTCATTGTCTTCCAGCCTCTAATGTCTATATTGACACCCCTAGTACCATTCTGATGCCTGATCCTTTGTATTAGATGTACGCTGTCTTTTTCTCTTGAAGATTTTAAAAGTTCCTTTTGTCCCTGGTGATTCTAAATGTCATGATTCTTTGAGTTGGGTATTGTTTAAGCTGAGAACTCTTGTGATTCATTTCTGGTAAGTTTTCTTGTATTATTTCTTTGGTATTTTTTTCCATTTGTTTTCTTGGTTCTTTCTTGCTATAAATGCCATTCATTCAGATGTTGAAACTCTTGATTTTCTATATTTTTCTTTCTTCTGTTTTCCATTTCTTAGTCATTTTGTTCAGCTTTTCAGGAAATTTCTTCAACCTTGTCTTGAAGCACTTATATTGCATTCTTTATTTTTTCTCTTATGCTTTAAATTTCCAAGTGCTCTTTCCTCTTCTCTGAACATTCCTTTTAATAGCTTTCTGTTCTTATTTTATGAATACAAAATCATATCTAATATTATTATCATTTAAAAAAGTTTATGTTCCCTACATTGATTCTGTTATCTCTGAATTCTTTTTCTTTTTCTTCTTGTTTTGTATGCTTTGGTGTCTGTCATTCACATTTAGAAGCTTTCCGTAAATACCTGCTAGTTCCTGGTTGTCCATTTGAATTTCAGTGAGGCACAAAATTGGGAGCTCTTTGTGTATTCGCAGAGCCTGTGATTGCTGGGCCTCGTTGTGGAGTCTTTTGGGGGCCTGTAGTCTTTTAGTCTTTTCTTTTGAGCTACTAGTCTCACTCTTCACTTTGCAGACTTTCACTTAACCCTTTGGTGCCCACGCAGCACCCTGTCTTCCTGGGTGTCTGGTGTACCCCAAGCCCGCAGGCTGGTTCAAACCTGCTGTGTAGAATATACCCCTTGGCTGCTGCTAGCGTGGGTGAGGTGCCCTGGAGTCACAGCCCAGAGGAGTGGGGCTGAGTGTCCCTATACAGCCTTTATACCCATCCCCACACTGAATGCCACCTCTGCGGTGCCGCCAGGAGCGCCCAGGGCCCCAGTTCGGGAGCGTTTCTGGGTCCGGCAGTGGCGGCTTGTGTTTTCTGGAGCCCCCTGTCTGTCAGCAGCTGCGTTTCAGCTTCCTTCCCTCCCTCCCTCTCAAGCCAGGTCCACCGTCCATTTGCTTCCTATTATACAAAATGCTGTTGGTTTGTTCCTGTTTTCTTTACCACTTTCCTGCATGTGTTTATAACTTTTTTTAAAACTATAATTTTAAACTGACTTCAGGAAGGAGTGGAAACGATTGTATTGCTCCATCCAGTACGTGTGGCCAGAAGTCCTGGTGGTGGCTCTTTGTAAACAGTGCAGAAGCTTGGGGACGTCTGTGTGGCTTCCCTCTGTCTTCCCTCCGGCTGGTTTCAGCTCTCAGGAATTCACCCTCACCGCCTCCGATCCGTCTTCACGACCCCCTGGTCCCCAAGCCGGGCACTCCAGTTTCAGACTCGTTCATAAACTCTTTGGCATTTGGGGCTGAGGGGCGTCTCCTCCACTTGGAACGCCTTCCTCCTGTGGTTGTCATGACACCGGGCTGCCGGGCCTCCCACTGGTGCCTCTGATGGCTTTTACAATAGCTCTTCTTCTTCTTCCTTGTGCCCCAGCGAAGGTGCTCCCGGGTCCCTCCTTTTTCTCTGTCCCTTACCAACCACTGCAGCTGTCATCTGTGATCAGGAGAGTTACAAGTTGATTCCTGACTCAGCCCATTCCCCGTCCCGGCAGCTCCTTCTCGGATTCCTACGGCAATGCCACGTCGGTGGTGGCGCACACGAGTGGCCCTGGCCCACGGCGGCCGCGCTCAGGCCCCGTCTAGTGGTGGAACTCCGCAGGCTGGGCCGGCTTTGGAGGGAGCGAGGACTGGGGATGGGTGTCCTGGCTTTCTGGTTCTCAGCTCAGCTCAGAAATACGGCCAAGCTTCGTGGGGAGCCTGTTAAGGAAGTCTGATTTGTGAGCAAAAACGAGGTTTGGGTGGTTGAAAGTGGAATGAAATTTTAATGGTTTACTCAAGTGTAAGGGATTATTTATTTTAAGATTACTGAGAAAAACCCAGATAACCCCTAATTGCAGCCTCAAGTCTGGGTTTCAGCATTTCTGGGTCTCTGAATTCTTGGTGGTGGTGCCTAGGTGGGCAGTAACGTCCCACCGCTGGTGGATGTTAATTGTTGCTAAAAAAAAAAAGAAAAAAGAAAGAATTTATGCTTTTGTTTCTTATTTTGCTTTAGTTCATGGTCTAGCTGTTACGAGGAGCTGAAATCAAGGGCCCGAGGTGGTGGTTTAGTTGGGACCCTATCCTCCAGGGTGCGTAGGGTGCAGTGTACAGGGTAGGGCTGGACAGGAACCTGTGTCTCCCAGTGTTGCCTGGCCTGGGCTCCCAGCCGGGTAATTCTGCCAGGGCTGCAGCCCCTCCTGGGGCTTCTCCCTGCCCACCCCCACCATTTGCATTGCAAACTCAGCCCATGGGAGGGGTAGCGCAGAGGTTGGAGGTGGGGTGTGGGGGATCAGACCCAGGCTGCCCCCAGGCCAGCACCCACCCCTCCACCGCTGGCCCAGCGCGCACTCCACGAGGCACCGGGAAATCAACCTGGGACAGCTAATGGCCTGTTCAAACATTGTCGGTAATCTGCATCCCTGAAATCAACCCTTGAAAGATGCAAAGATGTTAGTAATTTCTGGCCATATGTGCCTTCTTCCCTGCTCTCCCCACCTCAAAAATGAAAGTGAGCCAAATGGCAAGAAATAGGGTCTAATGCATAACACATTTCCATCATCTGATTTCTCCTCTCCCCTCGCTGTCCACCCCCCACCCCGTAAACCAAATTCCTTTACACGGTCACGGCAAAGGAACATTAATTTTTGATTTGAGTTGTGATTAAAAAGCAACACAATCAGAAGAGTGAAATAGTTTCCACTGAAGCAATATCGTTTTCAACCGTGTGGCAGGAGGGAGCACCGTCTTTGGGGCCGGTGTGGGTTCTGGTGCTGATTCTGCCTCCCACAAACCGGGTCTGTGCTGTTGTTACTTGATCCGAGTCCTCCTCGATTGTAATAGATTGTGATAAAATAATAGCAGTGGCTTCTTCACATGGTTTCTGTGAATGTTACACAAGGGGCCATAGACCCACTCTCCCTGTGGTCATCTACAAGCCCAGTGCGTGGTGGGTGTTCAGTCCACGGGGGCTCTCTGCCCACGAGAGGGTGCCCGCCACGCCAGCTGGGGCATGCGCTGCTTTCTCCTGGAACTCTGTTTGGTCACTGCTATGGCGATGCTTGGTTCCGGGCCTTGGACCTTGGGCAGCAGCTGGGGCTTATCTCTGGACCTGGGGCCGCGCCTTGGAGGGGCTCGTGAGGGAGCAGAAATGTCCTTCCCGCCGGCTGCCATGCAGGGCGCTGCCTTGCTTTGCCAAGCGGTTTCTAGCACTCTGCCACTGCTCTGCAGAGGGGAGGGCAGTGAGATTCCTCCTGCCGGTCCCTTACCCAACCCCTGCTGAGAACTTTTCTCATTCAGTGAGCCTCGGACTAGAAGAGCTGGGGTCTTTGCTCCAGTGAATCCCCAGGGCAAGGTCTGTAAGACAGCAGTGGACGCTGGACCAGGTATGGGCCTGTGTCGGGGTGAGGCCAGGGAGGGGTGGTCTCTGCTGCTTCCTGTCTGCTGCGCTCCCCCCCCCACCCCCGCTGTGCTCTGTGCACGGTGGGAGGGTGTCAGCGTGTCCAGGAGCCCTGGGCAGCGGCTGGTCTGGGTGGGGGCAAGAGCGCACACCGGGAGGCCTCACCCACCCTGTTCCCATGGTGCCAGGCAGCCTGGGCGGTCCCTGTGAACCCCCGGCCGGCACGTGCTGCTCACTGGTGCCAGCTCCTGCCCCTTCCTCCACCCTTGGGGTGAGGTGTTCTCAGGCCTAGGATCTCCCACAGGGTCAGGCTCAGGAACTCTTTTTGTAAGACAAAGAAAGCAGAGGGAGAGTGTCTAATGTACTGACTCTGACACATTCGTTAAAGATTTGTTCCTCTTTATTCTCGGGTTAGCCAGGGCTGTGCTTTGCTAATCAACGAAATATCACATAATGAAGCTTCCAGAAATGCAGGTTTCCCTGGCCAGGGCAGCGTCTGTCAGCCAGGCGTGGGGGGGCTGTCCCCATGTCATAAGTACAGGCATTGGGAAAGGTGGTGAGACTGGGGGGAGGCTCTGGGCTCCTCGTTGAATGTAAATCCTGGTCCGGTCAATCAGTACTCCCAAGTTTTGGGTTCATTCTGCAGAATTTTGGGACCACAGAGTCCGCGTGGACAACATGGTGATTAACAGAGCACGTTCAGACGTGGGCTTCAGTCTAGGGTCAGCGACGGTGGGCAAGTCGACTTCCCTCCGCAAGCCTCAGTTTTCTCCTCTGTTAGATGGGGAGGATGATGGCCTTCCGCGGAGTTGTTAGGATTAATTGAGGAAATGGCGAAAAATCCTCAGCACATGTCCTGGCCGGTCACCTGCTTTCGGGATTGTTAGTGACTGTTACTCAGTTCCTCGTGGAGTGTGGGCAGAAGCCGTGTGCTAGTGGGGTGGTCATTTTGAATTCAGGAGACCTCAGGGGTTGTGCAGATTATCTGGTGACTCGCATCCGGAAAGCGACTTCCAGCTCCTTTTGCAGTAGCTGGGGCCGGCCAGCTTCGGAGGGGCCAGCCTGTGCCGGCGACACCGAGTGTCTCCCAGGAGTTTATCTTCCTCAGTGCACCCCGCGGAGCCGCCCCTACAGGACCTGTCCCCGGGGTAATGACAGTGTTAATTAAAGGTCTGCAGACACAGAGGAACAAGGCGCAGACTGGTGGATGGGCTGGCCATGTTAGATTTGCCGAGAGAGCATCACCTGGATCTACCTGTTACATCAGGGCATCACCAGCACTTGTGGGAATCTGTCAGGAAGTCAGAGTAGCTTTTGCCTCCGGGCGGTCTGTCGCTGGTGGTGCCTGTTGTGGGGATTAGCGGTGGCTCAGTGGTGGGCAGGACGCCAGCGGGATCTGCCGTGCAGCCACCTGGAGACACAGTCGCCGGCGCTCTGATTTTTCCCGTGCTGAAGTTGGGCGTTGATGTCTAATGCACCCAACCACGACAATTTGAAATACTCTTTAACTTGTGCTTGCTGAGTGCGCATGTATAGATTCTGCCTGTCTCGTTTACAGGACCCAACTTTTAGGATTTTACGTCTTTGGATGTTAAAAAGCTAAACCAAGAATTTTCTGTGTAAAAAAACAACCTCAGTTTTTTTTTCCCTTTGAGTGCTGAGTTCTATAGCATTTGATTATATGGGTTCAGTTGGATTATATGATCTCTTAAGGCAGCATATGATATTTTCAGTCACCGAATTTTAAAAGAGAAGTATGATTTGGATTTGAAAATTTATTTGAGAATCTTATGGCACCCAGTGGCAATTACTGAGATTAGACCACATGAAACTGGGGCCTCAGTCAGTAGCAGAACTCTGAGTGATGGAGACCTTGGTTTTGATCGATAAAACCGTCTCCCTCTTTCACTTCCTGTTTGCTTTTCATTTTCCCCATGTGTGGTTCATTGTTTCAGATGCAAAACTGTGTTCTAAAACACTTTCTCTCCCTCTTGCCTTTCTCTCCTTTTTTGCTCCACCGTCTCTAGCACTGAGGATGAAAATAAAGGAAGTGAAGAAAGAAAATGGTGACAAAAAGATTGTCCCCAAGAAGAAGAAGCCGCTGAAGTTGGGGCCCATCAAGAAGAAGGAGCTGAAGAAGCTCGTCCTGTACCTGAAGAACGGGGCCGACTGCCCGTGCCACCAGCTGGACAACCTCAGCCACCACTTCCTCATCCTGGGCCGGAAGGTGAAGAGC
The DNA here is from genome assembly GCF_041146395.1 of Eulemur rufifrons. Taxonomy (NCBI): domain Eukaryota; kingdom Metazoa; phylum Chordata; class Mammalia; order Primates; family Lemuridae; genus Eulemur; species Eulemur rufifrons. Next base: position 25,020,053 of record NC_090994.1, on the reverse strand, counting down.
CAGTACCTGCTGACGGCCATCCACAGGTGGGACAAGAGAAACCCGGAGTTCAAAAACTTCATGAAGAAGATGAAGAACCACGAATGCCCCACTTTTCAGTCTGTCTTTAAATGATGGCCCCCGGGGCGGGTTGGGGGGGTGCTGGGGGGTGGGGGGGAGAGTGGACGACCCTGGGCCCCCGCGGGTCGCACACACGCACACATCGCTCCTGTGGTAGTGGACATCGTAGTCCTGCCGGCTTCGTCCTTGCCGCCTTCTCACCCCCTTCCCTCCACAGCCACGCTCCAGCCCCCGGGCAGCGCGTCCAGGGAGGCGAGGGCTGCTCAGCTTAGGACGGCTTTGTGGTCTCGCCGCGCAGAGGAGGTGCCGGAGCATCTCCCCCAGGATGCCGGCACCAAGAAACAAAGCCCTGTTTGCCGGTGCACGCGCACATGCGCAAGGAGGGCACTTGGGCAAAAAATGAGAGCCAGCTGCAAAAACTAAGCGTTGCAACTTGTTGGATGGATCTATCGGCTGGTCTGTGCCTTTGCAACTGGGCAATTCTAACTATTGGTACGTCTCGTTGCCTTCTGTTCCGGAGTGATTTCTCACCTGCTTTAGACAGAAAGACACACACCACACTTACGCTTTCAGATTAATTCCAGGAGGTAACAGGTGCAGGGAAGAAAAGTGCCGGGTACAGAATCTCTTGGTGCCTGGGAAGGGGCAGCAGAGAGGACCCCGCTGGCTCTGCCCTCCGCCCCCCACGTGACTGTCCCTGGATGTGAGTCAGCCAGTGTCAGATGCCACAGAAGTGGCAGGGCCCATCAGCCCGGGGCCCCCAGACACGCGGAGGGGTGGCGCGTGCCCGCCTCGGTGTGAGGACAGGGAAACACGGTGGGCATGGGCAAGACCATGATTTCCAGACTGGCAAGGCAATGGTTAGTGGTTTTTGAAAACATAAAGGAGGGGAAAGAAAACCGCTTTAGAACAGTCCAGGAAATCGCTAGTCAGGGCGAGCTGTGAAACTGGGTGAAGAGATTACCATTCTCATTTCACCTGTCCGTTCATTCACATTTTTTAAACAACATCAACAATAAAAAAACCACTTTTCAAGGGTTTTGTTTTAAAGCCGACATGGAGCATTTGAGAGGCGTGCTGGGGCAAGGCCTGGGTCCGCTGGAGGCTGCGGTCTGGCAGCGCAGGCGGGAGGTGGGTTCCCGGGTCCTCCTCCCCCCAGTCGCGGGTGCCCGGACGCCCACACAACACCGGCACAGCTCGCCCGCTCCCCTGTGAAGGAATGGAGTCCTTTCAACTTGATTTCCTGTAGATCAGCCTGCCTGCCTGTCCCCTGCACTTTTTACATATTTTTTTTTTTTTTTCATTTCTGCAGAGGGAAAGTTGTTTCCATCCAAGGAGAGAGTTTCAAAAGCAAAACATCTCTGCAGTTTTTCCCAAGTGCCCTAAGATAGTTCTGAACGCCCTTATGTTTGATAAGGGATGTATGTAAACCAGTTCATGTAGACTTTACTTTTCTTGTCCAATGTATAGGAGGTAATTCTAAAAAATGAATGTTAATGTCTTCCCCCAAAGCCGGACCTGTGATTCTCTGTAACGCCTCCGGGGCCTTGGTGACTGCCGCTCTGGGCGACTGCTCATGCCCACTCCGGACCCCGCGGGGCTGCGAGGTGCCGCTGCCCACGGCCTGGCGACGCAGGACCCGCGGCATGTCAGCGTGCCAACTAGTCACCCACCTGACAGCTGTCCTGATATAACTAACCTTCCACAGTTAGTGAGCCCATCATTTTAACTCCTTTTTTGGGGGGGAGTTCTCTCTGATCTTTAATCATAAAGTGTTGGGAACCTTCAGTCATTTGCCTGTAATTTTGGATGATTAAGGAATGTGTATATATATATGTTAGCTAATTAGAAATGTTCTGCTTTCCTGTTGTCAGAGTGAAATTCAGAGTAATTTCATGAGTGTGTGGATCTGGGTCTTGGCTTTGGTGGGTGAACGCACCAGTTCAGCGCGGGCCGCGTCTGCGCATTCTGGCCAAGCGCTGGGTGACGGGGCCTTCTCTCCGAGGCAGGGGCCTTGGCAGAGGGGTTTGCCTGGGGCGTGAGGAGTTGCCGCGGAGGGCGGAGGAAGGGCGGCCGTGCTGTGCAACCCTCCCAGTGGGCACTGGCGGCTCGGAAGCGACGCTTCAGAGTCCAGAGCGCGCGGGAAATGTGAGCTGCCGCTGCGGGGCTTGTGCAGCCCCAGAGTCCCTGGGCTGGGAGCTCGCTGTGGACTTGCGTGACTTGGACGCGCCCCAGTGTGTTCTGCGTCACCTCAGCAATTTCAGGACCAAGAGGGCTGCTGTCCGTGGGCCCAGAGCTGCGTTATCACCGGCTTCTGTGTTTCTCAACGAAACGATACAGCAGAACCAATGTGCGTGCTCACTGGATTGGTCACTGGTTTCCAGAAGAGGAGGTCTGTGTCTGGTTTGGTAGCCGTTGCTAGTGCACAGGTCAGATCCTACAGCTTTAAAATGATCACTCTGGACAGAGTCCTATGAGTCCATTGGCAGAACTCAGCTCCATCTTTGAGGCATATTCGTAGTTATCCTGGAAGATGGCGTGCTAAGTGAGCATTCCAAGAACAATCTATTGTTAGGATCCCCTGTGTGACACCCGGCTCCCGATGCTGGGGGTCAGCACCCAGTTCTCCCCAGGGCAGGGTCCCAGCAGAGCCTGTCTCCGTGTGCGTCCGCGAGTCACAGCCACCCCACTTCCCAGACCGAAACCCGCTTCCTCCTCGGACTCCAGGGAACTTGTTGCTCTGCCGCAGCCTTGCCCGTGAGCGACGTGCTGGGCTCGGGTGGGCTGTTTCGGGGACACCCCGGGTGGCTTCTGAGAGACCCGCTGTCCTCCCCGCTGGCCCGGCCGTGCCTGCTGCAGCGGATACAAGGACCCAGACGAGATTCTGTTCCCGAGTTCCTTCGTGTAGGACTCCTCTTTTCCAGTCTAAATCTCCTACAAAAGCTTGGAATACTGTGAAAATGTTTGACATTCCATTTCATTTGTGTTTTTTTAAATGCATTTTACCAGATGTTTTGATGTTATCACTTATGTTAATGGGAATTCCTGTACGTGTTCACTTTATTTTCATGCTTTTCCTGCCGTGTATCAATATTCACTTGACTAAAATCACTCAATTAATCAATGGCAATGTGAGTTGTGACTTTTTTCCCCTCCAGTCACACACTCCTCACCTCTTACGTGCACACGCGCCCCCCTGGCGTGGCCCCCGGTGTTGTCTGGTCCCGGCTGGCGTGGGTGGGCTGGGGTTGACGGAGCTCGGGGCGGCTGGGTGGGCTGCCCCCGCCCCTTCCCCATCTGCTCCCGCGAACAACCTCCAGGAGCGTGGCTCCCGGCGAGCGTGTTTCAGATCACAGAGAAGGTTCATACTTGCTCTGCAAGAATGTGGCTCTCAGCCCTGCCCAGTTTCTTTCCCATGTCTGTGGTTTCAGATGCTCCTTCCCCGCCAGCCCGACTCAGCGTGAGAATTTCCAACCAGAATCTGAAACCGTGTTTGTATCTGGAATCTTGGACCCACAGGAGGCCTCAGAGAAGAGGCCCCGGTTTACCCCTTTAATTTTAGGTGCGATACGGCCAGGATTTCCCAGCTCGTTTGGGGCTCCCAGGTCGCTAGCCCTGCTGGACTTAGAAGCCAGGGCTCCTGGAGCCAAGGTGTGTAGCCATGACGATGCCCGCGCTCCCTCCTGACCGTCCCTCTGGGCCAAGAGTGTTGGAGTCTGCAACAGTTTGCTGGGCCCAGCCGTTGCATGTTAAGTTATATGCTTCTTGCTTAAGGAATTCTTCCACGTGACGTGTGATTCCGTGGGCAGTCACTGCGGTGAGTCCAGTTGATGTCGTTCCCGGCTCCACACGGCCTCTCCAAACCTGGGATAACTGGCACTGTTACCCAGAAACAAGCAAATATTCGCAGGTCACCCCAAACCACACCCAAGCATAGAGACACTTTATTTTTTTTTAAGGTATGAGATGAAGACTTGTAAAAATTCTGTGAAAGTTATGCTCCAGTATAGAAAGATTTTCACACACTGAGGTACCTGGCTGGGGCAATAGTGAGATGCTAGCCCAGCCAAGAACACATGAGGATTTCCTTTTAGTTCCCCTGTGGCTGATAAGAAGAAACATTTCTTTTTAGACTGGGTGTAGGTGTCATTGTCACCCCCACTGAAGCCCCTCCACCACCACAGTGACCCATCATTTCCCATCGCTGGTTTTCTTTTTGTAAAACAAATAGCAAAAGGGTGATGACGTGTGTGCAAAGGCATCTCAGCTCCAGCTGCGGGAGCCGCCCTGGTCAGGACCGCTGGAGGCTCGTGCCCCAGAGGTGCCCTCGCTGTCTAGCGCCCGCACCTCTTCAGTGAACGGCGTGGCCGCACCCCTCCCAGGGGCAGTAGGAGACGAAGGGACACAAGGTCAGGCTGGCCTTACCTCTAAGGCACCTCGGGTCCAGAAGTGCCAGGATTCTCTTTTGCTCCCGAGGAGGAGACACCTGTAGCAGTCGTCCAATAGCAATCGAGGAAAGAGGAGCACTGTGCTTAAATTTAGCAGGCGAGAGTGTCGCGGGGGGAGCTCGCTGACACGCGGCCCCTGCCTTCCACCCCTAGAAATGCTGATTGGGAAGGTTTTCGAGGGGGCCCTGACTCTGAACTCTGAACTGAAGCACTAGGTTTCTCAGATGCCGGCAGTACTCGGGCACTCCACTTTGCAAAACGTCTCCCAGGACGTTTGTGCCGGGGGTGCGAGGCAGGAGGCTGTTTGGGCATCTTCCTGCCCCCATTCCCACACTTCACATGGCTGCCGCCCCTTCTGAAGTTCCGCGAGTTGTTCTTACCAGCCGTCGGTTAACAGAGGCAAGTTACCTGCGGAAGGGAACAAACCCTCTGTCCTTATGCTGGGTGCTGGGGACAGCACGTCTGTCTCTCCAAAGGGGGCTTCTCCTATTTTAATATGCAAATGAGTCACCTGGGACCAGTGTTATAGTGCAGGTTCTGACGGCTGCGTCTGAGGTCAGGCTGGGGGTCTGCATTGCCTGCCCGGGTGAGGTGGGCAGGGCACGCTCAGATGGGGGCACTCTAGGGGCAAGTGAGCCGCTCTGGGGGCTCCACAGTGCCTGGCCCTGTTGTAGCAGCACCGACTCTGCAATGCACAGAGAGCACATCTCCTGGGGATGTGCAATATTAACCATGCTTTGGATTGGGAAGAAAAAGCCGACAGTTGTGGTTAGCAGCCCAAAGCTGGCGGCCAGTCTTCTCAACCCACTCGTTTCATCCTTGTCCCAGACCTTGAGGGTGGATTCTCTTCCCCTCAGACTCCACTTCCGGAGACTCACAGATCTCTGCCACACCCAGCGCTGTCACCATGCAGGCAGGGCCTCTGCCGCCTTCCCAGTCCCAGCCTCCAGCCCCGGGCCCGGCCACGGCCACACGAGTCAGTGGGTTAACCAACTGGCGGTATTTACCTGGACAGCTAGAGGGATATAGGAATTTGACAACAGAATTGGGACTTTTCATGTTCCCTTTGTCCCCTCCTGGGCAGTTTCAAAGCCAGGCTATGGGAGGAGCTAAGAAAGGGGAACGGAGTCTTTGGAGGGGAAGTCCCATGTCCTTGACAAATCCAGGGCAGGCTGCCGGGCTACAGGCATCGGGAACTTCTGCCCGCAGAGGCCGAGGAGGGCTGCTTCTCTGTAGGTTTGCAGAAGATGGGTACCAGAGCAAGCTCCAAACTGGAGCAGAAAGCGCCTGTGTCCTGACACATCTGTGCACTATTTAGATAAGAAGGGGCTGTGCTTAATCACAGACGGGCTTGTTTGCTTAAATACAGGGAGGGGAAGTTGACGTGTGTTTAAGGAGAGAAAGAGGAGGTGGGAGGAAGGAGAAAAGGTCGAGCTATTTTTCACAGCTGAAACCCCCCCATGTGGTCTAATGAGGGTGACCTTCCCATCACCTGAGCTTGGCGGGTGGCAGGTGGCATCTCAGCGAAGTCCTGCTGTGGGCAGCTGTGGGGGCCCAGGAGAGGTTTGTCCTTCCGCTTCCCCGCAGGGCCGAGCCCAGGCCCCCGTGCACCCGCAGGAAGCCTGTGCGTTGGCTGGCCAGGTGGACGCAGGGCCAGAGCCTCGAGATCTCTGGGTGTCAGGAATTAAATAAAGTGATCAAAATGCAAAACTGCACCTTAAATTTCCTTCCAAGAACGAGCCTTAGGAAGGAAGCAGGAGATCCTGCTGTGGTTCTCCATGCACGGTCCCGTCTCCCTGCAGGCCGCACTGACCCTCCCTCGCACCCATCCCTGGGGAGGGCCCGGTGGGTGGTGGTTTAAGGGCCTCAGTTTCCCTTTTTGCGGCCTGCTTCTCTGGAGGGCTTATGCAGATCCGGGGAGTTTTGCCCCTTTGCCCAGACGATGAAGCACTAGTCGGAAGGAGTAACGGGACCGGGACTGCAGGCCAAGGCCCAAGTGCCTGTTTCACAGCGTGGCCCTGGGACAACCAGGGTGGGCTCCTCGGAGTTAACTGGATTCCTCCGGGGTCAGCACTTCCTCCCCAGGCCTGCAGCGGGGGGTGCTGGGAGCCAACTTCAATGATTCCAACAGCAACACCTCCCTACAGCAGGGCAAATCAGGCCCGGCCCTGCCCGCAGAAGAGGAAGAGGAGGAGGAGGAGGAGGAGGCGTCGGCGGCAGCCACAGCTGGCAAGAAGCTGAGCTAGCTCCGCACCCCCCCTCCACCAGCCACTGCCACGCACACTCTGCGCCTCGCACTTCTCTCCAGCTGCCCCCTGTCCCTCAGCCCTGCAGCTGACAGCTCCCGGGTGCGGCAGGCCGGGCTGGGTGACGGCGGCACCCACAGTGCAGACCAAGCAGGAAGAGCGTAGATGTGCACCGGGACCCAGAGACCGACACTGATTTCCACTCAACCAGTGGGAGGAAAGAGCCCCCCTTTCAAACCCCGGTAACTAGCCTGACTGCACCCTGGATCTTGATGAAGAAAAAGGACGGCTGGTGTGTCCTGGGCAGTTTGGCTCTGGGCAAAATATTTCTTTCTCAGACCCTCGTCCCTGGGATCCCCCCTCTGCCCTGAGCTGGAGATCGCAGCTCCTGGCTGGGGGCCGCTCTCCCCTCCGGTCCGCACGCTTCCCGCAGCCCTGAGGCTGCACCCGCAGCAGGTCCAGAGAAAACCCTCCCCACTCTTCTGACTCACTGTTTCCTCCGGGCCTGGTGGATGGACACGGGTTTGCTCAGGAGAAGCGGTTTCCACTGCAGGGGGAAGCGATCCAGCTTCTAAGTCAAGTCCAAGCAACGTCCTGCGTTTCAAAATTCGTGTGTTTCACACGCACGCACGTGCGCACGTGCACACACACAGGGTCACACATGTGGCCAGGGAGAGGGTCACAGCTCCGCCCCAGGACGATGGCGTGTTTTCCAAGGCGCAAGCTGCCCCAGCTCTGGATTTGCTGTTCTCGTTTTTTGTAATCGCTGCTGTGTGTCCCGATGATTGTGAGTGGCGTTCAGAATGTCTGTTCTCGTGTAATTGCATGTTTCCTACTGAAATTTCCATGTCAGACCCTGTCGTCGTTCTCCTCACTGCCTGCCTCCCCTGCTGCCCGGCCCGCAGGCGTCCCTGGCATCCATTAGGGTAGCGGGTGTGGCTGTTGCGCATTCCTGCCCTCGAGGGCACCCAGGGCTGCTTGGTCCTGGCCTGGCCGGGGGCAGTGGGGCCCCGTCGTGGCTGCCGGGCCGAACATCAGGGCGAGCGGCTCGCCAAGGGCCTGGCCAGACACGAGTGCACTGCGCGCGCCACCCCCGGGTATGTGACCCTGGCGTTTCTGATTCATGTGCACTTAACTCATTAAAATGTTGATTTACAAAGGGTGGGTGATGTCCAAACAAACCTCTGGGGCCTCCATTCCAAGCCAGCCCTTTTTTTCTTGGTGGCTTTTTGCGGGGAGGGTAAGTTGGAAGAAGGAATCAAAGATTCTGTCTTTGAACCGGGAACTTACATTCCATCAGCAAGGAAACTTGGACCTAGCAGGCAGGAACAGGAACGCAGGCCTTTGGGACGGATGGGGTCCTCTTTGGACGAGTCATGTGCTTCCAGACCTAATCAGAACCACCTGGACTTCCTCAGGGCTCAGTCACTGTCCAGGCCGCACAAAGCATTTGAACTTGACCTGTACTGAAAGCGAGCCAGGGTACATAAAAAGAAAGACCAGCCTCCACTCACAGGAATAGTTCACATCTGCAGAGAGCACTCGGAGCCCCACAGCACACGCTCCACCTGGCTCGTCCCTCTTTCACCTAAAATTCCAGCAACTGCCTCCCACGAACACCAGTTTACTCCTTTTCAAAGCCAAACCTTCTAGGAACTTAGGGCGCATTTTTATAGGGTGCACTTGAAACCCGTTTGGAATCTGGCAGAAGAAGGTCATATTATAAATTCAGCTATGGGTGTCTTCTTGGGTCTCCAAACTTCTTGAGAAAGCCCTGGGCTTTTGTCCATTTCTCGTGTCTTTTAGGAGAGGAATGTTAAAGAAAACATTGATCCTTGAACTGGTGTGGGAAGAGCTCATCTCTTTGTAGGGTGTCTGTGTACGTGTGTGAGTGTGGGTGTGTATCAGGGTCAGCGTGTGCAGGTGTTGGTGTCGGAGTGTGTGTGTGTGTGTGGGTGTCTGTTTGTGTAACATGGCCCCATCTCCAGGCCTGTGTCCTGCGACCCCCACCATGCTTGGGGAACTATGGGATGTCAAACCAAGTCTGCCTTGTATCATCCCTCTTTTTCCTGAATGTCTGTCATCACTTCCGCCTGTGTGTCGGCACCGTGAGGACAGGAGCTGTGTGTGACACTCGTTCTGTGCTGCCCGCCCGCTGCCTTTGCCCTGCACACGCCGTGTGTGCAATAACTTGCACCGGGTGGTTAGGAAAGAAGAGAAATGCGTAGAGGCAGCAGGACTCCAGAGTGTTGCAATCGTGGCTGGGGGGACCTCCAGGGAGAAGGGTGGGTCACCCTGACGGGCACAGAGTTTGGGCAGCGTTCCAGCCGCTCTGCCGCGCCTGCTGGAGACCCCTCCCCACCTCCTGTTGGCACTGGGGGGTTGGCTTCGTCTTCCACTAAACTAGCTTTGTTTTTCCACCATGAAAGGAAAATGGTGCACTCGTTCCAGCAGATTTGAGTGTCTAAAGGTTGGTCTGGCTTCGCAGCCGGTGGCCGTCAGCTGCTGACATACCAGTGAAATTGAAGAAAAACTGCTTTCCAGTGTTTCCTCGGCAGAGAACCCAGCAGCTGACGCTGGGTCAGAATTAGGGCTCTTAAAACATGGAGCCAGGACCCTGAAGGCTGAGCGCTCTCTTGTAAGGTGCTTCAGCTCCTTATCTTTCCGAACAGTTAAACGTCCGTGCTTGGCTCACTCCCCCTGGGACAATTATTGACTTTTTAGGATGATCTCTTCTGGTGCAAGGAGTCAAGATTTGAGCTGGCCAGAGAACCTGGGATGTTTTCTTCCACATAAGCGGTTCATTTGGATCTTTTATGTGAATTTAATTCTGCAGGATTCCTTGCTGTAAGAGTTGAAAGACATTCTCAGAAGTAGGAAAAAAAATTACCAGCATCAAAACAATACCCAACCAGACAACAACAACAACAATAACCCCCCCCCCCCAAAAAAAAGCAAACATACAAAGCCCTCTGTATAGCATACATAGTTCTGCAAAGAAAGGGTTTCTGATAACCTCATACACAAACTCTGACCGGGAAGGTAACTGAACTGGAGGGTTAGCTCCTAGGCTGCTGTGTGGGGCTGAGTCTGAGACACAGTGGCGCTGGGGGGACACACTGCAGTGGTCAGGATGGGGGTTTACTTATCTTACTCTTTCTCTCACTTGGTAACATCTTGAGAGAGCCATGGTATTGCAGTTGGCTTAAAATACTATTCATTAAGGGCAACAAAAGGAAAAAATTAGATAAATTGCATTACATCAAAATTTAAAACTTCTATGCGTCAAAGGATATGATCAACAGGGCAAAAGTCAACCCACAGAATGGGAGAAAATATTTGAAAATCATACATTGATAAGAGGTTAATGTCTAGAATATGTAAAGAATTACCACAACTCAAAAACAACAAGAAAATAACCCAGTTAAAAAATGGGCAAAGGACTTGAATAGACATTTCTCCAAAGAAGATATGCAAATGGCCAATAAGCACATAAAAAGATGCTCAACATCACTAATCATTAGAGGAATGCAAATCAAAACCACGATGAGATACCACTTCACAGCGTTAGGATGGCTACTATGAAAAACACAGAAAATAGCAAGTGTTGGCAAGGCTGTGGAGAAACTGGAACGCCGTGCTCTGTTGGTGGGAGTGTGAAATGGTGCAGCTGCCGTGGGAGACAGGATGGTGGTTCCTCAAAAAATTAAAAATAGAATTACCATAAGATCCAGCAATTCCCCTTCTAGGTGTACACCTAAGATAAATGAAATCAGGGCCTCAAATATTTGCATACCTATGTTCATAGCAGCATTATTCACAATGCCAAAAAGTAGATTAGTGGAAAACCAACATGTGGTATATACGTGCTATAAAATATTATTCAGCCTTAAAAAGAAAGAGAATTCTGATATGTGCTACAACATGGATAAACCTTGAGGACATTATGCCAAGTGTAATACGCCAGTCGCAAAAAGACAAATACTGCATAATTCTGCTTATATGAGGTACTGCCAGTAGCCAAATTTATGGAGACGGAAGGTAAGAGGGTGCTTGCCAGGGGCTGGGAGGAGGAGGAATGCGGAGCCACTGTTCCATGGGTCCAGAGTTTCAGTCTTGCAAGATGACAAGAGCTCTGTGGATGGGAGGTGGCAGTGGCTGCATAGCAACGTGAACGTACTTGATGCCACCGGACTGTGCACTTAACAAGGGTTAAGATGGTACATTTTATGTTACGTGTATTTGACCACAATTAAAAATTAAAAAAAAAATATTGTTCTTTCTCTCACTTCTGGGACAAAAGATGTTCTCCAAAGTCCAGGAACCTGTGAGTAGGGCGCTCTGTGTGCGGCGCACCCTTAGTTCTGCATTACGCGTTCGGTGACCTCTTCCTGGACACGGGACTTTGCTGAGCGCGTTTTCCCGCCTTCTGCTCACCGCACTGAGGATGCCAGAGGAAAAGAGCTACGCCAGAGTCAAAAGTGATCAGACCGCTGATTTCCCAACTCTGGCAGACAAGCCACACACACACACACACACACACACCCGCTCTTTTCCAGCCGATGAGCAGACGTCCTCCGGGAGCTGACACCCTTTGCAGCTCCCTGCAGCTGGAGCAGAAGGTGTCCCTGGCTGGGACTTTGGCCGCCTGGCAGGAGGAGGTGAGTGCTTGGGCTGCACGCGCGGCTCCTGCCTGCAGCACCCTGCTCTGCTCCCGGCCAGGGCAGAAGAGGGAGCTTGGACCAGGGGCCCCTTGCGGAGGGGAAACGGATCTAAGAAACATTTTCTGTCAATCAACGAATTCTCAAAAACTGTTACTGTTAATACTAACATTGTTTCTTATTTGCCTTCTCTTCTCTCCCCACCCCCTTTTAAAATGTCCTATTTTTCCCTTTTTCCTGCTCATTTTCTGTCTTTCCTCTTTTCTGAAATCCTCTTCCTTCACCTCTCTCCCCCAGCCCTCTCATCTCCTCCTCAATCATCCTGTTTTTCTCGCTCCCTCTGTGTCTTCCTCTTTCTTGGTTCCCCTCCACAGCCACAGGAACAGTCCCCGGCATAGGGACTCCTGCTCCGAGAGGGCCACAGCGGTCAGGCTGGGACCCCTCCGGCAGGCTGGGCTGCAGGCCAGGCATCTGTCCCCGCCGCAGAGGTCAGCAGTCCCCCTCTCGAAAGCAAAGCCGGGTGGGAGGCTCTCCCGCCTCCCCACGTTCTCAGTCGCCTTGTCCAGACCTGGGCAGGGGGGCACGCCTGATTCATGACCGGGCACCTCGGCTGCATCGCAGGAAGGACAAACCCGGCCCAGCGGGTCGGTTCCCGCAGGTATGAAACGTGGCACATCGCGCCTGCACGTTGCCATCAGTCCTGGTGCATCTTCAGATGCAGGGACAAAAACAAACCGTGATTGTTTTCCAGCAGGTGGTACCTTCCTTGTCAGCAGGCCTCGTGCCGCCATGCACACCCGGGCAGAGACAAAAGTGGTTTCCTTCACCCGGCGCTCCCCGTCTTCCATCTGTCACGTCGGCTTCCCCATCTTAGGGCTACTGGCGCTGGGCTCTGACACCCTGCCAGGGACTAAGAGGCCCAGGGGAGATGAAAGGAAACGTCCTGTTGACTGAGACAGGGGACAGCTGGTGTCCTCGTTTCTAAGAGCCTGTCAAAAGTGTCCACTTAGCAGCCAACGGTTTCCCGTGGTGCTAGTGATGGGGCTTCCGTGGCCGGCGCCCCGCGGGCAGGAGCTTCCTGGCACTCGAGGTACAAGAGCAGACAAGCAGCCACTTGTCTCTGCCCAGCCTGCTCCTTCCAGACCGAGGGGGAGGGCCCTTTCAGCCATGGATGAAAGCCGGCTTTCCTGGGTAGCCCTTGTGGCCGCTCTCGGGAAGGAGGCAGAGGTAAGGCGGGAAGGAACCCTGCCCCCAGGTAGCTTAGATCGCATCGGGAAGGTGGGACACAGGTGTCAAAGCCACCGCGCTGGGCGGGAAAGGACGGCGCTGAGGGAAGTGTGACCCTGAGCAGCCTCCGCCCCGTGAATTCCCGGAGGACGGGGAACGTGGAAGCGGGTGGCATTGGAGAGGACGGGGAACGTGGAAGAAGGTGGCATTGGAGAGGACGGGGAACGTGGAAGTGGGTGGCATTGGAGAGGACGGGGAACGTGGAAGAGGGTGGCATTGGAGAGGACGGGGAACGTGGAAGCGGGTGGCGTCGGAGAGGACGGGGAACGTGGAAGAAGGTGGCATTGGAGAGGACGGGGAACGTGGAAGCGGGTGGCATTGGAGAGGATGGGGAACGAGGAAGCGGGTGGCATTGGAGAGGACGGGGAACGTGGAAGCGGGTGGCATTGGAGAGGACGGGGAACGTGGAAGAAGGTGGCATTGGAGAGGACGGGGAACGTGGAAGCAGGTGGCGTCGGAGAGGACGGGGAACGTGGAAGAGGGTGGCATTGGAGAGGACGGGGAACGTGGAAGCGGGTGGCGTCGGAGAGGACGGGGAACGTGGAAGAAGGTGGCATTGGAGAGGACGGGGAACGTGGAAGCGGGTGGCATTGGAGAGGATGGGGAACGAGGAAGCGGGTGGCATTGGAGAGGACGGGGAACGTGGAAGCGGGTGGCATTGGAGAGGACGGGGAACGTGGAAGAAGGTGGCATTGGAGAGGACGGGGAACGTGGAAGCAGGTGGCGTCGGAGAGGACGGGGAACGTGGAAGAGGGTGGCATTGGAGAGGACGGGGAACGTGGAAGAGGGTGGCGTTGGAGAGGACGGGGAACGTGGAAGAGGGTGGCGTTGGAGAGGACGGGGAACGTGGAAGAAGGTGGCGTTGGAGAGGACGGGGAACGTGGAAGAGGGTGGCATTGGAGAGGACGGGGAACGTGGAAGAGGGTGGCGTTGGAGAGGACGGGGAACGTGGAAGAGGGTGGCGTTGGAGAGGACGGGGAACGTGGAAGCAGGTGGCGTTGGAGAGGACGGGGAACGTGGAAGAGGGTGGCGTCGGAGAGGACGGGGAACGTGGAAGAAGGTGGCGTCGGAGAGGACGGGGAACGTGGAAGAGGGTGGCATTGGAGAGGACGGGGAACGTGGAAGAGGGTGGCATTGGAGAGGACGGGGAACGTGGAAGCGGGTGGCGTTGGAGAGGACGGGGAACGTGGAAGAAGGTGGCGTCGGAGAGGACGGGGAACGTGGAAGAAGGTGGCGTCGGAGAGGACGGGGAACGTGGAAGAGGGTGGCATTGGAGAGGACGGGGAACGTGGAAGAGGGTGGCATTGGAGAGGACGGGGAACGTGGAAGCAGGTGGCATTGGAGAGGACGGGGAACGTGGAAGAGGGTGGCATTGGAGAGGACGGGGAACGTGGAAGAGGGTGGCATTGGAGAGGACGGGGAACGTGGAAGCGGGTGGCGTTGGAGAGGACGGGGAACGTGGAAGAAGGTGGCGTCGGAGAGGACGGGGAACGTGGAAGAAGGTGGCGTCGGAGAGGACGGGGAACGTGGAAGAGGGTGGCATTGGAGAGGACGGGGAACGTGGAAGAGGGTGGCATTGGAGAGGACGGGGAACGTGGAAGCAGGTGGCATTGGAGAGGACGGGGAACGTGGAAGCGGGTGGCGTTGGAGAGGACGGGGAACGTGGAAGCGGGTGGCGTCGGAGAGGACGGGGAACGTGGAAGAAGGTGGCGTCGGAGAGGACGGGGAACGTGGAAGAGGGTGGCATTGGAGAGGACGGGGAACGTGGAAGCGGGTGGCATTGGAGAGGACGGGGAACGTGGAAGAAGGTGGCACTGGAGAGGACGGGGAACGTGGAAGCGGGTGACATTGGAGAGGACGGGGAACGTGGAAGAGGGTGGCATTGGAGAGGACGGGGAACGTGGAAGAGGGTGGCATTGGAGAGGACGGGGAACGTGGAAGCAGGTGGCATTGGAGAGGACGGGGAACGTGGAAGCAGGTGGCGTTGGAGAGGACGGGGAACGTGGAAGCGGGTGACATTGGAGAGGACGGGGAACGTGGAAGCAGGTGGCGTCGGAGAGGACGGGGAACGTGGAAGCGGGTGGCATTGGAGAGGACGGGGAACGTGGAAGCGGGTGGCGTTGGAGAGGACGGGGAACGTGGAAGCAGGTGGCGTTGGAGAGGACGGGGAACGTGGAAGCAGGTGGCGTCGGAGAGGACGGGGAACGTGGAAGCAGGTGGCGTCGGAGAGGACGGGGAACGTGGAAGCAGGTGGCGTTGGAGAGGACGGGGAACGTGGAAGCAGGTGGCGTTGGAGAGGACGGGGAACGTGGAAGCAGGTGGCGTCGGAGAGGACGGGGAACGTGGAAGAAGGTGGCGTCGGAGAGGACGGGGAATGTGGAAGCGGGTGGCATTGGAGAGGACGGGGAACGTGGAATAGGGTGGCATTGGAGAGGACGGGGAACGTGGAAGCGGGTGGCGTTGGAGAGGACGGGGAACGTGGAATAGGGTGGCATTGGAGAGGACGGGGAACGTGGAAGCAGGTGGCGTCGGAGAGGACGGGGAACGTGGAAGCGGGTGGCATTGGAGAGGACGGGGAACGTGGAAGCAGGTGGCGTCGGAGAGGACGGGGAACGTGGAAGAGGGTGGCATTGGAGAGGACGGGGAACGTGGAAGAAGGTGGCGTCGGAGAGGACGGGGAACGTGGAATAGGGTGGCATTGGAGAGGACGGGGAACGTGGAAGCGGGTGGCATTGGAGAGGACGGGGAACGTGGAAGCAGGTGGCGTTGGAGAGGACGGGGAACGTGGAAGCAGGTGGCGTTGGAGAGGACGGGGAACGTGGAAGCGGGTGGCATTGGAGAGGACGGGGAACGTGGAAGCGGGTGGCATTGGAGAGGACGGGGAACGTGGAAGAAGGTGGCGTCGGAGAGGACGGGGAACGTGGAAGCAGGTGGCGTCGGAGAGGACGGGGAACGTGGAAGCAGGTGGCATTGGAGAGGACGGGGAACGTGGAAGAAGGTGGCATTGGAGAGGACGGGGAACGTGGAAGAAGGTGGCATTGGAGAGGACGGGGAACGTGGAAGAAGGTGGCATTGGAGAGGACGGGGAACGTGGAAGTGGGTGGCATTGGAGAGGACGGGGAACGTGGAAGAGGGTGGCATTGGAGAGGACGGGGAACGTGGAAGCGGGTGGCGTCGGAGAGGACGGGGAACGTGGAAGAAGGTGGCATTGGAGAGGATGGGGAACGAGGAAGCGGGTGGCATTGGAGAGGACGGGGAACGTGGAAGCGGGTGGCGTTGGAGAGGACGGGGAACGTGGAAGCGGGTGGCGTTGGAGAGGACGGGGAACGTGGAAGCGGGTGGCGTTGGAGAGGACGGGGAACGTGGAAGAGGGTGGCGTTGGAGAGGACGGGGAACGTGGAAGCGGGTGGCGTTGGAGAGGACGGGGAACGTGGAAGAGGGTGGCGTCGGAGAGGACGGGGAACGTGGAAGAAGGTGGCGTTGGAGAGGACGGGGAACGTGGAAGCAGGTGGCGTTGGAGAGGACGGGGAACGTGGAAGAGGGTGGCGTTGGAGAGGACGGGGAACGTGGAAGCAGGTGGCATTGGAGAGGACGGGGAACGTGGAAACAGGTGGCATTGGAGAGGACGGGGAACGTGGAAGAAGGTGGCGTTGGAGAGGACGGGGAACGTGGAAGAGGGTGGCATTGGAGAGGACGGGGAACGTGGAAGAGGGTGGCATTGGAGAGGACGGGGAACGTGGAAGAGGGTGGCATTGGAGAGGACGGGGAACGTGGAAGCGGGTGGCGTCGGAGAGGACGGGGAACGTGGAAGAGGGTGGCATTGGAGAGGACGGGGAACGTGGAAGCAGGTGGCGTCGGAGAGGACGGGGAACGTGGAAGAAGGTGGCATTGGAGAGGACGGGGAACGTGGAAGCAGGTGGCGTTGGAGAGGACGGGGAACGTGGAAGAGGGTGGCATTGGAGAGGACGGGGAACGTGGAAGCAGGTGGCGTTGGAGAGGACGGGGAACGTGGAAGAGGGTGACATTGGAGAGGACGGGGAACGTGGAAGCAGGTGGCATTGGAGAGGACGGGGAACGTGGAAGCAGGTGGCGTCGGAGAGGACGGGGAACGTGGAAGAAGGTGGCATTGGAGAGGACGGGGAACGTGGAAGCAGGTGGCATTGGAGAGGACGGGGAACGTGGAAGCAGGTGGCGTTGGAGAGGACGGGGAATGTGGAAGAGGGTGACATTGGAGAGGACGGGGAACGTGGAAGAAGGTGGCATTGGAGAGGACGGGGAACGTGGAAGAGGGTGACATTGGAGAGGACGGGGAACGTGGAAGAAGGTGGCGTCGGAGAGGACGGGGAACGTGGAAGCAGGTGGCATTGGAGAGGACGGGGAACGTGGAAGCAGGTGGCGTCGGAGAGGACGGGGAACGTGGAAGCAGGTGGCATTGGAGAGGACGGGGAACGTGGAAGCAGGTGGCGTCGGAGAGGACGGGGAACGTGGAAGCAGGTGGCATTGGAGAGGACGGGGAACGTGGAATCAGGTGGCGTCGGAGAGGACGGGGAACGTGGAAGAAGGTGGCATTGGAGAGGACGGGGAACGTGGAAGCAGGTGGCATTGGAGAGGACGGGGAACGTGGAAGCAGGTGGCGTTGGAGAGGACGGGGAACGTGGAAGCGGGTGGCGTTGGAGAGGACGGGGAACGTGGAAGAAGGTGGCATTGGAGAGGACGGGGAACGTGGAAGCGGGTGGCGTTGGAGAGGACGGGGAACGTGGAAGAAGGTGGCGTTGGAGAGGACGGGGAACGTGGAAGCAGGTGGCATTGGAGAGGACGGGGAACGTGGAAGCGGGTGGCGTTGGAGAGGACGGGGAACGTGGAAGAGGGTGGCATTGGAGAGGACGGGGAACGTGGAAGAAGGTGGCGTTGGAGAGGACGGGGAACGTGGAAGAGGGTGGCATTGGAGAGGACGGGGAACGTGGAAGAAGGTGGCGTTGGAGAGGACGGGGAACGTGGAAGCGGGTGACATTGGAGAGGACGGGGAACGTGGAAGAAGGTGGCGTTGGAGAGGACGGGGAACGTGGAAGCGGGTGACATTGGAGAGGACGGGGAACGTGGAAGAAGGTGGCATTGGAGAGGACGGGGAACGTGGAAGAAGGTGGCGTTGGAGAGGACGGGGAACGTGGAAGCAGGTGGCGTCGGAGAGGACGGGGAACGTGGAAGAAGGTGGCATTGGAGAGGACGGGGAACGTGGAAGCAGGTGGCATTGGAGAGGACGGGGAACGTGGAAGCAGGTGGCGTCGGAGAGGACGGGGAACGTGGAAGAAGGTGGCATTGGAGAGGACGGGGAACGTGGAAGCAGGTGGCGTTGGAGAGGACGGGGAACGTGGAAGCGGGTGGCGTTGGAGAGGACGGGGAACGTGGAAGAAGGTGGCATTGGAGAGGACGGGGAACGTGGAAGCGGGTGGCATTGGAGAGGACGGGGAACGTGGAAGCGGGTGGCATTGGAGAGGACGGGGAACGTGGAAGAAGGTGGCGTTGGAGAGGACGGGGAACGTGGAAGCGGGTGACATTGGAGAGGACGGGGAACGTGGAAGAGGGTGGCATTGGAGAGGACGGGGAACGTGGAAGAAGGTGGCGTTGGAGAGGACGGGGAACGTGGAAGCGGGTGACATTGGAGAGGACGGGGAACGTGGAAGAGGGTGGCATTGGAGAGGACGGGGAACGTGGAAGAAGGTGGCGTTGGAGAGGACGGGGAACGTGGAAGCGGGTGACATTGGAGAGGACGGGGAACGTGGAAGAGGGTGGCATTGGAGAGGACGGGGAACGTGGAAGCAGGTGGCGTCGGAGAGGACGGGGAACGTGGAAGAAGGTGGCATTGGAGAGGACGGGGAACGTGGAAGCAGGTGGCATTGGAGAGGACGGGGAACGTGGAAGCAGGTGGCGTCGGAGAGGACGGGGAACGTGGAAGAAGGTGGCGTTGGAGAGGACGGGGAACGTGGAAGCGGGTGGTGTTGGAGAGGACGGGGAACGTGGAAGAAGGTGGCATTGGAGAGGACGGGGAACGTGGAAGCGGGTGGCATTGGAGAGGACGGGGAACGTGGAAGCGGGTGGCATTGGAGAGGACGGGGAACGTGGAAGAAGGTGGCGTTGGAGAGGACGGGGAACGTGGAAGCGGGTGGCGTTGGAGAGGACGGGGAACGTGGAAGAAGGTGGCGTTGGAGAGGACGGGGAACGTGGAAGCGGGTGACATTGGAGAGGACGGGGAACGTGGAAGAGGGTGGCATTGGAGAGGACGGGGAACGTGGAAGAAGGTGGCGTTGGAGAGGACGGGGAACGTGGAAGCGGGTGACATTGGAGAGGACGGGGAACGTGGAAGAGGGTGGCATTGGAGAGGACGGGGAACGTGGAAGAAGGTGGCGTTGGAGAGGACGGGGAACGTGGAAGCGGGTGACATTGGAGAGGACGGGGAACGTGGAAGAGGGTGGCATTGGAGAGGACGGGGAACGTGGAAGCAGGTGGCGTCGGAGAGGACGGGGAACGTGGAAGAAGGTGGCATTGGAGAGGACGGGGAACGTGGAAGCAGGTGGCGTTGGAGAGGACGGGGAACGTGGAAGAAGGTGGCATTGGAGAGGACGGGGAACGTGGAAGCGGGTGGCATTGGAGAGGACGGGGAACGTGGAAGCAGGTGGCATTGGAGAGGACGGGGAACGTGGAAGCGGGTGGCGTTGGAGAGGACGGGGAACGTGGAAGAGGGTGGCATTGGAGAGGACGGGGAACGTGGAAGAGGGTGGCGTTGGAGAGGACGGGGAACGTGGAAGCGGGTGACATTGGAGAGGACGGGGAACGTGGAAGAGGGTGGCATTGGAGAGGACGGGGAACGTGGAAGCGGGTGGCGTTGGAGAGGACGGGGAACGTGGAAGAGGGTGGCATTGGAGAGGACGGGGAACGTGGAAGAAGGTGGCGTTGGAGAGGACGGGGAACGTGGAAGCGGGTGACATTGGAGAGGACGGGGAACGTGGAAGAGGGTGGCATTGGAGAGGACGGGGAACGTGGAAGAAGGTGGCGTTGGAGAGGACGGGGAACGTGGAAGAGGGTGGCATTGGAGAGGACGGGGAACGTGGAAGCGGGTGACATTGGAGAGGACGGGGAACGTGGAAGCAGGTGGCATTGGAGAGGACGGGGAACGTGGAAGAAGGTGGCGTCGGAGAGGACGGGGAACGTGGAAGCGGGTGGCATTGGAGAGGACGGGGAACGTGGAAGAGGGTGGCATTGGAGAGGACGGGGAACGTGGAAGAAGGTGGCGTCGGAGAGGACGGGGAACGTGGAACCAGGTGGCATTGGAGAGGACGGGGAACGTGGAACCAGGTGGCATTGGAGAGGACGGGGAACGTGGAAGAAGGTGGCATTGGAGAGGACGGGGAACGTGGAAGAAGGTGGCGTTGGAGAGGACGGGGAACGTGGAAGAGGGTGGCATTGGAGAGGACGGGGAACGTGGAAGAAGGTGGCGTTGGAGAGGACGGGGAACGTGGAAGAGGGTGGCGTTGGAGAGGACGGGGAACGTGGAAGAGGGTGGCATTGGAGAGGACGGGGAACGTGGAAGAAGGTGGCACTGGAGAGGACGAGGAACCTGGAAGCTGCCGGCGTTGAAGCGCAGCCTTGGAGCAGCGCCAGGACTGGACGTGCCGGGTGGGAGAGGACATTCCCGGTGGCAGAGGAACTAGCATAACGTCGGCACCGAGAATTAGGGCAGAGACGACGCTGGGATCCATGAAGGCTGACGCTCGGGAGAGGGACCTAGTCAGGAGTCCTTTAAGGAGAGACCAGCAAGGAAAGGGAAGGATGGGCCGGGGGTGTCAAATGCGACTGGCTGCCTGGAAGTGTGGTCGCCAGGGCTGGCTGCTCAGAGCAGTCCCTTGGCTGGGCTGGGGCTGCCCCCCGCGGGGGCCGTGGACTGGCTGCCCCTCGTCCGCGAAGAAATAAGTTCGGAAATTGCAGTTTGATGGAGTATTTTCGCATCTGTTCAATCCAATAATGCAAATTTTGAGCTTGTATTTCGTACGCTTTGTTTTTATTCTGGTTTTTCCTGATTATACATTTTTTTATTGCATTTTACAAAATGAAGATCTGTGACAGACTGGAAAGAAAAAAAAAACTGGTCCTTCCCGACTGGTGGTTCGAGAAGCTGTTATTTTCCCTCAGCGACGTGTGCTGGAGCCTCACACCGTTTGCGGAGTTCCGCTGTCCGGAGTCTGATCATTTTCCCCTCTCTGGGTGGACCACAGGTGGCCCGTGCCGTGTCTGCACACCTGTGCCAGGGTCCCCTGGGGCTGGGTGGGGACACAGGATTTTGGGTGTCTGTGGGTGCTGGGTGTGTACCTCGGGCTCCACCTGTGGGCATCCCCAAGCCGTGGGGCAGAACTGGAGCTGTGTCCTGCCACCAGCCCACAGGGAAAGCCGCAGGTGGCCCAGGGGGGCCAGGCAGCAGCCTGCTCTTCGTCTGGGACCCTCTGGGGTCCCATCTCTTCTCCTATTAACTACTTTTCCTTTGTCTAATGTTTGCAACTGGCTTACAGACGTGGGCTGAGCTGGTGAAACAATATTCTAGTTTCCACCTCACTGCCTTTCTCACCTCCCCTATCGGACCCCTGTCTCGGGACTTCATTGAGATTCCACAGCTTTCTGGAATCTAATCTAGTCCCTTGCAGGTACGAAGGAACAGTCTCATTTTCGTGTATCAAATAGCACAGACTAAGCCAAAAAACTTTTAAAAGTTTTTCGTGAAGTTTACTAGGAGATGTATTTGGCAGAATTTTACTGTTACAAATAGCATGAAATGTACCAAAAAATTTCACTGATACCAAATTGCCCAAGGGGTAAATGTTAGCATGACATAAAAGCATTGGGTTCATTTCTACAAAAGTAGAAACCACGTCTGAAGAGGTTATAGTTGAATGCATGAACGCTGATTTTTGTGGTAGATAATTTCTTACCTAAAAAGATGATAACCCTGGGCCGGGCGCAGTGGCTCACGCCTGTAATCCTAGCACTCTGGGAGGCCGAGGCGGGTGGATCGTTTGAGCTCAGGAGTTGAAGACCAGCCTGAGCAAGAGCGAGACCCCATCTCTACTAAAAATAGAAAGAAATTATATGGACAGCTAAAAATATATATAGAAAAAATTAGCCGGGCATGGTGGCGCATGCCTGTAGTCCCAACTACTCGGGAGGCTGAGACAGGAGGATCCCTTGAGCTCAGGAGTTTGAGGTTGCTGTGAGCTAGGCTGACGCCACGGCACTCACTCTAGCCTGGGCAACAGAGTGAGACTCTGTCTCAAAAAAAAAAAAAAAAAAAAGATTATAACCCTTGTCTCTGACTTTCAGTCTAATTTGTTTCCCAAATATACCAAGGCAATACCTTTTTGGAACTATAGTTACTAGGTTACATGCTTTTTATCGCGTGATACTTAAAATCAAAGAATGTTTCAAAAATCTTTTGGCTC
Organism: Eulemur rufifrons; assembly: GCF_041146395.1. Taxonomy (NCBI): domain Eukaryota; kingdom Metazoa; phylum Chordata; class Mammalia; order Primates; family Lemuridae; genus Eulemur; species Eulemur rufifrons. The sequence goes on along the minus strand of NC_090994.1, from coordinate 24,997,869 downwards.
CTTTTCCAATCACACTGACGAAGTTTCAATACTAAGATCTTAGTAATGTGCTCAGGTAACATTTTTGTTGTGTTCCCCACAAGAAGACAGACACTCTGCCAGCTTCTTAGGGTGGAGGGGAAGACGGCAAAAATCAAAATCATATGGAACATTTAGGGTGATGAGGTAGAAGAAAAAGAGAAAGCAAGTTAGAGAGAGGGATGGATGGAGAACATGCAGTGTCTGGCGGGAGGGGGAGGGCCTGTGCTGGCCGCTGCAGACGCCCCCAAAACAAGGCCGACACGGTGGCACTGGCTGCTGGATGTTCAGACGGGGAGATCACTTTTTTACTTTTGAAATTCTGGGTTTTTTAAACTATTTTTTTCTCTGATTTCATATTATTTATTCATATGTACACATACATTTATATATATTTATATGTTAAAATGTAACTAGCCATATTTTTGTAATACAAACATGTCTATTATTGATAGACAACCCATATTTTTGACTTCATATTTGTGTTTTATTGGATGATATATATTAAAATGATTCTTACGTATCTTTCTTTTGTAGAATTTAAAGGCATTTAAAGGCCTTGTTAGTTCTAAATTATTTCTAACACTTACCCGCATCTTTCCTGACACTCCTGCCTCTGGAGCCAGGTCCGCAGCAATCCGGGGGGACATTCATCCTCCTGCTGTGTACTAGGAACCCACTACTGTGTGAATCACGCGTCTTCTTTGACTTTAGGGGAACATTCCCTTCTCTCATGAGAGAGAAATGCAGATGTTAAGTCACAAAGTGTTAATGATAAATGTGCTAAATGTCGTGAAACAGGACTAAGAGGGGCCACAGCATCCACGGCGGCCAGGGTCAGGTGAGGCCGTGGGACACTCACTAGTTCAAACCTGGCTGGAGCTTACAGAGCCCGGGGAGGTGGCATGTGATGGCTCTAGAACGGTGGGACAGTCCCTGTAAGCCGTATTGAGAACTCGTAAGTGTGCCAGCATTTCAAAGGGAAGCCCCTGAACGTGAGTAACCGGGCCAGTGGGATTTACACAGGAAAACCTGTTTGGCTGAGGTGTGGAATGATTAGGATGGGAATAAAGATCAAAGTAGGAAAACAAATTAAGACCTGTTTTAATGGTCCAGGAGAACAAGTGCACTTTTGAAAGCAGAGTGGTCGTAGTGGGTATTCGAGCTAAGGGCTCCAGGGTTCGTAAGGCGGCACTGTCGTCACTCCCACTTCATAAATGAGGAAATCTGGGCACAGCAAGGTTAAGCCACCTCCTGGGGTTCCTACCGCCAGGACATGGCATAGCGGATTTGAGTTGACAACGTGAGGAGACTTGAACTAAGGCACTTCTAGGACCGTGTTCTGACACAGAGCGTCTTAGGTGGTAGACTGTGACAGCTGTCAACCAGTCTGAGGTACAACAGATCGCCTCAAAATTTAGTGGCTTGAAACAAGCAGTATTCGGCACCTTGCATTTTCTGCGGGTTGGCACTCCGGGCATGGCTGAGCCGTGTCCTCTAGCTCAGTCTGCAGTAAAGCTGCCATCCAAGGCTGTGTCTCATCCAAGGTCTGGACTGGGGAAGACTCTGCTGCTTTTTTTTTTTTTTTTTAATTTCAACATATTAATTAAGGGGGCACAAGTGTTTTTGCTGCATGGAGACATTGAACGATGCTTAAGTCAGGGCTTTTGGTGTGCCTGTCACCAGAATAGCCTTCACTGTACCCATCAGTAAGTTTTTAACCCACACTTCCCCTCCCACCCTCTGCCTGTCTCGGTTTCTCATGTTCTTTATATCGCTTTGTGCCCGTGGGGACCCACTGCTTAGCTCCCACGTATCAGCGAGAGCATGTGGTGTCTGGATTTCCACTCCTGAGATGCTTCCCTTAGGAGAATGGTCTCCAGTTCCATCCCAGTTGCTGCAAAAGACATTATTTCATTATTTTTTATGGCTGTGTAGTACTCTATGGCTTATATATACACACACACCCCACCTCTTCTATGCCCACTTATGAACTGATGGGCATTTAGGTTGGTTCCACGTCTTTGCAGTTGTGAATTGTGCTGTGATAAGACTCAAGTGCAGGTGTCTTTTGATTTCCTTTGGGTGGATCCCCAGTAATGGGATTGCTGGGTCAAATGGTAGGTCTGTATTTATTTCTTTGAGGAATCTCCATGCTGTTTTCCACAGAGGTTGTACTAATTTGCAGTTCCCACCAACAGCGTATAAGTGTTCCTTTCTCTCTGCATCCACACCAACACCGATTGCTGTTTGACTTTAGTAATGGCCTTTCTGATAGGGGTAAGGTAGTATATCATTGTAGTTTTAACTTGCATTTCCCTGATGATTAGTGATGTTGGACATTTTTTTTATATGTTTGTAGGCTGTTTCTCTATCTTCTTTTGAAAAACCTCTGTTACTGTCTTTTGCCCATTTTTGGATGGGGTTGTCTGTTCTTTTCTTGCTAATTGGCTTTTGAGTTCTTTGTAGATTCTAGATATTAGACCTTTGTCAGATATATAGTTTGCAAATATTTTTTCCCATTCTATAGGTTGTCCATTCACTCTTTTGATTATTTCCTTTGCTGTGTAGAAGCCTTTTAATTTAATTAAATCTCATTTATTTTTGTTGTTGCTATATTTGTCTTTGGGTTCTTAGTCATAAATTCTTTGCTTAGGCTGATGTCTACAAGGTTTTTTTCTATATTTTCTTGCAGAATTTTTATGGCTTCATGCCTTACATTTAAGTATTTTATCCATCTTGAATTAATATTTGTATATAGTGAGAGAGAGCAGTCCTGTTTCATTCTTCTTGTGTGGCTACCCAATTTTTCCCAGCAACATTTATTGAATAGAGCTTTCTTTCCTCACTGTATATTGTTGTCTGCTTTTTCGAAGATCATTTGGTTGTAGGTAGATGGTTTTATATCTGGGTTCTCTGCTCTATTGCATTAGTCTATGTCAGTGCCATGCTGTTTTGGTTAATATAGCTTTATAGTGTAGCTTGAAGTCAGGTAATGTGTGGCCTCCAGATTTGTTGTTTTTGTTTAGGATTGCTTTGGCTGTTAGGGCTCTTTTTTGGTTCAGAGTAAAGCTTAGGATTTTTTTTTTTCTAGATGTGTGAAATATGACATTGGTATTTTGATGGGGATTGCATTGAATCTGTAAATCACTTTGGGCAGTATGGACATTTTGACAATGTTGATTCTACCAATCCATGAGCAAGTGGTGTTTTTCCATTTGTTTGCAATTTCTTTCATGAGTGTTTTGTAGTTCTCTTTGTGGAGATCTTTCAACTCCTTAAGTATATTCCTAGCTATTTTATTTTTCTTTTTAGCTATTGTGAATGGCATTGAGTCCTTGATTTGACTCTCAGCTTGACTGTTATTAGTATATAAAAATGCTACTGATTTGTGTACATTGATTTTGTAACCTGAGACTTTGCTAGATTTATGTATCAATTCCAGGAGTCTTTTGGTGGAGTCTTTAGGGTTTTCTAGATACCAGATCATATTGTCAGCAAACAGGGATAGTTTGATCTCCTCTTTCCTGATTCGGATGCCCTTTCTTTCTTTCTTTTGTCTGATTGCACTGCCTAGGACTTCCAGCACTATGTTGAACAGAAGTGGTGACAGTGGGCACACTTACTTAGTTCCAGTTCTTAGGGGGAATACTTTCAACTTGTCCCCATTCAATTTGATGTTGGCTATGGATTTGTCATAAATGGCCTTTATCATTTTGAGGTATGTTCCTTCTATGCCTAGTTTATTGAGGGGTTTTATCATAAAAGGGTGCTGGATTTTACTGAATGGTTTTTCTGCATCTACTTAGATGATCATATGGTCTTTTTTTTTTTGTTTCTGTTTATGTGGTGAATCATGATTATTGATTTGTGTATGTTAAACCATCTTTGCATCCCTGGGATGAAACTCACTTGATCATGGTGGATTATCTTTTTGATGTGCTATTGAAGTAAGTTTGCTATTATTTTGTTGAAGATTTTTGCATCTGTGTTCATGAGCGATATGGGTCTATAGTTTTCTTTTTTTTGTTGTGTCCTTTTCTGGCTTTGGTATCAGAGTGATACTGGCTTCATAGAATGAGTTAGGGAGGATTCCTTCATTCTTGATGTTTTGGAATAGTTTCTGTAGGATTGGTACCGGTTCTTCTTTGTAGGTCTGGTAGAATTCAGCTGCAAATCCATCTGGTCCGGGGCCTTTTTTTTGGTGGCAGGGGGAGATTTTTTTTTTTTACTGCTTCAATCTCATTACTCATTATCAGTCTGTTCAGGATTTCTCTTTCTTCCTGATTCAGGCTTGGGGGGTTATGTGTTTTCAGGAATTTATCTATTTCCTCTAGGTTTTCTAGTTTTCTAGTTTAGATAGAGATTTTCATTAGTATTCACAGATGATATTTTGTATTTCCGTGGTATCAGTTTGAATGTCTCCTTTTTAATTTCTGATTGAGGTTATTTGAGTCTTTTCTATCTCTGGTTAATCTGGCTGGTGATCTATAACACTGTTTATCTTTTCAAAGAACCAACTTTTTGTTTCATTGATCCTTTGTATTATTGTTGTTATTATTAGTAGTAGTATTTGGTTTCCATCTTGTTTAGTGCTGCTCTGAGCTTTGTTATTGCTTTTATTCTGCTGGCTTTGGGTTTGGTTTGTTTTCTTTTTCTAGTTCCTTAAGATGTGACATTAGGTTGTTAATTTGTGATCTTTCTGTCTTTTTGATGTAGGCATTTAAGGCTATTAATTTTCCCCTTAGGACTGCTTCTGCTGTATCTCATAGATTTTTGAAAGCTTGTGTCCCCTTGTCATTCAGTTTGAAGAATCTTTTGATTTCCATCTTACTTTCATTATTGACCGAAGGATCATTCAGCAGCAGGTTGTTTAATTTCCATGACTTTGTGTAGTTTTGAGTGTTTCCCTTGGAATTGATTTCTAATTGTATTCCGCTGTGATCTGAGAAGATACATGGTATGATTTCAATTCTTTTTTGAATTTGCTGAGACTTTTTTTGTGGCCTAAGATATGATCAATCTTGGAAAATGTCCCATGTGCTGATGAGCGAAATGTATATTCAGTAGTATTGTGTAGAACATTCTGTAAATGTCTGTTAGGTCCACTTGTTATGGAGTCCTGTTTAGGTCCAGTGCTTCTTTATCTTCTTCTTCGACGGTCTGTCCAGTTCTGTCAGTGGAATGTTGAAGTCCCAGCAATTAAGATGCTACTGTTTATTTCTTAGATCTAGAAAAATTTGCTTTATGAAACTGCGAGCTTCTGTGTTAGGTGTATGTATATTTAGGACTGTTGTGTCTTCTTATTGAATTGCTCCCTTTACCACTATATAATGACCATCTTTGTCTTTTTATTTTTGATTTAAAGTCTATTTTATCTGATCTGAGAATGGCTACATGTGCTCATTTTTGGTTTCCATTTGCATACAATATTTTTCCATCCCTTAACCTTGAGTCTGTGTGAGTTGTTGGAGTTTAGATGTATTTCTTGGGGACAGAAAATACTTGGGCTGTGTTTTTTCATCCATTCAGGAAGTCTATGTCTTTGGAGTGGGCATTCAGAGCGTTTCTGTTGAGTGTTAGTCTTGATACGTGGGTGCTGTTCTGTTCGTCATGTTGGATGATACTTTATTGTGTTGTTTTCTCTCTTACACTATTGTTTTAAAGAGCTATGAGCTACACCTTTTGGGTGTTTTTACACTGGTGGGTATCGATTGTGTTGTTGCATGCATAACACACTTTTGAGCATTTTCCGTAGGGAAGTTCTAGTACTGATAAATCCTTTAGTGTTTCTTTGTCTGGAAAAGTCTTTATTTCTCCATCATTTATGAAACTTAGTTTTGCAGGATACAAAATTCTTGGCTGGCAGTTGCTCTGTTTAAGAAGATTAAAAATGGGACCCACATTCCATCTCTGCTGAGAAGTCTGCTGTTAGCTGGATGGTTTCCCTTTGCAGGTTAGTTTTTGCTTTCGTCTTGCAGCTTGTAGAATTTCCTCCCTCATTTTGACTTTGGCCAGGCTGATGACTATGTGTCATGGGGATGTCCTATTTCTTATGCATCTTCGTGGTGTTTGATAACCATCTTGTATCTGGATACCTGAAACTCTGATGATAACAGGGAAGTTCTTAATATTTCTCTCAAAGAGGTGTTCCATGCTTTTTGTTTCTTCTTCTTCTCTCTCCAGGATACCTATAATTCGTATATTGGCTCGTTTCACATAGTCCCATATTTCTCTGAGTGATTGCTCATTATTCTTTATTTTTTCCTGCATCTTTGATTGTTTGGGTTAATTTGAAAGCATTGTCTTCAATTTCTGAGATTCTTTCTTCTCCTTGGTCTAGCCTGTTGTTGAAGCTTTGTGCTGCATTTTGTGATTCCCTAAATAACTCCTTCATTTCTTTAACTTCTATTATACCCTTTCTTATGTTGTCTGTCTCTTTAGCAAGTTTTTCATTTTTTTCATTTATGTCCTGCAACATTTTTTGGCTTCTTTGTGTTGGTTTTCATCTTTCTCGTCAATTCCATTCATCTTGTTTGCCATCCATATTCTGAATTCCATTTCTGACGGTTCAAAAATTTCCTTTGGGTTGGGTTCCATTGCTGTGGACCTATTGCAATCCTTTGAGGGTGTCAAACTTGCTTGCTTTCTCATGTTGCCAGAATTTTTTTTGCCGGTTTCTTCTCATCTGAAACCTCTTCTCTCTGCTCAGGGCTGCTAGGTTTGTGGTGCACCTGTTCTCCTTTGCTGGGAACGCTCCTACTTAGTGAGAAGCAGGGGAGGTCCCCAGAGAACTCTTTTGCACCCTACTCTGGAGAAGTGACCCAGCAGGAGAGGAGTGAACACACTGAGACCCTGTAACATGTTGTTCTCATGCGTTGTCTCCATCCACTGTGGTTGTCACAGTCTAAGCCGCTGCCGAGGGATGTTCGCTCACATTGGTGTATTGGTCCCAGGCCTCTGCTGGAAGCTTGAGCAGGGGGTGCACGATTCCCTCTCCACAGAGGTGGGTGGTGTGACCTTGACCAGTGCCTGAGGGAGTTGTGGGACTTCGGTGGATGCCCGGGTGCACTGTGGGCCAGGGGCCAGTAGCTGGGCAGGTTGTGTGGAGCATGGGCCCCCAGGCCAGTCTTCACAGAGGTGGGCTTCGCAGGAGGGTGCTCTGCCCGTCCCTGCAGAAGTGGGCGTGGCTGTTTGGTGAGGCTATCTAGGTGGTGGCCGCAGGCATCAGGGCTCTGTCCGGGTCTAGGTGTGATGACGGTGTGTGGTGGGGTTGGCTTGGGGCCAGAGGGTCCACGGTGAAGAGCTGATGTGGCTTGTGTGGTGCCCCCTGGTGGGGCATGGCCAGCTCACAGAACCAAAGGGTATGGCCTGTTGCCTGGCTCGCTGCAGGGGCACGGCCTGCCATGTGGCACTTGGGCCCAGGGTTGTGGTTTGCCAGCTGGTGCACAGGACCAGGCAGTGTGGCCTGCCGCAGGGGCTGTGCAACTGTGGGGGTGTGGACCTCTGGGTGGCACGCAGGGCCAGGGAGCTTGTTCCTCTGGTCAGTGTGCAAGACTGCCAGGCGTGGCCTGCTGGTTGGCCTGCAGGTCTGTAGCTGCGTGGAGCTCTGCTCGGCGCCCAGATCTGCAGGGGTGCGGCCTTGGTGTGGCAGTGCCTGGGCTGGGAGGCTTGCTCCACTGGTTGCGGTGCAGGGCCGTGGGGGCTGGGCCCCTGGATGGTTGGGGCTCTCTCCCTACACGAGTTCTGTGAATGCTGCCATCGTGGGGCCTCTCGAACTCCTTGAGTTCCCTGGTGGGGGTGGCGCCCCCCTCCTGGGCACGGGTGTGTGAGTGCATCTGCTCGCCCCGCTCCCTCCCTGCCTGGCAAGGAGCAATATAGCGGCAGCCAATCCCTGCGTACTGGGAGCTCGGGAGCTGAGAGCTCAGAGTGACACCAGCCGCAGCGACCCAGGAACCAAGACCAGTGGATCCCTCCTGAGCCTGCTGTCCAGTCTCCAGACAGTTCTTCGATCAGCACAGAGGCCTGCGGTGCTGGGCGGGGGACCCCCATAACTGGAGTCAGAGTGTCCACGCAGGGAGCATGGGGTCCTGGGGGTCTCTCCTTTATCCCTTCCCCACGTGTCGAGGTGTCCCCCCCCAGGTACCTTCTTATCTTGGCGAGTGGCACTCCCTGTCCCTGTCTTCTTCACTCTGAGTGTCTCCCATCTCTCTGATGATCTGCAGTGCTCCCTCCAAGAGGGGCCATCTGCAGTGAGCATCCACGTGCAGTTTTCCATCCTCTCCCGGACAGCGCCGTGGAGGGGCTGCCTCTAGCCTGCCATCTTGCGAGGAAAATCCCAAATTTCTTATTCAGGTTCAATCTCTCTCTCCTCCTGCTCCACAGCCTCAGAAGCCTGCAGTGGAGGCGGGGAGGTGGTCTTTTCCTCTCCTTGTCTGCCCCCCCCACCCAACCGGTTCTCCTGCTTGTTGGGGAGTGGGGAGGGGAGCTGAGCAGACAAAAAGGGGTGAAGCTTTTGCCCTTGGCTAGTGCGTAGGAATCTGGAGTAGGTGCCCTCACTTGGCTGGCGCCCAAAGCCAGGCTTTCTCTCCTGGGGACTTTCATGAATTATTGGACACCCTCGCCCCTCCCCAAGGAGACCTCCCGTCTCCCAGCCGACACAGCAACGCCCTCAGCTCCTGCTCCTGGAGGTGTGGCCTGCACTTGTCTGCTGGGGTCACCTGGCCCTGGAGGGTGCTCACATCACTGTGGCCCTTCGGATGGCTTCAGCCCAGCCACCAGCTCTGGCGCAGAGGACACGCCTGGCACTGTGGCCCTGCCAGTCCCCGGGAGGGACTCCCAGGACAGCCCCCTCATGACTCTGCCTTTCCAAATGACCACCCCGCAGGCCTTTCCCCTGAAAGCCAGACACCCGGGCCCGGGTCCTCCCAACTCCAGGCAGCACCGTTTGGGCTCCCTGGGAACCCTGCCCTGGTCCCAGGCTGCTTTGCTGGAGGCAGGGCGGGAGGGAGCGTCCGCCCCCACTGAGGCTGAGCCCCACCTCTTCCAGGAAGGACACCGTCACCAGCCCTCTCCCTCCACCTCGCTGTTTAGCCTTTGGGGGTGAAGGAAGGCGGCTGGTACTGAAGGGGGATGGAGGGCCCAGGTTATTTTAATAGAGAGCGCAACATAAGTGACCGCCAACAACGCAGTTCTCCAGCTGTGCGGAGCGCTGGACCGGCACAGTGACCTGAAGGTGCAGTCACCCCCGCAGGGAATGAAGGGAAGTGAGGAATTAGAAAAGGCAGAAGCACTTCCTGTCACGCGGTAACAGCATCTGTGGACACCTGAAAACCTGGGCAAGCCGTGTGCAGTAACTGTCGTCAGACACCCGGTAACAGGCGGCCCGAGAGTGTCATCTCTGGGACGCAGAAGCCACACAGGGAAGACGGGCGGCCACCCTGGCTCTGCCTGGCGCGAATTTCCCAGCCCCGGTGCAGGGAGAGGGAGCCCGGACGGAACCCAGTGGTCCTGCCCGGTCCAGGTGGTGGCTGGGGTTCAGGAGGCCGAGGCAGCTGCCTTTTTAGAGGCAGAGAACCGGAGGTGAATGAACAATACTGAAAAGCAGCCCCAGAAATGTGCAGAGGGGGTGACGATTGGTGAGCGTGGGCAAAGAACAGCTGCTGGGGCAAGAGCAGTCGTGGAGGGCTGTTGGCCAAGATATTCCAGAGCTTACGCGGGCCTGGGGTCACTCGATTGTCCCCGACACGTGGGGAAGGCTTGCTCAGCACCGCCAGGGCCGCAGGAGGCGCCCAGCTTCAGAGCGGCACTAACTGACCTAGAGGAAACGCATCTTTAGACCTGCCTAGAGAAAGTTTTTTTTTTTTTAAAGCCCCAAATATTAAACTGATGTGCAAACAACTTATCCATGCCAGAATAAAGTCCAATACTCCTTAAACAAAAGCAACGAAATCTAATAACTCCAGAACGTGAAATTCACTGAATTACTAGATTTGCAAAGAAGCAGGAAAAACGTGTCCCATAGCTAAGAGAGAAAAAAAATTACTTAAAAGAAACAAACCTAGAAATGACAGACTTGATGGAATGAGCAGAAAAATGTTTTAATTTTCCCTGTTCCCAACCCCGTGAGTGTAGCTGGACTTAGTGACTCACTTCCGAAGAGCAGAGTACGGAGGGGGATGGTAACTTTATAGCGAGAGGCCTGACAGGTCCTACCGCAGCCAAGTGCTCAAGGTGTATGTCACTGCTGATACAGCCTGTTAGTGTCATTTACCCCTGATATGAGGTCACGAGAAGGCACTTCACCTCTGTGGTATTTTCCAAAAAACCCACATAACCCTAGCCTAACTTGAAGGGGAAAAGTTTGAAAAGCTCTAATTGAGGGACATTTACAAAATGCTGACCAGTACTTTTAGGATCACAAAAAGCAAGGAAAGCTTGGAAAGCATCACTGCCTGGAGGAGACGGTGGAGAAATGCAACATCTGAATGTGGTCTAGCAGCCTGGACTGGATTCTGGAACATAAAAAAGACACGCCTGGAAAAGCGGTGAAATCGGAATGAAGTCTGGAGTTTGGTGTCTAGTAACGCACCAGTTAATCTCTTCGTTGTATTCGTTTTCTCAGGGCAGCGTCACGGAATATCACAAACTGGGTGGCTTCAAACTATAGAAATTTATTTTCTTGCAGTTCTGGAGGCTCGGAGTCTGCAAGCAAGACGTTGTCAGGGACGTGCCCTTCCTGAAGGCTCCTGGGGGGAAACTGTCCCTGCCTCCTTCTACCTTTGGGGGTCACTCGCAAACTTTGGGGTTCCTTGGCTTGCAGATACATCACTCCAATGTCCACCTCCTTCATGACATGGCATTCTCTCTTTATACCATCTTTGCAACTTTCCTACAAATATAAAATTATTCTAAAATGAAAAAGTATTAAAAAACCCCAACTATTATAAATATGCTCAATATGCTAAAAAATCTAGTGGAAAATGTGAAGATAATGAAGAGAGAAATGGAAGATATAAAAAGAACAAAGCAACTTCTAGAGCGCAAAAATACAACATCCAAAATGAAAAATGCAACTTCCAGGCTTTGGTTCTGCATGTAAGGAACTTAGAAGCTGCCACTGTGTCCTAACAACAAGTAAAGAGCTAAACAAACTGAAACATCGAAACTCTTACATGCGCAGGAGAAGTGAAATCACAGGGCAAACCTCTGCCGCCCAAATTGGAGAGACAGGCGAAGACAGAGAACCACATGGTCCTGGAGCAGCCCCCGCCTGGGAACCAGTGCTGGGGCGGAAAAACTGACCTGTAACCGACAAACTGCGGGAGGCTGGGTGGGCATAAGTGTGAGAGTTAAAAACTCCAGGAGACCCAGTCACTGAGGACCCCCCAACACTTTTGTGAGTTTTCTCTCCAGGAGTTCAATCAGGTTCTCATAATAAATATTGGAGAAACATCCGCTCATACTGGGGCATGATGAGAGGGGAAAAGGATGCATTTTGAAATATGCCAGAGCACTTTGTTCTTTTTAACAAGGCCTGCCCTTAGGAGAGACTAGTTAGCCAGAATCTAACCTGGTGGGGTTTTTCTCAGAGCCTAACTGACCTGGAGCAGAAACACCTAACTGTAGCCAGCCCTCCTCTTCTGCGTGGGAGACGGGAAAGAGCCAGCTCTAGCTGCCCTGCCCATTCTGGCCCCGCCTAAGGGTGGGGGGAGGAAAAAAGGAGAAGTTCATAGTCCAGAGGAACAGGCTCATTAAAAGCCCCAGACCCAATCATCGGACTACAGAACGCTTCGCCTCACCCCACACCTTCCTACCACATGACTAAAGGTCTGTTCACTGTAGTTCCTTTTACCCAGTACATCATGTCCAGCTCTCAAGAAAAAACTACAGGACTGGGCGCGGTGGCTCATGCCTGTAATCCTAGCACTCTGGGAGGCTGAAGTGGGTGGATCGTTTGAGCTCAGGAGTTCGAGACCAGCCTGAACAAGAGTAAGACCCCGTCGCTACTAAAAATAGAAAGAAATTAGCTGGACAACTAAATATATGTATAGAAAAAGTTAGCTGGGCATGGTGGTGCGTGCCTGTAGTCCCAGCTACTCGGGAGGCTGAGGCAGGAGGATTGCTTGAGCCCAGGAGTTTGAGGTTGCTGTGAGCTAGGCTGACGCCACGGCACTCTAGCCTGGGCAACAGAGTGAGACTCTGTCTAAAAAAAAAAAAAAAAAAGACTGATTAAAAAAGAACAGAACATTCAAGAACTGTGGGATGGATACAAAAGATATAACATCCTTGTAATGGGAATACCAGGAGGAGAAGAAAAGAGAAAGGGAAGAGAAGAAATATTTGAAATAATAATGACTGAATAGTTTTCCAAAATTAATGTCAAACACCAAACCACAAATCCAGGAAGCTCAGAAAACACCAAGCAGGATAAATGCCCAAACAACCACATTTAGGCTTATCATTTTCAAACTACAGAAAATCAAAGATAAAGAAGAAAATCCTGAAAGAAGTCAGAGGGAAAAACCAGCTTACCTATGGAGCAGCAAAGAGAAGAATTACATCTGACTTCTTTTCAGAAACCATGCGAGCAAGACAAGAGTGGAGTGAAATATTTAAAGTCAGAGAAAAAAACCCACCAGCCTAGAATTCTGTGCCCTGTGAAATCATCCTTCGAAAGTGAAGGCAGGATAAAGGCTTTCTCAGACAAACAATTGAAGGAATTTGCTGCCAGTAGACCTGCCCAGTAAGAAATCTTAAAAGAATTCTTTAGAGAGAAGGAAAATAGTATAGGTCAGAAGTTCAGATCGATGTGAAGAAAGGAAAAGTATAAAAGAAGAAATAAGTGAAGGTAAAATAAAAACTTTATTTTTCTTATTGGTAATTGATCTAACATATAACAGTTTGTTCAAAATAATAGCAACTATGCATTCAATTTTGTTTACTTATGTATGTATCTCTTACATGCATAAGAATACATAACTGAATACATATATGTGCTTATGAAGCACATACACACACACTCTTATGTACACTTGTATGTGAGTGGAAGGCAAGGCAGCAATTAAACAAGGGATGAGAGGGAAGTTTTGGATAATTTTGTTATTATACTTGGATCAGCTCTAAATGTGCATTGCAAACTCTAGGCCAATCAGTAAAAAAATGTAAAAAAAGAAGTATAACTGATACGCTCACAAAGGACAGAAAACGGAATCATATAAAATGCACAACTGAAATGAAAAAGTCACAAGAAAGGAATTTAACAGTACACTGCAAAGAAAAGGCCAGTGAACTAGAAGACATAGGAATAGAAACGGTCTGAACTGAAGCATGCAGAGGTAAATTGCGGGGACAAGGAACAGAGTGTTGGTGACACACTGGACAATATCAATTGGTCAACATACGTGTAATTTTCTGCCCCCAGAAAAGGGGGCAAAAGAAATATTTGAAGAAGTGATGGCTTAGAAATGTCCACGTCTATGAAAACTAGAAATGTACCAATCAAGGAAGCTCTGAGAATTCAAGCAGGACAATACAAAGAAGAGGACACAAGGGCCCGTCACGATCAAGTTGCTGCAAATGTGTGATACAATGAAGACCTTAAAAAAGCAGCCAAGGCAAAAAAGACATGCTGTGTACCGAGGAGCAAATACGGAATTTAAGGCTGCCTTCTTGTCAGGAACCGTGTGAGTCAGAGCTAGCGGAGCAGCGTCTCAAAGTGGGGCTGGGGGGAAGGAATTGTCGACCTCCAGTTCTGTTCCAAGTAAAAGTATCTCCCAAAAAGAGGTGAGATAAAGACTTTGCAGACAAATAAAAGCTGAGAGAATTTTTATCCAGGAGACCTGCACTATTAGAAATGTTAAAGGAAGTTTTTAAGGCAGAATAAAAATGATACCAGATAGACTTAAATATATACAAGGAAATGAAAAGTGCCAGAAATGGAAAATATTTGATTAAATATGAAAGATGTTTTTCTTCATTTTTGAATTTCTTTAGAAGATTATTGACTCTTTTACAATACTGCTTTGTGAGATTTATAATACGGTCACGCATCACTTGATGACGAGGATACATTCTGAGGAATGTGCCACCAGGCAAGTTCGTCATTGTGCAAACGTCACAGAGTGAATCTACACAAACTAGGCTGCTCCAACCGCGGCTGTACGACACAGCCTCCTGCTCCTAGGCTACAACCCTGCACAGCACGTGGCTATGCGGTTGTAACACAACAGTATTTGTGTAGCCAAACACACCTAGACATAGAGAAGGCGCAGTAAAAATACAGTATGAAAGATAAAAAATGGTGCAGCTGTATAGGGCACTTGGCGTGAATGGAGCTTGCAGGGCTGGAAGCTGCTCTGGGTGAGCTGGTGAGAGCGCGGTGAGTGAACGTGAAGGCCTAGGACGTTACCGCACACTACTGCATATTTTATGAACACTGGACGCTTAGGCCACACTGGATTTATAAAAAATAAAGTAATTGTGCTATGATGTTGTGGTGGCTACAATGTCACTAGGTGATAGGAGTTTTTCACCTCCATTATAATCTTATGGGACCACCATCGTATACGTGGTCTGTCGATGACCAAAATGTGACGTGGTACGTGACTGTGCCATGTTTTCTCTGTATTTAAGACATCATTGGAGATCCCACAAGCATGGGTAGGTTATTAGTTTTCGAAAAAACTCTGCCAACAGCTGGGAGTGGTGGCGCATGCCTGTAATCCTAGCACTTTGGGAGGCTGAGGCAGGAGGATCGCTTGAGCCCAGGAGTGTGAGGTTGCTGTGAGCTAGGCTGACGCCACGGCACTCTAGCCTGGGCAACAGAGGGAGACCCTGTCTCAAAAAAAAAAAAAAAAAAAAAATTGATTGAAATTTAAACAAAAAACCAAACAAGCGAAAAACTCTGCTAACAAATTTGGCACCCTCGAAGAGAGGGACGTGAGCCTATAAAAACGTCAATTACCAGAACTGACTCAGGAAGAAGTAAAAATAGGAAATAGAATCAAATCAAATCGGTGAGAGAGATTGAATTAATAATTTAAAATCTTCCCACACAAAGAATATTCCAGGCCCAGGTGGCTTCATTGGAGAATACTGGCAAGCCTTAAGGACGGAATCCTACCAATCCCCACGGATACAGGACATGGAGGCGGAAGGAGCATTTCTCGGTTCAATTCTTGAGTGATACCGACTCAGGCTGCTCTCGGCACCATCCCGTGTACTTCTTCACGGGTTCCGATCACTCCAGAGCACCCTGAGGCCCCCTTTCCTGAACTCTAGGTGCACCAAGGAGCTCGTCACGGTGTCCCTGGGCACAGGATGTCTCTAACTATTCCTGTGGACCAGTGGCACCCAGGCTGGATTGGACATTCATCGCGGGGATGTTTGCCGTGCATCACGCACGTAGCTCCTCGGACACCCTGTGTGTCCTACCCAGGCTCAAGTCCACATCCAGATGTCAGGAGAGAGTAACTGCTTGGAACAGGGTGACTTTTCTCCAGCTGATCCCCAGGTGTGAACATGTGGGCACCAGTCCCTTGGTGGCCTCAGCACTGCCCAGGCGCCGTTCTGTCCCTTCCTCCCTCTCCCCGCACTCCGTCCATTCTCGTTTTGAGCGAGGACGTGGCTTGCATCCTGGTCACAGAATGACCAAGGGGAGGCAGAGGCGGCTGCAGGGCCTGCCCCCAGCCTTGTGTCTGGCCCCCGAAGGAGCTCACAGGCCCTTTAGGGGACTACATCCCAGCGTCCCTGGGCCGGTCCCCGGTTACACCCACTGTTTGCCGGAATCGTTAGCAATGCCCCTTCTCTTCTCAAAATTCCCTGTTTGAATACATTTAATGGTTACCCTAGAAGGCCCTTGGGAGGAGAGAGAGATTCAGGATGGTTGTCGTGGGTTAAATTGTGTTTTTCCCCAAATTCATATGTTGAACTCATAACCCCTGGAACCTCAGAATATGGTATATGGAAATAGGGTCATTGTGTGTATGGTCAGTTGAGATGAGGTCGTCCTGGAGGAGGTGCGGTGGGCCCTGGTGCAATGTGACTGTGTCCTGTGTGGAGAGACCCCCTCACATCCAAGGGGAGACCACGTGAACATGAAGGCAGAAGTCCAGGTGATGTGTCCCCAAGCCAAGGAGCTCCAAAGTGTGCCAGCAAACCACCAGGAGCCGGGAGAGAGGGACGAGACAGATTCTCCCTCTCAGCCCTCAGAAGGAAGTCACCTTGGCCTCACCTTGATCTTAGACTCCTCCGAAGCTTGTTCTAGGCTCCCCAGTCTGTGGTCCCTGTTGCGGCGGCCTAGGACACGAGACACGATGGGTACAGCTGGAGCGGCCCCAAGACACCTAAGAACTTGTGCCAGTGCAGAGCTGAGGCCCAGGGAGGTGACGCGGACGCACCAGGTCCCTTGGCTAAGGGGGGTGACGTGGACGCACCAGGCACCCCGGCTAAGGGGGGTGATGCGGTCACACCAGGCCCCCGGCTAAGGCGGGTGACGAGGTCACACCAGGTCCCCGGCTAAGGGGGGTGACGCGGTGGCACCAGGCCCCCGGCTAAGGGGGGTGACGAGGTCGCACCAGGCCCCTGGCTAAGGGGGGTGACGTGGTTGAACCGGGCTCCCCGGCTAAGGGGGTGACACGGTCACACCAGGCCCCCGGCTAAGGGGGGGTGACGAGGTTGCACCAGGCCCCCCGCTAAGGGGGTGACACGGTCACACCAGGCCCCCGGCTAAGGGGGGGTGACGAGGTTGCACCAGGCCCCCCGCTAAGGGGGTGACACGGTCACACCAGGCCCCCCGGCTAAGGGGGTGACACAGTCACACCAGGCCCCCGGCTAAGGGGGGTGACGAGGTCGCACCAGGCCCCCGGCTAAGGGGGGTGATGTGGTCACACCAGGCCCCCGGTTAAGGGGGGAGATGTGGTCGCACCAGGCCCCCGGCTAAGGGGGGTGATGTGGTCGCACCAGGCCCCCGGCTAAGGGGGAGATGTGGTCGCACCAGGCCCCCGGCTAAGGGGGTGACACGGTCACACCAGGCCCCCGGTTAAGGGGGTGACACGGTCACACCAGGCCCTGGGCTCGTGGGTGCAGAGCTGCGACATAAGCCGGGTCCCTGGCTCGCTGACAGCCTGGCTCTGCCTCACCACGGGAGCGGCCGCCCCAGGCGTGCCTGTCTCACATTCCTTCCCAGAGAGCCCTCCAGAACCCGAGATTTATCTTCTCTGAGTGGATGTTTTGAGTGTGGAAAGTTACGGCTGTGGCCTGCGGGCCTGGAGGCTGAGCCAGCCGGGAACCGTTGCTCGGGAGTGACAGTGTTTAGGGCGAGTGGGGCAGGTCCTCGAGTTGGGCGAGAGACAAGTGCCGTCTAACTCTCCCACGTTCCTTCCTGCCCGGGGTCAGGGCCACCTCTTGTCTTTGCGTGGGACCCGCCCGCCCCAACCGCAGCCGCATTCCGCTGGGGAGCTGCGATCACGCTCTCGTTAGGTGCCGGGATGAGGAGTCACCCCGTGCAGATTTCCGCAGCTTCCTCAGAAGGTATTTGCTGCACGAGTGGCTGCCAGAACCGATGGGTGAGCTCCCCGGGGGCAGGGAACACGTCATCCCTCTTTGCAGCGCGTGGGTCCTACTGCAGGGCTGGGCACAGAGCAAGGGCTCATTCTTTCTCGTTTGATGTTCCCTGTTCCCGTCGGGGACACGCCATCCTTCAGGTCACCAAGGTGCAAAACCCCAGTTTCATCCGTGACACGGTCCCTGTGGGTTCTACCTGGGTAATCCCTCCTCTTCACGTCCGGTCCTGAAGCTCCAGGCCCTTTTAGCTGTGGTCTGCTCTGCCGTGGGACAGGTCTTGCCTCGGGGCTAGAAAGCAGCGGGAGCGCCAAGGAGGACAGGGGCCCTGTTCACAGGTGCCGGTGGCAGGGCCTGCCCGGACTCTCGCTGATACCGAACGAATCCACTTTGACCTTTCTGCTGTAAGATTTACCGTCCTAAACTGCCGCTCTCCTCCAGCCAGCTGTGGCTCCAGAACTTTCAGTTATTCTCTACAAATAACTTATCTACATAATTTGGTCCCAAATTAGCTAGCCTCTGTCCTGAATTTGGCGTTCATTATTCTCACACTATTTTACATACATGTTTTTGCACTACTTCTGCATAGTATCTGTGACCACGTAGCATAATAATAATAGCAAAATTTTGCATTCTCAAATCTTATTTAAATGGCAGCACATACGTGTGTACATATCACTTTCCAAGTTTTAAAAACCGAACTTTGTGTGATTTATGCATGTTGATAAGTGCCTGGGTAAAGTCCATGGAGAAATACATGCTAGATTTTGCGTTTTAACTACTTGCTCTATTATACATGTAGCCATAATTTACTTGTAAATACTCCTGCTGAAGGAGAAATCATTCACTTCTGCTGTCCAAGGAAAGCTAAAAAGCCCCTGTGGGCTCTGTTCTCCTTCTCAACCCTTTTCTGATCTTTGGAGCAAAAGCCCAGAATCTTCCCTGTGGGACAACAGAAACCTCCCTAGCAGGTGGGAGGAAAGGAGAGGTGTCGTCGAGTTCTTACGTGTAATATGCTTTTTCCTAATGCACCTGTAATGCTTCCTGGGTGCCTCACCGACCACACGCCAGGGTCTCACGCGCTGGGCAGCCCCAGCTTCTGCCCTGTGGAGCTTTCCGCCCGGCCGGAGAGGCTGGCGTGGGGGAAGGGCAGAACTAGGTGGAGTTCTAGAAGGAATTAGGATGTATAGCCAGCCCTCTGTATCTGTGGGTTCTGTATCTGTGAATTCAACTAACCACAGATCGAAAATACTTGGGAAAAAAATTCCGCAAAGTTTCAAAGAGCAAACCTTGAGTTGCCTTGTGCCAAGTGCTGGAGCGAACCCACGGGCGGAAGCGATGTGCAGGGCCTGCGGGAGGCGCCATGCGGAATCCAGAGCTGTGCTAGCCTGCACGGGAGGGTGCATGTAGGGTGCATGCACAGGTTAATACTACGCCACCTGAGGCCGGGGATTTGGCATCTGCGGGTTGGGGTATTCCCAGTGTCCTGGAGCCGATCCCTGTGGATACCAAGGGACAGCTGCACTCAGGATTGAGAAGAGCTCTTTAGCTCGGTCCTGACAGCACGAGCTCAGGCTACTAAGCTGTTCCTCCTGAAGACTGCAGGCTGGGACCTCGGCGATGAGCCACAGCTACTGGAGCCTCAGGCAGGTTGGTTGGCGCCCAAGGAGGAGAGGTAGCGCTGGGTAGGGGACCCTGCTCAGACGGGGCCACACGCCGAGCAGAGAGCTGTGTGTGCTGAGCCCCACAGGGCAAATGCAAGAGCTGGAGAACGAGGACTCAGAGACAGCAGGGACACTTGAGGCCACCAGATCTTGACACATTCAGGTGGCAGTTCCAGCTGAATTTGTGGGCAGAGACAGCCTTCTGCCATAGGTCATCTTAAAGTGTGGCTCTTACTGGGAGGCCTGTCTGGCTAGTTCCAAGAGAGCCACCCTCTGCATCCAGTATCTGACAAACCCAATGTAAACACTCTCTCTTATGTAATAATAATGAAACTAACCATGCGCAAGGCCCCATTCTAAGTGCTTTATTTGTATTAACTCCTTTGATTGTCACAACATCCTGGGGGTGGTGCAGATGAGGAAACCCAGGCACTGAGAGGTTAAGGATTAACTTGCCCAAGTTTTCACAGCAAGGAAAGGGAGTAGCTAGGATTTAAACTTGACCTCCTAGTGCTTGGGTCTGTGAGGGACAGCGTGGTCCAGTGGCTTAGGGCATGGGCTCTAGAGTCAGATAGCAAACCCTAGCTCTACTTGGGTATAAAGTTAACCATGCATCTATCCAGTGCCCAGCAATTCCATTCCCTAGTGTAATGAAATCATAGGCCCAAACAAATACTTCTATAAGAATATTCATATCAGCCTTTTTCATAATAGTCCCAAATTGGAAGCAACCCTAAACAGAATGGGTAAACACACTATGGTATATTCACGCATGAATTCTACTCATCAATAAAGAAGAATGAACTACTTATACACACAACAGCATGGTTGAATCTCAAACATATTATGCTAAGTAAATGAAGGCCCTCATCAAAAGTACTTTATGATGCCATTTTTATAAAATCCAAATATAGACAAATATAGTCTACAGTGAAAGATACTGGATAGTGGTTGCTGATAGTGGTGAGAATATTCTGTATCTTAATTTGGGTGGTAGTTACAAGAGTGTCTGCCATTATGAAAACTCATCAAATTGAGTACTTGAAATTTGTACATTTTATTATGTACCAATTACATCTTAATCAAAAATAAAATCTTGGCTTTGCTGCTTATTTGTTGTGGGATGTAAATTTTGAGTCATGACAGCTCTTCCAATTTTGATATGTTGTGATCTTATGCATTTTCTTGATTATCTGGAAGAAGATAGAAGAATACTCTACCTGATCTTGGGATGGGGGAGAGGTTTATAAGCATAAAAACCATGGGATAAATCACAAAGGTAACTGTTATTGGATTTAATCAGGTAAAACCAACAAAAATCTCAAAGCGTCTGTATTTTTAAAAAAGCCTCTATAACAAAAATTAAAAGTGAAATTAAAAAATGGTGAAAATGTTTGCAATAAGTTTGACAAAGAATAAGCAGCCTTAATTATATCGAGTCAATGAAAAGATACTAGTACACCAATTGAAAAATGACCAAAGAAAATGAATGAATAAGCAATTCATAAAGGAAGAAATCCATGTGGTCAACAAACCCAAGAATTGGTCAATAGAACCATTAATCAAAGAAATAGGAATCAAAGTAATGAGATACCATTTCCTCCTATTAATCTGAAAAGCATTAAAAATACTGACTTGTTTTTGCAGTCACTGCTTTTGTGTTAACACATTACTGATAGAGCTGGAAACTGGAACATTATTTCTGGAAACAATTTGGCAATAAAAATCTTTTAAAAATATTTATAACATTTGTCTCAGCAATCCCATTTTTAAGGATCGTCTAAAGAAAATAATCAGAAATGTGATCAAAGACTTATGTTTAAGGATGTTCATTGCAGCCCTATATATCAGAGTGAAAAATTATAAACAGCCTGAATGTCCAAAAAATATTATTCAGCTATAAATACTGTGTTTTGGAGGAATATTTAATGGCAATAAAACATTTATCATAAAATGTTAAGAGAACAAAGCACAGTAATAAAACGCTTAGATGGTGTGACTCAGTTTCTTTTGATGCAGTTGGTATTTATGCCTCTGCAGAGAAGAGCTGGGGAGGGACGCAGCAAGGTACCAGCAGTGGCATCTCCAGGCAGAGAGGAGAGATCTTCTAGGTGTCTTTATACTTCCAAATTTTCTACAATAGCATAAATTACTTTTAGTGGAGAGTGTTATTACTTGTATAATCAAAGAACAAAACGTGTGTGTGTATTTGTGTGTGCGCCAGATGGAAAGGCACAAGTCTGTGTAGGAAGGCGACTCCTACAAGGGCACAGGCCTTGCTCTTCCTGGTGGGCGTGGCCGGGAGCGCCCCCTGCACCCCGAGCATCTTCACTCGTGCAGCCAAGGGTGGCTCCTTGCGGAAGGGTCTCACGGACCCCAGACCTGGAAGTTCCACATGCTGGCTGTCCTGAGAGAAAGTGGGATTTCCTTGTACCTGGCGAACACCTGCCCCTCGGACGTGGGTCAGCCGTTCCTTGAACGCAGGTGTTTGTCACAGACTGGAGCAGAACGTGTGTGATCTCCATAAAGCCATTCCCGCTGGGAACAGCTAACCCACAGCGCGCTCTCCCGCGGCAGGCTGGGATGGACACCACACAGAGTGTGGCTCCCTAGGTTTGTAACACGTCCCACTACACACCCCGCCAGGCTTTCTCGAGCCTACCTGTCTCTTGCCGTAGCCTCCACTGTGGAGGGCAGCTCTGCACAGCCTCCGATGACCCTGGCAGTCAGCCTCACAGGGCCTGACCTCATGCCCACGTGGGGCTCCTCCTGCCTTCACCCCGGGCTTCCCTGGGACCTACTCAGTGCTCGTGCCTGGGCACTGCCTGCCCCCGGGAGACGGCCGCGAGTCTCACTTTACGAAGCTTCTTGGAGGACAGTCTGACGGGGTCAAGCAGTTGCACTTGGCGATAACCAACCTGATGGTGACCACGGGCTCCTTCTTCCCTCGTTTCCCTCGTCCCCCCCACGTCCTGCTCTCCGGGGAATCCAGCCTAAGGATATGTCATGTTGGAAAAAATTGCTTAACTGTTTTGACTCTCGCTGTCTTTCAGATAGGGATGCTATAACCGTGTGCACCGTGCTTGGAGGACGGAGAACTCAGTGAGGCCCGCATGCAAGGTGCTGGGGCGGTTCTCGGCACACGGCGGGTGCTCCGTCAGCGCGAGCTGTCGTTCCTGGCTGAGTGGCTGCCAGGAGTCAGACGCCACCCCGTCGTCCGTGTGGCGATCTCCTTTGCCTCTGCGACGGCTGTGCGAGGTTGACGTGACGCTGCTCCCTCTCCGTTACTGAGGAGATGGATTCTGAGGGACATTGAAGAATCGCCTGAAGCCGCAGAGGCGGCCGCAGGTAGAGCGGGGATCACCCGGGCTCTGTGGTGTGGGCGCCTGCACTGGCCTGTTCCTGTGCTCGGGTCCGGCCCGGGACGCGTCTCTGCACCCCGGCCCCCCTGCCGGCCACGCCGCGGACTCACTTCAGGGTTCTGAGCATCCGATTTTCATCTGCAAAAGGAAAACTAGATCTAACTGACTTATTTCACAGGGTTGTCATCCTTTAGGTCAAATGAAGTAAAAAAAAATCTAAAAAGCAAGTATTAGTAAAAGTGAGTGGGTCATAAACACAGCTTAGAGGCTGATCCAGTTTGTTCTAGCGGCTTTGATGGGTACACATTATAATCTATATAACAAAGGGGTATTTCTCATTCAGGCAAGTCCCGTGGGTGCGGTGCGGGCTCACTCCATTCGTGCGTTTGGGGACACAGGCGGCTCGGTGGAGGCGGTGGATGTGTGTTCCCAGGGTTGCCACGGTGCCGACTTCCTTTAGGACACAGCAGAAGAGAGTAGGGAAGAGGCGCGTGCTTTTTGTCCGTTTCCGTCTGCAAGTGACCCAGTTACTGCCGCTCCTCGCTCCGCTGGCAGGAACCTAATCGCAAGGGGGTTCTGGGAGATGTGGTCCCCGGCCGGGCAGCTGCTTTCCAGCGGCAACGTGCTCCGGGGACAGGACTGCCGGTCTGTGACAGGCGCTTAACATCCCCGCCAAGCAGGCTCCACGGTGCTGCGCCTTCTCTCACTTAAAGATGCGGACTAAGCCGAGGGTGGTGACACCGTTCACTCAGGATCACAAACCTAACTAACGACAGGTCCCCTGACTCATGCCCGTGTTGCTGCTGTTATCCTCATCTTTGTCATTGTCACTGGGAGGTAACGCATGGGATGAACCCTTTTGTGTTCACGTTCCGAGTATCTGAGAGGCCTGACAAAAACGCAGCCGGGTGACTGTCTTCTTTAGGTTTTCGTAACGTTGGCCAAGCCTCGCTGACATACCCAGCTGGACGGAAGCCGGCAGAGCCTGTCCCTGATGTCGCTTTGACTGAAATCCCTCGGGGCAGCCGTCTCTGCTGAGCGGGTGGGCGCAGTTGTCCTTCTCTGCTGTTTCAGAACGGGGGGCCTCTTTCCGCCGCAGACCCGGCTGGGTGCTGCCTCCCCCCGGGGCGGAGTCCCCCTCTCCGCCTCCGCCCATTCTTTTCTTTTCTTCCTGCATCCCTGGCTCTGCCGCAGGCCGGGCCGTGACCCCACTGCCGGGCTCACTGGGACGGCAGCCGTGGCGGATCTGCAGGTGGCTGCCCCTGCTCCCTCCCCACAGCTTTTCTGGAAGGTGAAGGTGTGACAGTCTCGTCACAGGGCGCGTCTCTGTCCTGTGGCTGGAACTGTCGGTGCAGGTTGGAACGCTGGCTTCTCGGGCTGAGAGCAGCTCTGATTGTATTAGTCATAAAACTGGGAAAACAGTTTAATTGGTACTTAATAAAGACTTCTGTGCAGATGATACGTTTAAAAGAGGACATCCCAAGGGGTGAACATGCGTAAATGGGTCTTGGGGGTGAAAACACTGAACCACAGCGGTCTCGGGGCCTGAGGTGCCCGACCCGAGTGACCTTGATGTCTCGTAGCTGTGACGCTGTCTCAGCTCCCAGCAGGCCCAGCGCTAAGGCGGCCGTCAGTGCTGTCCGGGTCAGCGGGCTGAGGGTCCGGACAGCACCGTATTGGCAACGGTTCAGAGAAGCAGGGCCACGAGGACATGTGACGAGGGAGTCACTGCAGGGATCTGACTTGGCACAAGCTGGTGAAAAGCTTCACGCGAGGCTGCTGCTTTTTGCTGTGGTGTTGGAGCTGAAGGCAGCCAGCAGGCCGGCGGGCAGCGAGGACACAGGCCCCGCACGGGGGATTCGGAGCCACGAGCACCGGACCCTGCGCCCACCTGTCCTGTCTCCAAGCCCCCAACATCGAGGATGCGGGGCAAAGGGCGGGAGAAGGTGACAGCTGCTGTCACAGAGCTACAGGCCCAATTCAAAGAACCCGTTCTTAAGGTCTGTTCCTCTGGAACCTTCTAGTACCGCATCCCGTGGAGAGCTATAGGACCAGGGATGTAGTACGGGAATTTGGCTTTATGCCGTTGTGGCTGCTCAGTGACAGGCTGTGGCTTGAGTCAGGGGCTGCATCCTGCCCCGAGCAGCAGTCTGGAAGGACGCACAGGAGTTGAGGAGCAGAGATTACCCGGGACGTACACAGACGACCTGGGACCCGCGGGGGACTGCGCTGTCCCAGCCTGCAGCACTGTTGCGTGTCCGCCAGGAGCTGGTGCTCTCTGTCGGGGAGCCAGGATTGAAGATGCAGGAGGGGGATGGGGCAGGGTCCGGAGTCGCTGAGGGCCTGCTCCTTCCCTGCACGTGTGCGGGGCTGCGCGGGAGCTGTGGAGCCACGTGGTGCGCTGTCTCGACATCCGAGGCTCAAAAGTGTGTGGCTTTTGCTTGACTTCTGCCTTCAAAATATGACATAGGATGTCTCTGGTTGGCCATACTAACACGGGGAGTGTGCAAAGGAATTTGGGAAACCAAGTTCAGTTTACTGGCGTTGACAACACGTGGATCCCCACGGCCACAAAGCCTGAGAAAACACTCGAGAGACAGAGGTTCCAAGGAACTTTGCAGCTGTGCCTCTGAGAAGAAAACCACGTTGCTCCGCCCTCCCCTGATGCTGGCACCTGGGTGCCAGGCCGTGAGACCTCCCCCCCAACCCCCTGTGACACAGAGATGTGGGTCCAGGGCTCAGAATGCTCACGGGCCTGTTCTCCTGTCCTCTTCCCGCCTGGGTCCCTGAAGGATGCTGTCCTCTGATTCTGGGCACCCACACAGGCATCCCGGATACTATTGAAAGTTGCAGAAGTGCTTTCACATCTATTTCCTCATTCGGTTCTCGCAGAAACTCAGCCAAGAGAGATCTGACGCATCTGAGTGGTCCCCAAAAGAGGCAAAGCAGCAGAGAATCCTGAATGAGAGATTCAGAATCCTTTTCACCTCTGAGCACCGAGAAGAAAATCTGCTTGCCAGGCCAGGAGCCATGATGCTGTTACTAATTACGTCCTTGGCAACGTGGACAGGAATTTGCAGAGCCAGGAACTAATCATGTTAATTACTTATCACTTCCGCTGCTTGGAAACCAGTCATGCTTTAGCACCAGTCCAGGGGCTCTCAGTGAGTGGGTGGCTCTCGGGAGGAGCTGTTTGAAAATACACAGTGTTAAGGGGCAGCTATCGTATTTTCAGAGGCATGCTTGGGGTATGTCTTAGTCTACTTTGTGTTGCTATAAAGGAATACCTGAGGCTGGGTAATTTGTAAAGAAAAAAGGTTTCTTTGGTTCACATTTCTGATGGCTGGAAAGTTTCAGGCTGGGCACATGCCTCTGGGGAGGGCCCCAGGCTGCTCCCACTCCTGGCGGAAGGTGAAGGGAGCTGCGGTGCAGAGCATGGCGAGAGAGGAGCCAGAGAGCAGGGAGGGAGGGGCCGGGCTCTTTTAACAACCAGCTCTCAAGGGAACTAACAGAGTGGGAGATCACTCACCCCCAGGGAGGGCATTACTCTGTCCATGAGGGATCTGTCCCCACGACTCAAACACCTCTCATCGCGCCCCATCTCCAACATTGGGGATCAAATTTTAACATGAGGTTTAGAGGGGACAAAAAAACCACATCCAGCCCATAACAGGGTGGGAAGGTGTAGGTGGTGTGTGCGTTTCTGATGCTCTTTCCTTCCAGCCGAGAATGACTGTTCCTCTGTGACACTAGGTGGTCAGCCCAGCGAATAAGCCTGTGTGGTCGCGGTAATATCCAAATCCTAGCTGAAGGCCCTAAAAGCAGAGTCCAATCACATGCTGGCGTTAGATCAGGAGACGGAAGTCCAGGTGCTCATGACTGACAGGAGGGTCCGGTGGGGCTCTGTGCAGCGAAGCTATGTGCACGTTCAGTCGGACGGCCCAGAGCAACACGGCGTCGCCGGTCTCGTTAGGGTGAGTCCAGGGAGTTCTGCTCCAAGAGCAACTTGGTTCTTCTCCAGGAAACAGCTGTTCTCTGTAACAGGAATGTCACCGATGCGGGTGCACAGGAAGAGCAGAGGTGAGGCGGCCAAGTCTGTTGGACTTCTTCCTCCTCGGCCGCTACCCTCCATCAACCCCGTCCTTCTGTGTTGCTAACACGCAAAACAGCTAAACCCGTCTCCCAGCCACACACTCAGCTAAAACGGCCTCCAAATTCCGGATCTGGGAGGAGAAAGGCAGTATTTACACACATCGCCACTGTGTCCTCTTCTGAGTTCGGAATACTTTTCTCTCCATTGGTTAACTCACGTTCCCGTAGATGGGCGCAGCTACTCTTCCACGCCGGCCCCGGCACGTGGGGCAGCGGCCCGCAGAGTGTCTTCAGCCGGATGAGGCGATGTGATAACCAGGTGAACGTGCCGCCACTTGCCCAACGGCAGTGACTCACGACGTCTCCTGTGATTCAGAGTGTCCTGCACGGAGTCGCTGCTCGGCAAGTATCTGTGTGCAGGGAGACGGAGGAGGGAGGCCTAGCCCTACACAGAACAGTATGAGACACTTAGTTATTGGAACCTGATTACAAGAATCAATTACTTAAAAACAGCAACTCTTCCGATGGTTAATACTGGTGTCTTAGGCCACTTTTTCCTGGACATGCACTTTTCATCTTCTGTTGAGATCTACAAAATTCTAGAAAGGAGGGTGGGAGGAAAATAGGAAATTGATAAGCAAGTGTCTACTGAGTACTACACGTGAGGCCACGGGAATGTGGACGATAAAACACAGTCCACACCCTCAAGGAACTCCTGGACCCTTTGGGGAGATCTTAACGTAGCGAAGCTTTTATAGGAGCAAAGGGTGTAGTTGCAGCAAGAGTGAGTAAGGAGGGTGGTGTAGTCAGGGCAGGTTTCTAGGGGAGGTGGACCTCGAGCCCGACCCTTGAGCAGTGTAGGATTTACACGAGGACCCCAGGAGAGACTGAGCCAGCAGCGGGGCTCCCGGAGCTGGTTGGGGCCAACAGCAGTTCTCTACTTTGGAGAGAGAAATACGCCAAGTCTGCTGTGGTTGTGTCTGCAGAGTCCCCTCTCATTTCTGGCTCTCCCCAAGCAATGTGCCCTGTTCACTCCAGGGCCAGGCCTGACCAGAGCAGTCACCTCACAGACCCACCCCTTCTAGCAGGTGGGCTTTGTCTTTTGTGCTCAGCCTGTTCCCTCTCTCCCATCCTGCCATGTTTGGCCACCATGTATGAGTAGACTGTTGCTCGAATTCTCCGGTATGTAGTCAAACTCACCTGCTCAGGATCCAAATGCCCAGTCACCCTCCACCTGGGAGCCAGGCTTTGTTATCTGTAACTCCAGTCACTGGTGGGCGCCTTCTCCCAAGCAGACAGATGGGCAGGGGGCGTGCCACTGCCACGGCCTGCATGCATGGGCCTCACTCCGGGACTCCAGCTGCAGGGCCAGCCCCCACCCACCCCCAGGCTTTCCAGGGCCCAGGTATACCACGGCTCAACTGTTGGGCCCATACTAACCAATCATTGTGTGCTCTGTGATTTATTTCCCACCCAGAACAATCTGGAGAGATGTTGATTATTATCTCCTGGGAATGTGACCTTACTTTGAAATAGGGTCTTTGCAGAGGTGATCAGATTAAGATGAGGGCATACTGGATTAGGATGGCCCCAAATCCACTGCATGGTGTTTTACATGAGAAAGGAGAGGGAGTTTTGGGTACTGAGACACAGACTCAGACACAGGGGAAAATGCCACCTGACAACCAAGGCAGAGCTTTTGCAAGCAGAGGATTGCTGGCAGCACCAGGCGCTAAGCAGACACAGGAAGGATCCCTCCTTAGAGCCTGAAGAGGGAGCACAGTCCTGCTGGCACCTCGATTTTGGACGTCCGATATCCACACCTGCAAGCGAATAAATTCCTGTTGTTTGCGGCTCCCGGCTGGTGGGACTGTTACGGCAGTCACAGGGACTAACGCAGATGCTCCCAGGCTTAGAGCAGTTTGACTCATGACTCTTGACTTTAGGATGGTGTGAAAGTGACATGAGTTCAGTAGATACTGTACTCCAGATCTGAATTTTACCCTTTTCCTGGGCCAGCGACATATGGTGCCATGCTTTCTTGTGATGCTGGGCGGCAGTGCGAGCTGCGGCTCTCAGACAGCCACGCGATCGCGCGGACCACTGAAACGCGTGGGCTCCGAATCCACCGACTCAACAAACCGCACATCAAACACCTTGGGGCAAAGCACGGATGGTTGTGTCCGCGCCGCACTGAACACGCACACGCTTTCGTTTCTTGTTGTTATTCTCTGAGACACGTGTGATGACAGCATTTGCCCACAGCATTTGCATTGCTGTAGCTATACAGGTACCCTGGAGATGGTTTAAAGTGCACGAGAGGAGTTCGAGACCAGCCTGAGCGAGAGCGAGACCCCATCTCTACTAAAAATAGAAAGAAATTAGCTGGACGACTAAAAATATATAAAAAAAATTAGTCGCTGTGGTGGTGCATGCCTGTAGTCCCAGCTACTAGGGAGGCTGAGGCAGGAGGATCATTTGAGCCCAGGAGTTTGAGGTTGCTGTGAGCTGGGCTGACGCCACGGCACTCTAGCCAGGGTGACAGAGTGAGACTCTGTCTCAAAAAAAATAAAAAAATAAAAAAATAAAAGGCACACGGGAGGACGTGCACAGACTACATGCAAACTCTACAGCATTTTATGTCGGGGCCCTGAGCACCGTGGGTTTGGTTTGCTGGGGAGTCCTGGGACCCACACTCCACAGTGTAGGTGCTGCCAGCGGTTTTGGATATTGTGCTTTGTGTTTGGCATTCTGTCCTGCCTACAAAATGCTCACCTGTGCACAGTGCTCAACACTTTATTATAAAATAGGCTTTGTGTTGGGCGATGCCTCCCAACAGTAGGCTGATGTGAGTGTTCTGAGCGTGTCGGAGGCAGGGCAGGCTGCACTGTGATGCTTGGTGGCCTCGGTGCATTAAACGCATTTTCGATTTAATGACCTTTTCAACTTGCGATGGGTATATCGGGACGTCACTGCATCCTGGGTCGAGCAGCATCTGAGGATCCCTTTCCACAGATGTGACGGTAGAGGTGCTCTCTCCGAGAGTCAGTCCGTGACAGGTGTTAGGGCGCAAATCTGGGGGCAGAACTGGAGTTGCCCCCCCTTGCTCTAAAGCCGGGACTCTCTGCGGACCGCAGCGGGGGAGCTGCCCCTCGCGTGAGCAACGCCTGCCGTGGACATCCTGCTGCTCTTCACGTCGCCCTCCGGTGCTTTGGGGACTTGTTTCCCACCGTGGGGACCTCTGCAGTATTCTGAGAAATATCGTATGGAGAGAGCCCCGCACGTAAGATGTGTCTCACCGTGCAGCAGGAAGACAGCTAAGAACTGCAGCCGGGGAGGCGAACACAGGTGCGCGAGGCCACTCCGATGGAAATGTTCCCCCGAGTCCCTGGACTACACTGCGGAAGGGACTTCGGTTAGGTGAGAACGAGCCTGGCTGTGGACGCTCACAGCTGACGCACTGTGTGATAGCAAAGGCCATTTACAATTCTTCATCCCCCTTCCTCAGTTCCCTGGAATTTAGTTCAGCACAACAGAAATCAGGCCCACGTTTGATTTCTAAGTTACAGGCTGAGACCATCGCAGATCCGGGCTGGCTTTGCCGGAGTTCCCGGGTCTCTGGAGTGTGTTCGCTTCGGCCTCGGCCTCGACTGCGCAGCCAGAGCCAACGCCGCCAGCCCAGCTGCAGAGGGACAGATGCTCCTTTCCCAGCCAACTAACAAGCCCTCATTACGCGCCAGGTGGCAAAGACGCGGCAGCCCTGGTCTCCGATCTCAAGGATTTAGGGACTGAGGCGGGACTAACGGAGGGAGGACGCCAGGCTCTGGCGTGGCAGTGTGGAGGGACAAGGAAAGAAGGCGTCTCCTGGGCCTGCAGCGGGCACGGAGTCTGCACAGAGGGGCAGGACAGGGCCTTGAAGGCCGGGAGCGCTTGGAAAGCGGGGGTGACAGATCCTGGGATGCTGAGGACACCTGGGGCTGGGGAGGGGAGACTGAGAGGTGCGAAGAGCAAGATGCTGGCCGACCGCGCGTCTGACGGGGGCGCAGGCGGCACGCCTTCCCCCGTGACTGATGGGGAGCACAGGGTGGCTTTGGGGACAGAGACTGGCACGGAGCCGGGGACATGGAGTGAGCCTGCGGAGAGTGGCAAGGGCAGAGCCTGTCATGAGGCTGGGGAAAGGCACCGCTAGGTGTGTCTGGCGCTGCCATTGGACTTGCACACGGTGGATCGTTATTTCTGTACCTGCCTGGCCTGGCTCCGCCGAGTGCTGCAGCCCTTTGGACGCCAGAGCGGCAGGGTGCAGCGGAAGGGCCCTGGTGGGGGCGGCCTGGGGTCGTCCCTGCGTCTGGCCGTATGGGCTGTTTCAGGGAGGGGTGGTGTGTGTGTGTGAGTGTGTGTAGGTGTGAGAGCATGTGTGTGTCTGGGGGAGGGATAGCGTGTGTGTGTATGTGCTTGGGGGAGAGGCAGTGTGTGAGTGTATGTGTGTGTGTGTAGGTGTGGGCGTGTGCATGTGTGTTGGGGGAGAGGTAGTGTGTGAGTTATGTGTGTGTGTAGGTGTCAGCATGTGCGTGTGTTTGAGGGAGGGATACGGTGTGAGTGTGTGTGAGTGTGTATAGGTGTGAGAGCATGTGTGTGTCTGGGGGAGGGATAGTGTGTGTGTGCATGTGTTTGGGGGAGAGGTGTGTGAGTGTATGTGTGTGTGTAGGCGTGGGTGTATATGTGTTGGGAGAGGAGTAGTGTGTGAGTGTGTGAGCATGTGTGTGTCTGGGGGAGGGATAGTGTGTGTATATGTGTTGGGGGAGAGGTAGTGTGTGAGTATGTGTGTGTGTGTGGGTGTGTGCATATGTGTTGGGGGAGAGGTAGTGTGTGAGTGTGTGTGGGTGTGTGTACATGTGTTGGGGGAGGGGTAGTGTGTGAGTGTGTGTGTGTAGGTGTGAGCATGTGTGTGTCTGGGGGAGAGGTAGTGTGTGAGTGTACGTGTGTGCAGGTGTGAGCATGTGCATGTGTTGGGGAGGGGCGTGTCCCCAGCAGACCCCGCCCTCTGCCCGTGGTGCCTTGTGCACCTGCGCCATCAGGCACAGACGCGGCTGAGAAGGTCATCAGCCAACTCTGGCCCCCGTGGCCATGCAGGAGAAAGGCCTCCGGTTCTCTGTCGCTGGTGACATTGGCACTCAGCCCCTGCGCTGAGGCCACCCTCCTCCATTCAGGCCTGGTCCCCACTGCCCTTTCCCTGGACTGATTGGAGCCATGCGGGAAACTGCCCCCACAAATTAGCCATGGGATCCCCGGGGAGGCGACACTGGCGGGCGACGCGGCATCTGTGAGGCTGCAGGCCTGGTGGCTCCATGGCTCTGGCCGGGCCCCCCGCGCCCCCTCTCCAGCCCCGGCCGCCTTGCCTGGCGCCCGCAGCACTGCGGGGTCTCGGGCTGCTGAAGGCTCGGGCGCGGGCCCGGGGCCCCCTCGGGCTCTCGAGGAGACCTTCGTCTCTCTCAGCCTCAGTTGCCCCTTCTGCTGAGAGCGCCTGTGTCGTGGGTGGTTTTGGCATAGATAGGGTGTTTGGTGGTCGGTCGGGCTGCTGGGGCTGCCGCTGGTTCCCCTGTGGATTAGCCCAGCTGAGTGTCTCCGAGGTGAGGCCCCAGCCGGTGTGTCCCGGGGCCATCCTAGACCTGGGGCACAGCCAGCGGCGACACCAGAGTCAAACCCGCCTATTCAGGAGCTCAAGGAGAGCAGCCCCTGTCCTCTGAATGTTTGCTGACCGCACTCGGCTCGCAGGGGCAGTTCTATCTAAGTGACAGATGGCCTCGTTCAGGCCGCGCCCGGCGCCCTCAAAGCCTTGTGACCGGAAGGAGAAGGGAGAATGACAAAGCCTCTCCCACCCACAGAAAGTGTTTACACTGTCTCTTCCATTTCATATTCTGCCCTCTCAGTCATCCTCAATGTTTATTTAACGACGCTCCAAGACCTTTTAAGCTTCCTTGGTTTAGTGTTTTTTAAACACCCTGTCACTTCCACTTCTACTGATAGTTTCCTGCCTGCGGCGGTGTGACCCACGCTTACGCACAGGCTGGAAACTGCTAACAGAATGATGAAGGCTCTGCCCCCACAAGGGTGTGGCCGGCCCACGGGGTCAGCGTGTGCCGTGGGGCAGGGGCAATCAAGAAAATAGAGAGGGCTGGTGACATCAGGGCGTCACTTGGAATTCAGGAGCTTCTGAGACTTCTGGCCGACAGTTTCCAGTGGATGGTGACAACCGTCAGGATCCCAGGCAACAGCAATCCGGGTCATCCTCTGGCTTGGCCCGAAGTCCTGCCCAGGGCTTCTTCCTCGTGAGGCTGGAACGAGGGGCACGGCCGGATGCCAGGTGGCGGTTCAGCCTGGCTCCTGGCACACTGACCGCGGAATGCCAAGGCACAGACGCTGGCGCCTTCCTGGCTGCATTTTCAACTAAACTCCAGGCTCGGATCGCGTGTGACCTCCCTTTGTTCCTAGTGGCCACAGATGGACAGTGCCACAAAGGTGGACGGACCTCTGGAAGCCAGACGGCACTGCTGCATGTGACTGGGCAGCTTATGTCCTGGACAGCCCTAGCGGGTGGCACTCTCCAGCACCGTGCAGGAACACAGTCTAGACGTAGACCCGGAGAGAACTTGGGAAGCTCCGGGGCAAGAACCGGGGCAAGGCTGATGGCGAAAGCCGGGGCGCGAGCTTGCGGGCGGGAACCTCCACGCCCTGCCGGGTCCCCTCCGCTGCCTTCCGCCCCCAGCCGGCAGTTCTGGGCTGGGAAGCTGCTCGGACTCTGAAGCCCGTTCATGCAGTGGCTTGTCCCCTGCAAAGCTTGTTGTCCAGTGGAAGCCATGACACTTCCAGTCCTGGGCTACACAGGCCGGGAAGGTCCTCTAGCAGGGACAGCAGTGGCAGCGGCTGGGCTGTCTCAGAGCAGAGGGAGGACAGCTGGGGTGGCGGGGGAGCACTCTTGGGAAGAGGTGGGTCTCCACATGCGGCTTGGGGAGTGGGCTGGGCTGGCTGGGCGTGGAGTGGGGGAGCAGTGCTCATGCGTGTGGTGGGTGGGACACACGTGAGCGTGGCCTGGGGGGGGGATGAGCAGGCTGGGGCCGTGCGCTCTCCAAGGCGGTGTCCACTCCAAGGAGGGAGACACCTCGGACCGTCAGGTGGGCCAGCTCGGGAGGCTTTGTTCCGGGGGGAGGTTGGAGTCGACCCTGCTGGGACAGCACAGACGTCCTCTGAGTGAGGCGCAGTGGGGAACTGAGAAGGGTGCCATGGGGTGGCCCCACCTCCACCTTCGCCACCCAAGCCCCTCCAGCCTAGCGAGGGCTCGGGAGGCCCTAACGGGAAGCCCTGCTGGGGAAGCCGGTCTCGGCTTGGCCCACACCTGCTCTTCCCCCAGCCAAGTTCCTCTCCCTCCGGACCTCGGGAGCCCCCCATGGGGACAAGGTCTTTCCGGGGGCACAGCCATCGCCAGCAGAGCCCTTGCACAATAGGTGAAAGGGGCCGCGCGCCCCCGCCGCCTCTCATGGCTGCTGGCTGGCTGCTTCCGAATGGCTGGCAGATCCTGCGTTTCCTGGGCTCTGCGAGGCCGCCCCTGACCCCTGGGGCTGTGGAACCCGGGTGGGAAGACGCCCAGTGAACCCCAGGAGCAGAGGTCAGCACGCAGGGGCACACCTAAAAGTTGCCACTTGGGCCACATGGACCAGAGAAAGTAAGTACTGGAGGGGGTGTTGCAGGAGATGGCCGTGGGCAGGGGCTCACACCAGCCCTGCAGGCCTCAGCGAGGTTCCCGAGGGGTTCCTGCCCCGAGCGAGCTGGCCTCCACCGTGGCCGGCCGGGCAACCCCAGGGCCCCTCTCTGCTTTGAGCCTCCCCATTCTCAATCCGAGGGCAAACTGACGATGAACCCGAGTGACAGGCACGTCCTGCTCCTCCCCGGCCTACCGGCAGCTGAGCCATCTGCTCTCCGTCGGGGCTCTGAGGCTGGGCCATGGGTCGACCCGCTGACTTCCTCGAGACCGGCGTGGTGGTAGCACTGCGAGCCCCACTCCAGAAGGTGGTGGCAGTGGGAGCCCCACTCCAGACGATGGAGGCACTGTGAGCCCCACCCCATACAGTGGTGGCAGTGCTTTCTCTCCCCTTCTATCTTCCTCCTTTCCTCCTCTTCCCTCTGCTCCTTTATCCTGGGAGAGCCCAGGGGAGACCGTGGTGACCTCAGAGTTGGGGCACAAGGTAGGGCGTTTTCCTGCTTCTCTGGGGCTCCCCCAGCCCCTGGGGTTATTTTGTTACGCAGCCTCCGCCAACGTGCAAGGAGCGCCTGGCTCTGCGGGCGGGCTCCCCAAGGAGGCCTGGATGACAGACACTTCCCAAAGAAAACAGGATGAGCCCGGAGTTACTGTCCCCTGTGACCTCCCGCGGCTCAGGAGGATGGGCTTCTCTGGAACTGTTCCCTGCTGTCACTGACCTTCCTCCCAAAGGCGCCTGAGGTGCTGGCCACCCGAAGCGACGGGAAAGCTCTCAGAGGAGGGGGGATGTTTCTGTAGGAGACAGCCAGGGGTCCGGGCCGAGCACGGCCCCTTGGAAACGGGGAGCACCCTTGCAGGAGCTGTGGGGACATGGTGAGCCGTGCAGTGCTGTGTCGGTGGGTGACGGCGGAAAAGCCTGGGTGTGAAGTGACTAAGTGCCAGAGCGTGTGTCCCAGGAGGAGGGTGAGGGGCCGCTCGGCCATCCCAGCGGGATCGGGCGGGGATTCTGTGGTGACAGCTGTGGCTTTCTCTGGCCTTGCCGAGGGGCAGGCCTGCACCGGCTCTGCGCTGTGCGGGGTGGCAGCCACCGGCCACATGGCTAATTCCGCTTATGTTAAATAAATGAAGGAGTTAGCTCCTCAGGCCGACCGTTTCATGTGCTCAGCAGCCGCGCGGCCGGCGGCCACCGTGCTGAGGAGCACGGAGAGCGTCCCCACCACTGCAGAAAGTTCTCTTGCGCAGCGCGGCTCACATCTGCCCTAGGCGTCCTGTGCGGGGTGGCAGGGAACACGGAGTTAGTCAAGAAATGCTGAATACCCAGCCCTTGACGATCAGGGTCTGATGCTTCAACGGTGACAGAGCCGTGCAAGTCAGGCTCTGTCCTGAAAGCAGACTTCCTCGTCCCTGTCCCTCCGCGCCACATGCCAGCAAGTGAGCCTGGATTCTCCGCTCAGAGGTCTCCTCCCTGGCGTGGGCAGAGACAGGCCTAGCTGGGAGGAGGGCAGGAGGCTCTGGGGCGGGAGGTGCAGCATGCCAGCGAGAGCCCTTCCCGGCCTGAAGGGCGCAGGCGCGGGAAGGAAGGGGAGGAGGGCAAGGTGGCCCCTCCAGGCTCAGGCTGGGGCAGGGTGCAGGCAAGCTGAGGCCACCTCAGAAGCAGAGCCGGCCGCACATCAGCCTGCGGTGCCGGGTGGCCCCGAGAGGCCCAGGGCCTTGCCTTCCGCAGCCCCACGACAGGTGGAGGTGGCTCACTGTGGAGGCTGGCCTCGCACCTTCGCGTGCTGGGCGGGTGAGGACTCAGCGCCCGTCGCCTGTGGCAGCCACAGGGAGGCCCAGGCAGCCTGAATGGACACTAGGTTCTGACCAGGACAGGCGGGAGCAGCCTGGGAGAGGCCCACCCTGAGACGTCAGCGCAGAGCAAGAGCAAAGCCACTGTCCCCTGGGCGGTCGGAGCAGCAGACCGGGCTGGGTGAGCGTGTGGTGTCTGGTCCAGAATTCCCGCCTCTGTCCTACAGAGGAGGAAGTAGAGCCTGAGCCACACCTGCTGGATGGGTCACCGTGTACGTCCTTCTTGGCTGGCTTCGTACGGTGCCACATTACAATAGCAGAGTGTCTCTGTGGCAAGTGATAAAAATCCCACTCAAATCAGCAAAAACAGGGAGTTCACTGCTTCCTGTCACCGAAAGTCCAGTCACGTTTTCTTCCAGCCCAGCGGTGGCTGGATCCAGAGCACAGCTGACATCACCGGGTCTCGGTGTGAGCGACTCTCACAGCTCCGGTTCATTCCCGAGCTACCTCCACGGCGGCCACGGCTGTGAGCAGCTCCACGCGCCCAGCAGGAACAGCCCACGGCCTTCTCCCCAAAGCCCCCGCACGGTCTCGCTGCTTTCCCTCAGCTCCGGCTATGTCCGACAGCCGTCCCTCATCCAGTCTCTGTGGCCAGGCCAAGCCTGTGCTCTGTGGCCTCCTGGGGTCGGGGTGGAGCTGGCGCCACCTGCAACACCTGCGCGGATTGGGAAGGGGGAGGACGTGAGCAAGCCACGAAGCTCGGACAGTGAATCGTATGTGGCTATTATCATACAGGGCCGTGGATTTAATCACTCGCACACGATTTTTTTGTTATTGTGGAAGGGACTCAGGCTGACGAACGCCTTTGGGTGTGCCGTGGGTATTAATGGATGTCCACCTGCTCCAGGCTGACTTGTGGCATCATGGTCCCGGTGCCGAGGCTCAGAGTGGACTGAGGGCTGCGTGCCCTTCCAGAGCGTGTCAGAGCACGGGCTGTCACCAAGGTACGCTTCACAGCCTGTGTCCTGAGTCCAGGGGCAATGCTGTGGCAGAGGGGTCGTTAATGTCTAACCTCCTGTTTCATTCTGGATGCAATTCTAAAGCCCGGACCATTGGTGTCCCTTGGAATTTGCCCTTGGGCCACAGAACACTCTAAGATATTGTTAATGAGCTCTAAGATATTGTTAATGAGGTTGTGCCTCCTTGCAGAAACTCTCAAGGTGAAATATTTTCAGGGTTTTTCTAGGGGCTGCTTTTGTGTTTTTTTCTCCTTTTCATTTACTGCCATCAATTCAAACCCCTTAAGCCTGGAGAGGACATAGGAACAAAGGGGACCCTAAAACTGGGGGCGGGGGTGGGGAATGCAGTAGTGCAGACCTTGGGAGTAACCAGACCTTGGCCAGAGATGTCGGGTGACTGCCAAGGTCACCATTACCAGGTTCCCCAGACTCCATTTATAGGGGCAATAGTGGGTCGAATATTGTCTCGCCCCTTGAATCCAGGCCCACCTGGAGCCTCAGAACATGACCTCATTTGGAAATAGAGTCTTTGCAGATACTAAGCTAGTTACGATGAGGTCATGCTAGATTAAGGTGGGCCCTAAATGCAAAGAGGGGAGGACACACAGCGGCACACGGAGCAGAAGGGCACGTGGAGGTGGAGGCAGGAAGTGCAGAGATGGGGCTACGAGCCAAGGCCGCCAGGAGCCCCCCACACTGGAGGAGGCGAGGAGGTTTCTCCCCTGCAGCCCAGAGGGAGCCTGGCCCTGCCGACACCTGGATCTCAGACCCGTGGGCTCCAGAACTGTGACAGAGCGCTTTGCTGTGGTTTTAATCTGTGTAGTTTGTGATAATTTCTTACAACGACCCTAGGAAACCCCTACAGGAGCCTTTTAAAGAAATGTAAGGGCTGAAGCAAAGCATGGGTCAGAGAACAGAAATGCTGACACGGAGGTCCCCGTGGAGTCCCCCTGGGGAGTGCTTGACAGGACCTGTCTGGAGCATTGATTTCTGCTCCCAGACGGCACTGACCTGCCCCGCTCGTCCCTGTGTTAGGCCACTACCACGCGGCTCCACGGTCTGCACAGCCGGGGGCTGGGAAGGGGCGGCAATCCTGGCCGTGCCCGTCCACCTGGCTGTGCCCGTGTCCTGGTGCGAAGCCTCCTCTCCCCGGAGAAAGGGGTTTTCTTTCCTCGGCTTGAGGTGCTGACTGCTGTGTCTGTGGGAGGCTGAGGCTGCGCAGAGGGGCTGCCCCTGCCTGGCGCCTGTGCCGGCACCGTGTGGACGAGCGGCGGTGTGGGAGCCGGGATCCGGCCGAACACAGCCCTGGCATTGCCCGACGGCAGGATCCTTTGTTCTTTCCACGAGAACACACACGTGCACACACACACACACACGCACACACACACACACACACACACACACGGGTTTCAATATTCAGTTGATCCTCATCTCCCACAGGTTCCATATTTGCAAATTTGCCTACTTGCTAAGACGTATTTGTAACCTCAAAGTCAGCACTCACGGCACTTTGGTGATCATTTGCCAACACGCGCAGAGTGGCGAGCAGTCTAGGGCCTCCCGCTGTGCGTGTTCACGGCTGTGTTTTTCTTCCTGTAAACAGTGTCCTTTCATGGTCCATTTTGTGCCATGTTTTTTGCATTTCTGTGCTTTTTGTTGGTGATTTTGCTGTTTAAAATGCCCCCTGCCAAGGCACTGAAGTGCTGCCTGTGCTCCAAAGCCCGAGAGGGACGTGATGTGCCTTCTGGAGGAAGCACGCGTGTCAGAGAAGCTTTGCTCAGGTGTGAGCTGTGTGCAGCTGGCCACGTGTTCAATGTGATAATGAACCAGCGGTATCTGTCAACGTGTCTTTAAACAGAAACAGACATGAAGTGCGGGTGTGTGTCCATCGGTGGATGAAGCTCCCGTGACCAGAGGCTCCCAGGAACCTAACCCCGTACTTCCCCCAGGAGCAATGGTTCAGTGTTTCCCATGAGTTTCTAGAACGTAACTCCCTCGAATCATGAGAACTGTTTACATCGTTCATCTCAGCCCTGTGAGGGGAACGGTGATGAATTGATCCGTGTTCCTGCCTCAAGTGTCGGAAGGCAGGACGCCCCAGATATGGGAGCTCTAGAAAGTTCT
The DNA here is from genome assembly GCF_041146395.1 of Eulemur rufifrons. Lineage (NCBI taxonomy): Eukaryota > Metazoa > Chordata > Mammalia > Primates > Lemuridae > Eulemur > Eulemur rufifrons. Next base: position 24,958,493 of record NC_090994.1, on the reverse strand, counting down.
AGGTTCACATCTGTGAAGGCAGTTTTTCTCATTTAGTAAATATCTTCAGAACGCCCATGACGCTGGGCGGGGCTGTGCCAACACGGGGCAGCGCCCTCCCCTGGGAGTTGAGAGCAGAGTGGCACTTTCTCCGCAGTAGTGATGTCTTCAGAACTCCCCCCCCCCCCCGCCCCCGCCAGGCCCCAAACAAAGCAAAGCACAACACAAACAAACAAAACCCAGATACTACTTGCAAACAGGAAAACAGAAATCAGAAACCAACAACAGTAAAAGCAAACCACTGCCTGACAATGCGCTTCTCACACGAAGCAATTATTTGCTATTGGTCCAATTCAGTTATATCAACCCCGTTTTGGGGAGGAATTCCAGAAAATAAGTAATAAAGTAATCCATTCAGTTCTCTCATAAAGCTGTATCTGAGTCTCCTTCATTCTTTTAATCCTCATTAAAAACAAAACAGCAATAACAAGAGAGAGAGAGCGAACGAGCGGGACAGGGAGGAGAAGACAAAGGCTTCGGTTCCTGCTCCTGCTCCAGCCCAAAGGCTTCGAGAAACAAACTAGAAAGAGGCTGTGAACATACGAGGCTGTAAACTGGCTCAGCTGACCTGGCATGAAGAAATAGACAGCAAAGCCCCAGTCATGCGCCCACCAGTAATTCAGAATTTGGATAATTTTAAGAGCGTCAAGGCTGAAGTTTAACATGGTACTTACCTGAAGAAATTTACCCTGACGAAATGGCTTACAATGAAAATTAATATTGGAAAATTATTTACTCGGGGGGAATGTTAACAGTATGTGAGAGAACAAACTTTTAAAACTAGCCCCAGGCCACGGGGGACCAGCCACATATCTGCAGTATTTTAGTGCCTTTTCATGCAAAGTACTCTGTATTTTCCTGAGGTGAAACTGACCTTTGCCACTGAGTAACCTTGGAGAATTATTTCAAACTCTCTTTGAGCTCTAGTTTCTTTATCCAGAAATTTCTAGGCACAGGGTCATCGGGACGGTGAAATGGCAGTCCACGGGTGGAGCTCCATGAATCACAAAGGGCCCTGCTCATGGCGCTGCTATACTTGCCGGGTGCCACCCGGGCCACACCCCAGCTCACTCCCCACCGTGCTCCTCACTGCCCTGTGTCCCCGCAGAGCCAGGCCCCCTAGTGTCCCCTCCACCTTGGATCAGGCTCTCCCCTTCCTTCTCTATGTGTCCAAATCCCACCTCTCCCTCAACACCCAGCTCACATTTCATTGCTTTTATGAAACCTTCCTTGATCCGTCCGGCTGGAGGAAACCTCTCCCCCTTGTGAGCATCACAGTGTGTTCTATGTCCTGTGTCACGTTGCACTTCACGTGGCAGCCACTCCGCAGGGGTGTTTTGTGTTCTCTGCTGGTCTGCGGGCTCCTGGGGGACCAGGGCTGTGTCTTGCGGAACCCTCTCGCCCCCTGTTGCTTAGCCTGTACCTTCCACGCAGCACGTGCAAAGCACCTCGTTGGATGCATAGTGCACCTTCCACACTGACCACCCAGCCAGTCTCCCTGGCATGAGGTCTAACTGGACGATGGCAGGGGAGTAGCTGTCGTGGATTTAGGCTAGTAAGGGTCAGAATCAGTGCAGGGGAAAACATCAAGGAAGAGCTGATAGTGATAATCTTTGCAAGAAAGGAATGGTCCAAAATTGTGTTTTTATCATTGCAGCAGTTATCAGAAATAGTTGGTCGACTGCGGGTGATACAGGTAACACCTGTTCCCCTCTACCCACCACCACCCACATCCGTTTTGTTTCTGAGAGGAAGGAGGAAGTCACAGAGGAGGAAGCACCTCCTCTCCTGCCCTCACCCCCTCTCCCCAAAAAAGTAGATGATGAGTGGGCATCAGGGACTCTGCTTCCCATCAGCCCTGTGGGGTCGGTTTGATCTTTACCGATGCTGGGCTGGTGGGTGGCACTGGCTGCTGGTAGGAATATCTGACAGACGCCAAGATCTGTGTGCGGGCAGGCTGCTTCAGGCCCGCGGCAAAATGCCCCTAGCAGGGCTGCTGGCTCCTCCCCAGCACTGCCGGGACCAGGCTTCCAGGCAGTGGAATGTCGGGAGCATTTGGAGACAGCCCCGGCAGAGGTGGCAGCCAGGGACAGGGCGGCTGCTCCCAGAGGCCTCCCCGGGGATCTCACCGCCAGTGTCAGAGGAGAGGCGCAGGCTGCAGGGACACAGGCTGGTCTGAGGGCACCTGAGCAGCTTCCCGCTGGGGCTCGCTGACCTCACAGGGCCACTCGGGGGCACGGAGCCCCTGCTTGGGCTGTCACCTGGCGAACGTGTGGGTGCCGTCTGGCAAGGCCCAGTGGCACGACGGAAACGCCACTTACTGCCAACTGGGGCACTCGATTAAAATGTTTTATTGACTCTGGAGATCAAAATTCAAGTGGTACAAAAGCGTACACAGTGAGGGCTCTGCGTCCAATCCCCCCTCCCAGACGTCCCTTTTCCTCCTCGAGGCAGCCACCGTCACATTTCTTCTGTACCTCGGAGATATTTTATGTGTGTAAAATGTATGTGTGTCTGTCCACGTCTTTGCACAGATGACGACATCAGGTGCGTATTGTCCTGTGCTTCGCTTTGTTCACTGAGCCATCTACCCTTTCGTGTCGCGCCGAGCGCTACCCCTCCCCTGCGCGTGTTTGCGGCTGCGCAGTGCGACGTCGTGTGGCGCCGCGGGGCGTCTAAGCAGCCCGCCCTGCTGCCGCCCGTCTGGGTCCGTCCCCGGCCCGGGTCCGTCCCCGGCCCTCGCTGTTACAAACAGCACCACAGGGAAGGCTCCTGTGTGCGCATCATCTCACATCCATGGGGGAACACATTTGTTTGGCAATTTCTTGCAAGTGGGATTGCTAGGTCAAAGGTGTGTACAGCTGTCATTTTTATGAATATTGTCAATTTAGAGAGGTTGTATCAATTTATACTGTTACCACCAAAGGATGATCTTGCCTATTTTTCTACATCCTTGCTCACCAAATTGCCAACGAAGTGTGTCATCAAAATTTATCTGTGCCTATCTGAAAGGTGGAAAATGATAGATGATGTAGTCTCAGGTTGCTTTTCTCTTATTATTGATGAAGTTGAAATGTTAAAATCCATTTTTAATTCCACATCTGTAGACTGTCTTGTTTATATCCTCTGCCCATCTTTCTGTTGGGGTTTGGTCTCTTTAAATTTTGCAATTCTCTTTGTGTATTAGGGAAATCTGATTTGCAAATTGATTGTTTGTTATAGACTGTTCTAAATAACTTAGTAAAACAGAGTGTTGACCTAGTTTAGCTACTTTATTTACTTGAAAAGTAAGAAATTGTACTCTTGAGGAAAAATCCTGCGCAAGTTAAGCCTTTGCTGTTGCTGAGACCTCCCCATCCAGATGCAAAGCCCGCTGACAGACAGCGATGGAAACATCCAAGAAACACTCACCCGACACCTGTGTTGGGCACTACGAGAAACACAGACACGGACATTTCAAAATCCCCAGTTGGATCAGCCAGAGTGCAGGACCAGTGAGATGCTGGGGCAGGGGAGAGGGCGCAGCAGGCGTGTCTGGGCAGAGCGAGGACGGGCGGGTCCTGCTGACTGAAGCAGGAGTGCTTGGGAGAGCCGTGGGGGCGGGCGAGGGCAGTGACCTGCAGGTGGGCAGCACGCGGCAGGCAGAACAGCCAGTGTGACCAGAGCTACCAGAGGAGTCGAGGCCCCTGCTGGAGGCATGGGCTTGCTCGCCAGCAAACTCCCTTCGCCTGCTCTGTGGCTGGGGCCATGAACAGACCTGGGGCCTCCTCCCCTGCTATTCCCAGTGCAATCCATGCCAGGGGCCCTGGATCGAGCTTCTGTCTGCTCCGAGCGAGCGCCAAAGGTGCAGGTCTGAGCCAGCCTGCAGGTAGGTGGTGCAACTTCAGGCCGCCCCGTTTCCCTCTTCAGTTCCTGCCTCTGGCCCCATTCCTCTGTCAGAAATGCCAAGAGAGGGGGGAAAAGCCAAACAAATTTGTTTTCTGTGAAGAACAAGATGAGCTGACAAAGCTTGGGCCTGCTGAGCACGGTGGGGCAAGAGACTGGCAAAGGTTTCAAGGAAGCTGACGCCAAAGACAGAACCAAGATGTGTTATCTGCCGCAGTAGCAGGCAACCAACCATTTCTGATAGCTAATGGGGTTGCAACTCAGTAAACATTTTCTGTTGATTAGATTGGCTAGGTCGTTTGGCCCATTCATATTCCATCCCTGCGGAATTTCTGCCGTCAGACCTAAAGTGTTGGAAATCTGCTCTTTTGTAAGATCTAGACGTGCATCCCTGCCAATTCCTCACTTTCTGTATCGCCTGGGCTTCTTGTCCAAGTTTCACACACTTGGATACAAATGCAGACCAAATTCCAGCTTGGATGCATAGATTATTGGAACCGTCAAAGCTGTTTCAAGTGTGGTCTCGAGATCATTAATAAAAAAGTTGTTTCCGTAACAACACGATCACGGCCCACTGGTTGCCTACTTACGGCACACGCTGTGCATACATTCTCTCTCAGTCTCCCCGTTGTCCAAGAGAGGTGTGAGCGACTCTTTATTTTCTAGATGAAGCTTCCTGAAATCAGAAGGGTTAAGTAACTGCCTAAGGTGGGTCGTACAGCTAGAATGTGGTGAGCTAAACTGGGATTTGAACCCAGTTCTGTCTAAACCCAAAGCCTGAACACTCACCACTGCCCCCTGCTGTGTTCTCCATTGCCATGGTGAGGCCAAGCTTTCTCTTCTAAACCACCACATTTAGAGCCTGGTGGCATCGTAGGGGTGTCTCAACTCTCTAGTGGACAATCCTACGTCTTCATCTAAATGATAAACCTTGTTCTTAAGGTTCTGATGACCTTGCAAAAGAGAATAATCACCTGCTCAGCTGGAGAGCAGATGCGCACACACCTACCTGCATGCAGTTGCTGAACCACGGATGACAGATGACAAGGGCATTAAAACCCTACGCATGTGTTTCATACCATGAGCTGAAATCACTGGGGAAGGCGTGCTAAAGGAGAGTGTTTCTGCTTCAGATATCACAAGTCGATTAGGATTTTGAGGAGCTAAGAGAAAGAAAAGGCCAACTTTGCTTTCTGGCAATGTGGTGGGCAAGACGTCCTAGAACTCCTCCCCATACCACATGGCTAAACTTGCTGGATACAAAATTCCTTTGAAATGCATCACTGAGTTTGCAGAAAGGTAAGAGTAATTCCTAGGGGCGAAAAGCAAAGGGAATTGCTGGTGCTCTTGGTAGTCCTGGCTGCCTGGAGAGGGGTTGGCAAACGTTTTCTGCAGAGGGCCAGGTAGTAAATATTTTTGGCTTTATAAGCCCAGGTGGTCTCTGTTGAAACTACCCAGCTCTCCTTTGTAGCGGGAATGCAGCCCCAGATGATACGTAAGCAAAAGAATGTAGGAGCACTGGACCCAGGGTGACCTGCATTTGACCTCTGGGCTTTGTCAATCCATACTTTGCCAATATCTGGTCTAGAGTGTTGGGTTTTAATGCCCTTTGTGAATCTTCAGAACTTGGACCCATACAAGGTGAGAATATTGAACTAAGACAATCCTTACACACACATAAAACAGGATTCCCAGAGAGAGCGTGGACCAGGAGAAATAGGGCCCCTAGCAAAAGAAGACAGACGGGAAACCTGTTTTATCAGGTTATTCTGGTGAAAAAAGAAATGAGAATTGGTTACTATAGGTAGGCCTGCTGCTGTGGTTTGCACGTGTCCCCTCCAAAATTCAGGTATTGCCAAGGTGATGATATTAGGAGGTGGGGCCTCTAAGAGGCAATTTGGCCATGAGGCTCCTCCCTCGCGGATGGGGTTAAGGGCCTTATAAAGGAGGCTTCAGGCAGCATTTGGCTGCCTTGGTTCTCAGCTATTCTGCCACGTGGGGACACAGCGTCTCCCCCTTCTGCAGGCAGCCTCACCAGACAACCAACCCCCGGTGCACTGACCTTGGATTTTCCAGCCTCTACAATTGTGAGAAGTAAATGTCTGTTCTTTATACACTACCCAGTTTCAGGTGTTTTGTTGTAGCAGCACACACAGACTAAGACACTTACCCTGACACGGGCTTGGGGTTTGAATTTATACTACCTGCATCATATAGGAAACTCTAAGCTACAAAATTAACTTAATGGGATTCTTGACTAGTAGTGCCTTCGACTTCATAATCCAAAGTTGCAAGCTGCACAAGGAAACAAGCCACTGTGAGCAAGAGTCAGCAGAAACAACAATGGCAGAATTCTTCCCTTGGGGATTTGATGCGTTGCAATGACTGCTTCTAAAAAATGTCTAACAAAGAAAAGAGGAAGTGAAAAAGACTGGAGTATGTTTCAAGCAAGGGGAAGAACAGAGGCAAAGTTCAGTGGTGGGGATGAGAAGAACATCTTAAGGGACAAGGAGGAATTAGTCCGAGATAGGGTCATACGAGGCTATCAGTGGACAGGTGAACGTTGCTCACACTCAGTGCACTAAGAGTAGTGATGGACAGGAGATACGGGACCTGCCCTCAAGGGGGCTCCAGTCTAGGAGAAGAATCAGTTAACCAGGTAGATAAATAAATAAATAAATGCCACAAAATGTGATCGGTACTATAATTAAAGAAGATACAAAATATTGCAGAGGCAAAGGAGAAAGCTGTCCATTCTACCCAAGGAAGTCAGGGGAAGATTACTGGAGTTCCTGATGCTTATATCAAGTTTTGAAGGGTCTGTAAGAATCTGGACTTTATTTTGTAGGTTATGGGGAACTAGAAGGGAAGCAAAGTGATCACACGTAGAACTTAAAAGGCAACTGTGGCTTCAGTACAGTGAGCAGAATGGAGAGCGCAGAAACGGGAGACGGAAAGGCCAGATGCAACCTTGCTTGACTAGCCATGGAAAGAAGCTATGAGACCCTTGCGTGAGGCAGAAGTGTAGGTGGATTTGAGGGATATCTTAGAATCGTGTTCATTTGGGGATAACGCACCGTAATGACACAAATTGAATGTCTGTAGCTCCACGCCTGACCCTGTGTGGTGGTTAATTTTAGGTGCCCACGTGACTGGATGTAGGAATACCTACAGCACTGGCAGAACTGCTGAGGCATCGCTCCTGGGTGTGTCTGCGAGGGCGTTTCCAGAGGGGGGATGACCATGTGAGTTGGTGGACCGAGGGGCGGATCCCTGCTCCATGTGGGTGGCACCGTCCGATTGGCTGGGGCTCCAGATAGAACAACAAAAGAGAGAAAAGGATTCCCCTCACCCTCTCTTTCTCTATATCCAATTTTTCCATGCACAGGGCGGGGGCAGGCGCGTGGTGGGTGGGTGGGGGCAGAGCTGGGGGGTTGGGGACCACAGACTTAAACAACAGACATTTATTCTCTCCCGGTGCTGGAGGCTGGAAGCCCAAGATGAAGGTGCTGGCAGGTGCGGTTTCCCCGAGGCGTCTCCACCTGGCTTGCCAGGGCCTCCTTCCGTCTGCCTCCTCACGGGTCACACCTGTGTGCACGTGCGCCCTTCTGCCTCTCTGCATCCCGATCGCGGCCTCTGTGAGGACACCACACAGACTGGGCTAGGGCCGCCTCAGTGACCAGCGTTGACTTAACCGACCCCACAGGCCCTGTCTCTGTGCCCAGTCCTCCCGCGGAGTCAGGGGTCAGCGCTTCAGCTCAGGAACTTTGTAGGGGAACAGTTCAGTCCGTAACACCACATGATCATCTCGATAGAGCCAAAACAAATATTTGATTAAATGCAATGCTTAATCATTATTTAAACAACAAAAGCAAGTATTTTGTAAACCAGCAACAGAATGAACTTTCTAAATCACTAAAGGGTGTTGCCAGAAACTTAATGGGGAGACACTCCTTTTAAAATCGGAAAAGGATGCCCACTGTAGCCACTTCTCTTCCTCACTGTTTTGTTCATACCAGGTCCGAGCCACCAGAGAAGACAAGAAAAACAAATTTTTAGAAAACATGGCTTGGAAAGGGAGAAAAAGCGTCCTTTCCACTGATGACACAATTTTCTACATAAGAAGCCCACAAGAATTTGCAGATTAAGTATTAGAATTAATAAGAAATCTAAGAAGATGATTCTATGTAAAATCAACTGCATCTCTGTATAGTAGTAACAAACAATGGAAAGTTGTCATTAAAAATCAAAATATCAGAGCTGGGCGAAGTGGCACATGGCTGTAGTCCCAGCTATTCAGGGGGCTGAGGCAGAATGATCGCTTGAGACCAGGAGTTCGAGGCCGCAGGGGGCCATGGTGGCACCACTGCCTTCCAGACTGGGCAACAGAGCAAGACCTCATCCCTAAAAAAAATAAAAAAAAATCACTTTGTACCCCATAAATATATATGGTTATAATTCAGCAGTTTAAAAAATGATTAAAAAATCAGAGCCGGCCAGGCGCGGTGGCTCACGCCTGTAATCCTAGCACTCTGGGAGGCCGAGGTGGGCGGATCGTTTGAGCTCAGGAGTTCGAGACCAGCCTGAACAAGAGCGAGACCCATTTCTACTAAAAATAGAAAGAAATTATATGGACAGCTAAAAATATATATAGAAAAAATTAGCCGGGCATGGTGGCGCATGCCTGTAGTCCCAGCTACTCGGGAGGCTGAGACAGGAGGATCGCTTGAGCTCAGGAGTTTGAGGTTGCTGTGAGCTAGGCTGACACCATGGCACTCACTCTAGCCTGGGCAACAGAGTGAGACTCTGTCTCAAAAAAAAAAAAAAAAAAAAAAATCAGAGCCAAAAATATGAGGTATTTAGGTATCAATCCAACAAACGATGAGCAGACTTTTATGTAGAAAATTTTAACATTATCAAATCCTTTGCTAGCGGCACCTAAAGAAATGAGGTAAAATAATACATGAATCAACCACTCTTTGAGGCTTTCTGGGTGCAGCAGGCCGCGGGCAGAGGAGATGAGCGGGAGGGCGGCCCTGCGTTTGAAGAACTCGGAGTCTGTCCGCACGTTGCAAGGCTGGACGTTTATCGTGTGCGTTGTTCCTGTACCACTTCCACACACGCCGCCTTGCGTCGTATCTTGTGTTGTTAACGGAGCTTGTTATAAGTGTAGGTTTTCTGCTTTCACTGGACAGTAAAGTTTTTCAGATCTTTTTATCGTCTTTGTACTGCCCACAGTGGTGTTCATAGTAGGTGCTCAGTAAGTACTGCTTGAATCCATCTGTGGATAATGAACAAGTGAATGACTGAACTACAAGAGGACTGAACACGCCCTACCTCTGGGGGGCTTCTTTGAGATGACTTGGCATTGGAGGCCGGAAGAAGAGCCGGAGACTTCTCTCAGCCCCAGGCAGAGACAGTACAACCTTGAGGATGAGGTTTCTGCACCACGGTCCCTCTAAGGTTTGTTACTAAGGAATTTGTCATGTCATTAACTCTGATGGCTTTCCAAGGAGAAATGTTACCTCTGCCGACCAGGGTGCTCAGCGTCCTGGTTTAGTTACCGAGCTCAGCTCTGTGTTTGCTCCCATCCTGTCTCCAAGGGGCCCGCAGCGAGGTGCTGGTTGCTGACTCTCACCGCACGGGCAACGGTCCCTGATCACTCCCACATGCCCTGAGACTCCAGGTCCAAGTGTTCCAGCTGCTAATTCCCACAGTCCCGGCAACAAGACCTCTGCTCTGAAACATGTGCTTCGGCTGCTCCTCTCTGCTTGCTCTGCTGGAACCTTGCCTGTGGTTTAATTCAGCGGCAGGACTGAAGGGGGACATGCTCATAATTCTTCTCCCTCCCTCTTTTCCTCCTCTGAGTCCCCTTTTCTGCCAAAGCCCTTGGCCAGGAGCCAGAAATGGCACATTCAATAATGCCCGATGTGTTTGGGTAATATTTCATAATTACATTGTTGCTGGGAAAATCGTTGCCTTGAGAATAATTCCTCTGCATAAACAAAGTCTGGGACGCATGTGCCCCTCCCAACTCCCTCTGCTGGGGGGAGAGCAAGGCAAGAGGCAGGAAGGGAAGAAAAGAAGGAAAAAAGGAAGGAGAGAAGGGTATGCAATTTGTCTGCTTGGCTTTAGTAAGGAGACACGTTAGGGAAGATTTATAAAATGGTGAAGGATGAGTAGTAACAGCTTTTAGGAACCCTGCCAGTTCTGTGCTTGGGACTGATTTTCACCAGCAGGTGAATGGAAAAGCCACATCCGGGTGTCTAGGAGGTGGAGCGACAGATGGTACCGTGGGCTGGAAGTGGTTGAGTCCCCTGCCCTCCCCTGCCCACATTCATGGCCAAGTCCCCCCTACCCCCCGTGCTGCTCCAACGTGGCTCCTTCGGGCAGCCGCTCTCTCCGGGCTCAGTGTTGCACCGAAAGCTGAGTTCTGAGACTCACAGGGGGTGCACATTTGGAAGGTCGAGAGGTAAGGCTTCCAGTGGGTGAAGGGAAGGAGGTTGGTGCTAATGGCGGCCTTGACTAGGGGACACAGGGCAGGACTGTCTCTGGAGCAGCTGTCCCCCAGGCTGGGCAGACACCCCTGGCGACATGTGCTCCTGCAGGCTTTGGTGGCCACGTCTTAGCAGGAGGAGCAACTGCACTTCAGTAACCAAAGCGTTTTGGCTCCGTGCAGACCTCCCCTCCAAGTGGCTTCCGGACCAGATACGAACTCTGGGTGTGAGGTGCTAGGACACAGTGCCATCCCCAGGGAAGTTCATTACCCACAAGAAGAGACATCTCTCCGGGGCTGTCACCCAGGAGTAAACGCCTCACAGGGACCGCTGGCGAACCTGGCCAGGAGGAAGAGACCACGGCGTGTAACGGGAGGCCCCAGAGGTCACTTGCGGGTTGTTTGTGAGCTCTGACTTGAACTGGTGACAGCAACTGTGCGCTCATCTTCTTGACTTTTCCAAACAATTCAGGGTAGATCATTAGGGGAGTTTCAGCCAAAAGGAGCCTTTAGTTAGAGTCCAAGATGTAATGTATTAAGAACAAAACAAGTAAAAAAAAAAATCACATGTTAAAGAACTATCCCCATAGCCACCATCTTCAGATGGCAATCCTCCACGACAAAAAAGGTCGAACCCTCAAGCAAAATAAACGACGCAGACCAACGCAGCGTCTCCGGGTGCCCTCTGCAGACCCACCGCGCCCACCGCAAACCTCTCAGGCCACTTAGGCTGCTGCAGCAAAATACAGCAGACTTGGGAGGCTTGTTCCTCCCAGTCCTGGAGGCTGGGAAGTCCAAGGTCAAGGTGCTGGCAGACTTGGTGCCCGGTGGGGTCGGCTTTCTCAGAGACGGTGCCATCGTGCTGTGTCCCTGCCTGGCGGGAGACTCGTGTGGGCTTCCTGAGGCCTGACTGCTAAGGGCGCTGATCCAGCAGACTGTAAGCCCCCAAGGACAGAAATTCTCAACAGTTTTCCAACCCATCGAATCCCAGGCACCCAGCACAGATGATGCAATAGAGCAGTTTCTCAAAAACTTCTTGGTGAGCCTTTAAAAGGCAGGAGATTCTGTCCTTTGTGACAACAAGGGTAGACCAGGAGGACATTGTGCTGCGAGAAATGGGCCGGACACAGACCAACAGACACCAGCTGCTATCACCTACTCGTAGCGTCTGCGGGAGCCACCGTCAGAAGGAGGAAGGGGATGGTGGCGACCCGGGCTGGGGAGCGTGGGTGGCATGGATGGCGCAGGGGAAATGTCAGTGATGGGGACAAAGGTCCAGTGAGACGGGAGGAATAGGTTATGGTGATCTATGACAGAACATAGCGATAGCAGTTAATAATCATGTATATTTCACAACAGCTTAAAAATGTATTTTAAATATTCTCACCAAAAAAAAAAAACTGGTAAGTATTTGGGGTGATTGATATGTTATTTAGCCTTAACTGATCTTTCCACAATGTATACATGTATCAAAACATCACATTGCACCCCATAAATAGCTAAGGTTGTTATTTGTCAATTAAAAATTAAACTTTAAAAAATCCTTTGTGATGAATGAGTACACTAATGCATTACAAATAATTCATTAACAAAAGAAACCAAGTAAGAAACACCAGCAATAGGATCTGAAAGAATTTCCAAGCACTTTAGAGAAAGACTTCTTGGCCAGGTTGAGCATTTATTCTGCTCTTTTGGTTTGTAGCTTCCCACTGAGCCTATGTGCGGATGGAAACGGTCTGCTCCCTTGAATCTGGGAATACTCCTCAATGTTAACGTCACCGCCCCCCCCACCCTGTCTCAGCTGTGGCAGAGGATTGCTGGGGGACAGGGGCCAAATGGTTCCCCGCTGCAGAGCCCCTGCTGGGTGCGTGGAAGGGATGATCCCTATTTATTTTAATATGTTTACATCTAGGGAGGCCCTCAGGGCACAGATTGGAAGCTGTCTCTCTCTGCGGTCTTCCGTGGGGCCACCACCACGGGCCAAGCACTGTTGCCACCTTTTTCTGAATTCTCAATTTCTATGATGTCGGCTCCCAGGGATCTTGGGGGAACAGAGAGCCTGACTGTCCACCCCCTCCTCCACCCCACTCCAGGGCCCTGGAGCTTCACTAATAAAAGCCAGAGGAGATTGTGATTGATCCAGTTACAAAGCTTTCCCCAGCTCCGTCTTGCGTCCTGCCAAAACATGCCAGCTCTCGGAGAGTCGGCCTCATTTGAAGCCTTGATAAAGTGCCTTTGTCTCTGTGCCGCCTTCCTCATTCTCTCCTGTCCCCCCAACACCATGGGCCTGGAGAATCCAACAGGGAGCAGAGACCCAAGACCCAGTCCCAGCCATGGGGTTCCTGAGCTGGGTAAAAAGCCACTGGGACCAAGTTAGTTTATAGGGACTCGGAGACCCCTGATAAGGCAAACACACCCCCCTTGGTTGACCTGGCTAGAATGTTTGCCACCGAGATCACAAAACTGGGAGCAATTAGCTGGAGATATTAATAGGTTCTGTCATGCAAAGTATTTGTAACAAAGCCTTTGGTCAAATTCCAAACTGAGAATTTTTACTCCTGGAGCCAAAGAAACCTTTGTTCTGGGGTTTACGTCATGAAACTATTTTTAGGTCCGGGTCTGTTTTGGCAGGGGGACCACGGCCCACTGTCCTCCACACCTGCCTCTGACCCCTGTGCCAGTGTGCCCCCCACCCCAATTCCTCTTCTCCCCAGAGCTGGACGTGTGGGGATGTGGCTGGGAGCAGTGACGGCTTCCAGAGGGCCAGTCCCCCTGGGCTCCTGCCCCTGGGCGGCTCAGAAGGGTGAGCACAAGGGAGGCTCCAAGACCCACCCCGTTCTCCTCCGGCTCCTGGAAGCTGCGGTTGGGAATTTGGACAGACTGGAAAGGTCATCTGTCCTCCCCCGTCCGGCTGAAACAGGAGACATTTGGTTCTGCAGCGAAAACTAGTTTCTGTAATTTCCCGGCGTCATTGCAGACTCCTACACTCCGCGTCTGCACAGGGTGTGTGGCAGGAGCGAGGATCTGACTTGTGCAGGGAAGTGCCCCTAACCATGACGGTCCCCCCGTCCCTTCTCTTTTATGTCTGTGGCGTTCTTAGTACTTGTCCTATCAGTTTTCTCAGTCCCGTCTAACGGGATCCTCTCACTGCCCCAGGCAGGACTTGGTCTTCTAGTGGAGGGGACACTGAGGACCAGAGAACGTGAACCCTAGTCCCACAGTCAGGGAACCGCCCACGTTTCCCAGCACCAGAGTGTTTTCCAGTAAGCTGAGCAGGTTGCCCCAGCTGGAGAAGAGGGTTTCCAGGAAGAGCCTGATCCTGCGAAGTTTCCTGCTTTGGTCTGGCTCGACCATCCGCGGGGACTGGCTGAGCTGGGCCGCATCCCTCAGGCATGCAGGGCCGTGACGTCTGGGCAGTGGCTCCCGGCCTGGGCAGGCCACTTCCCATCCTCTCCCTTCCTCGTGCTGCTCCTGGGCCTCGTGTGACCTCGCAGGGCACTGGGCGACGCTCCCAAGTTGTCCTGATGCCTGAGGGGCTTGCGGATTCGTGGGTGCCGGGCTGCCCCCAGCCCACGTGGTGCCTCTGTGTGAATTAGCAAAAGCGGTTTCTTCCCTGTCAACACAGTCCCAGTCCCGCAGCAAGGCACAGGGCTGGGGGCAGCACAGCAAGGGGAGAGCGGCCGCTCCCACCGTGGCTCTCCAGGGTGCAGGCCAGGCGCAGCCCGTACAGCACAGCCTGGCTGAGGAATTCATTTCCTCTTGTTTTCCAGGCTTTAAGCCTTCTGAAAGAGTGAGCAGTATTCCCACCTCCTCCCGAGGACAGCCAGGGCTCTGTTCCGAGAGCTGGACTTTCCTCGCCCCGGGCAGAAACAAGTGTGGGCTTGTTCGGCCACAGAGCTGGTTTATCCCGGTGTGGGAGGACTTTTCGGGTGGGAGGAGAGGGGCGATCCACCCCAGGAAGAGCTGGATGCCTGGGGTGGGGGCTGGAGGGGCGCTGGCTCCTGGGAGAGGGGACCTGTGTGAGCTCCGCTCTGTTCAGTGGGCTGGAGGTGGCTGGACCTCGGAGGGGGTGAGCGTGGCGGTGCCTGGGCTTGAGCCCGAAGCGCCACCTGCCTTTGGGGCTTGGAGGGAGCGTGCCTGGAGCCACAGGGCCCCCCACTGGGCATTCCAGTGGTAGCTACGGGGTCCTGGAGACGGCAGGTCCCGCCCAAGTTTCCTGGATTATGTAAACCCCGGGATGTTTTTTATGACCCCAGAGAAATTGAAACTGACCTAGGAGGCTGAGCCAAGTTTAAGCTCATTTAGAGAAATAAAGAAACAGGTTATTTCTTGTGCCCAAGATTTATGGAATAAATTCACACTGCTTCCGAGTCCCAAGGAAGGCTTCAAGTTCACAGTCGATCAGCCCATGACCCCTGCCTGGTCGTCACACCAAGACACACACAGGTAGGACAGCTTCTTGCCTTCATCTGTGCGTCCCATAAACATAGCACAGTCTCACTGTCCTTTTGGAACATACTCTGAACATACTTTTCTCCAAAGTGGGCAATTAAAAAAAAATTGAGTCTGATTTCACCTGTTAAATGTTTGTGGGGGATGAGAAAAGCTCACAGTGGGATTTGCTTGTTTCCTGCAGGTCCATCCCGACTTCTGGGAACCCGGATGGTATCTCTGATCCCCCAAGACACAGAGTGTGGCGTGAGCTTCTCCAAGCTTTGAGGAGCCCTAGAATAGGCGAGAAAAATGTAGGATTCTATCGTATTGGGAACAGGACTTGCTGCACTCTGAGAGTGCGTGGGCGGAGCCTGGGAAGGCAGCCCCTCCCAGAATAGCGCCTACTAACGCCCCCTCCCAGAATAACGCCTACTAATGTCCCCTCCCAGAATAACGCCTACTAATGTCCCCTCCCAGAATAACGCCCACTAACGCCCCCTCCCAGAATAACGCCTTCTAATGTCCCCTCCCAGAACAATGCCAACTAATGTCCTGTTTTGGTCCCAAGACTTTCTCTCCGATGCCCAGTCTTTCTGGGCAGTTTTGCAGGGCTCCTCTATTCCCTCGGGACCGGGAGATTCCTGCCTCCCCCTTTTCTCGAGTAGCAGAGGAGGCGACAGCACGGCCTTAAGTCTCAGCAGACCTTAAGACCACTCTAAATGAAAAACATTTTGAGAAAAGAGCTTATTCTTTCTGCAGAGACAAACACTGCATTAGATCCCGACCGCCCCCTTCCCCGCTAAACCTGGACCTGGCTCTGTGGCTGTTTGAAATCTTGAAGTGGGAGAAGTATTTCCAGTCCCCGTTCTGATGTAAACTGTTGCACACATTTGTTCTTGGCCTGAACAGAATTCAAACCAGGGTAGCTCCAGGGTCAGCTCGGCCGTCACTAGTGTCCTTCAGAGCGAGGGGACAGCCCCTCTGCAGGCTCCTTTCTGTTTCCGTCCCCATCCCCTTGCTCACCTCCCTCGGAACATGCACGGTTGAGAGCAAACGGTGCGGGCAAAGGTTCACCCCAACACTGACCTCTGCACAGCCCTGTGAAGCCGGCCAGGCCTCTCTCGCCCTCTCACAGCGCGCCGAGCTGCACACATGGGGCTGTGGCTGCGGCCAGGCTGTCCCGCTGGCTGTGTTCTCCACCCCCACCCTGCAGACTGAAGCCCGGGTGCCTCATGCTGTCCCCTGCATCTGTTCACCAGAGGCCTGGCTGATGGACTCCATTTCTGTTTTCTGCACCCCGAAGCGCACTCCTGAGGACCCATGGGTCCGAGCGCTCTTGCTTCCCGGAGCCGGCAGCCAGCTGGCCGGACTCCCTCCCTGTGCTGCCCCCGCTCTGGGCTGGGGAGCTTGTCAGCCACGGCCCCTGCAGCGCCAGCCGCAGCCAAGCTCTGCTCTCTCGCACTTTCTCCCGGCCCCCCACCCCCGCCCCGCCCTGCCCCTGGGCTCTGCACACTGTGTTCTCTCTCTTCTCCCACCCCCGCCAGGTTCCTGTCTTGCCCGGACAACAATTGTCATCACGAGAGTCCCAGAATATGGAGGAGGGGGTGGCTCGGGGTCAGGGCGGCCACTGCAGAGCTGCAGCCGGGGGCGTCCTCAGTGCTGGCTGCCAGGTCTGCGGAGCGAGGCTGGGCCACGCCAGAGCGCTCCCCGTATAGACTAGCGGAGAGAAACAGCAGCAAAACCCTGGGAACCCGGAGCCCGCCACGGTCATTTTCCGGTGAAGTACTAAAGTGCTGAAATTCCCTTCTTAGCCTGACAAAGCAGTAGCGGGGCCATAGCTCGTCTGCTGAACACCAGCCCTGAGTGCCAGCTGCCGCGCTCTCCGTGCGGGGTACGGGACCCTCGGGGGCAATTCAACCCAAGGGTGCTGGGCATTGCCACATAAATGCCAGACAAATGTGTCCTCTCTCAGAGATTCTGACAATAACCTAGGAGATTCTACGGCTTGTGAAAATCCAACCAGTAGCCAGGAATGATCTCAATGACAAGGAAAAGAGGAGCAAACAAACAGCATAACTGCCCAGAAAACTGCTAATGAGCTTGGATTTTAAGATGATCATACAAAACAATGGAAGAAAAGGCACTTGACCCGGCCAGCCCACATGATGTCAGAGAGGTCCGGGACCACAGTGAGTGGAGGGTTGCGAAATGCTCAAACGGCAAACGGGTGTCTGGAGCACAGAAACGACAGCAGGATGAGGCCAGTGCTCTGGGAAGATTGTGCAAGGGCCTCTTGTCGTCTTAGGAGCCAAAAGGACTTTGAAGCTCACTTTGTCAGTGGTAGAATCTCTTCCCATATTCATTCTTCTCTTTTCCTGTTTACTCACAGAACTTTCTCTCCTCTTCCCCCACTGCTGGCTTAGCTGGATGTACAACCACCCAATGGCAAACTGAATTTTCCCACCTTTTTTGCAGCTAGGTGGCGAAGTGGCCATGCCACTGGCGGGATGTGAGAGAACGTGGTGTGCAATTCTTGGGACATCCCTGTGATCTCTCTCAAGAGGAAAGCCCTGGGCCTTCGCACTCCTGGTTTCTGCTGCCTGGGACCCAGAGGTGGAAGTCACATTTTGATCCACTAGCCTGGCTTCCTGCACCTTTTGGGGGAGAGCTGACCTACCACCTCTGAACCACTTGCTTTTAGATTTTATGAGAAAGAGGCATAAACTTCTAACTTATTTACGCCATTGTATTTTGGGGTATCTTTGTTACAGCAGCTTGGCCTAATAAATCTTAATTCATGCACACTCTAGAGCCTCATTTTGCAGAAGAGTGAGAGACTCAGAGAGTGTAAGTGCTTTGTGAGGGTCCAGGTGCTGACCGGTTACCGGCGAGGCTGCCCGGAACCGGGGCCACTGTTTGCTGCGTAACCTTCCTCTCGAAGCTCCACCTCTGACCGAGAGAGCTCAGAGCCAAATCTCTTCCACTAAGAGAACAATCTTCAATCTGGAAATGAAGCCAAAGGTAGAAAACAGACTTCACTTCGGATCAGTTTAGGACCCCGAGCTGCCGTGTGTGTGGTCAGAGGCCGGGTGGGTCACATTCCAGCATACAGAAAACACGGCCTTTTCTGACAACCGCAGCCTCAGGACAGTTCTTCCTTCCTCGGGCCGCAGCATATTTTCGTGCAGCACCAGGTCACCGAAGCACACTGCAAGGTCCAGTGTCCTCCGCAGCCCGGGCACAGCTCAGCCGTGGCCCCGCTGGGGACCAAAGCAGGAGGAGGACCCTCTTCCCAGTGTCCGTGCGTTGTCTGTGCATGGCCGTGGCACCAGGACCTGCGCTAGAGCCGACGGCTTCAGGTCTCCAAGGCTTTTGTCTCTTCCAGAACTCTCCCTTCCCAAGGCTTCTCGTCTGACACGTGCAGAGAGAACACGGTGAGCGCAGCGGCAGCCGTGCGGCCCTCGCAGAAGCTTCACCCCCGGGCGCTCAGCCCAGCCCCGTGGCAGGCACACTGGAGCTCCGCGTGCCCGATGGCAGCGCAGACTGGGCAGGGCCACAGTGTGACAGTGATGACTCGCCCAGCTGGGCTAGCCCTCACCCAGGATGTGACTCACAAGCCCAGTCATTCGTCCTGTTTCACGCATTCCAAGCTTTGAGTCACCACAAGCTTGGAAGGTCATTGCATGAGTCAGTGTTCTCCAGAGAAGCAGCACTAGGGGGATACGTAGCTCCCAACCCTAACCATATATCCCCGGGGTTGGGGGTGGGGGGACGGGACAATTTATTATAAAGAGTTGGCGCGTGTGACGGTGGAGGCTGGCAAGTCCCAGGGTCTGCAGTTGGCAAGCTGGGAACCCTGGGAGCTAAGTCTTTAGGTCCAGGCTGAAGGCTGCAGGCTTAAGACTCCAGGAAGAGCCAGTGTCCCAACTGCAAGGCCATTAGGCAGGAAGAATCCTCTCCTACATCGTAGGGGGTCAGCCATTTTATTCCATTCAGGTTTGCAACTGGTCGAATAATCCCCACCCACTTTATGCAGAACAATCTGCTCTACTCAGCATACTTCTTTAAATATTAATCTCATCAAAAAACACCTTCACAGAAACACCCAGAGTGTGCGACCAAATATCTGGGCACCCCATGGCCTGCCAAGCTGACACATAAGATTAAGCATCACAGTCTGGTCTTGTCATTCTACTGGGAGGGTGGGAGTGAAGGGCATGTGGTACGTGGGGGGTGGGCTGGAGAAGGGAATGGTTTTTGAGTGTGACATCCACATTTTGTGCAAAACATCTAACATAAACATAAATTAGAATTTTAAGTTAAAGAGGCTCAGAGGACTAGAGCTCTGGATTTTCAAACACGTGGGAATTGAACTCCTGTCATCGCGAACACTTTGTGCCAACACATGCGCACACACACTCACACATGCATGTGCACACACATACACATGCACATGCATGCACACACGCCCACCCATACATGCATGTGCACACACATGCATGAACGCATGTGTGCACATGCATACACGCACATACATGCACACATGCCTGTGCACACACATACACATGCACATGCATGCACACATGCCCACCCATACATGCATGTGCACACACATGCACAAATGCATGTTGCACATGCATACACATGCATGCACACATGCACATGCACACACTCACATGCATGTGCACACACATGCACAAACGCATGTGTGCACATGCATACACACATACACATGCACACATGCACGCACACATGCACACACAAACACACACATGCACACTCACACATGCATGTGCACACACACACATGCAGGTGCACATGCATGTGTGCACACAAACATGCACACATGCACACTCACACACACATGGGCACATGTGTGCACATAAACACACACATGTAAGTGCACACACACACTCCCCAAAGTTTACATGGACAGAATGACTTTCCTGTCCCGTCAGGCCAGCAGAGCCCCACTCCAGGTCTATCTACTCATCATATTTGGCATTTTTACCTCCAGATCCTTTGAAGGACAGACACATACATGACAATAAGATGTTTTGTTATTTCTGGAAAGGTCTTTTGCGTTCACTCTTTCAATCGGTCACTCATATAAACGTGTTGTGCGAGGGCTTGCACGCGCTGATGGAGACGGTGGGCCTTGTTTCTCTCCGTCTGAGAGCTCGGCGCCTGCGCGGCAGAGAAGCAGGGGAAGCGGGGAGGAGGCCACAGAGAGGAAGGGGGTGAGATGAGGGTGGAATAAAGGAGGAGAACGACAGTGGCGATGAGACAGCACGTGGAGTCACGGTTGGGAGGTGCTGGGAATGAAGTCAGGACCAAAGCCGGGGGCGGGGGGGCTGGGCTGAAAAGGGGCCTGAGCAGGTGGGGAGAGAGGACAGCCGGGGCCGTGGAAGAGTGTCAGAGTCAGGTTAGAAGACTCGGCCTTAAGTCCCGATTCCACTGTTGTCATCTGTGTTCCTTTTCTCATCGATCCCGCCAACAAATATTTACTGGACACGAACTGTGTTTGAGGTGCTGTGTTGGGAGCAGAGCACGGCTGCGCTAGACGGCCGTGCGCCTCTCTCCCCCTCGGTGTGAGGGCGGGCAGCGTCCTCGGAGAGCCCCAGGAGCTCTGCACTCCCGATCCTGCAGCCTCAGTCCGGGCCCCGGACACGTGGGTGGGACCCCCGAGTTGCGTCTGGTCTCCCGCATGTGGGAAAGTGATGGGCTAGCCCTCCTGGGATTACTCTGGGTGGACTCCATCTGGCCCACCGGTTGGCCTTGAAGAAGCAAATGGCCATGCGGGGAAGAGTCTGTGAGCAAGGTCCAGGAACTGTGGTCCTGTGGCCCCTCTCCAGGAGGCGAGAGCAGCCCGTGCCCACAGCCAGCAGGAAGGCGGGGGCCTCAGCCCTACAGCAACAGATGCCGCCGACACCTACGGGAGCTTCCAGTGGAGCTTCCCGCAGCGCAGCCTGTAGACGGGACACAGCCCGGTGGCACCCGGCTGCAGGCTTGGGAGGCTGAAACCACGAGAGGACAAACTTCTGTTGTTTTAAGTCACTGAATTTGTGGTAATTTGTTACGTAGTGTGGAAAACTACGCTCTCGGGGTTTTTCCTGCTTAGTGGGGAAGCGGCGATCGATCCGCGCCTGCTGTGGCAGATTGCATCATCGCTCTGACGCTCTGTCCCTCCCTGTGTCCTTGCGCTTTGCCGTGCGACTTGTGGGGCGTCCCAGGAAGGGGACGGGCGTATCCCCCTGACTTTGGTTTTGGCCAGTGGAGTGCACAGACGCGATGGCACAGCTGTGCCAAGCCCAGGCCCGGCACGTGTCTGTCTGTCATCTTCCGCCCTCCACCGCCACGAGAGGAACCTGCCGCAGCAGCCGTCCCAAGGAGGGTGACCCCAGGGACTGAGCCACTGCAGCCGGAAGCAAAGCCCCCTCGCTAGCCTGGCCTGCCCTGACGACACGCCCCGCCAGTCTGCAGGCCGAGGATGCGAGCGCTGTCTCCAGTCGCCGGTTCCGAAGAGCTGCATCACGCGGCATTTTTGTGCCCATAGCTAACCGTTACAGTGACATAAACAATAAATCAATTGGGACTGTGACACTTGTCATGGAGGAGAAATGTGAGGAAATACGCATGTGCGTAATGGAATAACCTGCCCTTCTCTGGGGACTCCAGAGGGTTTTTCTGAAGAAGTAACATCTCAGTTGAGATGCGAGCGCGCCGGGGAGCTCCCCCAGCAAAGGGATGTCGGAGTGAAGGAAGAACGTTCCCGGCGGAGGCCACGCAGGTCCGAGACCCCGCGGCACGAAGCCCCGCGTGGCTGGAGCCCGGGAGTGGGGAAGAATTGGGTGCGAGAATGGTGAAGATGGAGGGGGCGGGGGTCACCTGTGCAGTGCGTGGGGCCACGGGAACGACAGGATCCTGCAAGGAGCTTTAGGTTAGGGAGTGTCACGTGCGGATTTCCACTTCCACCGTCGCACCTGGGGCGAGGGCGGTGCTGGAAGGCCCGAGAGGAGACGGTGTGTCCCTCCTGGGGAGACAGCACTGCGGCTCAGAGGGCAGCGTCGTGGGGCACAGGGAGAGGAATATTTAGGAGATAGAAATGACAGAATGTGGCAACTGATGACATGAAGGTGGGGCAGAGGCCGTGTCAAAGGTTCCTCGCCCAGGCCCCCGGCACGCCTCCCTGGGCGGTTGGTGGACGCGACCATCGGCCTGGGAAACTGGAGGGACAGCCTGTCTGGGGCAAAGTCACCGTGCAGTTTTTATGACCTTGGGCAAGCGATAGCCTCTGGGCTTCAGGGTTTTCTCTGTAAAATGGGCAGGGAACCTCCACCTTAGCTCTGGTGAGAAGATCGCAGGACATCGTGCCTGCGAGGGGGCTTTGCAAGTCAGACGCACGGCTCGAGGCAGGGCCCTTTCGCTGCAGCAGAGGGGGCGAGGGGACGGGAGACACAGGAGGCGGATGGGCTGAGGGACAGGGGCCGGCTGGCCTGGAGTCAGGTCCATGTGGTCTTTTTGGGAAAATCAGTGGCAAGAAAAGGAGTCCAACCTTGAGATGTTCTTCTCTACCCTGCTGCGGACTGCCGCCCTGGTGGCCCTGCCCCCTGTCACTGCTTCAGGTTGGCGCAGAGGACAGTTCCCACTCCTGACTGCCACCTTTAGGACACGCTGCTCTGTTAGCCCGAGTCGGGGCGAGTCTGTGCGCTGTGGGCCGTCCCTGCGGCTGGGTGGCAGGGCTGTCCCTGGGGCTGGGTGGCAGGGCAGCTGAGGCTGGGCGGGGCCTGCTGCGATGCCCCACGAACCACGGCGCTTCTTGCGAGGCTGGTGAATATACCTTTATTTATTCACAGACATTCGCGGGGCCGCCCCTGCCACGCTCTGCCTGAGCAGGTGGGCAGTGCGCTCACTTGGAAAAGTTCACCCAGCCGCGCTCGGGGGCTGTTTTCAGCAAGTCTCCGAATCGTTCGGATCCTCTAACAGCCTCCGTGATGCAGCCTGATCCTACTTTCGGTTCACCGCGCACACGGATTCCAGGTGCTCTCCCGGGGACAGCCACGCTGGTCACGGCGCTGCTCAGCTGGCAGGTCCGCAGTCCCCACCTGCAAACTCAGGTGCAAACCTCTCATCCCGGTTCTGGTGTCCTGGGCCCTGGCTGGGAAGGACACTGGGCTTTGTGCTCCACGCACTGACTTGGCATCCGCGTGCCCGGCTGGGGTCTGGAGCAAGCCTGTCACCTCAGGGAGCCTCCCTCCTCTTGTCTGCGGAGGGACAAGGACGCCTGACTCCCCCAGCCGTCGTGGGCTACTCCACGGTGTGCCCAGTACGGGGTGTCCCCCCCGAGGGGGTGAGCCCCGCCGACCCCCGCCTGCCCGTCGGGGTGGCTGGTGGTCCTGCCTGGGGAGGCAGAGCAGCCGTGAGGAGCCTGTAAGGGCCACACACCCCGACAGACCCCAGAAAGGGCCGGGTGGGCCCGGAAGCAGGGGCAGTGTGTGGGGGGGAGCGGGGATGGCGCAGGGGGAGTGTCCGAGGGCAGAGGGGCTCAAAGGCAGCAGGAGATAAGTGAAGACAGGGGAATCGGATTTTTGCAAAACTTCCGAAGAGCCACAGGAGCGCAGAGGGAGGCCTAGTAACTTCAGAGAGCGAGAGCGAAAACAGCGCTAGCTTCAGGGCAGACAGCTCTGGGGCCGCCCCGATCCTTCCCGAGCGAGGGTGTTCACAGCGCTGCAAAAAGCCCCGTCCGCTTCCTGCTTCCCGCTGGAGCATCTGAAGGAGCCACGTGTCCCCCAGGAGAGATGGACGGGGGTGCGCAGGAGTGGCGGGTTACGCAGAAACAGCCCGTGAGACGGAAGCTTCCAGAGCCACAGCTCTGTCCCTCCACAAATATTATTTTTGAGCAGGAGAGCTTCAGGCAAGCGCCGGTTTCCAGCTAAGTCCTGCTGGAAGGAGGGTGAAGACTTTGGTCAGGTCTTGCTCAACTTCAAACGCGCCACAGGGTCAAGAACAAACCCCCGACGGAGCAGGAGCGGGTGCCCCCAGGCAGGTGCGTGTTCTGGAAGACTGGTTCCCATCTGGCCCCCGCCACAGTGGAGACTGAAATTCCCAGGTCCCTGTCTCGCCCCCCCTCCCCCACTGGCTGCGCTCTGCTCCGGCCCACTGGGGTGTAAGTGACTGATGACAGTTGGCTCCGGCAGGGATGATTAGTATGTATTTTTAATTTCAGAATATTACAGGGGTGCAAACGTTTAGGGTACTGTTTTAACCAGACTCTGACGTAGCCTGATCCTCCCGCAGGTGGGCAGGTGAGGCAGGGTGCGGCTGCCGTCTCCACTTGGCCACGTGGTTCTACGTCATTAGGTCCAGAAGGGATTTACCGATTATCTTGTCTTGGGGTTCTCAAAGTGAGTAGAATCACCTGGCAACTCAGGTGGCCCAGGAATCTACACGGTTCCTGTGTACCTGGGTAATCTGAGACAGGTGGGCCAAGCACCAGACTTTGAGAAAAGTGCCCAGGGAGTCCCTCACTGGACAGGTGGGGAGCAGGAGGAGAGGGGTCCCCTCCCGCGGTGACCTCCTGCCCCCACCACCTGCCACACCTGGCTTCTTGAAGGCTTCAGATCTTTGATTCCCTGTCACACGGCACAGGCCACCCGCTAGCAGCCCTGCGGAGAGCAAGTAAGGGTCCCAAGGTGGCCACTGCAGGGCCCACCACAGGGGACAGAGGGACCAAATGCCCTCCTGGCACCATGGGTTGGGGCTCCTGCCCAGTTAGGAACACGCCATGCCACATACACCCCTGATCCTCCACGGCCACGTCAGGGATGGAGGGCGATCCTCTCTTAGGTCACAGGACAATGGAACCCTGAGAGTCTGACACACCTTCCCACGGTCTCATACAATGGCAGCCAGCCAACGCGGTGACCATCTGGTATTCCAGCACAGGACCCGGGCTTCTCGTGGCCTTGAAGGCAGCCCTGTTCCCCGCACGTCTGCACGACTGTTCTCTAAACGGGGAAGGCTTTGGCCACGCAGAGGGAGGACACTGACATCCCCCTTGGAGGGGGAGGCTGGGCTGGGCCGTGGGTGAATTTCGTTTCCTCCTCACGATGTGCATGGTGTCAGCAGCTGCCTTCCTGACCCGGTCCTGTCTCCGCAGCCCCGTCTTGTAGCGGGAGGGTCATGTCCCTGCAAACAGGTGGCCTGGGTTCATACAGAGAACCGCTTCCTCGACATGTGCAAATGTTCTCTCATTTACTTCAACAATTTTTTGAGCAAAGTGATATTATCCCCATTCTACAGATCAGCAGACTAAGGGCACTTCATTGGGCTGCCCCAGATCATCGGGCTGGTAGGTAGTGATTTGAGCCCAAACCTGTGAACTTCATGCTCATCCCCCTCCTGTGAGGCGGCAGCTCTCAGCAGTGCCCTGAGAATGCAGTAAGCATGCAGCCCCCTGTCCCGTGGTTCCTGGTTGTGCAGAGAGCGTGGCGACGCGCCCATTCCATTTCCGCAGGCCAGCGAATGAGGGGAGAGTGGTGGAGAAGCCTAGTGGAGGACACACAGTAAGTGCTCAATAAACAAATATGGACGGGATGGATGAGACTCTAAAGCAAACATGAACAAAGTCTAATGAACTGGGGTGTGGGGATAGATAGGAGAACTTCCAGAATACTCGGTTTAGGAAGACTCGGGGCGCTCGAAAATGGTGCAATTTAGAATAAACAAAAGGAAGTGCTTTTGTTTCACAGGTAGTAAACTTAGAGAGCTCAAGAGTCAGCATGAAAAAAAAAAAACAAAAACAAAAAAAAAAAAAAACAAGAGTCAGCATGGATTAAAAATACAAATCTCTGCAGAAAAAAATAAATTGTGCATGAGGAATCCATAAAAAATAACCAAGGGCAACATCTCTTGCTTGTGAGGCGAGGTCAAGTAGACCCTCCCCAGATACCCCGGGGCTGAGTGAGTGGCTTGCTAATTCTTGTGCTCTGAATCCAATGTTAACTTTTTAATTTTTTTAATTTTTATTTCAGCACATTACGGGGTACAAATGTTTAGGTTGCACATATCGCCTCTGCCCCACCGAGTCGGAGCCTCCAGCGTGTCCCTCTCCTCCCTCTGCAGCTCCTCGGCACGTTCTTGCTGTGCCTTCTGGTTTTAGGGAGTTACCGGTTTGAGGCGCGGCAGGAAGCCGGCGTGCACTTTGTATTCAGGGTGTACAGCCCCGGCTCTCGTAGTGTCTACACAACTCGCGGTGAAGGCTGCTCAAGCGGCCTGCGATCTGGCTGGAAAATGACGCTGTGTGCCTGGTCGTGCTGTCCCTGCCAGCCTGCCTGTGTTTGTGCTGGAGGGGACAGGGGCATGGTTTGGTGCCATGTTCTCGTGTGACTGAAGCATCAGCTTTCCTCCCAGGACAATTCGCCAAGAAAGAAGGACCCTCTTTCTGAGGCCTGACAGGTTTCTTCCGCCTCTGGCCCGGCCTAGAGCCTTGGGTCTGGCCCCAAATGCAGGGCAGGACTTGTCGGTGGCACCAGGCCCTGAATCTGACCCCACGGCCTCCTGGGAAGAATTCAGCCTCCCACGGACTGCAGACGTTCAGATTGGCATGCACAGTGGACACCGGTCCCTTTCTGGAGCACGACCCTCCATCCCACTCTCGGAGGCAGTCGGGACTCATCTCCCCATGGGGTTCTGTGGTGACAGCTGGCAGGTTGGGGACAACTCTTTCCCCATCTGGACTGCAGGTTTCCCTGGCCTTTTCATGAATGTGGATTACATTTCCTGAGCCTCCTCTTGCTAATGTTGGGAAAAGGATTTGGAGCTGACCACACTCACACACACACCACCATCCCCCTTCCGCCCCCAGATGTGGTCTCTCCACCCCCGCGTCCTGCCTCTCAGACCCCGTCCCCAAGGCCTGATGCAGCAGCCCTGCTGAACCGCCAGGAGATGTCCCTCCCCCAGACTTCCACAGCACGTGCAGCCTTGGACATTCCCCTGACACACGTCACGCCTGATCGGTGAGGGTCCCCACCATATACAGATGGCACACTGATAATTCTAGGGGTGTTTAATGAAGGGACTTTGTCGAAAGATGTGGAAGAGTGTGGGAAAGCCCCCAAGATAGTGAAGAGCCCCGTGCTGACATCAGGGTAGGTACTGCGCACCCTAAGCTTGCCGGAACGAAGGCACAGGGCAGCGTCAAAGCCAGCCTGGCAGGACTTTCTGGACAGGGAAGCAGCCAGTTTTCGGCGACCCCTCTGGGAGGAACATGAGGAGTCAATTTCCTAGTCCTGCATTGGCTGAGCCCAAGAGGAAGCTGGAAGCTGTGCGAGCGTGTCCTTGTGACGCCTGCAGGGGCTTAGTTAGAGCAGGGTGCAAGACAGAAATCGGATCTGGAGTGAAAAACAGGATACCAGCATGGCGTGTGCATGAAACCGTGGGCACCGTGTTCTCGCAGACGACGTTCACGGGCCTCCCGTCCTGCACACGTCTCGCCTCCGCCGCAGCAGCCACAGGCTCCGTGCAGGGACCGCACCCTGTGCAGCCCTCCCTGCGCGAGCGCCGGGCGGGAAGCATGGAAGCCCCGCCGGGCTCAGGGGCTCAGATAGACGCAGCCGAGGCCAGGGAAGAGTCTCTGGTAACTTCAGACTGAAACCTCCTGACAGGGACCCTGTGCCGGCTCGTGCAAGGCCGTCCCCAAAGCAGCGACTCACAGGTCCCTCGGGGCATCATTCAGGTAGAAAACTTGAAACTTACCTCGAGCGACTTCAGAGAAGAGGAGCAAGGATCGTGCCCCTTGCTGCTCCCCAAGCCGTCCCACTGCCCCTGCTCGCAGACACCCCGTCCCTCCCGCCACCCTGCACGGGAACAGGCCTGTGCAGAGGGGCAACGGCAGATCCCAGCCAGTCTCTCGGGCACTGGAGAAGATGCAGCTTTGGTGGGAAACCTCCTCCTTCCTGTTCTGAGCTTGGCAGAGCAGGCTGCCCACCGGCAGAGCTTGGAAGTCCGTGTCAGAGCATGGTAAGGAGCTTTGCAGTAGGGGTGTGTGTGCATGTGTATGAGAGAGAGAGAGAGAGGGAAGGAGCTTTAGGTATGGTAAAAGCAGTGAACACAGAATCAAATCCTCCCGGCGGTGAGGGAGAGCAGCCTGCTGTTTGGAGGGTGCCTGCACGAGCTTGGCCTGGTGAGAGGTCGGTAGAGGTCACATTACTGCACAACAAGCCCATGAGGTATGCTGCATTATTCAAAGTTTTTGCTTTTTTATTTATTATTATCATTATTATTATTTTTTGAGACAGGATCTTACTCTGTCTCCTAGGCTGGAGGGCAGTGGTGTCATCATAGCTCACAGCAGCCTCAAGCTCCTGGGCTCAAGTGATCCTCCTGCCTCAGCCTCCCAAGTACCTGGGATTACAGGTGTGCGCCACCACACCCAGCTAATTGTTCTATTTTTAGTAGGGAGAGTGTCTCGTTCTTGCTCAAGCTGGTCTCCAACTCCAGAGCTCAAGCGTTCCTCCCACCTCGGCCTCCCAGAGTGCTGGAATTACAGGCGTGAACCACTGCTCCCGGCCTATTATAAAAGTGTTTAAATGAGAAGACTGGGAGCCGGAGACCTTATTACAGGTCCCCTGACCAAGGTTACACAGTGAACACACGGGACAGCTTGGGATTCAAACCATGTTCTCCTGACTCATTTACACCAGAATTAATTTTGCTCTATCTGAGGAGATAACTGTTCTGTTCTGTCTTCCTTTCTGTTTGGTTCCTCTACTGGGGTGTGTGTGTGTGTGTGTGTGTGTGTGTTGGGGTACAGGGTAAGAGGAGAAAAAAGTAAACATACTATTCCTAATTCTTTCCTTTCCTAAACTTATCTTGGCTAGAATTCTGAAATGCCTTTCAATGGTAAGTGCCGTGACAGAGAAAGGGTGGCGTCCAGCATGTGTTGTGGGCCAGCGTTACACACAGCACCGCTGGTGCCATGGAGCCACGGTGGCCCCCGAGTCCCTTGAATATTTTCACACGTCTGTGCCTGGATGATTTTAACTTAGTGGAGGCAGAAAATGGGCACAGTTGAGGCAGGAAGGTACCCAGATGGAATAAGAGGTCTAGGCCAGGCACCCTTCCGTGCTCTGCCGCGATAGCAGAGAGCAAGACAACGCCCTCTAGAAGCTTCTATTCTAGCGGAGAAGACAGGGCAGATCCGGGCAGTGCCTAAGTGCTTCACGTGATTCAGGGGGAGTTAAGTGCAGCAAAGGCAGCGAAGGCAGAGGAGAGGCCGGGGCGCCTGGGGCGAGGGAGGAGGAGATGACTCTGGAGAGAGCGGTACGGAGGCAACCAGAGCCCGTCGCGAGGCCTGGCCTGTGTAGGTTGTTTTGATTCCATGAAGGGCCTGGACGCGTCCCGTGCGCAGCGCTGGCCTCCCTCACTGCTTACCACGCCAAGAGGAGCAGAGAGCACCCAGGGCAGGGCGGGGGGGGGGGGGGGGGCCTTGAGCTGTGTGCGCAGTGGGGGGCTGAGCAGACCGTGGGCGGACATGAGCCGGCTGTGGCGTGGCCCTGGCAAGCTGGCGGCTTCCCTGCCATGATTCCCGGGGCTGCAGGCCGCTGGGAAGGGGTGGCGGCCTCAGGGGCCGGCAGAAGTGGAGAGCTCTTGGCACCAGAGGGAAGAGAGATTTCACACAGCCTTGTTTTGAGTCAGTTTTTCTACGGACTCAATGTTCTGTGCTGGTGTCTGCGCCCAACCCCAACCCCAAGCCTGCAGTCCGCAGGTGCGGACTGGAAGTGCAAGCAGTTTGGGGGCCCACGTCTACGGGAGGCCCTTTCTCCACAGTCTGGCATTGGGGGAAACATTCCGTGAGCCTGGGAGAGAGCTTCGGACCCTGGCAGCTCCCCTTAGCGGCTGGTTCCTGGATTAGCGGGTGTGCTAGAGAGAGAGACAGAGAGAGGGCAACTCTAAAACTCAGAACCTGTCCTGGGACACAAACTCAAGATAAAGCTCGACTTACATAGATCAACCCTCGTGTAAGTGGAAAAAACAAACCGCTTTTTTATTCTCTCACTCAGTTACAATCAACACAGAAGACTTCTGGGACCCAATGTGTGTGGGTTTCTCCCACCCACACACAAGCAACTCTGCAGTGGGCACCAGCAGGGTGTGCTCTGATCCAATTCAGTTCTGACGCATCTGCCTGGAGACAGCATCAGACCCCACGGGGCGAGGGCTCTGCCCACGAGGCTGCGCCCCACTTCCGATGCCAGGCCACCAGCCCCGGCTGCGTTCCCTGCGCTTCCAGCTCCTGCTATAACCCAGGGTGGCCACGCCCCTTCCTGGGTTTGATGAACTTGATAGAGCAGCTCCCAGAGCTCAGGGAGACACGTGCACAGGTGACTATAAAGGACCAGACAGAGAATGCAGATGATGCCATGTAGGATATCAGGGACGAGGCACTGGGCTTCCACGTCCTCCTGGGCGCAGGGAGATCCAGGAAGATCAGGGAGTTCAGATACCCAAGGTCTCTCCAAACTCTGCCCTTTGGGTTTTGTGGAAGCTTTATTACATAGGCATGATTGATTAAGCCGTTGGTGATCAATTTTACCTACAGCCCCTGAAGGTGAGGGGCTGGGCTGGAAGTCCCAACTCTCTAATCCTGCCCCATCTTTCTCGTGACTGGCAGCCACCTGGGGCCGCCCGTCCTCCGTCAGTCACGAGCAGGTGAACTGACAGCACTTTGGAGATTCTGAGGATTTCAGGGGTTGTACGAGGCTGAAGGCCAGATATATGTTTTGCAGCATCAGACCTCGTCTGCTCCGTGTATTTCATGTGATTGCTGGCATGCGGTCCACATGTACTAGATTGATCGTGCGCTTCTAAAGTTAAAATGGGAGTGTCTTTTAAGCTGCTGGTAAATTGTTTAAAGTTGCCTTCTTGACTTGCAAATAGGTGGAAAATTATACCATGCTCGTGGATCGGAAGAATCAACATTGTTAAAATGTCTATACTACCCAAAGTGATCTACAGATTCAATGCAATCCCTATTAAACTACCAACATCATTTTACACAGACATAGAGAAAATAATTATACACTTTGTATGGAATCAGAGAAGACCCGTATAGCAAAAGCAATTTTAAGTAATAAAAACAAAATGGGAGGTATTAATTTGCCAGACTTCAAACTATACTACAAGGCTGTGGTTCTTAAAACAGCCTGGTACTGGCACAAGTGCAGGGACACAGACCAGTGGAACACAACAGAAAATCCAAATATAAAACCATCCTTATATAGACACCTAATCTTTGACAAAGCAGGCAAGAACATACTCTGGGGACAAGAATCCCTATTCAATAAATGGTGCTGGGAAAACTGGATAGCTACATGTAGAAGACTGAAACAGGACCCACAGCTTTCACCTCTCACAAAAATCAAATCACGGTGGATAACAGACTTAAATCTTAGGTGTGAAACGATTAGAATTCTAGAAGAAAATGTAGGAAAGACTCTCACAGACATTGGCCTAGGCAAAGAATTTATGAAGAAGACCCCTAAGGCAATCACAACAACAACAAAAATAAATGAATGGGACCTGATTAAATTAAAAAGCTTCTGCACAGCCAAAGAAACAGTCACGAGAATAAACAGACCACCTACAGAATGGGAAAAAATTTTTGCATACTACACATCAGATAAAGGACTGATAACAAGAATCTATTTAGAACTCAGGAAAATCAGCAAGAAAAAATCAAACAACCCTATCAAAAAGTGGGCAAACGACATGAATAGAAATTTTTCAAAAGAAGATATAAGAATGGCTAACAAACATATGAAAAAATGCTCAACATCCCTAATCATTAGGGAAATGCAAATCAAAACCACAATGAGATATCACTTAACCCCAGTGAGAATGGCCTTTATCAAAAAATCCCAAAACAACACATGTTGGTGTGGATGTGGAGAGACAGGAACACTCATACACTGCTGGTGGGACTGCAAACTAGTGCAACCCCTGTGGAAAGCATTATGGAGGTATCTTAAACAGATTCAAGTAGACCTGCCATTTGATCCAGCAATCCCATTACTGGGCATATACCCAAAGGAAAAAAGGTCATTCTATAACAAAGACACATGTACCCGAATGTTTATAGCAGCACAATTCACAATTGCAAAGATGTGGAAACAACCCAAATGCCCATCAATACATGATTGGATTAGTAAGCTGTGGTATATGTATACCATGGAATATTACTCAGCTATAAGGAATAATGAAGATATGACATCTCTATGGTTCTCCTGGAGAGAGTTGGAGCCCATTATATTAAGTGAAGTATCCCAAGAATGGAAAAACAAGCATCACATGTACTCACCAGAAAATTGGTTTCCCTGATCATCACCTAAATTCACATCTGGAAACGACACCAATTGGATATCAGACTGAGGTGGGGGGTGGGGGAGGGGATGAGGGTATGCCTACATGATGAGTGCGTTGCGCACCGTTTGGGGATTGGTAACGCTTGAAGGTGCTGACTCGGGGGGGGGGTGGTGCGAGGAGGGGATGGGTGTATACCTACATGATGGGTGCAACGCGCACTGTCTGGGGAACGGACACGCCTGGAGCTCTGACTTGGGGGGACAGGCGGTACATGGGCAACGTATGTAACCTGAAATTCTGTATCCCCCATAAGATGAAAAAAAAAAATACAACCTAAAAAAAATAAAATAAAATAAAGTTGCCTTCTTGGTTCTTTCTCTTCCTCACCCTTAGAGGCCTGCAGGTTGTTCACAGCCCTGGAAGAACGTAACACAGGCTGTGCCCATAGACCCATGGCCAAAGTCGGTGCCACGATACTTGTGCCAGATAACGGCACGTCTCAGGGCTGGCATTGTGACCATAACCCCGATTGCACTGGTTTGAAGTCAAGATTATTCTACATCATCCAATTTGTATACCTTCAGGGAGGAAAGGCCAGTTGACAAAAATACATTTACTGATTAAATACTTTTTTTAAATGATATTTTTGCTGAAGTTTACTAGAAAGGCTTGTCAATCAAAGTGGCTTTGGAAAGAAATGCTACGGGTTTTGAAGAATGTGGTTTTCTGGGCAGAGACCTCCGGGCACAGTCTCCCTGTTGTGTACCAGGACCTGCATTAGGGGACGAATGCTCAGCTGGGGTGAGTCTCCTGCTCCGGTCAGGAAGCAGGAGGGAGTGGGGTGGGGCAGATGGAGGTGAAGGAAGACTGGATTTGGGGGATTCCGGGACATTCTTCAAAGCTGGTTGTCTCAATGATAAAGCCAGACTCCTCTTGTCCTCAGCCTCCCCCGTTAAGAGCCACTGGGGCCCCGCTAAGCCCCTGTCCCAGGGTCCAACACCCTCAGCACACAGAAGCAGGCTGTGCCCGCGTGTGCCAGGCAGATGGCGGGGCCATCGCAACCCCAGCCCACAGGGGGACGGAGCCACACAGAGACTCCCTGCAGAGCAGCTGGCTCTGGGAATGCCAGCGCAGGCCGCAGGAGGGGGCGCAGGGTGGTGGCAGAGCCTGGCCCGCAGTCCTGGCTGACCTGTGGAGCCGTGGTGCCATCTGATGGCCAAGACGGGAACGAACGGGAGACAGGCGGAGGGGCAAGCCTGGGCAGACGCGGGCAAGCCGTCCGCCACTCAGCCCCAGGGTCTGAATGCGGCAGCCCTGAAAGTGCTGGGCTGGAGTCCACGGGGCCCAGCATGGGCAGGGGTGGAAATCAAACCCTCTGGAGCCACATGCAGGGGCCCCGCTCTGCACAGTCAGGCAGGGCTGGAGGGCAGGGCGTGTGCGTGGGGTAATCGGAGAACAGACGTAACCACAGGCCCCGGGGATCTGCACTCCACTCCAGGGCAGCTGCGAACCTGCCCTCTTGAACCCGGGCAAGCAGTGTCTTTGCTAAGATTAACCCACATGGATGCAATTAAACGTGGGCGTGGGCTGCTGCAGCCCGAGCTCTTGAGAAACAGAGCCAGGTGGCGCACAGAGGGGACGTGAGCCGGGGGACCAGCCCCACTGGGCTCAGGGGTGAAGTGGCGCCTACAAAAGCCAGCAGCGCTTCACACACTTCTGGGCCTCCTGGTCTTGCCTTTTCCAAACGTATTTCCTTCCTAGCTCTGCTGTCACTTTGAAGACGTGTTGAGCGGAAGTGGCTGTTCCCACGGCCCCTCCTTGAAGGCCAGGGTCCCTGAGAGGGGAGGTCTGCAGAGATGGGGGTGCAGGGGGCTGGGGGCACCCCTGGGGCCACTTGGAGCCCAGAGAGCTCCGGTGCCCGGTGCCGGGACCCAGTGGAGACAGGCAGTGGGAGCAGGAGAGGGCAGGTGGACGTCCTGAAGGTGAGTGCAGGGTCCCCTCCCCTTCCCAGAGCCCCTCACCTTTCCTTCTCCGAGCTCTCTTCCTCTCTCTTTCAAATCTCCTTCCTCCCTTCTTCTCTCTGCTGTTGGCTATAAAACCCCAGTCTTGGCCAAGTCTTCGACTTGGGAAAAAGTAAAGTTCAAACTCCTTAAAACTGCCAGAATCTCCAACTTTACTGGCAATGGTTATTCCCCCCAGGAAAAAATACCAGTGTCAAATCGTCCAGCAGGAAATTTTGGGCCATTTTGTGCAGGTTTTCCACGCAGCAGGTTCTCCCGAGGCTGGCTGCGAACCTGCCCTCCTGGACCAAGGAAGAAGCTTCTTTCCAAAGTGGTTCTTGTGTCTTTCGATCCACTGGGCGTGAGGTCCAGGGCGGGAGGGGGACCCTGCGGCAGCCCTCGCTGTATGAAGAGGGGCTCAGGGCTATCAGGCCCTGGTGGGTTTGCCAGGGGAGCCGCACTGTTGGAGGAAGCTCACTGCAGCAGAAGTGGTGTTCTCTCCCGATCGGGCTCTGTGGCAATGTGGATTCCGAGTTTACCTAAAGCTGGACACACCTATACAGTCTAAATTCTAGAATGAGTGTGACAGGCACTTGCAGATTGGCTTCGGGTGTGAGTCATTTGTGTCCCCTGGCACCCAGCACCACCTCTCTGAGTGCTTAATTCATGCTTCAGGGAAAGTATTTTTGATCCACCAGGACCAAATGACAGTGAAAGACTGGAGTTGTCCACCAGAAATTGCTGGAATACATCTTGCAGAGCAGGTCGGATCTTTCCCCCTCTCCAAAGGCCAGCGTGATGCTATGTAGGGCAGGGCGAAGGCGGAGGGGGGTTTGAATCTGGCCTCCCCCAGGTACCTGCTGAGTGACCTCAGGCAAGTTACATCACTTCCTGAACCTCACTTTTTCTCATCTATAAAATGGGCTGAAACCCCCACGGGAATGTGGAACAGATTCAGTGTGATGGATAATGTATATAAGAGTTGTAAGCACATGAATATAACAGGATTTTAAAATTAAAGTTTTGACCCAGATGTAAAATATTAGATGTATGATTGAGCATGAGAACATACATCAATTGGGAGGAATCTTTAAAATAACAGCTTGAGCATATTCAGAGCCCCCTCCCCAGGGTGACAATATAGAGCAGTCAAGAAGCCTGAGAGTGGAGAGAGGTGACGGTGAGGGGACTCCTCCAGCTGCTGAAAGCTCAGGGATTGCTGGTGCTGCCTGCTTCACCCAGGACCAGAGAGATGGAGCGGGGTGGGGGTGGGGTGGAGGGGAGGGGGAGCTTCCTCACCTAATCCCCACCCACCCCCTTCAAACCCGGCCAGGCTCCAAGACAGCAGCGCATGGGGCATGGGGGGTGATGGAGGAAGAGAACAGAAGTGGCCACCCCCTCCCCAAGGGCTGGCTGCCCCCCTCCCTGGGCTTTATCGAGGAGGAGAATGGAGAACGAGGTGCAGGCTAGTATTTTGGGTAGGACCCTCAGTTTCCAAACCGAGAACGTGCTCTGTGACTCAGAGTGAACCAGGGCTATCTCCAAGCCACAAGCGCACAAAGATAAGTTGTTGACTTGCTGCGTGTCCATCTAGGGGTGCAGGAAAGGCCTCCACTGCTAAATAAACTCTGACAATTAGTGGGAGTCAAAAAATAGAGGTGAGCTTTGATCAACACGCCAGTGCTACGAGAATAAGGCTGCTTGTTGGCCCAAGGGGCGGGCAGTGATGCGGAGGGGGGAGGAGATTAGTATCTGCTTTATGTGTGACCAGGAGTTCAGAAGAGAAAATCCTTTTCAAGGCGGATCTATCACTCTGTTAGCTGTTCCCCCTAAGAGAGGCGGTGCAGCCATAGAGTTGGGGGTGGGGGAGGATGTTGTCAACCCCTGGGTCCTGCAGGTGGATAGAGTGCGGTCCACGTGGGAAGCAGTTGGCTTTTATCTACCTTTTCTGGAGCTTTCCCCCAGCCCATTTTCTACTGAACAAAACTGAATAAGCACCTGCCACCTGTGAGGTGTTAAACTCTTTCCACTCCCAGGGCTCCTCTGCATCTTGGCGCTGGACAGAGCCCCTTTGGTTAGAAAACAGCTTCCGGTTAAAGTGAACTCATCCTGCGGGGTTAGAGAATCCAGGGCTGATACTCCCAAGAGTGCGAGTGTGTGTACGTATAATGGAAAGACTGCAGGAGTGTGATGTCTAAAACAATTAGGTGTCACAGAAGAACATCCAAAGCGGGGTAAGTCATGGTGACCCAGAGGTGCCCATGTCTAGTGGATGTCTTGATTCTCCCTACACAGCTTCCCTTCCTTAGGGGGCTCCCTCACTTTTCCCCAGGGTCTGGGTGGGGCTGTCGGTCATCGGACCTTGCCCACCTATCCAAAGGAGTGGGTGTGTGATTCAGATGAACCCAAATGATTTTTTTTCCTACCAAGAACTGAAATATTTAGTGACAATATCAGGAATAGAAATCAGCTAGGGCTAAGTTGTTCCGATGTCCTCAACACATTGTCCCCCACTGGGACTATTCACTGCTCCATCTCCTGAAAGTCTTTAAATCTGCCCTGGTGTCTGTCCTTCCAACAGCCTTATTGATCCGCATTTCTTCCTTCTTTTTTATTTCAGTCCAGCCAACTCTCCTTCTTGCTCGAATTGTTAAAGGGGATCGTTAAGGCTCTTAACCAAAGGCCGTGAAATGGATACATCACTGGTATATTGTAGCCGGTTTCCTTCTTGTCTTTTTTCTCTGGTTCGCATTCTTTGTGGGTTGGCAAAGAGAACCTAAACCACAGGCTCTGCGGCACGCAGCCTCTGAGCAGAGGCGGACAGGGCAGCTGTCCCTCTGGAGCCGTCACCGCCCCGGGAGGCCACTCCGGCCTCTGCCCTCGCTTTCCAGCTGGGGGGACTGAGGACCACAGGCAGCGCCCCAGCAAGCTGCACAGCGGGGTTCTCGCGGCTCACTCCAGGGGCTGTCCTTGGCGCACAGGCGGGAGGATCGTGGCCATACCTAACGTTGGCTTAATGTCCTCGCGTGCGTTGGACATCACGGCGGTGGGAGGATTGGTGGGATCATAGCTCCTCTTCCTGATCCGCATCAGCAAATGAAAATACAGAAGGAGCAGTGGCTCCCAATATGCCAGGGAAGAAAAAGAAGTTTTGTTTTATCAAAACAGCTCCTCACTCATGGTATTGGTGCGAGCTCCTGGTTCTCCACACGGAGGGAGAGACTGAAATACCAGGCAGTGAGGAGACGGGCGGAGCTGGGCGCGCGTGCCACGGGGAGTGGGGGTCACGACGGGGAGTGGGGGTCACGACGGGGAGTGGGGCGCACGACGGGGAGTGGGGGTCACGACGGGGAGTGGGGCGCACGACGGGGAGTGGGGGTCACGACGGGGAGTGGGGGTCACGACGGGGAGTGGGGGTCACGACGGGGAGTGGGGCGCACGACGGGGAGTGGGGGTCACGACGGGGAGTGGGGGTCACGACGGGGAGTGGGGCGCACGACGGGGAGTGGGGGTCACGACGGGGAGTGGGGCGCACGACGGGGAGTGGGGGTCACGACGGGGAGTGGGGCGCACGACGGGGAGTGGGGGTCACGACGGGGAGTGGGGCGCACGACGGGGAGTGGGGCGCACGACGGGGAGTGGGGCGCACGACGGGGAGTGGGGCGCACGACGGGGAGTGGGGGTCACGTTCACACGAAGGGCTCGGGAGACCCGCACAGGTTCCCCTCCGGCCCCGCCTCCCTAGGAGCCCTGGGAAGGGATTAGGTTTAGTGAGGCTGTGAGTGTCCGAACACCTTCCCTCCTTCCCCGCTGTCTCTGGCCATCTGATGCCACCTGTGTCCCTGCTGTGCGTTAAGGATACATTTTTAGGGAGATTTTGACGGCTGGTTTGCAAGGGCTGTCTCTTTCGAGCTAGCATGGCGGGATCAAGTTTAAACCACCTGCCTGTGGATGCAAGGAGCAAGGACAGACTAAGTACATTCAAAATGCGTAATTTACAGCCCGCCGAGGAGGCGGAGGCAGCTCCCGCCACACTGCCCGGCCCGGCCTGGAACAAGCAGTCCCTGTCTGCGAAGAGGCCTGTCTTGCTCTTCAGGTTTCAGACATCAGTGTCCCCAAGGTGCCGTTCACTGTCTGTAAATGTAAGTTTTAAG
The DNA here is from genome assembly GCF_041146395.1 of Eulemur rufifrons. Lineage (NCBI taxonomy): Eukaryota > Metazoa > Chordata > Mammalia > Primates > Lemuridae > Eulemur > Eulemur rufifrons. Next base: position 24,920,118 of record NC_090994.1, on the reverse strand, counting down.
CTCTCGGTGTGTTTCCTTGCCCTCCCAAGTACACAGAGCACCTGGCTTTAATCAGTCAGAGGTGCGGGATCAGGTTCCGCAGCCCCCGCTGAGGGCTGGGCGGTGGGAGCAGCAGTGGGCCAGCAGCGAGGGTCCCGAAGATTAGCTTCCCTGTGGACTGGCTATTAATGAGCAGCTTGGAGCTGACTTTGGCCCGAGGTCCCTTCGTGGTATCCTTGGGGTGTTCCCTGGAAGCTGGGGTGGCTTCGGAGGGAGGGGCTGCCGAGTGGGGGCCCGCAGCTCTTGGCATGAGAAACACAGGCTTCCTGTTGGTCAGCTGAGCATGTTTCACGAACCACATTTGAACCTTAAATCTAAAGACATTCTGGCACTTTCTCTGAGTTTAAAAACAATGTGTCAGGAAGAATTTGTTTTCTTCCAAGTGAAGGTTTTTGCTTTTGGATGCCCATTCCTCCCTGAAGTCCTGAAGCGAGGTCGGAGTCTCTGGTTTGATAAATGACTGGCCACCCCAAGCAGAAAGGGCCGGGCTCGCTGGCAGTCGGGAATGCCGGAGACGGGCCAGTCGGTCACTGCTTTTGGAGAAAGGGATCATTCCATAGCAGTCCAGAGTGAACTTCTTACCTGCCCTCGGTGAGACTCCGAAATGAGCCATTTGTCTCAGCATCTGGGAAGGGAAGCAGGGGTGACTATCTGAGCAGGTGGCATAGATCTGGTTCCTTCTGTTCCTCAGTGGCATTATGGGATGTCTCCTGGAGTGCTTTGGGCACAGTACGTGAGGGTTTCAGCAGAATCTGCCACCAGGGCTCTCCCTTCGTTTCTTTGCAGGCGAGATGGAGAAATGGGGGCTGAGCAGGCGTCCACAGGACATGGAAGCACCTCAGCGGGTCGGTGACCCCAGAGGGGGACCCTGAGCCACAGCAGGAGGCCACGCGTCTTTGTCCTCAGCCCCGTCCTCGTCCCCTGTCTATTAATTATTTTGGAGCAGATGTGGTTTTTCTTTTAGTCTCAATTTGATAAAGCAAATCCAGGCTTTTCATTTATTTATTATTTTCCAAGGTAAATTGTTATATGTATCGTAGTATTTGTATTATATATTTCTTAATGTTTTGACATGGGCAAAAATGTGCTGCTATTTTTGTTCAGTTCCCATTTTTTTCTTAGGAGTCACTGACAAAATTTTTGAGTGTTTTGCCCCTAACGTCACATTTTCCATGGTCCCTGTGGGGGTTTTTTGTTTGTTTTTGTTTTTTTCTTTTGAGACAGAGTCTCGCTCTGTCACCCAGGCTACAGTGCTGTGGCATCATCATAGTTCACAAAAGCCTCAGGCTCCTGGGCTTAAGCAATGGTTCTGCCTCAGCCTCCCAAGTAGCTGGTACTACAGGTGCGTGCCACCATGCCTGGCTAATTCTTCTATTTTTTGTAGTGACAGAGTCTTACTACATTGCTCAGGCTGGTCTCAAACTCCTGGTCTCAAGTGATCCTCCTGCCTCGGCCTCCCAGAGTGCTAGGATTACAGGTGTGAACCACTGCACATGGCCTTTACTCTGATTTTTTTTTAAATCTACAAATTTAGGGAAATCATTTCAAAAGTTGAATTCTGGATGTTTGAAATATGTCACGTAGTTCATAATGGCTAAAGGTAGAAATGGTGATTTTGGAATTATTTTGTATATGTGATCATATACCAAAGGCAAAAGCCAAAGCAACCCCCAAAACAAACCCAAAACACCTAAAACACAACCCATACCAAAAAGCGACCAGGAGGGCTCATCCTGTGGCAGCTGGGCTCAAGCGGAACAGAACTGTCACGTTTTCTGGTGACAGTTGCTTCAGTCACACTGCGACTCTCAAAGAATAACAACTGGAGCTTTTCCTTCCTTCAAAGCACTTATCAAATCCTGGGTTTTGACAGGTTTTGGAATATATGTAAACGAAAGACAAACATCCCATGTATTGAAACATATCAGATAGCAGGAAGAAGACAAAAGTCTTTTGGGGAAAAAGAAATCCAGTTTGTGTACTTGGAGTAAGAAAGGAAATTTTCCTCCTCACTCCTTTTTTCCAAATGTGCTTATCCTAAAGATGTTTTTCCATAAATCTGGAATTAGGGAGGACTGAAAAAGCCAAGAGGGAAATTAAAACATAAAATAAAAGGACATGTACACAAAACTATGGTGTATGAAGTGACAAGGCTGGGGAGCTCGTGGCCTGTGTGATAGAGCAGGGTCACATTCCCGATGCCTGGGGCTGGAACTCACGCTGCCATGGAGCGAGGACGCGCGTGAGGGAGGCGCGTGGATCTGCCTCCTCCCTGACTGTTCCTCTTTCCCCGGCTTGCTGATGGCGCCACGCAGGGAGGCGCGATGCAGGTGCAGAACGACCTCAGCAGGTTACAGCAATAGACTTGGTTAAACATGCGATGCTTAATGTGTGCGCATGCTAAGTGCTGACCACTGGGCCAGAGGACCCACTCTGCCCGTGTGGTGGCGTGTGACGATGTGGCTTAGCAGGTTCCTGTGCAGAACAGACTTGCTACCGCCCTGCTGACAACGCCTTGACTGTTTCCCGTTGCTCTCAGGATCAATCGAAGGTCTGAACACGCTTCGTGAGACCCTGCAAGGCCCTCCCACCTCTCTACGGCCTCCCCACGGATCGCCGTGCCCTGGTCCTCTGTGGCTCAGTGAAGTGGGCTTCTTTCCGTCTCAAATGCATCAGCTCTGTCCTCGAGGCTTTGCTCCAGCTGTGGCCCCAGCCTAAAATGCGCTTTGCCCTGCACCGGCCTCGGTGCAAACACCTCTCCATGGTGCAGTCCCTGAGCTTCCGTTCTAGGCCAGCCGTGGAGCCAGACGGAAGGATGTTCCGCAGCGACTGAATACCCCGCTGTGTCTCCCGAGCGCTGAATCACCCAAGAGTGTGGGTCCTTCAGCCACCTGAAAGTTTAAGGAGCTTTGCAGACAACCCCGGCTTTGACAAGCGCGTCGGCATCCTAACCTGTCACCGCCACGTGGCCGTAGACAAGTGCGCCTTCCGAGCCCTGTTTATCTGAGGCCGCACTAACCCAGGGGTTGCTGGGATGAGCAAATGATGCTGGTGGGTGCCCAGCGGCCATCTGCTCAGCCCCCGTCTCCTGAAACACCCTCTTTTATGTTTATGTTTCTGTCCCAAACAGCCCGCTCTGGAGCGGACACAGGGGATCAGGTGAGGAGCACAGAGGGGAGCGGTTTGAGAGAGGCTGTTTCCCAGGGGATGTGGGTTTCTGGGCACAATGTGGGAAAACGCTGATTTCTTGTGCTGGAGGAAGTCGAACCACGGGGCCTGGGTCCAGAGTGGCTGCTCAGGGAAGTGCCGTACGTGGTGCGGCCGCCTTCTGCCGTCCCCACCGCACCTTTTTAAAATCCTTATTTTAATCCTAAACTTGACCTGACTATTTCAGGAGATTTGCAGCTGCCAGAGGAGAAAATAAGCCTGAGGACTTTTTCCACTCTGCAGACAGTGATGCCACCGACACCGTCCCCTCTTCCTGAGCATCTGCGTCCACCCAGGAGAACAAGTACATGTCTGTGGGCAAGAGAAACAAATTGCTTTAGTTTCTTACCGAGTTGCCTGCAGACTCTGTCCCACAAGAATGACGGGACACGCTTGAAGCTCTGACTCGGGGAAGGCGGGGGAGCAAGGGCAATATGCGTAACCTAAACTTGTGCACCCCCATAATATGCTGAAATAAAAAAAGAAGAATGACAGGACAGCTCGGCCCAGACTGCAGGGCAGGGGAGCGTGTTCTCGCTTTGGGGCGGTGGAGGGCAGGGTAGAGTCCGCCCTCGGGAGGTGTCCGCGTCCTGCAGCGTCCTCTTTTCACATCACCCGCCCTGTGGGGACTCAAAGTCCTCATCTAGAAAACAAGAGGCAGATGGGCAGGTGACAACCTTGACGATGATTCTACCTGTGGAGTCTCACCTGGCCGTTATAAGAACTCTGGAGGTTGCAGAGCAAATACCGTCCCATTGTTCAAATGCAACAACCGAGTTGGAGAGCTTAAAGTCATGTGACTGCTGGGAGGTGGCAGGACCAGGCCTGGTGACTGCAAGTGCAAGTTGTATTCTAACTAACAGGACCTTTTAAAATAAGTCATCACTTTCAAAATCCTCGGGACAAAGCAAGAGTAACGTGGGTGGATGGGTGCTGACCCATGGGCTTTTTGCTTACAAGGAACAGGGCTTTCGGGGTGACGTCACGTGGCAGGGTACCATGAGGTTTCACTGCCCTGTGACTTGCGTGTGGCTCCCACAGCCCCTGGAACGTGCGAGCGCCGTCTCCTTGTGGCTGTCCCGCACGTGTTCCTGCTGTTAACCGGGGACCAGACAGCCGCAGCCGGGCAGTCACCCACAGTCGCTCTACAGTTTGTGGCTCCACGTCGGCAAACCCTCCTGGTGCTAAAATACTTTGGCCTGTCTGGGGTCCTCCCTCGCCACGAGCAGGCGACGAGCAGTCTGAGCGGAGAGCGCGGCCTTCTTGTTTCAGTTCTCAGGCTGAGAACTCGTGTCCTTTTCACAGTGTTTTCAGTGCCATGTGTTTTTTTTTTTTTTTTTTTTTTGCATTTTTCTGCTTTTTATTGGTGACTTTGCTGTTTACAATGGCCCCCGAGGGTAGCACTGAAGCGCTGTCTCGTGTTCCTAACCGAGAAGGCTGCGATGCACCTTATAGGAAAAACACGTGACGCCAGTGTCAATGAATCACCATACATACTAAACAACGTATCTTTAAACAGAAACACACATACAACAAGATTATATATTATGGATGATTAGCTGATGAAGATGTTGTGACCAGAGGCTCACAGGGAAGTAACCCTGAATTTCCCCCTTGGAGCAGTGGCTCCGTGTTGCCAATGCCGTGCTCTCGGAGCTTTCTAGAACAGAACTCCCGAGGATGGTGGGACGGGACTGTATGTCCCAATCACACTGCTGTGAAAGCGCCCTGGTGGCACTGTTCCCCCTTGGCCTTTTGGGTCGGTACTTTCTCGGGGTGGTCACCCTGGGGCCATGCGCCCTCCTGGAGGAGGCCGGTGTTGCCCCAAACAGGCAGAACAGCCACCAGGGCTGCCCCTGGGGCCGAGGCCTGGGTGTACAGGCGGGAGCTTCCCTTCAGGGTGGGGCCCGGGGGACAGAAGGGGATGACACCCCTCTTTAGCACACTCATGATATCACGGGTCTGAATGCCCCCTCCGGCAGGGCAGGCCCACATTTGTGGACTTGGGGGAGTGGAGAAAAAAAGGAAGCTTTAGAAGAAACAAAATCAGACAGGAGGCTGACCTGAGGCAGAATGGACTATTGCAAAAACAGCCTTTACCAGATGAGTTGACCGGAGGCAAGACAGCCAGAAAAGACTTGAAAGAAGGGAGCAGGCATGGAGAGTAATTGGTCTAGGCAAGTGCAAAGGGCCTGGGGCACAATGCTTGAGAAAGAGGTTCTGAGTGGAACCCGGGGGGAGGTGGGCCAGGGCTGGGGCACTGCAGAGGGTCGGCTCAGATCTGGGGCCAGCCACAGGTGCTGCGTGTCCCCCAGAGCCAGGGCTGCTGGCTTGGCTTCACAGGGGCCAAGGGAGAGCTGCCAGGAACTGCGCCATTTGACACAGGGAATACGCTAGTGAGAGCTTCGAGGCTGGGATGGGTCTGACATTTCATTACCTTTGTATAAATTGTAACCTGGGGCCCTGGGACTGGTAATGAAATAGCCCCCTCACCACAATCGGTGGGCGGCCTGTGAACAGGGGGAGTCATCAGGAGAGGCTGTAATTTAACCAAAAGCAACTCGCTACTCCCTGGCGTCAGGCCCAACCACCTAGGGCGTCCGCCACAGTCTGGTCAGCATCCCGCACGGCCTTCTGCGAGAGGCAGGTCAGAGGCCCAAACCCTCCCTGATTCCCTCATTGAGCAGAAAAGGCCCAGGACGCGGCTGCCCCAACCCACCCCCTCACTGTGACTCGAGGACCAGAGCATCTGTCCCTGCCCTGCAAATGGACCATTTGGAGCAGGAGGAGGAAGCGTGGCAGAAAACTGCTTCTCCCGAAATCTATCTGTGGGTTCTCGTCACCCCCTTAACTCCCTGGCACAGAGGCAAATGCCAGTCAAGGTCTGGTTATGAATGTCCCCATTCCCATGAGCCGTCACCACACCTCTTTCCACCACATGCAGTGTCCTTTAGGACAGGGTCCCCCACCCCCGCCACCGAAGTCTCTGCCGAGTCCCCAGACACCAACATCGATGCTGTTTGGCCGCCACACTCCTGCCGGCCATTAGCTTCCTGAGTAACTGACTCGTCAGCAACAATTCTGCTGTTCCGTGGTGACAAGTCCACCGAAAAGACACGACTCGGTTTCCACGCCAGTTGCCACGGCGATGCGGTACGCTTTTCTTTTCCTCGTTTTAGATACTGTCTGTCTACATGCATCAGCATTCTGGTATCCGAGCCAGCTCAGCACCCTTTCTAGTTTCTCATCCTCTCCTCCTCCTCCTCCTCCTCCTCCTTCTCCTCCTCCTCCTCCTCGAGGCTGAAGATTTCCAGAAAAAGAACTTGCCCTTATAACGGATGAACAAAAACGGCTTCTCTCTACCTCCCCATTTATAAGACAGAAACTTGGGGGTCCGAGAGAAGCTGTCTGGGGTCCCCCCAGCAGGCCAAAGGCTTCATCCTGTGGTCACGTGGGGGCTCTGTGCGAGGACGCAGGCCAGGAAGGGGGGCCCAGGGCCTTCAGCACGACAGCGGCGGAGCGCAGGTTTTCCCAGCAGGTCCGAGTTATGAACCGGAAGGACGTGTGGGGACGTGCGTTCCTCACACTTCTTGGGGGCGAGGCTACGTGGCCTCTGGCAGACAGCAGCACACACGTGGTGGCAGGGCGGCTCCGACGTAGCCGAGGAGAGAGCTGGTCACCAGCATTGCTAACGGAGAAAGACGACGCTGGAATGGAGCTGCCACGCACCATTTCCTCCTGTGCCCGCCAGTCCCAACCCTAGGCTAGTCTAGGTCACGTCTCTCCGCAGAGTCAGGGCAACCCTGAGCAGAGAAAAGTCCCGCAAACGTCTGATAGATACACCCAAGGCTGCAGCGATTGCCGGAAATGAGGAAAACCAAGGGCCCGTGGCCAGCCTAGTCGCTGCACCCATGCCGGGCTGTTGCTAGCAACTCGTGGCTGCAGCCACAGGGGTCCTGCAGGTGCTAATCTGCCCAGTTCTGCCTCTGCTCACCCTCCCATGGTTTCCAAGTGACCATGGGGTACACACGCAACACCGAACCCAAATGCCGCTGGGCTGGCGGGATCTGCTCCCGCTTCACTCTCCAGTCCTCCCCCTCGGCACCCCCTGCTCTCGCAGCCGCCGCCACGCCACGCCACGCCACGCCACGCCACGCCACGCCACGCCACGCGGGCTTCCTTTCCTTCCCCGAATCCCCCGCAGCACGTCTGCGCTGGCTCTCTCTGCCTGGACGTCTTCCCACACACTCCTTTGCTTATGTCTACTAACTCTTTCTTTTCTTTTTGGTGAGGCAGGGTCTTGCTCTGGCGCCTGGGCTGGAGAGCAGTGGTGCTGTCATGGCTCGCTGCAACCTCAAACTCCTGGGCTCAGCCATCCTCCCACCTCGGCCTCCTAAAGTGCTGGGATTGCAGGCGTGCGCCACCGCGCTGGGCCCTGATTCTTACTTTTCTAATTGTAGTGAGTCCTGGGTGCACATAGTTGGATTAATCGTAATCTTTGTTCCGTCTCACACCCTCACTGTTGGTCCATGCATGGCCCATTTTTATACAGTCATTGCTAATAATGCAATAAGCACCCCGAGCCCACCATCCAAAATGAGAGCCAGGACTTTGACGTGACCATTGTCCCAAATCCTGAGTTCACTGCTCCTTTTTCCTTTACCTGTGGTGCATTCCCAGAGTACACATATACATGGTACAGTGCAACCTCCAATTCCCGGGCTCACGTAATGCTTCTGCCTCAGCCTCCTGAGTAGCTGGGACTACAGGTGTGCACCACCACACCTGGATAGTATTTTATTTTTTTTTGTAGAGTCAAGGTCTTGCTGTGTTGCCCAGGCTGGTCTTGAACTCCTGGCCTCAAGAGATCCTCCTGCCTCAGCCTCCCAAAGTCCTGGGATTACAGGTGTGAGCCACTGCTCCTGGCCAAGTTATTTTTGACTTTAATTTAATTCATCAAAAAAGTCTCATTCTGCACATTATCTTTTGGGACTTCCCTCCCCCTGATGTGCTCTTACTGAGATTGATCTACGTTAGTGTCGGCAAACAACGGCCCAACCCACCCTGCCGCTGCCTGGTTCTGTGCAGCCCACGAACTGACAACTTTTTTCAACAGTTTTAAATGGTTAAAAAAAAATCAAAAGATTTTTATGATGTATGAAATTCAATTCTCAGTGTCTATAAAGTTTTATTGAAATACAGCTGTGCCCATTTTTTTGTATACCATCTCCAGCTGCTTTTGCACGGTAGTGGTGGATTCGAGTAGAGGGTGACAGAAACCGTGTGGTCCCAAAAGCCTAAAATATTTGCAGATCCCTGATCTATGTCATATTCCACTGTACATTCTTCCATCTCCTTGGTGATGAGCTTCCGTGGAGAATATGTGTCATTAGCTGCTGGCCTGTGCTGCATGCAGATGTCACGGTCTATATGACGAGATTATCTTCTCGGCGTGACTTCGGATCAACGGTTGGAAGACGCAGGTGCTCCTGGGAAGAGCAGCGTCTCAGGTCCTGAGCTGTGCTGCTCCTCAGGCCAGGTTTGCTCATTGAGTTTTCCGATCTTCTTATTCCTGTGATTCCTCCTTTGCCTTCCAGCTCATTCAAAAACAAAAGAAGTGCATCTAAATACTCCACTAAATACTATCATGGTAGACATTATTTCTCCCTGAAGATTGATCTTTTTTATTGTTTCTTATATTTCAAGGTTTGTTTTTTTTTTTTTTTTTTTTGGTATATACGTGTTTGAAATAACATCTTAGCAAATTCAGTCCTTGCCCTCACTGACCACCCCATTAGGTCATCTGTATTCCCACAGGTAACAGTAACTGCGCAGATAAGCAGATTCCTGCAGATCACTGTGGGTGTGCAGCTTTCTGGTCCCGACAGCACTGAGTTCTCAGAGTGGGCCAGAGGAAGGACAGAAGTACTATGTCCTGGCAGCTCACAGAGGTGGCCTTGCGGTGACCCAGGGAGTTCCTCAGGGGCCTCTTTATCAGACCTGCTGGGTGCAGTCGGAGCTCCTGTCTGGCGTGGCCGGCAGGCCAGGCCGGGGCCGTGTGGCCGGGGGACGGAGTGCCCACGCCCTGTTAGACGTAGCAGAGGCGCCCGAATTCAAACTGCCATGTTCTAGGCGGGTCACACTGGGTGTTTTACACTCATCTAAACGTTCATCCACACAGAGAGCTGTCTAGTGACTAAAGGAAGCTTCATCTCAAACTGGGGCCAGGACAGAGGGGGACCCTTTTGACAGGCGGTCAGGCACATGTGTTACATTGGCTTATAGTACTCGCACTTTCGTTCGTAGCAGGCATTGTGAGCTGTAGGTATATTTTTTGTGTTATTGTTTATCTGTCACCGTCAGCTCCCACAGGGCAGGGCTGAGTCCGTATGCTCATGGTGGCAGTCGCGGCAGCTGGCAGAGCGCAGCACGACACGGGTGCTCAGGGCGCACGCGTGCGGTGGAACATGCCGGAACCGCACGCAGCCCGCCAGCCTGCCAGCCTGTTCCCGGGACTCAATGCTCTGGTCTCAGGCCCCGCTTACAACCCGTGTGCCTTGTCCCGCCGCCTTGGGAAGCAGAGCTGGCGTCAAAGCGCGGACACCTGAGGGCCGAGGACTTTGATCTGTAGCAGGAGCGAACATTCTGGCAAGAGAGCGATGCATCGAGCTTCCTCCTCGGGAATGTCCCTAACGTTCTCGGACAGCAGAGCTAAGTCCGCTGTGAAGAGCAAGTTCACACGTGCACGGGGCCTCCCGAAGCTGGCGTCGCCCCTGGCCCAGGCAGAGGCTGAGTGTCCCCGGGCCAGGTACGTTGCAGGCGAGGTTCCGGCAGGTGGCTGGGTCATTTGTTTTCCTGCCTCTCCTGAGCCAACCGCTGACGACTCTGTAGCGTGTTAGCAGGAAAGTCAAGGAAAAGGCAAAAAGTTAACTCTAGATTGTCTGGATGGCGTTAGGTCAGGTTGTGTCTACTGTTAGTTTTCTTTGCTGCTCTAATAAATCACAAGCGCAGTGGCCTGGAACGACACAGTGTGTTGTCATCAGGTTCTGTGGATCGGGGTCCAGCGGGCCTCAGCGAGCTGAGAGCAGGTGTCGGCAGGGCTGTGTTCTTCTCTGGGGGCTCGAGCGTAAGATCTGGGTCCTTGCCTTTTCTGGCGTCTGGAGGCCACCCACGTTCCTTAGCTTGCGGCCACTTCCTCCCTGCTCACATCGGCAGCGTCACACGTCTCCCTCTCTGATGACAGCCAGGAAGGGCCCTCTGCATGAGGACTGGTGATCACAGGGTCCCACCGGGACAGTCCCGGATCATCTCCTCCACCCAGGGGCTTGACCCCACTCACATCCACGGAGTCCCTTTGCCACGTCCAGTGACACAGTCCCAGGCCCTGGGGATCAGGGTGTGGGCATTTGGTGGGGGCCATATCCCCCCACCACACCTACCAACCCCTGCCTTGAGACGGTCCAGGATTTCTTGGGGATCAACCAGGGGGCTATAAACCTTCACTTTATAAAATGAAATACATGTGACTTTTGAAGAAAGGCGAAATTTCTAAATCCCTATGTGTCTTTCCAAGTTCAATTATGCATTTTCCACTCATCAGAATGACAAACATTTTTAAAAATCTGAACACCTGTCAGAATGATTTGCATTCAAGGTGACAGTGACCTCATGGAAGGCAGGCCTGGCTGGAACCAGCTCTGCCGTGAGGCTCAGACGTGCCTCTTGTCAGTGCCAAGGGGTGACCTGGCTCTTGGAAGCTGAGTCCAGGTAATTAACTAATTATTAATAATTGAGAAATTAATTAAATTGGACGTCAGTTGGAGGTGTCTAGTTAATTAGACGTCTCCGCTTAGGGCACACTGTCATAGCTGGCCTCGTAGGGCTCCTCTTTCACTTTATTTTAGTTTTATTAATATTTCCCCTCATTTCTCAGCCGTTTCCCATCTCCTGTCTTCGTGCATCTGGTCTGACCGTGTACTACCCTTGCCTGCCTGTGAGCGTCATCCCCGTGTGGACCTGCGCGAGCTCTCAGGGGTTCACCCCGGGACGCTCGGAGCCACGTGCATGGCTGACATGGCGAAGGCTGCGGTGGCAGCTGCCACGGCCCCAGTGTGCTGAGAGCATCGGGTGGCTCCTCACCTGCTCGCACTCTGAGGAGCGTAAGGCGGCAGCGCTTCGGCCGTCCTTGATGGACGGAAATCCTCAACTTTAACAGAATCAAACCTGTCATCTTCCCCTTCTGTGGTTTATGCTTTTGGGGGCTTATGTGAGAAATCCTCAGCTTCCTGAAGTCTTAGAGACACTCTCCCAGCCACTGTCAAGTGTCCTCTTAGTGTCCTGGTTTTGTGTTTCACTCTTAGGCCTTTAATCTAGCTACTGCTTATCTCTGTATGCAGTGTGAGCAGGAGAGTCAACTTCATCTTCTCCGCATAGACAGCCACTTTTGCCAAACCCTGTACTTTCTGTGCCCCGATGCTTTAGGCGCCCGTGTTGGTTTTGCAATTTTTTTTTGAGGCAGAGTCTCACTCTGTCACCCAGGCTGCAGTGCGGTGGCATCATCACAGCTCACTGCAACCTCACACTCCTGGGCTCCAGCCATCCTCCCGCCTCAGCCTCCCAAGTAGCTTAACTTGCTGAGGGGAATCTAGTTCCCTCCCTTACAGCCCCCCCCTCGATAGCTCCTCCTGGTGCTTACACCATGCACTTACAACTTGGAACACGAGGCTGAAGTGTAGCGAGCTGTAATTTGGAAAAGTAATTTTATAATATACATGTCAAGTCATCAGTCACTTTGAGGTGGTGAATCTGCTCTTGGGAACTGAAAATAAACTTATCCAAATGAAGACGTCCACTTATTTTTGTTACTAAGCAATTAGAAACAATCAAAAAGCCCCAGGAATATAGAAAGCATTACGTCATAATAGCTTGGGGAACCTGTGGCCTCAGGGCCACATGTGACTTTGAGATCCCCAAGTGTGGCCCCTTGACTGAATCCAAACTTCACAGAACAAATCCTTTTACTCTGCAAAATGTGGATTCAGTCAAAAGGCCGCACTCAAGGACACAGAAGGCCACGTGTGGCCCCGAGGCTGCAGGTCCCCACCCCATACAGAATTGTATGTAGTATGATGAAAACTACATAAAAAAGTTAGTAAATATCTTTACACAGCAAAGCTACACGAGAATTGATTTCCTTTTTTTAATGTTCTGTAGTTCCTAATTTTTTATTAGTCCGATGTGGACAGGTATGTTGACCTTTCATCCTTTCCTCTTTCTGGTTTATTTCAAGCACACCCATACTGGGAACCCAGATGGCGAGAATGAGAGTGTGCCCAACCCTCCATATAACCCCGTTTGTAGGTAAGTGTCAAACCACTGCATTGGATTAGAAAACCGCAACTGGCTAAGGCAAGTTTCTCTTAACACATCTGGCCGCAAAATCAGAAACTCAGGTGGGCCCAAGGTCATCGTTGCAGAAATGAGATTTTGCAAAATACAGTGTGTATTGTTTCCTACAATCTGCCCACCACTCAGTGAGATGGGTTTTGTTGTTATTCCCTTTGTACAGGTGGCACAGAAAGGTGAAGTAACTTGCCTAAAGTCACACAGCTAGTTAGGTAGGCATGATGTAAATGCTAGGCAATGCTGCCCCTTAGTGGTAAGCACTGATTCCTTGCTTGAACGAATGAATGAACCATGAACATTTTAGGGGAGAGCCGAGGTAGAGGAAGGAGGGAACGAATATGCAAGGAAGCCGAAAAGATACCCCACCATCTGCACTCCGCGCTCCCGCCGACGCTGTGTGACCGCGGGGACTCAGCACCCAGCGCTCCCATCCCTCCTGCCGGCTCCGTTCCACTGGGGAGCCGAGTTCATGGGACCCACAGAGGAGGCCCAGATTCCCCCAGCGTCAACAGAGATGCACAATACATTAGTTTAATTTAGGAATGTTAAAAAAAAAAAGCTTTTCTCTTGACTGGGGAAAGGAGGTTGGAAGAGCCAGAGTAACCTCTAGAGATTTTATGTTGTAGGATACAGATCTTACCATGGACACGTTATGGGCTGAGTTGTGTCTCCAGGAAGAGATGTTGAGGTCCCTGTGCATGTGACCGCATTTGGAGACCAGGCATTTGCAGGTGGAGTCAAGGTAAGATGAGGCCATTAGGGTGGGCCCTAGTCCAACATGACTGCCGTCCTTGTGAGACGAGGCTGAGAGAGACACAGACAGGGAAGGCTGCCCCGCAGGGACAAAGCAGACGGGAGGATTGTGCATGAGCCAAGGAGGGCCTGGGCCACCAGAAGCTGGGAGGGACGAGGAAGAGTCTTCCGAGATAGCGCGGCCCTGCCAGCACCTTGACTTGGACTCCCACCCTCCAGAACTGTGAGAGAAGACGTTTCTGTTGCACAAGCCACTCAGCCTGTGGCACTGGCAGTCCTGGGAAACAAATACTGGACCTGGTGCTGTCTCGCTGCAGCGTCATCGCAACTCATTGTGACAAAATGCCTTCCCCGTCTCCCTCATCCCGAACCAGACTGTGCTGCAATTTAATCTGGAATCCTTGAAGAGACTTCTCTGTGTTCTAACACCGGCTTTCGTCCTGTCTGTGTGCGTTTGCTTATTAAAAATTGGACAAGGGAAAATCCTCTCTACCATCCTGTAAGTTAGTTAACATGAACTCAGACGTCAAAGAAGCCCCTGAGGGAAGGGACAGACCCAGGAGTCAGGTCTGGTCTGATCAGCCTGAAGCCAGTGTCCACACCGTGCTGTGTCTTTGGAGAGAGAGAGAGAGAGAGAGAGAGAAAGGACGTGGTTCAGAGGAAGAAATGTTTAGGTAATGCACAGTGGGGGACTGGATCCAGCTTGTGTCGGGTTACAAGACCCAGCTGTTAAATTTTCAGGAATTTTGCAGACGGGTTGGTGTCACACTGATAGCTTGAAATTGGCCACCGTGGGAGTATTCACAGGAACTGGCAGATGCTACAAATCGGAGCTCCCGCGTCCCGCGCCACTGTGCCTGGAGACAGCGAAGGCAAGCTAAGAGAGGACCCCCCCCCCCCCAGTCTGCGAGTGCTAAGAAGGGCCGGTGTGGTCTCAGCAGCTTTCTGAACACCCGGGAAGGAAGTCTTACATGAGCAAAGTCACCAATTCTACGGGTTTGGGAAGGGTCACTCCCTCCCTGGGGATTCGGGAGCATTCACTGAGACCTACTCAGTGAGTGAAGAAATAGAGTCACCAAAGCCGCCCCCCACCCAAACTACAGCTAAATGGCAGGGAAATAAAAGGGCTGATGTCTTTGAACTGGTTCAATGAACACTCTTGGCCTCGGTTCTTAATCTGTGAAACAGAGGGATAACGGATCAGTGATTCGCACACCTGCCCCATCCTACGTGGAGATGTCCCGCGAGTGTGAAATACACACTGGATTTCAAAAGCTTGATACGGAAAAAGGATTTAAACTACCTCATTGATAATTATTTGATCATATTTTGGATCTATTGGGTTAAATAACATACATTACTGAAATTAATTTGTATGTCACTTTTTATTTTTTGAAATGTGGCTAGTAGAAAATTTAAAATTACGCACATGATTGGAGTTTTATTTCATTTGGACAGCGCTGCTCCAAGAGAAAAGACCCGTGAGCCCCGGGCCCGGGTGTCCAGCTGTCTTTTGCTGCCTTGAGCGACCCCAGTTTTCTCCCACCATGTTCTCTTTTTGGTTCACCCCAACCAGAGTAGTTTGAATTACTTATAATCAAAGAGACTTTAACGAGTAGATGAACTGAGCCAAGTGTCTCCTCGGGTAGTTGCGTGGACCATTCTGCCAGAGAACCCTTCCAGGGTCATGTTCCAGCACAATCCGAGATGAGTCACTTAGGATAGCGTCGTTCCTGCTTCCCCAGACCCTGCCCCTGCCTCTGTCTCGTGAGGCCGTTAGCTCTGGCCCCCAGAACTGGATTCGGACTCAGGGGTCTGCTGGCCAGGAAGGCAGCTGAGCTCCTCGGGGGAGTCTGGTCCAAGCTGAGGCTGTGCTTGGAGCTGAGCTGAGTAACAGCAGCGTTGCTGGACTCCCCCGAACTGTGGGAGAGCAAGTTTGAAGCAAGAGCAAGTTCACGGAGCAGGCTGCTGGATGCCCTTCCCCCATTCCCATCCATCCCCCACCGGGCAAATCTGCCCAGGCTCCCGCACCCCGCCGGGAACTCCGGCTTTGGACACGCGGATTTCCTAAGACATTCCAGTTGTTCCGAGGTGTGAGGTGAAACTCCCACAAAAGCCTGTCAAGGGCTGAATCCTCAAGGTTAACTTGCTGGGGTGAACAAGAACTGCATGCCAGATTCCAAGTAATTATTCCTTCAGGAACTGCCCGCTCCAAGCAGTTTAATGAAAAATGATAGGAAGAGTTACTGGCCTTTAGACATTCAATCCAGCGTGCAGCTCAGCAATGCAGTGGGTCCGGCGGGGAGATTGCCTCTGCCCCACCATGGAGACACGGCAACCGTTTATCTTCCAAACAGGCAAAGGAAATGTGTCTAATGAATCCCCGAAGCACAGTGTGTGCAGACGGGCTTGGAAATAGACTTGGGCAATTTTTCATCCTCATCGTAATGGGAGCCTCTTGGAAACGAGTTCATACGTAAATTTCACTTGCTACACTTACAACATTCTTGGGAAGATCCGGAGTGAGATGATAAATGAAGACATTGCGAAGTTAATCATTTGGGAGAGAAACTCTTATTAAAATTTAAAAAATGAGCAGCATATGCCCCATTTGCAGGAGCTGCGTGACTTAATAAAACAAAATAAGCCCCTAATGTGCTCCGTATGGCTCTAGACAAGCGTGAGCAAGACAGGCCCCTCGCCTCCGGGAGCTTGCAGTCGAGTGGGCTGTCGAGGTGAGACTTGGACACGGGGACGCTGCATCACAATGCCAGGCAGCCTTGGCCAGAGAAGGGGTCCGATGGTTAGAATGGCAGGGGACAGTGGACAGGGGCAGCAGAAACCAGTTTCCAGGATGCTTCTGTTGTTGCCAATTTTTCTAAGGCAGTTAATAGCTCAGTTCTCAACCTTCCCGCCTGGCCCATCGTGTCCGCTTCCTCCTGTCCCAGAGGTCATTGCCATGCTGTGAGTGCAGTATGTCTGTCCTCTCAGGTGAATTTTCATATTTGTATTGCACGTGTTTAAATAAAGAACTAAGACAAATGTGACAAAATGTCAACCTTTGATAAATCTTGACAGTGGGCGTTTGATTCTATGTTTTATTATTTTTTCAGTACTTGTGTATCCTTGAAATTTTTCATAATTTAAAAGATTATATGAGCAGCTCTATAGTAGAAGCAGGAAAAAAAGAAACAAAGATTGCAAGTGAATATCATGTATGATGTGTACCAATAAAATTGAAAACTCGGCTTTTTTCAAACTCCAGTTAATGTTGATATTTTGATCTCCTCTTGGGACATGTGAGTGTCATCTAGAGGGGGGAATCCTTTCCAGAAGGTTTTCAGTTGACTTTGCCCAGATCCATCAGAGGATCACTATCTATGGCAGCTATAGCTTTGTGAAATGTATTTCTTAAGTAATAAAATTTGAGAGTAGAAATTACCACTTGATTTATAGGGTTGCAGAATGGATGTTGTGTTAGCAGGCGTGAAAACAGCATTCATCTCCTTGTGTGTCTCCATCAGAGCTCTTGGGTGACCAGGTGCATTGTCAGTGAGCAGTAATATTTGGAAAGGAATCTCCTCTTCTAAGTGGTAGGTCTCAACAGTGGGCTTAAATATTCAGTCAACCATGCTGCAAACAAACACGCTGTCCTCTGGGCTTTGTTGGTCCATTGCTAGAGCACAGGCAGAGTAGATTTAGCATCATTCTTAAGGGCCCTAGGATGTTTGGAATGGCAAATGAGCACTGGCTTCAACTTAAAATTACCAATAGGTAACTTTTGTATTAGCCCCTAACAAGAGAGTCAGCCTGTCCTTTGAAGCCAGGCATTGACTTCTCCTCTCTAACTATGAAAGCCCTAGATGGCATCTTTTCCCAATAGGAGGCTGTTTCATCTACAATGAAAATCTGTTGTTTAGTGCAGCCGCCGTTGGCCATGATCTCAGCTGGATCTTCTGGGTCACCTGCCGCAGCTTCTCCATCAGCACCTGTGCTGCACCTTGCACTTTACGTTATGGAGACGGCTCTTTCCTTAAACCTCGTGAACAAGCCTCTGCTGGCTGCAAACTTTTTCTTATGCAGCTCCCTCCCCTCTCTCAGCCTTCCTAGAATCCTTGCTCTCGCTTAAGGAAATGTTGTGGCTGGTTTGCTCTTCTGTCTAGACCAGTCAAACTTTCTCCATATCAGCAATAAGGCTGTTCACTTTTTAACATTCGTGCGTTCACTGGAGCAGCATTTTTAATGTCCTTCAAGAACTTTTCCTTTGCATCCACAATTTGGCTACTGTTTGGCACAAGAGACCCAGCTTTCGGTCTATCTTGGCTTTTGACATGCGTTCTTCACTAATTTCATCATTTCTAGTTTTTGATTTAAAATGAGAGACGTGTGACTCTTCCTTTCATTTGAACACTCAGAAGCCATTTGTAGGGTTATTACTTGGCCCAACTTCAATACTGCTGTGTCTCGGGGCGTCGGGGCCTGAGGTGAGGAAGAGAGAGGGAGGAGAGGCTGGCTGGTCGGTGGAGGCGGCGGAACACACACATTTGTCAGAGACGTTTTCCATCTTATACAGGCACCATTCATGGCACCCCCCAAACAATTACAGTAATAACATCAAAGATCACTGGTCACAGATCACCATAACAGATATGATAATAATGAAAATGTTTGAAATGTTGTGAGAATTACCAAAATGTGACACAGAGACATGAAGGGAGCAGCACAAGCTTTTGGAAAAATGATGCCCGTGAACTTGGCTCGATGCAGAATTACCATGAACCTTCAGTTCGGAAAAAAGGCAGTATCTTCAAAGCGCAATAAAACAAAGTGCACTTTGGCAAAAGCTTTGACCTCTAACGGCACCAGAGCCAATGATTCCTCCCCTTGGAACCCAGAAGACTGGGACAAGACTGGGACCAGAATGCCAGAACTCTTTCAGAAGCAAGGGGTCTGCTGGCCCGGAAGATCCAGGGCTAAGGTCCACCTCAACACGCCTTACCCTAAATGATCAAATTTGAAACTCTCCATTCAGACCCTGCCAAGCCAACGTCCCTAAATCCTTTCCCTGCCCTCTGAGGCCATACACTTGCTCCAGGGAGACAAATGTGAGCCCACCTCCCGTCTCCTTGCTGGCCAGTCTTGTGGCAAAGTCCTTCTCTTCTCAAAAGCCGGTGCCATGATACCAGCTTTTGTGTCACCAGGCAGCGAGCCCATTGGCTTGTCATAGGAGTGACACATCTCGTGACCTTTCTGTCACTGTAAACTCCAACCAGTGTATGTCAATGGATGTAATAATGACAGTGGTGATGAGGGCAAGAGTAACAGGCAGCATGAATGTGGAGTGCTTACTATGTGTCCCCAACTGTATGCACCTGACATGTTTTAATTCATTTATCCTAACAACGACCGTGTGATAGAGACACTAATTTGAAAATAAAGAAAGGAGGAAAAAAACCACTGTTTTCTCTTGTCAATGTAAGGTCGCCATGGAACACTTCATATTTCCCTCGTGTAGGTCCTGAGTTAGCCTACATGCATTGGAGCCTGCGTGTTCTTCACGTGTGCGCCTGGGTGGCACCATGGGAGTTAGATTTATCGAAACACACATATGTCAGGCTGTACTGACAACCACCAAGGAAGGCACTAGAAATGCCTTTGACAAGTTGTAGGAATTCAAAATTTTTTTGGTATTATTCCTTTGGAACTTTTTATAAAGCAATGCTTTGTAATAATTCTTTGCAAGTATTTTAAACTTCTATTTTAGACTTGAGTTTCGTATTTAATAGAATGGGATTTTTTTGCTTGTTTTTTAATATAAACGCTATATTTGGGAACCATTTATGAACAAGAAAAAGATTTCTTCGCTCTTGGTGATACTTAAAACAAATGTGTTGGCTTCCTGGGAGAGGTAAGGACAAAGCTCCCTAGCCTGGTCAGCTGGGCTCTGGGTGTCCTGGGCGGGTGTGTCTACACCTCTTCCTTTGTGGAAGAAGCTCTCCCAATTAATTGTTTGTTCTGGGTCCTTTACTTACTGTTTAGAAATTGTTGTGTAAGAACCGGTTACCCTCAGTCCCAGGAACAGATAGGCAGAGTCACCAAGGCTGCAACAGACAAAGGAGTTTATTTTCTAGCCTAGGCTAGGGTCCAAGGCTCAGAGCACCAGCGCAGTGGTCTCTCCACGAGCCCGGACCCCGCCCTGGGGTGGAAACAAAGCTTTTATACTTATCGATAGGTTACATGTTTCGGGCACACCCCCCCCACCCCCCTTTTAGTTCATTTGTTCCCTCAAAAGTGGCCGATAGCTTTGGCTCCTGATTGGCCAGTTTCCAAGCCAGGGCTTTGGCTCCTAATTGGCCAGTTTCCAAGCCGGGGCTTTGGCTCCTAATTGGCCAGTTTCCAAGCCAGGGCCCTCAGTTGTTACCAGCGGCATTCCAGGGAGGGGGAGGGCCTGCGTTGGGGAAACCAAAACTTAGGCCTTTCCTAAGAGGTCCAGTCTGTCATGGAGTTACTCCTGTTTTCCTTCCTGCTCTACATTTCCCCCCCCCCCTTTTTTTTTTTTTTAGCACTCTTGCTCGGACATGGGGCCTCGTGTTTCCCCTTTTTGTAAGCCAGAGTCATAGCTCAGCTTCTGGTACTGTTGTCGCAGTACCATCAGTTGTACCATATTAACTCGTTCTTTTACAAAGGTAATTAACCTATTTAGAATATACGGTCCGAAAGTGAGGATGAGCAAAAGCACAATTAGGGGTCCTAATAAAGTTGAAAGCAAAGTAGTCAGCCAAGGGGAGCTATTGAACCATGACTCGAACCACCCTTCTCTTTGTTCACGTTCTCGCCTCCGTTTAGCCAGTCCTTCTCTGACTTTAGCCATGGATTCTCTTACTACCCCGGTATGGTCAGCGTAGAAGCAGCACTCTTCCCCTAGGGCCGCACACAGCCCTCCCTGTTGGAGGAGTAGTAGGTCTAGTCCCCTCCGGTTCTGCAGCACTACCTCAGACAGTGAGGTCAATGACTTTTCTAAATGGGAGATGGATTCTTCGATCCTGGATATGTCTTCATCTACAGCGGCCTTCAGGCTATTGAACCCCCTGTGCTGCACCGCTAAGGATGAGATACCTGTCCCTGTTCCTATTGCACCCAGACCGAAAAGGGTGGCTAAGGTTATTGCTGTAAAGGGCTCTCTTTTTGTAGTTAACCTGGCACCTCCTGTGCCTTTTTCCCATGCATCATATATTATATTTTGTTGGTGGTAGATAACCTTAGGGAATACTAGTACCATGATGCAGACTTCCTCTAACTCATTAAAGACAGACAGGCTAAGGCATGCGGTCAAGCCTGTTTTAGAACAAACCCACCATCCATTGAGTGCTGGAATCACCCATTTTGTTCCTCCATTCTGGTTTATAGATGGGTGGACTATAGCACAAAGTTGTGCATGGCTAGGGGGCACCTTCCCTACGCAGGTTCCATTTCCAGTGACTGCCTGAAGTGTTAGCCCCGGGCCCTTGCGGTCCCATGTGCAGGACCTGGGGGCCTCCTCTCCCGTGCGGTTGAAGGGGGCATCTATTCCTACTGCTTCATAGAAAGGGGGTCTGATGTCATAGCATAACCAACAGGCTTTTGTAGCATTGGGATCGGAGCGATTTAATGCCTCATATGCTGCTGTCAGCATTTTCCATAAGGGATCTCCTGACCCCTTTGTCCTGGGGGTTACTTGCGTTTCTATCTCTGCCCCCGGGGTCCTTAAGAGTGAGGGTGGAGCAACAGTTGGGCGTGGGCTATTTTGTTTATCTCCCAGCACCCCCAAAATGTCAGAACCGGTTCCCCCCAGCACTGGATTGGGCCCTACAGCGCCCGAGATGGGAGAAGCCCTCAGTTTGAATTGTATTACAGTGCCTCGCCCCCCCCAGCAGCGATCATAGAGAGTTACTCCCCAGTATAGTCCCGAGACCCACCGTCTGTCTTTTTTTCCTTCTTCTGTGAACCTTACACGTATCAGGTTACAGTC
This sequence comes from Eulemur rufifrons, assembly GCF_041146395.1. Taxonomy (NCBI): domain Eukaryota; kingdom Metazoa; phylum Chordata; class Mammalia; order Primates; family Lemuridae; genus Eulemur; species Eulemur rufifrons. The sequence continues at coordinate 24,898,706 of NC_090994.1, read as the reverse complement.
AGAGGTATACCTGGTTCGTGAGCATGGCCGGACATAAGACATCTCAATGAAAAGAGGTCGGACCTGCCATTTCCACTCTCCGTCATTGGTGGTCACACACTTCCAGGCTGCACAGTAGAGAGACTCGATCCCCCCACATGCGCGCCTCATTTCCCCTGTTCTAAATCCCGGACATGCAAAAAAACCATTCCTACTTAATTCTATCCGGGCCTGGCGTTGGGTATACTGATATTCATAGCCCAATCCCTGCCGCTTAGGGTTATACTGCAGATTATCCATGCCTGGCAATTGTTCTAAGTTGAAGTACAGGTCCGGCCACCAAGTGTTTAGTGGGGCCGTTCCTGAAGTCCTACTATAAACTTCATGAGTTTCTAAGTTAGTGATTTCCCAGGTGAGGTTACAGGGCATGTGGGGATTTGGGTCAGTCATTACTTTTCCCATAAGGGTTATGTATATAGCAGTCACCACCAGCATTTTTATTCCGTATTGTCTTTATCCTGAGTCCCGCGGCGGTCTGGTTGTTACGCGAGTCAGTCTGGTCTTTAGTGGATTCTCAGGATCCGCTGAGGCCCTCCACTGAACTTGCTGCTGCTCCCGCTCTCCTCGTTGGCAGGTCTTACGTGGGAGTGGTGTACCCAAGTCGCCACTCCGTCAACCTTTAGGGCAGTGGGGGTAACAAGAATAGTCTGAAAAGGTCCCTTCCACCTGGGCTCCAGGGTCTTGCTATTATGCCGTTTTACCCATACCCAATCTCCCGGCTGGTAAGGGTGCCCATTAGCCTTTTCCCCTGCCGGTCGGGTGACCTGATAAATGGCTCGAAGGGCAGGCCAGATCTGCCTCTGAACCCTTTGCAGGGCCTGCACAGCCTGTAGTACTTCTATAGGGTGTTCAGGCAGGGTCTCAGGTTTCATTTTTGGAATTACCGGTGGAGGAGCACCGTATACTATCTCAAAGGGGGTTAGGCCTAAATGGTAGGGGGTGTTCCGGGCTCGGAACAGGGCAAAGGGAAGGAGCGTCACCCAGTCCCCGCCAGTCTCCAGAACCAATTTAGTCAAAGTCTCCTTTAGAGTTCTGTTCATTCTCTCTACCTGCCCTGAGCTCTGGGGATTATATGCACAATGTAGTTTCCAATCTGCCCCCAGAGCCCGGGCGAGTCCCTGACTAACTTGACTTGTGAAGGCTGGGCCGTTGTCAGACCCTATGCTCTCCGGCAGCCCGTATCTGGGAACTATTTCTTCCAGCATTTTCTTGGCTACTATTAAAGCAGTTTCTCTTTTAGTAGGAAAAGCCTCTACCCACCCTGAGAAAGTGTCTACCATAACCAGCAAGTACTTGTACCCATATTTCCCTGGCCTTACCTCCGTGAAATCTATTTCCCAAAACAATCCTGGCCGCCTCCCCCGTTCCCTGATACCTGCATGGGTCCCTCTGATCCTCCCCGGCTGCATGACCTGGCAGACACGACAGTCCTTGACAATGCTTTCTGCTGTCTTTCCTTGTGATTTGAATCTGAGTTGTGCAGTGTCCAGCAGCTGCAACATCTTTTTCTTGCCTAGATGCGTTGTCTGGTGCAAGTGTCTCAGCAGATGGTTCCCCAAGGCTTCAGGAACTACTAGGCGATGCTCTCTGTCTTGGAACCAACCATCCTTACCCTGCGTTGCCTGAAGTTTTTCTCTGGCCCAGTCCATGTCCATACTGGAATAGTCCGGTTGAGGGGGTATCTCTCCCATTCCTGGGGGCGGCAGGCTCAAGTGTAGGACATCTGTTGGTGTAGGTCCTTCCGCAGCCCTCTTGGCCTCGGCATCCGCGGCCCAGTTGCCTCGAGCTTCTAGGGAGTCCCCCTTCTGGTGTCCCGGAGTGTGGACTACAGCCACTGCCTTTGGTAACAGGATAGCTTCTAGCAATTGAAGTATTTCAGGCTTATGTTTGATTTCTTTGCCCTCTGCCGTGATGAAGCCCCTTTCTTTATAGAGGGCTCCATGTATGTGCACTGTCCCAAAGGCGTAGCGGCTGTCAGTATATACCGTCAGCCTCTTCCCCTGGGCCCGGCGAAGGGCTTCCGTTAATGCAATCAGCTCAGCCTTCTGGGCGGACGTTCCCTGTGGAAGGCGTGCAGCCCAGATAAGGTTGCCTTGTCCATCTACTATGGCTGCTCCTGCGTACCTGTGTCCCTCCCTGACGAAGCTACTCCCGTCCGTGAACCAGGTCAGGTCGCTGTTCGCAAGAGGGCGGTCCTGCAGGTCCTTCCGGGCCATCTGGGTCTCCGCCAGGATCTCAAGGCAGCTATGCTCAGGCGTTGCCGGTCCAGGATCTGGCAGGAGCGTGGCTGGATTCAGGATGGCAGGAGCTCGAAACTCGATACGGGGAGTATCTAACAGAAGCCCCTGATAGTGAGTCAACCTCGCATTTGTAATCCATCGCCCTGGTGGCTGCTTCAGGATCCCCTCTATGGCATGAGGGGTGGTAATTCGCAGATGCTGACCCAGGGTGAGCTTGTCGGCGTCTTTGACCAGCAGGGCTGCGGCTGCGATGATACGCAAACACGCCGGCCACCCTGCCGCTACGGGGTCAAGTTTCTTGGACAGATATGCTACCGGCCGCCTCCACGGTCCCAGCATCTGTGTGAGCACCCCCTTGGCTATTTCCTTTTTTTCATCCACAAAGAGGTGGAACTCCTTCGTGGGGTCAGGGAGGGCTAGGGCCGGGGCCTCTAGCATGGCTGTTCTCAAGGCTTGGAAGGCGCTCTCCATTTGCCTAGTCCATTCCCAAGCCTGACCTGCCTTACACCCTTCATATAAGGGTCGAGCCTTTTCTGCAAACCCTGGGATCCAGAGGCGGCAGTACCCTACTGATCCCAAGAACTCCCTTACTTCCGGACATGAGGTCGGAGTGGGTATTCTTAACACAGTCTGTTTCATTGCCTCAGTTAGCCATCTTTGTCCTCCCTTTATTTTATATCCTAGATAGGTGACTTCTTCCTTGCAGATCTGGGCCTTCGTAGCACTAGCCCGGTACCCCATCTCGCCCAGCGCCCTGAGTAAGTCCTTGGTGCCCTCTAAGCAGGTCTGTGAGGTTGGGGCAGCTAATAACAGATCATCTACATACTGTAGCAGAGTCACCTGTGGATGACTGGCCCGGTACTCACCCAAGTCTTCATGGAGGGCCTCGTTGAACAGGGTGGGTGAGTTCTTAAACCCCTGGGGTAGCCGTGTCCACGTCAACTGTCCTCGGATTCCCCTCTCCTCATCTTGCCATTCAAAGGCAAATATTTCCTGGCTGCGCGGGGCTACTGCCAAGCTGAAAAAGGCATCCTTTAAATCCAGAACAGTATACCAGGTTTGTGTTGGAGGAAGGGAACTCAGCAGGGTGTAGGGGTTGGGAACCATAGGGTGGATGTCTAGGACGCGCGCGTTGACCTCCCTGAGGTCCTGCACAGGCCGATAATCCTTTCCACCCGGTTTCCTCACTGGCAGCAGGGGAGTATTCCAGGCTGACTGGCACCTCCGGAGGATCCCGGCGTCTAGGAGCCTTCGAATGTGAGGCGTTATTCCCACTCTAACTTCTTGGGGCATGGGATACTGTCTGACTCGGGCCGGTTCAGCTCCCGGTTTCAGCTCAATATAAAGAGGAGGCCGATGCTCTGCCCATCCTGCTCCCCCTGTCTCAGCCCAGGCTTTAGGAAAATCTCGAAACCAGTGTTCCATCTCTCCTTCCTGACGGATCCCCACAGGCTGGTATAGTCGGTACTCATCCGCCTGGGCCAAGGTCAGGACTTGAGTAACCTGAGGGCTGCTGATATGGTTCCCTTTAGCATCAGTTACTATTATTCCTTCGTCTTCAAAATAGATACGGGCTCTTAGCTTTGTAAGTATATCTCTTCCTAACAAGGGGGTGGGGCACTCCGGAATGACCATAAAGGCATGGCTCACTTGCCCTGAGCTCAGGTCTAGCTTTCGCCGGGTAGTCCATCGGTAGGGTCTGGTTCCGGTTGCCCCCTGCACCCAACTAGTCTTGTTGGACAACTTTCCAGTGGTTCCAGTGATTACTGAATGTTCTGCTCCTGTGTCTACCAAGAAACTGACTGGGTTCCCCTCCACTTCTATAGTTACCCTGGGCTCGGGGAGGGGATCCGAACCCCGTCTTCCCTATTCACTGTCTTCTCCCTGCCCCGCTATTAAGACTCTCTTAGGCGATGCTTTCCCCCCTAGCCCCCCTTTTTTCTTAGGACATTCTCTAGCCCAATGCCCCCTCTCCTTGCAATTTGCACACTGGTCTTTCTCTAGCCTTCTCCTCCGGGGGCGGCCTCCTCTCTCCTCCCCAAACTCTTTTCTCCCGAGCGTGCTCCCTGTAGCTGCCAGAAGAATCTTGGCCATCTCTTTGTTGGCTTTTCTAGTTTCCCTAGCCTGAAACTTTCTATCTTCTCGTCTAATCCTTTCTAGCCTCTCTTCCAGGGTCTCCCTATTATTATAGACTTTCTCAGCCACCTCTAATAGATCTTGTATAGTCTTTTCACATAATCTATCCATCCTCTGTACTTTTCTCCTTATATCAGGGGCTGCCTGGTTTACAAAGGCCATCATTACTGCCGCCTTGCTCTCTTCTGCCGTAGGATCTATGGGAGTGTACTGTCTGAAAGCCTCCATAATCCTCTCCAGATAGGCCGCTGGACTTTCCTCGGGCCCCTGCCGAACATCCCCTACCTTAGCCAAATTGGTCAGCTTTCGTGCCGCTGCCCGGAGACCGGCCATTAGAGTCTGGCGGTAGACCCGGAGACGCTCCCTACCTTCAGCCTCATTGTAATCCCAGGGGGGTCGTTCAAGTGGGAACGCCCGGTCTATGATCCCTGGATTAGTGGTGGGTCTGCCGTCATCTCCTGGAACCAGTTTCCGTGCTTCTCCCTGTATTCTTTCCCTTTCTTCAGTGGTAAAAAGAACTTTTAGTAGTTGCTGACAGTCGTCCCAGGTGGGCTGGTGAGTGAACAAAACAGAATCTAAAAGGTTAATTAGATCTTTAGGATTCTCTGAGAAGTTGGTATTTTGAGACTTCTAGTTATACAGATCACTAGTCGAAAAAGGCCAATATTGGTAAGCCTGTTCCCCGTCAGCTTGCGGGGGCCCTATTGCACGCAGGAGAAGAGCCATGACTGGTTCTGGGTCCAGTGTTCTAGCGGCCCGCTGCCGGGTCCCGTACGCCGGGCCATCCACTAAGGGAGCTGCAGTGGCTGGGGCTGCGGCTGCAGTGGCTGGGGCTGCGGCTGCAGCGGGGTTATAAGGTGGGGGTGGAATACACTCCTGGTCTATTAGGTCAGGATAGGGAGTGGAGTCCGGAAGAACAGAGGGCGAGTCCAAAGGGGTGCCTTTTGTAGTCCCCGATTTGGACTCCCCCTCTTTCCTGGCCTCCTTTGCTACCATGATCTTGCTGTCTACTACTGGGAGCAGGATCTTCCTCAACCAGAGTGGGGGGTCCTGGACTAAGTCTTGCCAGACAATAATGTATGGAATCTGGTCAGGATGACCGTGGGGCCCTTTGTCGAACACCCTTTCTTTTACTTTGGAAATGATACCAGAGTCAAACGTTCCATCCCGGGGCCATCCAACCCCGAAAGTTGGCCACTCAGACTTACAAAACTTAATAAATTTGCCTTTCCTGATTTCTATAGCGAGGTTGTGAGCCCTATCCTTGACTTCTTTGAAATGATCTATGAGGATAGACAGAGGCGTTGTCTGTGTCTGCCCCATGCTCACAAAGGGAACGGGGGAAGGGGGTTTCTCTCAGGTGTCCGCCTGGCTGCGTCCCTCGCGGGAACTTAGGCGCGTCTTGGCTAAGGTGTACCCGTATAAACCCCGGGCCTGGTCACTCCTTTTTAGGGGAGTGAATCACCGTTATGCCATACGACGCTGCCACAGAATCGCAGGTTAGGACCCACTCAGATTCCGTAGCCGTGGCCCTGGAACCTTATACAGTCACGCTTCACTCATTCAATCAGGCAGACAGACTTTATGTGGGGGGGTCTATTCGCAGCCACACTATTATTCCTATTACAACCCAGTAAAAGAGTGTGAGGGCGCACCTCTGTGGGGTTCCCCAAGAAGGAGGGGCAACAGTGTATAGACCGATACCAAATACCAGAACCAGTGAGCCCACAAGAATAAGCTGCAACCAAAAAGCAGTAACTCCAGAGACCGAGGGAATCATCGAAAGGATGACCCTAGGCGACAGGGTTCCGGGGCCTCGGCGGGGCCACGGGCCCAGAGCTGGGAGACGCTGTGGGCTGCAGTGAATAAAGAGAAGTAGCGGGGGGAAAGGGCTGGGGGGTTGGGTGTGGTGGAGAGTTACTAGTCCACCCTTGTCTGCCGCCTCTGCGACAAACAGGACATTTAACTCCGTTGTTAATCGGGAAACTTTGGGGACTAAAGATACAGCTGCTTTCTCTGCACATCAGATCAAATCCACGCTCCTGTGAGTGAAGAAGAAACATAAAACACAGACAAAAGCGGCGAGATACGCCACAATCTGACACTAAAAGCGAAGCAAGTGGGCGGCGCCTTTGTGCAGGGCGGGCACCAGGCCGCTGCCGCCACCGCCTCCGGGCGGGACAACGGGAGGGTGCACGGGCCGCTGCTGCTGCTGGAGCGCAGGCGCGCGGGCGCACGTGCAGGTCTCCGCTGCCGCAGCCACCGGAGAGTCGGCGGGCGCGCGCAAGGGCCTCCGCCGCGCCGCCGGGAGCGGGCGCCGCCGCCGCCTCCGCCCCCACCCCGCTGCCGCTGCCGCTGCCGCTGCCGGGGGATGGGCCGCTGAACGAACACCAAAGACTCAAACACGGAACAATGGCCACCAGACAATAACGCACATAGACAACGACAAGATGTTTCACAAACTCCCAACTCTTGGCCCTGTGGCCAGCTTAGTTTCCCTCTCAAACGGACCTTACCGGCCCGTGCCGGAAACCTACCGAGGGGGGCGAGGGACGTCTCCCTTCGCTCCCGGGCCAGCGACCTCCCAGTGCGTCCACCTAGGTCTTGGCCGGCCACCAATTACCTGCACCGCGCGGATTTTCTTTTTTTTTTTTAAAGTTCCAACTCCTCCTTGGGCCTGGATTCTGTTCCAGGGGTTTCGGGATCCCGGACGAGCCCCCAAAAATGTAAGAACCGGTTACCCTCAGTCCCAGGAACAGATAGGCAGAGTCACCAAGGCTGCAACAGACAAAGGAGTTTATTTTCTAGCCTAGGCTAGGGTCCAAGGCTCAGAGCACCAGCGCAGTGGTCTCTCCACGAGCCCGGACCCCGCCCTGGGGTGGAAACAAAGCTTTTATACTTATCGATAGGTTACATGTTTCGGGCACACCCCCCCACCCCTCTTTTAGTTCATTTGTTTCCTTAAAAGTGGCCGATAGCTTTGGCTCCTGATTGGCCAGTTTCCAAGTCAGGGCTTTGGCTCCTAATTGGCCAGTTTCCAAGCCAGGGCCCTCAGTTGTTACCAGCGGCATTCCGGGGAGGGGGAGGGCCTGCGTTGGGGAAACCAAAACTTAGGCCTTTCCTAAGAGGTCCAGTCTGTCATGGAGTTACTCCTGTTTTCCTTCCTGCTCTACAGTTGCAGGATACTGCTTCTGCTTGTCGATTTGTATATTTGCACAGATAATCGCTTTCCAACCTTTGCATTCTGAATTTCTTTGGTCTAGAAAGTTTGTCAGGAGAAAGAGGGTTTGAGAGTTAGATTCCCACCCCAGGCCGTGACACTGTGGGTGGGCTACGATCTCTTAAGCACCCAGCCTCAGTTTCTCCATCTGGAAACCACCATGAAAATGCTCACCTGGCTGGGGATGAGAGGAGAAATGGGATCAAGGGCTCGTGGCGCACAGAGGGTTAATGCATGTTTCCTTCCTTTCGTTTTCCTCACTCACCGTCTGGGCACGTGTAGCTCTTGGTGACTTTTTATCTCCTTAAATTCTGCTGCTCCGCTTACACAAGAACCTCTGTGTCTCAACCTGTTCACGTTATCATGCCAGTTATTTCTACAAACTTCCAAATACAGAAATCGGTGATTATAAACTCACAATCGTATTATAGCAGGTAAGATTTTTTTTCAGAAAACAGAGATTGCCAGTGAAGATGCCTTTTAGTTCTTAAAATTAAAGCATATTCTTCCACAAATTGAGTTTTGTAAAACCTGCACAGTAGTGAAGCATACATTAGTTTTTAAACAGTCTGCCAACCAGTTTTTCATTAGCTAAGTAAGTAACACTGGCTAAATGACTCAACTCCCCTGAGCCTCAGTTTACTTATCTGTGAAATGGGGACAAGTCTCTAACTTGGGAGGCCGTGGAGCAGAATTAATGAGGCAAGTGTTGGGCAGGGTGCCTGGCACACAGCACAGTGATTTGAACAGGTTTTTATTTTTTCTAAAGAATATTAAATAGTAGCAGCCTTTCAAGTTTTCTTTAAGAAGTCACTTATATTATCTTAGAGAATGTATGGGGGAAAAATCACCTCAAGTGGTACGGTGGCCCCTTCACTAGACTTGCAGTCAGAAAGCTGGCCCTGCCCCGTGTACACCAGCAACTCGACCTTGAACCAGACCCTGCCCGGCATCAGTTTCCTCATCTGGAATTTGGGTATGATATTCATCTTGCCCACTTTGCAGTTTTGTGGTCCTCAGAGGAGAAATAATTAATTTAAAGCAGTTTGCAAATTGTCTAGTACTGAACCGAATGTCTGGAGAAGAATCTTGGCGTCCACTTTCCCCGTGAGGAAGAGCGTGGGCTTTGGGGCCAGGTGGGCTTGGCTTTGGCGCCAGCCCCTCCACTGGCGGGTTTCACCCGTGTGCGAAACGCGGGTAGTAATGGCGTCTCATGGGGCTGCAGAGCGCACGAACGAGTTAATGCAGAAAAGCACTTGGAACAGTGACTGATGTATGTCGACAGTGTTCGTTATTACAGTCTCTATTTGTAAATAGAGGAGTTGGGCTATCTTACCTCTATCAGGCCTCCTAGTTTAAACATTCTTTGATATTTACATATGTCTTCTTTTCTAGAACAAGAAGTATTTAGAATACTCCTGGATTCTTTGCTGTAATGGTCTCCCACCGAGAGCACTAAGGTTCAGATGTATAGATTTCTAGAAATTCCTGATTATTTGGTATAAGGTAAAGTGCCCAAATTCCCACCACCTTCCACTTCATACCGTCTACCTAACTTTCCGGAAACCTAAGTCTGGCCTCAACTTTGTCTTCAGATAGATCTGTGGTTCCCAAACTATGTGCCAAGGCACCCAGGCATCCCAATGACTTCATAGGAGCACTGTGGGAAATTGTGACATTTGGGAGGAACTTGTCATCTGTCAAACACCCCATGAATGACTAGCTTGAGACAGTCCACAGTTTCAGCATGGTTACACTAGTTCCTTTCGGCGATATGGTATCACTGAAAGGCTGTATTTTCTGAGGTTGTGACAAATCAGTGGGAGACAAGAAGTGGGGGTCATGGTGTGGAATCTGATTCCAGACTTGAAAAGCTGAGCAGAGCCAACAATGCGGGCGTACAGAGCACCCGTCCCAGCAGTGAGTACTTGTGGTTAAGAATGAAATATTGCTTTTCTCTTGTCAGCTGAAGAATCATGGGGTTCATAAACTGGGGAAGGAGAGCTTTATTTCCACAAGGGCTGCAGCCCACAGGCTGGGCAGTGCAGCCTCCAGCAAAGACCACAGACAGGCCCTTCGAGGGAAGGGTAAAGAGAGCAGGAATTTGTGCTTGGTGGGGCAGCTAAGTGTACATATTCAACAGGTTATAGGAGGAGGCACGAATATTTGTGAAGGGTGGTGCATGCGTGTATAGTAGGCTTACATGTATGTAACGTGCATCCCATGGTCACCTCGGGGTGGAGACTTCACATTTAAATGCACTACAAGTACGCTTTACACCTCAGAAGATAACGCAGAGGGCGTGAAGACCCCATAGACTGGCCAGAACCACTCCCAGATCAGTGGTCTCTTACCAGGAGGGAACACGGGTCAGCTGTTGTGTCAAAACTGCAAAAGGGAGAGGCAGGATTAGGTGGCTGGTTGAAATCAGAGCTGGAGCGAGTCTTTTGAAAGGGCCGTTTAACCCAGAGGAAGACAGGCCTCCTGGCTGTTGGCAGAGGAGGGGGCGTAAGGAGCTGTGTTCAACCTGCTGTCCCATCGCGGCCCGGAGCTCAGCTTTTCAGATTTCTCTGACCAAAAAGGGTTGGTTGGAGGACCTAGGGCTTTATGTTTCGTTCTCATTTGCAATTTATATGTATTATTTTTTTAAATGGTGATTAAGTTATTAGAACATAAATATGTATTAAATTGTCTGGGACGTAACTACTTAATTAACCAAATTACTAGCTATTTTTTTGGCCTGGGATACTGTAAAACAATTTCTGAGACACCGAGGGTGCTGAGAACCTAGAATATTTGGGAACCTGTAGGGTAGATGCTTCAGTTTCAGGATTTTCTTTGAAAAAATCACACACGCATGAAATAGGGCAGTGCATACAGTTCCGACCTGCGAGGCTGGCAAAGGCCTGGGAGACTGGCGTGTGGGGTGAAGCTTTGCAAGCCGAGGCTTGTCTTGCGCACAAATCCTTCCATAGTCCAAAGAAAGGCATCAAATATTTGCAGGAGGTGGGAATTGCATTTTCCATAATAAACTAGAAGCTGCTTCCTCACTTTGAAGTATGTTCCCTTTTGGCTTCTCAAAAGTTTCTCTGCATTAACAGTTGGTGCTGATTTTAGTTACTGATGAGCAGCATTGTTTTGGTGAGTTCTGATTAGCACGTGAATGCCCGGCTCTGGGCCTGAGGGAATGCAAAGCAGCCACATTTGCAGCTGAATATCCACTTAACACTTGGGCTGGAGTTTGAAATCTCAATCAGTTTCCACAACCCACGCATAGGCTGCCGGGACTGTTGCCAGATGTGAGTGTCTTGGGAGGAAATGTCTTGTGCTCAGAGTTTTAGGCACCACCAGTTCATGGAGGGTGTGGGGGTTAGTGAGGAGCAAAGTTCCAGGTGGAATACAGTCATGTGTTGACGCTGGGGACTCGTTCTGAGAAGGGTGTCATTAGGCGAGGTGGCTGTGTGAGTATTATAGAGTGTATTTACACAAACCTCCATGGTACAGCCCACTGCATGCCTTGGCTGTGCAGCGTAGCCTGTTGCTGCAAACCTGTACATCCTATGTCTATACCGAAGACTGTAGGCAATTGTAACACAGTGGTGAGCATTCGTGCATCTAAACATAGAAAAGGTGCAGTAAAACCACAGCATAAAAGACAAATGCTGCTCCTGTATAGGGCACTTGGCGTGAATGGAGCTTGCAGGGCTGGAAGCTGCTCTGGGTGAGCCGGTGAGTGGGAGGTGAGTGGACGTGAAGCCTAGGACGTTACCGCACACTACTGCACATTTGATAAACACTGGACGCTTAGGCCACACTGGATTTATAAAAAACATTTTTCTATCGTCAACAATAAATTAACTCTAGCTTTCTGTTTTTATGTTATAAACATTTTATTTATTTATTTTTATTCTTTGGCTCCTGTAAAAACATTTAGCTTAAAACGCAAACACATTGTACTGTTACCGAAAGTTCTGTATTTGTCCCCAAGGCTGAATCAGTGAGAAGGAAGAACGAGGACAAGTGGTTTGAGGAAAAGGAAGGAGAAGCTTATTAATTTGTCAGCATATGAGGAGGGCAGCGGACTAGCGTCCCGGAGACTGACTTCTTGGCTGGAAGTAGAAAAACGGGGTTTTTTAAAAGGGGGGGTTGGCGGTTGGCCTTCGGTCTACATGACCAGTGTCACGTGTCCTGGCTTTGGGCTATTGTTGTTTAAGTATAATTGGTGGTTTTGGTCGACCTTATCTCTGGTGACTGTGGTCTCATGACCCTTGTGGGGACAATTCTGTCGAGCCACCTCCTGTGTTTAAAATACTAGAAAACAAACAGCAAAGAACGTTTTGCTGCCCTTTGATTCCTGGCCTGGGGCAGGAATACAGGTTTTAATTCCCAAAAAGGGTGGGGGGTTTTAGAGAGACAACTAGTAAAACATTTCCTCGCCCCTTTTCCAAACTTTGCCGCTGTTATAGTGCAGCTGTGCAGAAATATTTTCTTTCTTTATATCCTTATTCTATTTTCAGCCTTTTTTCTATTTATAAAATTTTTACTTTTTCAAAACTTTTTGAACTTTTTTGTTAAAAACTAAGACCCATGCTTCTCTGTGGAGCATGTTTAAAGAAATTAAAGAAAAACCCTAATACACAAACACACACATCCGCCTAGGCCTACACAGGGTGAGGCTCACCCGGACATCACTAGGCAATAGCAATTTCGCTGCTCCATCATGACCTTGTTGGGCTCCGTCCTGTACGTGGCCCCCTGTTGGCGGAAAGCTCAGCACACAGCGCAGGAGTGTGTATGATGGCGGGGACGCATTTTTCATGGGCTGCACAGTGACTTCGCTCCTTTCCTTTCCTTTTTATCAAATACTATGTGCACATCAAGAAATCAGATATTTTGGAAGAGTTTATGATGAAAAAGACAAATGAACTCTCCTTTCTCTGCCTTCTAAAACCCCATTTCCATTCCCCTAAGAAAACCTCTTATAACTGTTTTTTGAGGTCTTACCTCAAAACTACAGACAATGTGCTCGTAGTGTTCTAATGTCCTTCCCTATTTCTTGCCCTATCGATTTTAGACAATAATTATTGATGTCCATGTTGGGAGAAAAACGTTTCCTCTACCAGCTTAGATCCAGTTAGAGGCCTGCTGATTAACTCGCGGTCGATTAGCAGGATGAAAGTTTACCGCGCGTGTGGGAGCACTCAGCAATGAGCAACTCACCCAACAGCCGGAGGTGCAGTTTCTGCACCAACTTAGCAGAAGGGGAAGAGGGGCACTTCGAAGGGAAAGCACAGAGCCGTCTGCTGGTCTTTACGATGCTGAACAGCAGCTGAACTCGCACTCCCCCCAACAGTCTTCTCCCCAAAGGGCGGTCTTCCCCCAGCAGGAAAGTTCCTTGGGGCGAGGGTGTCAACGGCAGCTGTATTTTCCAGAGACTCTCTTTGATTTGAGATAATGTTTCTTTCTGTGGCTGCTGATGTTCAGATGTTTCCAGCTGAAAGTAATTTTCATGCCTCTTTGGTGTGCTCTTAATCCCTGTATTTACAGCATTTGAAACTTCCCCCAAAACTTTCACAAACAAGGAGCTGAGTTGATTACTGTGGAGAGAAGACTTGGGTTAGAAGTTGAAAGATAAACCATCCACAAAGGGAAAGAACATGTATCGGAACAAGAAAACAAAAGAAAAACCAAGATAAGTGGCTGGAGTGGACTATAAACCCAGTTTCTAAGCTCAGAGGGTTAAATATTGGGTTTAAAGATTTTTAGACAGTAGGGTGAGGATGGCAGTGGCAATCCAGTGGATTTTCCAGTTGCAGTTTGAACGTCTTTGGTGACAGCATCCTGTACATGATCCGCCTTGATGAGTCCTTTGAAGTTTATAACAAGTCGAGCAGCTTCAGCCTGAAGGACTTTTACAGATTGTGGAAAAGCGTGGCTAGAATCCCAGAGAAGGATCTCAGGGCAGTCAGGTCTTAGTTTTTACTGATGCCAAGTCTAGAGGGTAGGAGAAAATTTAGATATGTTAATTTGAAGGATTGTAACCAGAAATTGAAAGATGCTAGAAGAATAGAGAACTTGGTGAAGTTTGATAAAATGTGCAAGATGGCATGATACAGTCCAGTACACAGTTAGGTAATAAAATCTTAAAAATAATGAACAGGACTAGAATCTGATAGCTCACAAGAATGTATTATAGTTTTCTATGGCAACACAAAATCTCCATACAGGCACACCCTTCTCTGACCAAAGATAATCAAAGGAGGATTATTTTTGTTTACAAAACAAGTCTGATCTCATTAGCGTGGCCTGATCCTTTACGTAAGTGCAGTAGGAATAATCGTAACTGACTACATAAGTGTATTAAAGTTTTCTTTGCTGCAATTATTATAAGGAATCTCAGAAAGGACTTTTACAAGCCTCTTGAAGCAGGAAGCCAAACCCAGAACTCACCATCAAGCTTCACCTGTCATATCTATAGATTTGTGTAAATTCTTCACTTCTCAAAATGCTCAAAATATCTTAAGTTCCTTGGGCCTGCCCGGAAGTGACCTTCCTAACTCACCCACAAGACTGAGAACGCTGCAAGCCAGGTTCCAGGCTGGTATTTCCAAGAGGGCTTCATAAATATTGGCTCATAAAATCAGCTTCAGTTCCACGAAGCTGTCTGCTCACACCTGACTCTATGCACATTATTCTCAAGTATGACGTCCCAGTCAAAGTCTTGGTCACATAGCCAATGCTTCTAATCACGTCCTGTTTCAAAGAGGATAGAACCTACATAAATAGTGACATTGCCATGAAAATAATAATAATAAGAGTTTCCAAATTCTAGAGGGATTAGGCAGAGAGAAAAGATCAATGTTTCATTTCTGTTTACAAATATATAACCTACTAAAGTTTTATGAGTTATAGACAGTTTAAGAGAAAAGAGAAAGGAGTTCTTTATGTCCAGAAAATAGAACATTAAAGAACCAGCAATGTTCCAAACAAAAGCCATAAAAAAATCATAGTTATCCCTCAGCAGCTCACTTAGTCGCATGTTATTGATTCTTGTTCTGCCTGATCTTGGGTGAATAGTTTTATGACCTCATTAGTTACTTCACTAGATTTTCTGAACTCCCAACTTGGTACAGTGGTATGATCTCAAAGCCGTTTAAGCGATGCCTTCAGAGACCTGTACTGCAGACCACCTGGGCAGTCCTGTTCGCAGCTGTCTGACACAATTGCTTTTTGTTGAAGGTGAAGTACTCTGGCCTGTAGCCAACTGCAAATGCTTTCAGAGAAGAACCGGAGTAAACAATAACTATTTGTGAATGATAAAAGGCTTCAGATGGCTGTGGTTAAAGATGAAATGAGGGTTTGTTATAAAAATAATGCAATTGACTAAAAATTTGGTTGTTTCTGTGATGCAACATACAACAGCTTATATAGGAACTGGAATTATAACTGGTCCATTATAGCACTGCTGTCCCCTGTCAGGCAGGCTGCATGAAGACATGTTACAGGGAGCAGAGGATTTAACAAATTTCTAGGAATTTTATAAAATTCCTGAAATATTTATATTAATAACACTTACCCATACAGGGAAGGTTAAGTACCGGTTCTCATTTGACAAAGCTTTTCATGCAAGTTAACATATTGAATAAATCTAATTATTTTCTAACCTTTCTTTTTAGAAGGTGAAGGAACACTTGCTTTGAGATTTTCCACAGGCCTTCTCAGAAATTTCAAAGTCAGTTTGAGAGAAAGATTTCATTTAGTATTTGGTTTGGGGAAGGCAAAATATCAAAAATTGTCAAAATGTCAAAAGGAGTGAACACTTATTTACATTGGATCATAGGTCACTGAGAAATAATACTTAGTTATCTATTTAACCAAAGGGACAATAAAAGATGCTAAAGGTGACTATAGATAGTAACATGACTAAATTAAAAAAATCCCCAAAGCTGAGCTCTGGAGATTTTCAGGAAGAAATTTCACTTCTCTTGCATAATTGAGGAAATGATAAAGACCACACAGGAAATTACTCTAAGGCACAGAATCTGTTTCCTAAATGGGTCACTTACAAGGTAAAGAAAAACCTATTACAATCTCCTATCCAGAGCAGACTAATAATCCAGGAGCCTTTGTCATTTAAGAGAGAAGGCTAAAGTCTGGTTTTGTATCGTGCACTATCCATATTAATGCTCATTTCACAATCTTATAAGCAAATCGTTCAATCTTGCCCAGCTGGACCTCAGGACATAGATTCTCTTTGTCTCTCTTTCCACAGACCTTTTACAACTTTCTATATCCATTCAGATTTTTTCCCTACATTTTCTCTTTTTCATTCTAGAAAATCTTTAAATAACCACTTTAGAACAAAAGTACTCTATTTTTCCCTTAAGAAAAGCACATTTTACATTCCTTGCATACTTTGCATACAAAGTTGTTTCCCTTCACTCATTATTTTAGTAGTTTCATTTACATATTGTATATTGATTATATTTTTATCCATTTGTAACCTTTATTTTACAGAGAAAACTAGGAAGGAGACAGTTGTGAATTGTCTTTCCTATACTGGCATTTTGTAGCAGATTTTATGAACATATCATTTCATAACTTCTAGAGTATATGCTTTTTTATAGTAAAAAATTGTTTTCAATGTAGGAAAAAACCATGTTTATTCACAGACTCAGATGTCTTTAGTCTCTTTGTAAAAATAAGAAGGCAAAATTATGTAAACTTAAGCTTATGTTTACTAATAAATGTTTCAGTAGATTCTTACTTAGAAATTACTTAGATTTTTAATTAATATATATTATTTAACTTAGGATAACTGTAAGGTTACAAGTCACCAAAAAGATTTTGGAAACCATTCTTGTGCAGACATAAGATATAATTATCGCTGAAATAAAATTTGTCATAACAATGACTCAATTTGATTAAATTAAAGTCTATAAATTTTATAATCATAGACATCTAGTAGATATAGTATTAGCCTATTTAACAAGTAACCCCTGGTAGACTGCATTATGTTTCTCTAAATGAATTAGAATGGAGCTACTTTAAGGGATTTTACAGGTTCATTTGTCAATATCATCTGGAGGTAGGAAAATATCACATAGACATAACACATATGCATCTCACACACATACATAAACATACAGACAGATGCAAATAGAGATCTTACGGCTTTCATTCTAAAATTTTAGCCATAAGTTAGGCATAAACACAGTAATACAAAACTTGCTAGTTCATATAAGTTAGTTCTCATCTTTGCTCCATTTTATATTTTAATCTTAGTTGTGTTTCTGGTAGATGGAACAAGTTAATATCTGCTCAATAGGAGGGCTAAATATTTTTTTAACCAATACTTGCGGAGGAGATTTTTAAGATTTGCATATGCCCTGACAGGAAATCTTTTGGAGCTTGGGGACTACATTTCGGGCAAACAGATGAGGAGGCATCAAGCAAACACCTGGGTATCTCTAAAGTCCCTCCAAGTGGATAAAATGCCCAGTCTGGATATTTTATTTCCAATTAGTCTCTTTAAACTCAGGTGGCTGCTTTTGGGGGTCCCTGAGTCCCTTAGGAGCCCTCGTGGGGCAGGGAGACCTGAAGCTTGTGTGACTAGAGTGAACACAGGAGTTAAGTGGCTGGGTGGGAGAAGATCTTAGGGAAACCAGGTTGAGAGATCTCAAGTTTTTCAGGAAAGCTTTTGAAGCTCTAAATTGTTCTTGGTAAAGTCACGTCAATAAGAAAGGAAACGGACAGAGTGAGCAAGCAGGTAGCCAGCTGAGCTCAAGGAGGGGGCGGGGCATTAGTTGGTGCTCCCCCCCTGCCCCGCCCCCAGGAGACATTGGGAAGAAAGTCCTGGGTGGTAGATTTACATCTCAAAGAGGGAGAGAAAAGAATTGTAATTGCACATTTTCTTGAAGCAGATGGTAGAGAAAGTTGCACCAGCATCAATTAAACAAAAATTCAGTTCCTGATGCTTTATTTTAATTTTAATGGTGGGTTCTGGGGAGGGACTGACCTCATCAATCAGTGGGGTTTATGGGAAATTTGTCACAGAAATGGAAAAATAGAGCTTCCTGGGGTGCTGAGGTCTAGGGTAATTAGTACTCAAGCATTCCTTCGTACTCAAGGGTAGGACGGGAACTTGTCCAGTGTCCCGGATTTTTGCAGTATCTGTAAGTATCCTGAGATGAACTGAACGGGGAGGCTCTGTGGTTGATAGGAGAATGAGCAGGTTTTGGGTTTATATTAGAGTTATGTTCTTGTTTTTGTGAAGACTTGAATTGTAAGGCAAGAGACATTGGTTTTAGTTCCTTCTTTTTGTTGCTGTCCTGCAGGCTATTTTCAAAGAATTGGGCAGCAGCCTTGATAATGACATTGGGGAGTTGTCCTGCCCATTCAACCACATTATTTTGGATTTGCTTCTTTACAGCAGGGAGAAGATTTCCAACCAAGGGAAAGGTTAAAAGACTCCTATGCTCTGATCCTCTGGACCAAGAACTGTGTGCCCTTGGAGTATTTGCATGGTGTTCCACAAAGCCTTTAGGATACTCTTCTTCCTTCTGAGTTCATTGCTCCACTGAAGCCCAGTTGACCTTTGGAGGGGAGGCTTATCAGGTCCTGGATGCTGGCATCTTACTGGGTCATTTCCTAATCCCTGGGAGAGGGTCTGGCCATGTGTTTCCTTGGCGAGGAGGGTTTTCTCCAGGGGGGTTGTTAGCCTTTTAGTTTAGCTGTGATGCTTTGTGTCCTGCTTTCAGTTTGGTCTTCTCATAGGCACCGTGAGGACATTTGTTTTGGATGAGAGCTCTAAAAAATCCTTTTAAATGTGGAAGCTTTTCCGAAGGAAAGAATCCATTGTCTGGCCATTGAGGATTACGATCGACAAGGGGACCCCATTCCAAATGTGACTCAAACCAACATGCCTTTTATGACTTAATCATGGGCACAAGATGCATCCCTGAAGGAGGTGGAGAGGACACGGTGCTCATGCCAGTCACTCCCAGAGACAGCTGAGCAGAAGGGAACTAAGTTGTCACAGGCAGCAAGAATAAAGCTCCCATCGCCCCACAAAATGAGGCACCTTCAATCACAGAGCCACTAACCCATGACACCAGATGGGTGATACTGAGAAGAGAATTGTCACCACTACAAAGTCAATGAGATAGGAAAAGTGAGTTTGTACAATTGTATGAAAACTGGCAGTAATCACTGAGAATGCTCAGGTCCCCGATGTGATGGGTGGCTGCCTCTCGCCACAGACCTGACAGTCTGTGCCCCAAGCAGGTGGAAAGGCAGGGAGAACGCTCCCTCTGACTCCAAAACCAAGCCGAGCTCCCAGGACACAAAAGAAATCACACTTTTAGATAGTGCAATACAAAACATTAACACAAAACAGCAGACACAAAAGACAAGCAGAGATAATGTTATCCCTGGGAGAGACTGATCCAAATCCAAGTCACAATGCCCAAACAATCAGTTTTAACAAAAAGTTCTACCCTGTGAATCTAACTTTTGGATAATCCCTCCTTTAAAAAAATCATAAGGAGATGCTCTCTCCACCCTCGCTTGACCAGACCCTGAGCAGAGATCTTGCAGTCAGACTGGCAAGAAAACTTACTTTCTCTGGCCGGTCAGAGGGCCTGAGATCTTGGCTGCAGCTCCGGAGAAGGGAGTGTTGACCAAACTGCTGGGAGAAAAGCTTTTCCTTAGGTCTGACTGGTTGGGGAATCTATGAATTAACTGACAATAGATTAAATGCAGAAAAGTTTGTGATGCACGTGGGAGTATTCAGTAGGGAGTAACTTGCCGACTAGCCAGAGGTTAAGGTTTATATACCAACCTAACAAAAGGGAGTGGCCTAGGGAGAATATGGAAGGGTCCATTGTCTTTTTGATGCTAATAGGCAGCTGGATTTGTACTTCCTCCTGCTGAAGGTCAGTCTCCTCCCAAACAGGAAACTCTTTTGGGAGGGAGTCAGTGGCATCCGGATTTTAGGGAGACTCTGCGTAAGTGCAGATAGTGTTTCTTTTTGTGGCTGCTGGTTGCTCGGATGTCTTCAGTTTAAAGGACTTTTGTACCACTTTACAACCCACCTTTCCTTTGGTATTTGTGCTGTGATTTTCAATTCTTTTACTGGTTAACTTTTTAACTTTGAATAATATACTGTAACCATTTATCCTTGTGGCAGCATTTAAACACCATCTCCTCACCTCACATTTTCCATAAGATACTAGGATTTCTACCTTTCCCATTCCCATTTCTACCCCTAACTTCTGTCACTTGCACTTACTTTGCGCCATCTTTAGGGTGTTCACATTTACTTTCTCTCCTGCTGCCACCGTCAAAGTTGATTCTAAAAGTTCAAAACCAACAAACAGCTCTGACATCATGGCGACTAGGTGAATGCTACTGAATTCAATACAAGCGATGTGTCTCCTTTGGATGACAAAGGGATCTCTAGGAAGGAGATGTGTTCCCACCCACAGATATGTTGTCATTCAAAGGAGAATGTTCCTAAACCATGATCAAGGTCATTCTCACACTTTATTATGGCTTCAAATTATGCCATAATTCAACTTGCCTCTTATTTGGACCTCTTTTATATTTAGATTTTCCCCCCTAAAGTTTCTGACTTTTCTTTTTTTGCTATCTAAGTTTTTTTCTGAGTTCTCATTAATATATTCTTATTTTACTGAATCCCCACCCTCCCCCTGCCCCCTTTTCTCTGGAGGCCTCCCAGGACTTTCTAAGAAAGGTATGTAGGGTGTGCACCCTATGAGTCCTTGCACACACATCTCGAATCTCAAATCACTTTTTTTTTTTTTTCAGAGACAGGGTCTCACTCTGGTGCCCAGGTTGGAGTACAATGGCCTGATCATAGCTCACCGTGGCCTTGAACTCCTGGGCTTAAGTGATCCTCCTGCCTCAGTCTCCCGAGTAGCTGGGACTACAGACAGGTGCAGGTCACCATGTCTGGCTAATTTTTAAATTTGATGTAGAGATAGGGTCTTGCTCTGTTGCTTAAACTGGTCTCAAACTCCTGGCACCAAGTGACGCTCCCGTCTTGGCGTCCCAAAGTGCTGGGATTACAGGCGTGAGCCACCGCACTTGGCCTCCAGTCACTTTTATTTTCTTCTCATAGGATTTTAGAATTAAAAGGGTTTCCATGAGAAATTGGAAGGCATTTCCCCGTTATCTCCCAGCCACCATTGTTGCTCAAGAGTAGTCTGATTCTAGTCTGATTTTTGCTTCCTTGTAGGTAATTTTTTCCCAATAAAAGCCCTTAGGAGGTTCTCTTTATCTTTGCTGCCCTATAATTTTAGGAGAGGTCTAGGTCTCTTTCATTTATTGAGTTGTACTTCAGTGGGTTCCTTCAACCTGATGAATCTTTCACTTCATCAGGAGAGGATCTTATTTTTTTCTTTGGTATCTACTTAGACTCTTTCACTCTGTGCTCACTTTCTGGGACATTTATTAGATAGACCTGGATCAATCTCTGTGTCTCTTCATTCTTATTTAAAATAAGAATGTAAAATTTTTCATTCTATATTTTGGGAGGTTTCTTCTACTTTGGTCTCCAGCACTTTTGCTGACCTCTTCCCACCCTCAACAGTTACCCTTTAAATCTCTAAAGTCTCTTTTTTTTTTTATTTTTATTTTTTATTTATTATTTTTTTAATCATTTCTTTTTTTTTCACTAGATATTTGTTTTTTTTTTTTGAACAGATTCAAAAAGCAATTGTACATGGCATTATCACTAAATAGTGTGCTAAATGTTCAAAACATCATATAAAATACATTTTACAATTTTTTTTTTTTCCATACCTCCATCCCCTCCCCCACCCCCCACCTCAGTCTGATATGCAATTGGTGTCGTCCCCAGATTTGTATTTAGCTGATGATCAGGGAAACCAATTTTCTGGTGAGTACATGTGATGCTTGTTTTTCCATTCTTGGGATACTTCACTTAATATAATGGGTTCCAACTCTCTCCAGGAGAACCATAGAGATGTCGTATCTTCATCATTCCTTATAGCTGAGTAATATTCCATGGTATACATATACCACAGTTTACTAATCCAATCATGTATTGATGGGCGTTTGGGTTGTTTCCACATCTTTGCTGTTGTGAATTGTGCTGCTATAAACATTCGGGTACATGTGTCTTTGTTACAGAATGACCTTTTTTCCTTTGGGTATATGCCCAGTAATGGGATTGCTGGGTCAAATGGAAGGTCTACTTGAATCTGTTTAAGATACCTCCATAATGCTTTCCACAGGGGTTGCACTAGTTTGCAGTCCCACCAGCAGTGTATTAGTGTTCCTGTCTCTCCACACCCACGCCAACATGTGTTGTTTTGGGTTTTTTTGATAAAGGCCGTTCTCATTGGAGTTAAGTGATATCTCATTGTGGTTTTGATTTGCATTTCTCTGATGATTAGGGATGTTGAGCATTTTTTCATATGTTTGCTAGCCATTCTTATATCTTCTTTCGAGAAGTTTCTATTCATGTCGTTTGCCCACTTTTTGATAGGGTTGCTTGATTTTTTCTTGCTGATTTTCCTGAGTTCTAAATAGATTCTTGTTATCAGTCCTTTATCTGATGTGTAGTATGCAAAAATTTTTTCCCATTCTGTAGGTGGTCTGTTTATTCTCTTGACTGTTTCTTTGGCTGTGCAGAAGTAAAGTCTCTTTTTATCTGATTAACTTTCCTTTTGTTAAGAAATGGGGTCTTACTATGTTGGCCAGGCTGGACTTGAACTTTTGGGCTCAGGGGATCCTCCCCGCCCCAGCCTCCTGAGTAGCTGGGACTATAGGTGGGTGCCACGGCACCCAGCTATCCTGTTTGTTTTTTTGATGGCATGTTTCTGTTGTTTTGGGATGTGAACCAAAATAAAATCTTAAGCCCCCCAGCAGACTGAATGGAACCCCTCTTGGTTCTGTACTTGTCCCCAAGGCTGAATTGATGAGAATGAAGAACAAGGACAAGTGAGCCTTTGAGAAAAAGGAACAGGAAGTTTTTTAACTTCCTGGTAAATGAGGAGGGCACCAAAGACTGTCTTCCTGGCTTTCAGCAGAAATACAGGGCTTTTTAAAATGGGGGTTGGTGGTTGGGCTCGGGTCTATGTGACCAGTGTCACATGTCGTGGCTTTTCGCTATTGTCGTTTAACTATAATTGCTGTTTAACTCTTGTTGTTTGACTATGACTTAACTATAACTATAACTATGACGGAACTTTCAGTTTTGGTTTAGGCCCATCTTATCCCCAGGGACTGTGGTCACCTGACACTTGTCGGGACAGTTCTGTAGAGCCATCTCCTGTGGTTTAAGATGCTAGAAAACAAACAGCAAAGAACATCTTTCTGCCCCTTTGATTCCTGGCCTTGGGCAGGAACACAGGTTTTAATTCCCCAAAAGGGTGGGAGTTTTAGAGAGACAGCTTCCTTGCCCTTTTTCCGACCTTTACCCCTGTTACCAGGGAGGCCAGACATACCCTAAAGCTGAGCGCTGGCTGTGAGAAGGGAGGTCAGACAGGCCTGGTCTTGCCCCTCCCCCCCCTTCTTGCAGACGTCCTCAGTAGCTCATTAACCCACCTAAGGCTCCGCAAGACAAAGCTTAAACCACGCCTGCAGGCCCTCGATTTACCCAACAGATCTTGTGACTCCATGTCCAGTGGCTTGTCTCAGATTAGCAGACTTCCTTAACTTAAAACATTCCAAGCCTTTAGATAAAGCATCATTTCCTTAACCAATTACAAATCAAAGAATCTTTAAACCCACCTGTAACCTATGACCCCTCCTCTTCGAGATGTCTCTCCTTTTCAGGCCAAACCAATGTCCGCCTTCCACGTATTGACTTCTGACGTCACATGTAACCCCCTCTCCCTGAAATGTGTGAAACCAAGCTGTGGTTTTACAGCCACAGCGAGTCCACTTGCTCAAGGCTTCCTGGGCACGGCTCTGGGCCATGGTCACTCAGACCAGGCTCAGAATAAACCTCTTTAAATTATTTTACACAGTTTGGTAAGTTACTTCTGTTTTTAAGCAATGTTACGTCCAAGGGATGGTGGATACATAAAGGTAAGATCTTTTCGTTTTCTTTCTTTCTTTCTTTCTTTCTTTTTTTTTTTTTTGTTTGTTTGTTTCAAGACAGTCTTGCTAAGTTGCTCAGGCTGGATTCAAATTCCTGGGCCCAAGGGATCCTCCGGAGTAGCTAGGACTCTACGACTACAGTGTTGCCACCATGCCTGGCCATCTTTTTTTTTTTTTTTTTGGTAAGGAGTTTATAGACTAAAAGGGATTTGCCAACATTTACATTTGTCCAGGCTGCCATATGTGCAGACAGATGAGCAAAGTCTAGTTTTATTTGGACGAGATTATTGATCAAGACGATTGGAAACTCCGTTCCTAAAATCAAAGTACCTAAGAGCTAGGGGAGTGTTTTCCTGTCGCTGGAGCTCACTGCTTCGCTTGACGCGCCGCAGAAGGCGCGGTACTGGCAGGGGCCGGCGGAGGGAGAGCCGCAGGGCAAAGGGCCAACGCAAAGTTTATCAAAACTTTCCCATTCGTTCACCGGCAGGGTATTTTAGTTGCGTCTTCTGAGTTAGGAAATGTAATTTTACTGCTTCACTCAATTTCATGGAGCATCAAGGGGAAGATGCGGTGATGTGTGTTTGCGTGGTCTCTGCACGGCGGCTCCGCAGTCACTGCGTCTGGCTGGACACTGGTGTCTTTTTGGAAACAAAAGCTTTAGATTGATGTAGAAGTACTTGCCTGTCTTGTGCCAGACTTTCGGGGTTCAGTGCTTGTATGTGCTTTCACACCCACGTGGCTGCCCTGCGCACTCTCGAATTCTTTCCGGCCGATTGTGCGGGGCACCCTGTTTGGTTATTTTCCTTCCTCATCCGGTTATATGTGTCCTTCTATCTGTCATTAAAATAGCGCAGCGGTTTTGCCTGCTTGTCCGGTGGTCCCTGGGTCATGCTGGCGTGAGTATTGCAATCATTCTCATTTTGATGGTCTGAACTCTTAGAAAACATGGTCACGATATTCACAACGTGAAAAGTTAAACCGGCGCTACTTTAATACAAAGCACAACAGCTGCTCCACAGGCAAAATAAAAATGACAAGGCGCTTACCTGGCTCACTGAAGTCACATCACCAGGGATGCAAAAACGGGTGATCCGTTATTGTGGCCCCAGATCGCAGTTGCCAATGTCGCTGTCAGGGGAGTGACAGTGACCGCGTCCATGGAGGGCAGATAATGGAGGCCATATCCGTGAGACCCTAAAAGTAGTGTTGCTTTCAGCTGCTATTTTGGGGAGCTGCTGTATGAGTTTCATACTTTTCTCCTAATTTCTCCATTCGTAAAGGAAAACCAGGACTTTTCACATCCAGGAGGGATTTCCCAGACCGTGAGGAATTCAGTGCTGAAACCAGGACATCCTGGAGAAGCGAGACCCCAGGAAGGGGAGCTGCCTGGGCCCCGTGGGCAGGGGCGGCGGGAGAGACACGTCACCCACACGCTGACGCGGACGGGCGCTGATCCCGGCTTTCAGCTGCGCCTCTCAGCATTGCCCTCGGCTGGGTGGGCTGACTCGGCCCCACAGCCTCTGTCAGACAGACCAGGGCCTCCCTCGACTCATGTTTCAGTCTCTGGACCCCTTACACTCTTAAACAATTTCTGAGTACCCCAAGGAGCTCTTTTTTATCTGGGTTCTATCTAGAAATATTGACTGTATTAGAAATTAAAACTGAGACATTTTAAAAAGAGTTATTCATTTACTTAAAAATGACAATAGTGGACTCATTCCCTGTTAAAAGAAAAAGCACTTTTTTCATGAAAAATAACTACATTTTCCAAAACCAAACAAACAATTTAGTGAGAAGAGTGGCATCGTTTTACATTTTACAAAGCTCTTTAATGTCTGGGCTGATAAAAGGCACTTGGATTCCTGTATCGACTTCTGCAGCCAGTCTCCTGTGATGTGCTGTTTTAGCTGGGACACGCAGAGAAACTTTGGCTTCACACAGATGTGCCTGGAAGAGAGGAGTATTTTGGTGGCCTCTGTATTGTGGTTATTCTTCTACACCAAAACTTAAAGGTCAAAATTAATTAATAAAACTAGAAATTGTACTGTTTCAGCAAGTAAAAATTATCAGGAGATTCTTAAGTGAAGTTGATTTTTCTTCCTGAACACGTATGGGAGTGAAAACCACTAAACGCTAGTATTGTCCGGTGCCACCGCCACGCTCCCGTGAGGCACCTGAAACTTATCCGCCGTTGCTTTTGTACCATCATCACGAATGTCAACAGAGTGAAAGAGGCTGACCCATCTTAGCTTATTGTGAAAATACAATAACGACCTATGTGTCCTCTAAAAGGGTCTTGTGGCCCTCAAGTGTTCCACAGCTGGCTCTGTGAGAACTGCTCGTCTAGGCCTGGCTTTTGTTGGCCTGTTTTATCTGTCAACCGACTCACCTGAGCTCAGGTGAGCTTCCCAGGTTGGCAGTGTTCAGGGTGTGGTCACACAGCGCTGCTGAGAGGCTGTCCGTGTCTCCGTGGGTTGAGGACCGCGTGTCTCTGGTGCGCTGCCTGTCTTGCCTGTCACCTTTGCCGATTGCACCCGGTGTCCCCCTGCTGTCGTGACTTGTCCCTGTGTGTCCAGGGGCGTTTCTGAGTTCTGCACGCTTTTACGGAGGATCACTGAAGGTCAAGGTGGCCCTGGGGGCCCGACAGCAGGCCCCGCTGCCCGCCCCGCTGTGTGCCAGGTTATCTTGAGGAGAGGGGCTGGGCACAGATGCCGCGTCCCCCGGGGCATTTGCGGCTTGGCGAGAGGCGGCCAGCACTCCCAGAGCACAGTATACGGCACACAGCAAGGGACAGGACAGACCACAGGGTCGGGGCTTGGGACGGGGAGTGAGTGATCTCGCTGGGATATTCTGATGCTAGAAGTGTGTTAAAGCTCGCAGAACAAAAATGTTCAAGTCGCGTTTGGAAACAGGAGCGACTGTCAGCAAAAGCTTGAGTCAGAACAGTCCGCTGTCCGTAGTTCTCTCTGCCCGACCTTTTTTTTCTTTTTGCTTTGTTCTTGCTTGAATTCTTTGCCATCTGGCCGGCTCTCTACCCAATAGTAAAACATCGGATATTTTTACACTCGGACAGAAACGCGTTCACGCCAACAAGTTCTGCCGTGCAGGTATTTGCTCACGGCAGACCTTTGTCTGTCACCGGGTCTGGGGCTGCTCCGTGTCCGGTTAGAGCAGCCCTGGCAACGGCGAGGTGAGGATCTGAGGGAGGAAGAGGTCGGCTTCTCCTGGCCACTGGCTCACGGTTGCCAAGGCTGGTGCGGGAGGTCGGTCTGCTTTGGTCTGGCCGCAGAGTAGAGTCAGAAGAAACAGCGGGGCATGGGGGTCACCTCCCTTCCTTCCCCCCCTTCCCCTCCTTCTCCCAGTCGGACCCATTCCATTCTAGTTCCCCAGTCCAAGACTCTCCCAGGCCCAGATTCTCTCTGTGCTGTCTCCTCTCACCTTCATTCCCTCTTCCTGTGCGTGACCATGACCTTGGGGCGGGCCACCCACAGCCCGAGACTTGGAGTTTCTGACTCTTAAGCTCCTGGGGCACCTGGCTTGGGGGTAGGGAGCCGGGCGGCTGATGAGCAGACTGTGTGTGTGTGTGTGTGTGTGTGTGTATGTGTGTGTTTGTGTGTGCGCACGCGTGCATACATGGGGGTGTTGACGGTGTTGATTTTCTGTGTTAAGTGGAGGCCCAAATAGAACACTTCTGAATTTCCAGTCCAGCTTCAAGATTCTGAGGATTATTTGGCTAAATGAGAGCTGGGAATACAGGGCAAAGAGTCAGCATTTGTGTCAGTTAGAAATACTGCAGAACCAGCAAGAAAGCAGAACGTAAAATTTGGTTTTCTGGGTACGAATGTTATTAATAGCAGTCATTTATGAGGATGACTACCATTTAAGCTCATTTTCCATGCAATGTGGTAATGATTACGTGTACTAGTCAACACGTCACTTTCTGGGTTATGTGTTACTTGATCGGTGAGCGCTGCGTGCCTGCTTTCCTTCGTTATTTTACCCTTTGGATACAGTGGTTGTCTGCTCACAACTTAAAGTCAATGCAAAGGAGCATTTTCTGGGAAGGGACCACTGACGGACGTGCCGCGTTGGTGCCGCTGTGGTGTTTGCATTTTAGATCGTTTGCGAATTCCGCACAATCATCCAAGCCGTGAATGCCGGCCATGGGCGTGCCTGCGCTGAGCTGCTCCCTTTGCAGGGAAGTCGGGGCAGGCAGGGACAGCCATGCGAGGAGCTGCTGATGGCTCCCAGGGGAGGGAAGTTACGGAGGGCAGCCCGGCGGCGGAGCCCCACAGAGCCACGGCAGAGCCCCCCGAGGACCCTCCGCACCTGGCTCTCGCAGGGCCCCAGTCCAGCCCTCACCTACTTCACGCTATCCCCATTTCACCCCCTCTTTGTTTCCGCATTTGTTAAAGAAAAAATTATTCAACGCACTTTTTGGAGACCTTAAGGCGGACTTTGCTGGAGGGAGCGCGGTGATCCTGCAGGAACCACCCGCAGAGACGGACGAGACTCGCCTCAGGGCAGCTCCTGCGTCCAACTCTGGCGTGGGGCCCCAGACGTCATACTGGTTCCCGGCGTGGGGTCCTGGAGGCTGATGTTTTGGTGGGAAAACTATTTATCGTAGTTTTAGGTTTATTTTTATTTTTCCTTTTTGGTAGAGATGGAGTCTCTCTGGGTTGCCCAGGCTGGCCTTGAACTCCTGGCCTCAAGCGATCCTCCCACCTTGGCCTCCCAAAGAGCTGAGGTTACAGGCATGAGCCACTAGGCCCAGCTTTTAAAGTTCTGATATTAATTATATTTTGTCCTTGTTTTAAGAGAATAATCCCTTGTGATGACTAATTATTACAGTAAATGCCTGCAGATTCCACACCGTTCCCCAAAATGAAAGAAGTAGTAGCTCATCCAGACAGGAGCACGCCTTGTTAAGGCCCCAGCCTCTGCAGAGGATCTGTGCGAGCCGGCTGCAGGACCCTGGCTGACGTCATGACTGGGTCTACCCTGGCAGGTCCCGTGAAATGTGACCGGAACCATCTTTCTCTTGAGACTTTTGACACTGCTGCACAGGAGAGTGGAACAAAGTTCTGGAGACGTTAGACCACAGTCCGCATGGCAATTGTCCCACTTCCGGCCTTAGTGAGCCCAGACAATTTACATAACAGCACTGCACCTCGATGCTTTCGCCTGGACAGAGTGTGTTATCTTACAGCTGCTGTGACAAAGTAGCACAAATTTCCCAACGCAAGGAAAATTTATTCTTAACAGTTCTGAAGGCTAGAAGTCTGACGTTAAGGTGTTGGCAGAGCCTTGCTCCCTCGGACAGCTCGGGGAGGCTCGTTCCTGCCTCTTCCTGAGTCTGGAGGTCGCCAGCCACCTGCGGTGCTCCTGGGCTTGAAGCTGCGTCACCTGTCACACGGCCGTCTCCTCCCTGTGGGTCTTCACGTGTCTTTCCTCTGAGTGGGTCTGTGTACAAACTTCCCCTTCTTACAGGGACTCCAGTCCTCTTGGAGGAGGGTCCACCGTGATGCCCTCCGTGTACCTTGGTTACCTCTGGAAAGGCCACCTCCTGAGGGACCGAGGGGTGAGGACGTCACTGGATCATTTCGAGGGACACAGCCTAGGACACATGGGAACAATATTGACCTTCTAGGGAACCGCCTGACGTAGGAAGGGAAATCCATAAGAAAGAGATATTACGACTGTAGTCACAGAAAGGGTGATTCAAATGACTGAATCTGAAACGCTTGTCCATTTGCTCTCCCGTCATGGCTATGCAGCTTTCTGAGCGCAGACGGCAGGCCGGGCACCCGGGAGCCAGCCCTCCCACCTGTTCCCACCCAGTCCTTGGCAGCGGCTCCCTCTCTCCCGTGTGATCTTGTTCCGGTGTTGGTGGCCCAGGGCTGTGTCCTCAGCTCTGCCTCCAGGACCACTGAGGACTTTGTTTTCCAGCCCTGTCCTTCCTGCTCTGTCTTCCTGACCTCCAGGATGCAAACCTTGTCTTCACTCTTCCCACCAGGGCCTTGCTCCTGTATCTTGCTCCTATCCAGGGTGATCTGCACGGGAACCGATGACACGCGTAGCCAGCGGCAGCCGTGGGGACTCTTTCCAAGCGGGGAGAGTTTGGATCCTGTCCTCTTGCCATCCTCAGTTTGGCCTTACCTGCCGCTCCTCTGGCTCCCACACCCCACGCCAGGGCACCCGGCCACACTCATCCCTGTGAAGCATCTCGGGAGACTTAGGGATTGCAGGGAGGAGTCCACAGACACGCCCACCTGCTGTAAGTTCCCGCTTTCTTTAGTTAGGAATCGTCCTCTTAAGGAAGTGAAGTGGTTCACATATTAATAGAAAGAGCAGAGATAACATGTCTTGGGCTGCTTTCTCAGACAGGGCATGCAGCTGCTGGTGACAGTCTGCCTGCTAGGAGGGCCCTCCAGAATTGAGAAAACAGGTGGATTTTTGCTAAGCTGCTGCCCTCCAGCTCCCCTTACCTTACCAGATGAACTTCTATGAACAATCCATGTACTTTCATCTGAGCGGGTTCCCAACACTGGCTGCATGTTAAAACCACCTGGAGGTGGAAGGTTAAAACCCCTGGGGTACCCAGGTTTCTGGGTATATACAGTCAACAAATCCTTGACAAAGGAGCAAGTGCAATTTAGTCTAGAAAGGATGTCTTTGCAGTAAATAGTGCTGCATAAATTGGACATCCACATGCAAAGAAATAAATGTAGATACAGAACTTACAGCTTTCACAAGAACTAACTCAAAATGGATTATGGTCCTAAATATAAACGGCAAAACTCTAAATCTCCTACAAGATAACATAGGAGAAAATCTGGGTGACCTTGGATTTAGTGATGACTTTTAGATACAACACTAAAAGTGTGAACCATGAAAGAAAAATATGATAAACTGGATGTCATTAAAATTGAAAACCTCTGTTCTGGGAAAGAGACTTTCTAGAGAAGAAACTGATAAGCCACAAACTGGGTGAAAATATTTATAAAGCACATATCTGTCAAATGGCTGGTACCCAAAATACACAAAGAACTCTTAAAACTCAACAGTAAGAAAACAAACAGCTCAACTAAAAAAGCGGACAAAAGAGCTGAACAGACACCTCACCAAAGAAGACATACAGATGGCAAATAGGAGGATGAGAAGATGCTCAACACAAGTCATTAGAGAGTTTCAAATTAAAACAGTAATGAGACGCCATTGCATACCTGTTGGAATGGCTGAACTCCAGAACACCAACCGACAGTGCCAAATGCTGGCAGGATCGTGGGCGACAGGAGCTCTCAGGCAGGGCTGTGGGAATGCAGAATGGAGCAGCCACTTTGCAAGGGAGTCCGGCAGGGTCTTGCAAAACTAAACATGCTTTTGCCTTACGATCCAGCAATCACGCTCCTTGGTGTTTACCCAAATGAGCTGAGATTGCCAAAACTCGGATGCTACCAAGGTGTTGCTTAGGTGAATGGATAAACAAACTGTGGTACGTCCATACAATGGAATATCATTCGATGGTAAGCATGAATGGGCCATCAAGCCACAGAAAGATGTGGAGGAAGTTTAAGTGCATATTTCTAAGTGAAAGAAACCAGTCTGGGAAAGCTACACACTGTACTCTTCTAACTAGATGACATTCCGGAAAGGCAAATTTATGGAGACAGTATGGAAATCAGCAACTGCCAAGGGCTTAGGGGAGAAGAGAAGGAGCAGGGGATGGGTGGAGCACAGGGGTTTGAAGGCGGTGACACTACTCTGCAGGACACTGCAGTGGTGGATACAGGTCGTTAGCGTATCTGTCAAAACCCACACAATGTGCAACCAGAGTGAACCCAGTACAAACTGCAGACTTCAGTTCACATAACATATCCATGTGGGCACATCAATTGTCACACTTGTATCTCACTAAGGCAAGATGTCAGTAATAGGGGAAATTTTTAAAAGCAAGGAGAATCAAGATACATAGATAACAAAGTACAGAGCAGTGCATGCTACACTTTTATTTTTTGTATGAATATATAGGATTACTTGTCTGTTTTAAGATGGTCTCTGGAAGTTGCCTCCTGGAGGAGAAGTGGGTGGCTGAGCACAGTGGCTGGACAGAGATTTGTTGTATTGTCCTTGTGTACATTTTAAATTCTATGCTATATGCATGTATCACCTATTAAAAATAAATATGATTCAAAAATCAAAAATAAAACAACCTGGATACCCAAGGTGTATCCCAGATGGGTGACATTAGTATCTCTGGGGGTGGGTCCGGGCACCAGTGGTCTCTAAGCTCCGCCAGCTGTTGCAGTGGGGGCCACCGTGCAGAGAAACGCTTCCAAACACTGCTCTGCCGTGGCTCCCGCACCCGACTCAGTGCCAGCAGGGCCAGGCTCTCAGGGGCGCGGGCAGAGAAAGCAGGGTCAGAGCCTGGGTGCCTCTGGGCCTCAGCTCATCGCCTGGTTTCCAGGAGTGTGGAAACCCACTTCCAGGGCTACCTACCATCGCCCCTCCCTGGTGCTGTACACGTTTACCAGAGCAGGTCCCAAAGCAAACACAAATCCATTTCCTTGCATCCAGCTCTACTCATTATAGAGAATTCTGAGTGTCTCTGGCTGCGACTGCTTCAAGTTCAGTTCATGCGCTTTCCTCAAGTCTATCTCTAATTTCGGCTTTCCTCACCCCACGTGCCAGGACCCCAAGGCCCAGCCTTCAAGCGCTGGCCATGGAAGCCGCACAGCCTGGCTTGCTGCTCTTGGATTTGAGTTCTGGCTGCTCGCACAGCTTGTCTTTGAGAATCTGTCGTCTCACTGGGACGCAGCTGGCGGCACCAGAACACTTTCTGGGTAGCACCTTTAAATCCAGCAAGAGTTCAAGGACATTACGGGCAATAATTGCATTTATCGTAATCTTAGATAATGTATGTGGAAACTCACTAAAACTTGTGTTTCTTCATAAAAGCAACTTAAACTATAGCCCTGGGGGCCAGGCCCTGCACCAGGTGCCGAAGATACAAAAACAAGATACAAAACTCCATCCCTCCCTGCCCTCAACTCCTCCTACTCTACGAAGTCTCACGTGAAGAGCCGACACTGACGTTTGCAACAGTTGAGCAACTGAACAGGCAGGTTTCAAAGGACAATTCGGAGAGTTATGAAGGACAGGGCTGTGGGCTGCTTCCTTTTGGGTCTGTTTGCATCCTTTCCTTGTTCACCTTCCGCCCACCTGTTCCTTTCTTTCCCTCCTGCTCTTTGCGCAAGTGCTTGGGTATCAGCCTGCCATTCCCAATCTAGAATGCGGTGAGAGAAATTGGTTTGAAACGTGATGTGCATTTTGGGTGCATCCTGTCCAAGCTACTGTGTTTGAAAATGCTTGTGCTATTAAATTTGATCTAATTTGCCATTCTTGGGAGGGAGAGTTTACCAAACTTAGCAAGCAAGGTGACATGCATATCTATTCAAATAGCACCGCCATAGCTGCGGCACCCTGGCCCCTCGGAAGGCGGCGATGAGCTCAGCGGAAGGAGTTCTT
Source organism: Eulemur rufifrons (assembly GCF_041146395.1). Classification (NCBI taxonomy): domain Eukaryota; kingdom Metazoa; phylum Chordata; class Mammalia; order Primates; family Lemuridae; genus Eulemur; species Eulemur rufifrons. The sequence goes on along the minus strand of NC_090994.1, from coordinate 24,865,448 downwards.
GCTGGGTCTGCACCAGGTGCCAGGCAGTAACGGTGCTGGTGACGCCGTAAATGCCAGAATGAGGCCATGCGGCTCTGCCTTCAAGGTGCTGCAGGTCTAGCGGAGGATGCTGGCTGCAAATAACCGCAATGCTGTCTCACCTGGCTCTCGCCTCTAAAGCCGCGGACCTGCATCCCCGGAGCCACGTCTGGAGCCCTAACCTGGGGCGCAGGAAACACGGGCACAGACACCTGCCGTTGCCCGTTCTGCACGTGACCGGCTCCGCCAAGAGCGGATCCAGTGTTCTTCCAGCATTGCCGCCTCTCGGGAAAGGAAAGAACAGTTGAGAAAGTCTACAACCTGAACAAGCCGTCCTCACTTGAGAGGCAGAGGGGCTGGATTGGTCTCTGTTGCTGAATATTTGTAATGGAACACATTTAAAATGAAATTCTGTGTGTTTGATTTTCAGATACCCATGAGGTAAGCACCATTGTCTGAGGCAAGAGTGGACGCGATGAGGCTGAGCTTGTCTAAGAGAACCTGGAACGCGTCCGAGAATGGGAAGCATTCTCCATTTCCCCTTTGTTCCCTGTTTCGTAACAATAGAGAACTTGAACTTGAGTCGAGCATAGAGAGCCCATTGTAAGTTTGGGCTCAGTCAAACTCGCACAAATGAGCTTTTGCCGTAGGTGGTTTGAAACCTGGCTTTGTCCTGCTGACCACAGCGTCCCAATGTCTTGGCTTTCCTTTTAAGGGAAACAAGAGAGCTGGCACCGCCTGTAGGGACAGACATCTGATCTTCGCGATGCCCTTGGCAAGACATATGTTATTTTCCTAGTGAGGCTCTCCTAAGGCATTGTTTCAGGGGAAATGCTTATAGGAAGATGTGTGTGCGGGTTTGGGGACAATGATGTTTTTTAAAAATTTCAGCAGCCAAAAATCACTTTGGATTTCACCCAAGGCCAGCGTTATTCCTCACGCTCTCGCTGCACCCCTCAAACCAGTCTCAATCTGCATGCGTCTGGACAGGAAGCTCTGGAGCCGGGCAAAGCCTTCCGGAACCTCGTCTCTGCTCTCCTGCAGCTTGCGGAACCCCGAGCATCCAATTTGCTGGAAATTGAACATTCGGAAGGAAGGTTTCTCTCTCGTTTTGTTTTCTTACATTTTCATGGCATAACAGGAAAACGTCAACTATTTTGAAGGAAAGTCATGGCTTTGGAGAAATAACGCTTAGGGGAAGATAGACTTTCAGATCTTAGCATATCACCCTCTCATCCCAGACCCTAACACATCACCCCTCTCACCCCCAACCCTAACACATCACCCCTCTCACCCCCGACCCTAACACATCACCCCTCTCACCCCCGACCCTAACACATCACCCCTCTCACCCCAGATCCTAACACATCACCCTCTCACCCCAGACCCTAACACATCACCCCTCTCACCCCCGACCCTAACACATCACCCCTCTCACCCCAGACCCTAACACATCACCCTTCTCACCCCAGATCCTAACACATCACCCTCTCACCCCAGATCCTAACACATCACCCTCTCACCCCCGACCCTAACACATCACCCCTCTCACCCCAGACCCTAACACATCACCCCTCTCACCCCAGATCCTAACACATCACCCTCTCACCCCCGACCCTAACACATCACCCCTCTCACCCCAGACCCTAACACATCACCCCTCTCACCCCAGACCCTAACACATCACCCCTCTCACCCCAGACCCTAACACATCACCCCTCTCACCCCAGATCCTAACACATCACCCCTCTCACCCCAAACGCTAACACATCACCCCTCTCACCCCCGACCCTAACACATCACCCCTCTCACCCCGAATGCTAACACATCACCCCTCTCACCCCAGACCCTAACACATCACCCCTCTCACCCCCGACCCTAACACATCACCCTCTCACCCCGAATGCTAACACATCACCCCTCTCACCCCAAACGCTAACACATCACCCCTCTCACCCCCGACCCTAACACATCACCCCTCTCACCCCAGACCCTAACACATCACCCCTCTCACCCCCGACCCTAACACATCACCCCTCTCACCCCAGACCCTAACACATCACCCCTCTCACCCCCGACCCTAACACATCACCCCTCTCACCCCCGACCCTAACACATCACCCCTCTCACCCCCGACCCTAACACATCACCCTCTCACCCCCGACCCTAACACATCACCCCTCTCACCCCCGACCCTAACACATCACCCCTCTCACCCCAGACCCTAACACATCACCCCTCTCACCCCAGACCCTAACACATCACCCCTCTCACCCCCGACCCTAACACATCACCCTCTCACCCCCGACCCTAACACATCACCCCTCTCACCCCAAACCCTAACACATCACCCCTCTCACCCCCGACCCTAACACATCACCCCTCTCACCCCCGACCCTAACACATCACCCCTCTCACCCCCGACCCTAACACATCACCCCTCTCACCCCCGACCCTAACACATCACCCCTCTCACCCCCGACCCTAACACATCACCCCTCTCACCCCAGATCCTAACACATCACCCCTCTCACCCCAGACCCTAACACATCACCCCTCTCACCCCCGACCCTAACACATCACCCCTCTCACCCCAGACCCTAACACATCACCCCTCTCACCCCCGACCCTAACACATCACCCCTCTCACCCCAGACCCTAACACATCACCCCTCTCACCCCCGACCCTAACACATCACCCCTCTCACCCCAGATCCTAACACATCACCCCTCTCACCCCCGACCCTAACACATCACCCCTCTCACCCCAGACCCTAACACATCACCCTCTCACCCCCGACCCTAACACATCACCCCTCTCACCCCAAACCCTAACACATCACCCCTCTCACCCCCGACCCTAACACATCACCCCTCTCACCCCAGACCCTAACACATCACCCCTCTCACCCCAGACCCTAACACATCACCCCTCTCACCCCCGACCCTAACACATCACCCCTCTCACCCCCGACCCTAACACATCACCCCTCTCACCCCAGACCCTAACACATCACCCCTCTCACCCCCGACCCTAACACATCACCCTCTCACCCCCGACCCTAACACATCACCCCTCTCACCCCAGACCCTAACACATCACCCCTCTCACCCCCGACCCTAACACATCACCCCTCTCACCCCCGACCCTAACACATCACCCCTCTCACCCCAGACCCTAACACATCACCCCTCTCACCCCCGAACCTAACACATCACCCCTCTCACCCCAGACCCTAACACATCACCCCTCTCACCCCCGACCCTAACACATCACCCCTCTCACCCCAGACCCTAACACATCACCCCTCTCACCCCAGACCCTAACACATCACCCCTCTCACCCCAGACCCTAACACATCACCCCTCTCACCCCCGACCCTAACACATCACCCCTCTCACCCCCGACCCTAACACATCACCCCTCTCACCCCAGACCCTAACACATCACCCCTCTCACCCCAGACCCTAACACATCACCCCTCTCACCCCAGATCCTAACACATCACCCCTCTCACCCCCGACCCTAACACATCACCCCTCTCACCCCAGATCCTAACACATCACCCTCTCACCCCCGACCCTAACACATCACCCCTCTCACCCCAGATCCTAACACATCACCCTCTCACCCCAGACCCTAACACATCACCCCTCTCACCCCAGATCCTAACACATCACCCTCTCACCCCAGACCCTAACACATCACCCCTCTCACCCCAGATCCTAACACATCACCCCTCTCACCCCGAACGCTAACACATCACCCCTCTCACCCCCGACCCTAACACATCACCCCTCTCACCCCAGACCCTAACACATCACCCCTCTCACCCCAGACCCTAACACATCACCCCTCTCACCCCAGACCCTAACACATCACCCCTCTCACCCCAGACCCTAACACATCACCCCTCTCACCCCGAATGCTAACACATCACCCCTCTCACCCCGAATGCTAACACATCACCCCTCTCACCCCAGACCCTAACACATCACCCTCTCACCCCCGACCCTAACACATCACCCCTCTCACCCCCGACCCTAACACATCACCCCTCTCACCCCAGACCCTAACACATCACCCCTCTCACCCCAGACCCTAACACATCACCCCTCTCACCCCAGACCCTAACACATCACCCCTCTCACCCCAGATCCTAACACATCACCCCTCTCACCCCCGACCCTAACACATCACCCCTCTCACCCCAGATCCTAACACATCACCCCTCTCACCCCAAACCCTAACACATCACCCCTCTCACCCCCGATCCTAACACATCACCCCTCTCACCCCCGACCCTAACACATCACCCCTCTCACCCCAGATCCTAACACATCACCCTCTCACCCCAGACCCTAACACATCACCCTCTCACCCCAGACCCTAACACATCACCCTCTCACCCCAGACCCTAACACATCACCCTCTCACCCCCGACCCTAATACATCACCCTCTCACCCCAGACCCTAACACATCACCCTCTCACCCCCGACCCTAATACATCACCCTCTCACCCCAGACCCTAACACATCACCCTCTCACCCCCGACCCTAACACATCACTCCTCTCACCCCAGACACGTACAGCTTTTCCTGACCCAGCTGGGCTCATGCTCTGCTTCCTGGCCAGTGCCTGCAGTCAGCTGGGAAGGACTGGCCCAGTGAGAGAAAACTCTAGAAGGTGCCTGGGCAGGGGCTACTCTTCACTTTCACTCTTGTTCAAGGGCTACAGGATAGTGAAAAGTTCTAAAAATGTTTCCCATTATTTCGATGCTGATGTCTTTTCCACTTCTTAGCCTTCCTTCACTATCCCCTTCCTTACACTGAAATCAAAATGGAATGAGCTCCCTGAAGTGGAAAATACTTCATTTATTGATGGAAAGTAAATGCTCATGGTTGCAGAGATCTTCCCAGTTCTCCTCATCATATTTGCCCGTACACAATAAGAGAAAACGGATGAAAGTTAGTGCAGGGGAGAAGGAAGGAGGGACGAGGCAGGTGCTGATATATTGGGGTCACCTGAGGCTGAGCGAGTTTGTGCCGCCAGCCCCAGCACCCACCTTGATTTGACATTTGTCTTGGATTCTGCATTTTATAATGAAATATTATTAATAATTCCATTAAAATAGACCTGGTGGCTTCAGTAGACTTCTTCTTGGTGCTTCCAACTTTTGCCACGGCCTGTTGAGCAGCGTGTGACGTGCTCGTGCAGTGGTCTAATCCGGAAGGTGGCCAGCAGCCACTCAACTCTTTTGTCCCAGCCTTTCCAGTGGAAGGGCCCCAATATCTTTTCATCAGGGACTGAGAGAACGAAGCACAGCCAGACAGTGAACTCCTCAGGTCTCACGTGGTGATGGGACTGCTGCTGTCCCCCGGGGGCCACAAGGGGCATTGTCACTGCTGTACCCCAGGGGCCGCTTGGGGCATTGTCACTGCTATATCCAGGGGGCCGCTTGGGGCATGGTCACTGCTGTACCCCAGGGGCCGCTTGGGGCAATGTCACTGCTGTACCCAGGGGGCCACTTGGGGCATGGTCACTGCTGTACCCCAGGGGGCCGCTTGGGGCATTGTCACTGCTGTACCCAGGGGGCCGCTTGGGGCATTGTCACTGCTATACCCCGGGGGCCACTTGGGGCATTGTCACTGCTGTACCCCGGGGGGCCGCTTGGGGCATTGTCACTGCTGTACCCCAGGGGGCCACTTGGGGCATTGTCACTGCTGTACCCAGGGGTCTGCTTGGGGCAGCATCACTTAACTGAGAACCTGAACCATGGCGGGGATGCAAGAAGCCTCCAGGCCACTGGTCTGTGAATTCCTTCATTTATTCCTGCATTAGTCATGCAGCACGAAGCACCGAGGGCCTCCAGGGCTTGCCAGACCCCCTATTTCATACTCCCTTGGCTGGGCTCACCCTTTCTGTGATCTTATCCCCTGCCCTACCCCAGCGATACTCGGGCTAATCTCCCCAGTCAAAGCTTCTTCCCCTGGCGCCAGAAGCCTGTGGGGCGCCCAAGGACATACCCGCAGTATGAGGCTGGCAGTTCCACATCTGTGTCACCTCCCTTTGCGTAACCCTTTATCTGCCCTGTAATACCTACAAGAGCATCCAACCAGGCACACGGGGCCCCCATGACCACACGTCGGCCTAAGTCTCTAACATTATCTCTTTGCAGTCCTGCCTTTCACTACACCCCATAACACCACCCGACAGCCATCACCCCTCGCGCCCCCGGCTGCACCCCTCTTGCAGCTCCTCGTCCTCACCCCTGTCTTCACCAGCACGTTGAGCTACAGAAGGCTCTGCCGTCAGCAGCGTTTTTAGGAGAACAGATTCTCGTGGGAGAAGAGGTGTTCGTTTGCATGGGGTGTTCCTGTGTGTGTTCCTGCAAAGTGCGACGTCGGTGAGCAAAGGTGTGGGGTTTGACCAGAGCCCCTGCCCCAAAAGGGGCTTTTTCTCTGTCCCCGAGATCGCTGTTGAAGGCAGATACGACCCCCACCCTTTCGCCGCGTGAGACACAGGCACCCATTGTACCCAGTGGGTCTCTGCTCCCTGAGACAAAATCATCTCTCTCTGTCGCCACCGAGACAGAGTTCATTTGGAAGCCTGAAGGTTTCCCTGCTTAATTGATGAGGCACCAATAAAGCCTCCCCTGTTCCTCCGAGTGCAGCTCGCTAATGGCAGGCTCTCGTATCGCCTGTGCACACGGATTGAGTTGCAGCCCAGAAGCCAAACCTTCTGCTCTCTGCAAGCTTAATGGAGAGCAGGGGCGGCAGGCGGCAGCCACAGGTACAGGATGAACAAGAGCCATTGTGTGCCCCGAGTTATTAAATTTTCTCTGGGGCAGTCCCAGAAAAATGCTCCTGGGCCTTATCTTAGAATAATAGATTTTGAATCAGAAGGGGCCTTAGAGGTTATCAGAATGTAGAGGTGATCTGCGCCCGGGCAGAAATCCCATCTGCTGCGACCTGGTGGAGGCAACACCCGCCCTTTTGTGTGTTCCCAGCCACTGGGCGCTCAGGGCCGCTGCAGGTAGCAGCATTGTTAGGAAACAGAAAGCTTCTGTTAGCAAGTAGCCTCTTCAGAGTTGACTAAGAATATCGTCTGTTTCTAGAATAAACTTCCGAAGGGAGCCAAAATAACTTTTCACCATATTCGTTTCTTGTGGATATACACAGAGCTAGATAATTCAGTCCGGGAGGCTCATAGAAACGAGGCGCTCTGGGTCTGCCGCCCTGGCTTTATCTGGAAAGCACCAACGCCAGACGTTTTGTTCCATCCTCGGCCAAGGTGCTGCGTGGTGTGCCCCGTCACTCTGCAGCACAAGGACACCCAGGATGGGGTTGTTCCAATCTCAGTGGATAGAAATGGTAGATTGAATAAAAGAAGCCTAATAACAAAAAGGTAACCCCGTAAGTGAATTTCTTTTACAAACCACCACAGCATTTACATTCATTCAATGCATCCACAACTAACTCTAGGACATATTTATTCATTAATTCTTGATGTGTGGATGGATTCTCAGATCTCTCGCAAAGACCCTGAGATCTACCCAGACATCCAAGTTCCACTATTGGAAATAAATTACTGTATTTGAATTTGGTTTGAGGATGCTTATTTGTTGTGAGTGACTGATCATTTCTTCTTTTTCCCTTTAATAATTTTCCGAGTCAGTGTGGGCTGCCATTACAGAATGCCATAGACTGAGCGGCTTAGACAATTACGCCTTACGGTTCTGATGCTGGGAGCGCACGACCACGGCGCCAGCAGACCCCGAGTCCGGTGAGGCCCGTCCTGGTTCGCACACGGTGGTCTCCCGCATCCTCACGTGGTGGGAGAGCAGAGGCGGGGCAAGCTCTCTCCCGCTTGCTCTTCCGGGGGCACCATCCGTTCCTGAGCGCTCCACCCCATCACCTCCCAAAGGCCTCACCTCCTAGTGCCACCCCGTTTCAGCTTAGGATTTCAACACGTGGATTTGGGGGGCCACAAACATTCACTCCACCACAGTCATGTTTCTAAGAATCATCTTTTTTCACTATTGGCTCCTTTGTATCCATCCCACCTCCTGGTGCTGAGTAACGGGTCAGGTTGAACAAAATCAATCAGGTCCCAACGCAGAAGCATCTTGTGGCTTCTGGGGGACCCAGAAGGTGCCATGGGACACAGTCTGACGTGGTGGCCAGACCACAGGCAGTTAGGAAACTGGGTCATTGCTGAGAGCCGCCATTCCCTGTGTGAACCTGGGTAATTCTCCACTGTGCCTCTCCAAGCTGTGGCTTCCTTGTCTGCACAGTGGGAAGGAGAACAGCATGTTTCAGAGGCGTGGAGGGAGGATTAACTGGGGCCATAAACGTGAAAGGCCCAGACAACACCCACAATCCCTAAGTGCAGTTGTTACCGGACCCGCCGCCCACCGCGCAAACAGCCAATTACTGAGACGATGAAGGAAGAAAGCACTTTTGACGCCAAAGACGCCTGTCAGAAGAGCAGTCTCAAATCATCTCCCTGAGCGGCTAAGGGCCAGGGCTGCTACGGAGGGTGTGGCAGGCAGGGAGACCACATGGGGGTCTGATTCCAGAATCAGCTGCTGGGGATGGAGGGTGAGGATGTCAGGTTTGACCGGTCAAGTCTCAGGGAACAAAAACTAACCGAGGGAGGGGCCATTTTGCAAGGCTGATTACACAATCTTTTTATTTTTCATTTCCATTTCCTTCTTCATCTCCATTTTCTCCATCATCATCATCTTCTTCATCATGATCACCATCTATACTGAAGAAGTGACACTTGGGCCACATCCATGGCTGTCCCCTGGTATGAGAGAAATTGGAGCACCAGAGCCCCGTGCTTTGAGATGAAGCTTGGGTCCCCTGAAGCTACGCTGACTAGAAGAGTGGTTTGAATTACAGCCAGTAAAAGAGGCCTGGAGCTCAAGATCAGACATCAATTGTAAAACCCTGCCCCTCCCTCAAAAAGGCCTTTGCAAATGTTTGCAAATGTTTTCTGCAAAGGGATATATGATAGACGTTTTCTGTTCTGCAGGCCACACAGTCTCTGTGCCAGTGACCGAAATGTCATAGAGCAAAAGCAGCCACAGACAATGTACGAGCGGAGGGGCATGGCTATGTCCCGGCAGAACTTTATTTATAGACACTAAAGTTTAAATTTCATATAATTTTTGCACAATGAAATCGTCGTCTTCTTTTGTTTCTTTAAACCATTTACAATTTTTCAACCACTACAGATGGAAAAATCCAGGCAGCTGGCTGGTTTGGCTTCCAGGCCAATTGGCCAAGGGAGGCAATTTGGTGTAACTGTTTTGTCTCATCCCAAACTTCTAGTGACTTCCTTTTCTCATGCAAGGTGCTGTTGATGGTCTCTGGGAGAGACCTGCTGGAGAAGTGAGGGACATTCCGTGGGATTAGCCCTTGGCTCCATATCCCTTCAGGGAAGACCCCTGGCCTGGCTTCAGGGAAGACCTCCGGCTTAGCTTCAGGGAAGACCCCCGGCCTAGCTTCAGGGTCCGTGGGGGTCAAGGTCCTCTCAGACTTGGTGGAAGAACGTGAAACCCCAAGTGCCAGTGAGAAGATCAGAACTTAACTGCTTCTCCAAAGCAGATCTAGAACACCGTCTTTTTCCACCATCTAGCAGTGTCTCTGAGGACTGCCTGCCCAAAATTCTTGTTATCAAAAGGAGAGGCTTTCAAGGGGATGGTGGGAGGAGAGAAAAAGGAGCATTAAGCAGATCTTTGGAGCCATTTAGGCATTTTCACGCGCGGTTTCCTGGCGACACGATGCTTAGTCTCTTGCACTGCCTCTTTCCTGTTCCACCAAGAAGGTTTCCCTGACGTGACCAACTTGAGCCAGTGAGCAGGAAGCTCAGACCTCCCAGAGGCTGTGGCTGCCAGCGGTGCCCGCGCCCCATCTGAGGCGGCCGGGAAGCCGCCTCGCCTGATGGATTGGAAATGAAGCCAGGCTCTCCCTATGGACCCAGCTTTTCTTTAGGGGCAGAAGTTGCCCCGGCTGTGTCAGCAGGCTGCTCTTGTGTGCTGTGTCCAACTCTGCACAGGTTATGGGTTCAAATGAAGTTTTTTGGTAAAAAAAAATGAAACAGAGAACAGAACCCATTCAAAGCTCATGATACGTTGAAGGTTGGCTTCTGCCTTGATATTCTTCCAAAATATGTTATTTGGCTTTGACTGGGGCCTTTGGAAAGTCAGATGCTGACTTCAGTGTTCTTTCAGCCTTCTCTGGACTTGTGTGCAATCAACAATTGTGTGATCACATAGATTAGCAACATATTAATGTTATTCACAGGGCATAGCATTCAAAGTTATTTTTTTTTTTATTTTTTATTTTTTTTGAGACAGAGTCTCGCTCTGTTGCCCGGGCTAGAGTGAGTGCTGTAGCGTCAGCCTAGCTCACAGCAACCTCAAACTCCTGGACTTAAGCGATCCTACTGCCTCAGCCTCCCCAGTATCTGGGACTACAGGCATGCGCCACCATGCCCGGCTAATTTTTTCTGTATATATTTTTAGTTGGCCAGATAATTTCTTTCTATTTTTTTTAGTAGAGACGGGGTCTCACTCTTGCTCAGGCTGGTCTCGAACTCCTGAGCTCCAGCGATCCGCCCGCCTCGGCCTCCCAGAGTGCTAGGATCAGAGGCGTGAGCCACCGTGCCCGGCCTCAAAGTTATTATTAACATGTGTACATTTACTTTCACAAAAAGTTAAGCATTCTAGATGTAACTGGAGTACAAAATCTCTGTATGTTCTTTATGTTGAAATTTTATCCTATCAGTCCAATGCTGACATAATTATTGGTGAAAGCTGAGATTGATACAAAAATTATCAAGTACAGATAAACTGTTAAATAAATAGGGAAATACCTTGATCAATTACAATCTAAGAGATAGTATGTTAGTTGGATAACTTTACAAAGGATGTGTATGTATTTTTTGAGGCAGCAAATGCTTATAAATATTTAAATAATAATACAGAACAGAATAATAGGGGTGCTGTTTATGATAGTTCAATCTTTACATAACTGAACATTGAACACTTTAAGAAATCTTGGAAAACTCTAAATTTTGTCACATTTAATCCCAGTGAGGCCATGAATTCTTTCAAGACAAAGTATTGCTTTGAATTTTTTTCCATTTTACAAAGCAGAACCCAGAGCAGATTGTCATCTTTGTAAACATAAAACTTCATGAAATGAAAAACTCTTAACGTCATATACTACGAATCTCATGCTAGATCATCTTTGATCTAAACATAATAAAAGTGTGTAGAAAAGAATGAAATGTGACAGAAAAATAAGATAATCCCAAATCACTAGCTTCTTCCTCCACCAGACTTGACTGACAGTGAACACCACGTTAGCAAACTATCATGGTTCCTGCACTATCATACGAGACTTTTAAGATTTACTACTGAAACGTCTAACGATAGGAACGTAATAACTAATTTTTTGAATAACGTTCCAGGCCAACTTTGTATCTCTTACGTTCACTCTGACTATTCTGACTTTAGTAAAATGTTGATTTTAACACTTGGTCATTTGGTATTTGGTGAAATACTTCTGGGTTCATAAATGTTGATTTTAACACTTGGTCATTTGGTATTTGGTGAAATACTTCTGGGTTCATTTATGGCCTTCGGTACTCCCGTCTGTATCCCGACTAAGACCTCCACCGGCAAGAGGTGAGGATGTGAAGGAAAGAGAGGTCACGGTCGGATTCTGCTGTCCCACGTAACGGGGGTGAGGAGCTTATGGGCTGTTGACCCTGGCAGCCGCAGGGACAGCAGCAACGTCACCAGCAGACAGCGGTGAGCCGCTGTGACAGGCCTGAGGGGACGTGAGTAGGTGATTGCGGACTGCAGCAGTGTCAGTGGGACCTGTCTCTGGAGAGAGGACTGGCAGGCGGACTGGCCTTAGTGGCTCATATGGGACACGGGGGAAAGGTAAGGCTGCAAGAGTAGTGTGCGCCAGGCTGCAGGGAACCTACAAACCAGTGTAAAGAGTGGCTGTTTTCTGTCCTCCAGGGGCATAATTGTCAGGCCTGGCTGGTTTTATTTAGCTACAGCCAAAGCTGTTTGAAGATCAAAATGGGATATTTATTTTTTTCATCTTCATATCCCTGTTCATAGAGACCAGAGCAAGAGCTGCGAGAGCAGGGACATTTCTAGAGTCCCATTGTGCGTTCTCGCTAGAGAACTTTTAGACACAAACATGAATACGTCTACTAAGACACGCTTGCAATACCCGTGTGAGACTATAAACGAAGACACGAATGCTCATTCCGCGGGACCGTTTGCCCAAAGGCACACAGTCAGAGGGAGCCCCAGGGCTCCGTCTTGGGTCATTTGACCACTGGTTTCTGTTCTCTCTCTAATGAGGCATTTCTGTACCTGTTTAGAAACGGTCTCCTGTCCCACTTTGAGAAATGTACATATTTCCTTCTCTTCTTCTTTTTTTTTTTTTTTTTTTTGAGACAGAGTCTCCCTTTGTTGCCCGGGCTAGAGTGAGTGCCGTGGGTCAGCCTAGCTCACAGCAACCTCAAACTCCTGGGCTCAAGCGATCCTCCTGCCTCAGCCTCTCGAGTAGCTGGGACTACAGGCATGCGCCACCATGCCTGGCTAATTTTTTCTGTATATATTTTTAGTTGGCCAGATAATTTCTTTCTATTTTTAGTAGAGACAGGGTCTCGCTCTTGCTCAGGCTGGTTTCGAACTCCTGATCTCGAGCGATCCACCCGCCTCGGCCTCCCAGAGGGCTAGGATTACAGGCGTGACCCACCTTGCCTGGCCCTTTTAATGTTTACTGTAGATGACTTCCTATGCTGAGCCTGTTGTGATGCTAAGATTTCGTAGATCCGTAACTATACAGGTGCCCCCGACTTACAATGAGGTCACGTCCCAGTGAACCCATCTGAGTGGAAAATATCCCGAGTTCAAAATGCGTTTGACACACCTGACCTGCCGAGCGTCACCCCTTCGCCTCACCTACCCCAGCTGTGCTCAGAGGCCGCGGTCACAGCAGCCCACAGCTGTGCACAGGCGGCCAGCTCAAAGCCTCGGCGCTTCCGCTGAATGTGTGTTGCTTTCCACCACCGTGGAGTCGCAAGAGCTTAGGCTGAACCTTCGTTTAAGTTGGGGACCGGCCGCACGTGTCGGATGACGTGTGGGACACTCCCGTCCCTTTCCTCCGCCTGCTCTTCAGCACGGCCTTGTCACGGCTCTGCCTGTCTGTGCTGGCGGCTCTTCAGACGGTAACAGGAGGAGGCCGGTCCCTTTGCACTGCGGTTCTGTTTTAGTTGTCCATTTTTATTAATTTGTTGGTTCGCTAGACTCTGTCTTCAGGTTAGCTAATTGTCAGTAAATGTATAAGGGAATATTTACATTTATTTGCATATCTGGAAGGTCTTTCACATGTGAAAAACAATGGGGCTATTTAAAAATTCTTTGGACACAAACTTCTTCCTCAGAAGTCTGTGTTTGTGGTCACCTTGTCTCCTGGCATCGACTTTTGTAGAGAAACATGAAGTCAACTGGGTTTTGCTCAATTTATAACATTTAAAAAAAATTTTATGCTTGGTTTGGTTTTCTGAATTAAAGGCTTTTAAGGCGTTAAACGCCTTTACTTTTTCTAATTCTTGCCTAAAATCACAAACGTCTGTCTTCTCTGTGAGCTCTCTTTCCACTGGGCTTTGATCTGCACGGCCTTTGTCTTCATCTGGGTTTTCTAGAAAACGGAACCTGAGACAAAGTTACTGCTCAAGCTGCCGGGAAGGTGTTGCCCCAGGACGAGCCGGCGAGAGCTGCTGAGCTGGCCGAAGTGCCATCCTGGGGTGACACAGCTGGCTCCTTGGCGATGGCCCCACGGCACCTGGGAACTGCTGTTGGGGGTGCAAGGAGAGAGGAATTTATCTGTCACCCCTACGGTGTCTTGTCTTTGTTGCTCAAGGTGCCTTCTCGGGTGTTAACTTTCCCTCATTTCCAGATTCTGATTCTGATGCTTTGCATCTTCCAGCAGCCCCTGGGGAAGCCACGCCCCCTGCCCTGAAGCCCGGCTCCTCACTGGCGTTGGAAGGGGGGTCGGCCTGGGGTCCGATGGGCTGTGGCCTCAGAGGTCTGCTGGAGGCGGTGGCTCAGCGTGGGGCTCGGAGCCGTGGCAGGGCCAGAGACGAGGCGTCAGGGGCAAGGCTGCCCACTGAGCCGGGCACCAAGCGCCTGAGCAGGGCATGGCACCAACAGACACAGGGACGAGCAGGAAGCGGGTGGAAGAGAGTCACAAGCACACGTGCTTCTTAGGGTTACAAGTGTCTTTTCTTCCCCCTATATTCACCATCATAGTTTTCATTAGTTTTTTTTTTCTTGCTTCTCTTTATTTAAATGTTGGTGTGTTCTTTAGATTTGTTTTACAAATAACTATTTCAGTTACTTTCCCAGTGACGTTTCGGCTCCTCCTGCCTGCAGGTACATTCTGGTGCTAGTCTTGCATTCTTAGCTTCCTTGAAATCCTTGTCTCGTTTAGACAGTCCAGTCGTCCTTTCGTCGCCGTCTGTCTTTCTCTACCGTGAACACTAAGTGAACGTTCTAAAGGTTTCATTCAATTGCAATAGCAATGACTTTCAGAGAGAGGTATGGTTTTGTTTTCTTTAAATGCTCAGTTCCATTTTCCTTGATCACAGCATTTTTTTTTTAATAGATCTCTTGCTGGTATTTTCATCTTTTCCCCTCTAACAAGCAAGTCTGTCCTGATAAGCCTCGTGGTTTGCCTCTGGCCCTGCTTTCTGTTCTAGCATGGACGGTCCAACCGCACTTTGGGCAGCACATTTCTCAATGTGGTCAGCTTCAATCCAGTGTTGCTCACTCGACTGATGGGATTTCTCCTACGTCCGTGGCCAGCGATCTCTCCCTCTCTCCCTCCCTCCCCCTCTCCCTCCCTCTCCCTCCTTCCCTCCCTCTCTCTCTCTCCCTCCCTCCCTCTCTCTCTCTCTCACACACACACACACTCAGTTTCTCAGGATGCACCACTGCGGTTGATACTTGCCTGGATATAGAAATAGTGGCCACGGATGCATCAGGAAAGGCTGGTGCCGTCGGTAGACAGCTACCTGGCGCCGTTGTTTTCTCAGCCAGGGGCCAGTCCAGGGGACAGAGGTGAGGAATCTGCCACTTTCTTTCCGGAAGACAGGATTGCTCTGTGACTGTCAACGGGGCCACGCGCAGAGTGTTTCTCAGTTCAGTTCCATCTGCGTTATAGTTAGTGGGAATTTCCACCAGGTTGCAGGAATTCAGGAACCGATTGCAGCTGTCGGTTCTGGATTTCAGTGTTGTTCTAAGTTGCCATCTTTCCCTGTGTCTGTGGGGCGTTTTAGGAGGGCGTCATGAGAGGCTGTGTCTGGGGCACTTTAGGGTGGACACCGCTGGGCCTGCCGTTGGCCCTGCCAACACCCCACCCTGGAGCCCCTCCTCCCTAGGTTAGACACCCCTCACCGTGGGTGTTCCCAGCACCAGCACCCCTCCTCTTTCCCGGTGGTCCCAAATTCTGACCATCCTGCCATTTCCTCTTCTTGCGTGAAGCTCTCCCTGCCACCCCATGCCAGTAGCTCTGTCTAGAATTCCAGGCGCCTCGCACCTGTGCTCTGCCACTCTGCAAACAGCTACCCAGGCTCTGGGCCTGCGTGCGGCTGGAGATCCTCCGGGGAAGAGACGAGTCACGGAAGGGATCGAGTCCTATTTACCCGTCTGTCTTCTCCGCAGTACTGGACGGGGGTTGACGTGTCTTTTCATGACAGTTGCCTTTGGGTGTGGCTTCCCAGAACCGTATCTAGAAGCCATCTGGACACCCACATGTGCTACAGAACGTGACACGTTGCCCCGTCAGTGAGCTCTTTGCTGGGGCAGGCACACGAGTCTGTAAGACACATGGAACCGTCTGTGTGTGGGTTGAGCCACACGGACGCTTTCGTGTGTTGATGTCATGGTTAAGAACATGGATGCTGGCATTAGACGGCTTGGGTGGAGTCCAGTCTCTGCCACTCGCCAGCCACGTGATCTTTCTGTGTCTGTTTCCTCGTCTGTGAAAGGGACAAATATAGTGCCTGCCCCATGGTGTTTCCGTGAGGACTAAATAATTTGGTGCCATGTAACTAGTGAGATCAGGGGTGCTGGCACAAGGAACATGCTGCCCACGCTTGCCTTCCTTCCTTCCAACGCATCGCTGGTCTCACCTTCGGATGTGTTCTCTCTGCTGCCTGGGGCCTCCACAAAAGCATTTTATACAGACCTCTTCCTCCACCCCCACCCACTACCTGACCACCTTCACCTGGGACCTGCCACTCCGGGGAGTCTGTGCCGAGATAAAACCTGCAAATTTCACTCGCCGAGTTCCTTTTACCTTCCCCGAGGGTTTTGGGAAGGAAGCAAATGCCACCTTGGACTCTTTTTAGTAGCGGTCAGGAAGGGAAACCAAGACCGTCTCTCAGGTCTGGTGTTGACACTTGGTGGCCTCCGCAGCCGACTGTCCCTGGTAGTTACTTTTGCTGTCCTGTGGAGTCTCAGATTTTGCTATTATTTTCAATTTTTATTCTTGCCTCTGCAAAAGTTTCAAAAGTCCCTTGAAGAAAGAGAAAGGAAACCAACATTTATTGGACAATTCCAGTTACTGTGCTTAGTTGGTGTATTCGCCGGGTGCTTTAACCCATATGCCAACTCCAGGACGAACTAGTCCCACCTTCTGGCTGAGGAAACGAAGGCTCTGAGACACTGACCTGCCTGAGATCACACAGGCATGGGACAGGCTTTGGTACAAAACGCCTAGTATGGAGTGTGGCGTATACTTAGAACTCATTAAAAAGCCATCTAAAGGATTGCTCTTAAAAACAAAAGACCAAGGCCCGTTTAGGCAGGACTAGCAGGGAACGTTGGTCAATGTGATCGCACACGCGTGGGTTTTCTCCCTTTGCCTCTGAGTTCACGTCCCCTTCCTTGCTTCCTGAAACACACGGTAGTTTGTGGCAATGCTGAGATCACCTGTGTCAAGGTGACTTGGGTGTTTGTTATAGGAAAATTTTCCTGGGAAATACAATACTCCAAACCTGTACACAACCTCCCCCTCCTCTTCGGGATGCTCCCACAGATCGATGACTGCAGATGGTCATCTGCTCACCTGGCAAACGGCTCACCGAGTGTCTCAGTCCACTCAGGCCGCCCCAGCAGAGGGCCACAAACTGGGTGGCTTATGAACAGCAGAGGTTTGCTTCTCACAGTTCCACAGGCTGGAAAGTGCAAGATCACATGTCTAGTGAGGGCCCTCTTCCCGGAACACAGGTGGTCACATGGCGCAAGGGGCAAAGCGGCTGTCTTGTGTCTCCTCTTACAAGGGCACTAACGTCACTGATGAAGGCTCCACCCTAATCGCCTGCCAAAGGCTCCGCCTTCAACACCACCATATTGGTGATTTTAGGGTTAAATATAGGAATTCTGGGGAGGCACAAACACTTAGAACAGAGCACTGTCAAGCAGGAGTTTACTTACCAGGACTCACTTCGGGATTCTGGCTTTGCTGTGTCCACTACACCTGAAGTCTTTTATCACACGTCTGCCCAGTCAGTTCCCTGCCTTGAGTGACCCCATCCATCTGCTTGGGCTGAGACACCAAAGTCTTGTAAATATCTCACTTCTGGCTGCCCCTTCTGAGACCCAGATGAGGA
This sequence comes from Eulemur rufifrons, assembly GCF_041146395.1. Classification (NCBI taxonomy): domain Eukaryota; kingdom Metazoa; phylum Chordata; class Mammalia; order Primates; family Lemuridae; genus Eulemur; species Eulemur rufifrons. Next base: position 24,847,707 of record NC_090994.1, on the reverse strand, counting down.
AATAGGCTTCGTGGGTGTGGATTATAGTGTGTGGAAATTTTAAAGTTGAAGTTATGTCACTCACATTACTGTATTAGATACTTTTAGTTGCAGGAACGTGCAGTTCCGACTTCACTGGCTTGAACAAAACAAAATATATTATTTTGCATAACAAGAGGCCTGGGGACAGAGGCCGGGGACACCGCCTGTTGGGGACGGCGTGTCGCGGCCGGGAGCACCTCCCTGCCCCTCTCGCGGCGCCTTTGCCTTGGTGGCGCTGGCTTCATCCTCGGGTGGAGCATGGTCGCCGGGCGTGTCCCAGCCCTGCATCCCAACGTGACCAAGAAGGGGGGGTTTCTTCCTTATGTCATCTCGACAGTGGGAGATTCCTTCTCAGAAGCCCCTCGGCATTCTCCCCATCATGGTCCTTGGCCAGATGAAGCTATGTCTCACTGTCATGCCGATCCCTGGCATGGAATGGACTTAGCCAGAGTTGGCTCAGACTAATCAGGTGCCCTTGGGAATGGGGTCTGCTTGCCCTGAATTACACAAATACACACACGCATCACGCACACACACAAATATACACATATCTACACACACACATCACGCACACACACATATATACACATACACAAATCACATATATACACACATACACATATCACATATACAGATATACACACACATATCACATACACATATATCACATATATACAAACACATATCACACACACATATATACACACATCACATATATACACACATACACACATCACATATACACACATACACACATATCATATATACACACATCACATAAATACACACATATCACATATACACACATCACATATACACATACACACATCACATATATACACATATCACATATACACACATATCATGTATATACACACATACACACATCGCATATACACACATACACACATCACATATATACACACACATCACATATATACACACACACATATCACAAATATGCACACATACACACATCGCATATACACACATATCACATATATACACACATATCACGTATATACACACATATCACATATATACACACATACACACATATCACAAATATACACACATCACATATACACACATACACACATATCGCATATATACACACATATATCACATACACACACACACACACGTATATGAACACAGAGCACACATTCTCATCCCCGGATTGCCCAAGACGATAGAGAACAGGGGATTAGTTAAAAGCCTTAAGCGTAAACTGGGTGCCGAAACATTTCCCAGAGGAAACGTATCTAAGCTGCTAGGTGATAGCTGTCTGTTAAGCCAGGGGGTTCCAGAGCACGGCGAAGGGGGACGTCTTCCCCGGTGGTCTCACAGGCATGGAGGGAGGACAGGGCCAGAGGCTTCCGACTGCTCCTTCGCAAGCCGATCCATGAATAAACGAGTGGAAAACATCTGCAAGCAGCCACCGGAGAGTGAGAGGCTTTTAGAACTTCCTTCTCAGAATTCCAGAAGAAGCCACCGTAGCTGTTCACTTGTTGTGAAGCCCAGAGGAGGGTCAGCAAGCCAAGGATGGAAGAGAGGCTGCAGACGTTCCAGTTCTATTTGCTTCTCTCACAGTAAATAAAGATGGGAGGGAGAAGAAACAATAAAAATCTTCGTAAAGATGCCAAAGGCAGCTGCCTTTGCTCTCAGTTTGTCCTCCAGTGGCCGAGCACAAAACCGTTGCCCGAGGAAACTATTATGCACCTATTTTAGGGCTTTGCAAATTCAAACGCAATGTGTGCCTCTCCGTGGTGCTCACAGGGCACTCCCAGCTGCCGGTCACCATGGCAGCAAAGGTGGTTATTCCTCATCCCTCAGCCCTGCTCCATCGCCAACGCCCAGGGTGACACCAGGTCCCGGCGGGCCCTAATCTTACGGACTTTGTGATGGGATGACGTGTGTATGTGTGTGTGTGTGTGGCTTGTGTAAAAATCATTCATTTTTTATGGCATTTTCTACTTCTTACAGCATCCTCATGTTTCATAAGAGCTTTACAAGGTCTCCTGAGGTAAGATAACTGTCCCAGCTTCATATACAAGTCACACGTATAAAGGACAGTGAGTTCTTTCATATATGTGACGGTGAGCTCAGAGCGGTAAGTTACTGCCAGGGACATGCAACTAGACGGAGTGGGGGGCGGGGGTGGGAGAAACGGGCCGGGGTCTAAGTCTTCTCGCCCCCGTCCTGACCCGCCGTCCTGTACGTGCGGTAGCTCCTCATTCACTCCTGTTTACAGTGGCGAGATGAAGGGGGATTTGGGGAGAGGGGGGAGGGTAGGAGAAGCCAGAGAAAAAGGAGGATCTGGGGGCCCAGGGCTCCTGTGGGATTGCTGGACTCTCCAAGTGTTCTGAATACAGCACGTGTCTCTTTACCTCCTAGCTTAGGGGACCGCTGAGTCCCACCACGTGATGTAGCCCCCACTTTTTACCATTCAACACCTTTTTATAAGTGAAGCCAAGTTAAAAAAATCTCAGAACAAGTTTTGAAACGGTAAGAAGGAGTTTTTAAAAGTCATTCGGGGATCTTCCAAGTTCTCCTAGGATAACAGTGGCTGCCAAACTTTGTCTCTCTCCATATGCTCTGCTGGAACCAGGCAGAGTAACAGGGAGCAAGGCGGGCACCTGCAGCCAGGGCCGCAGCACAGCGAGAGGCAGAGCACTGCGACCTTCGGTGCACGTGCCAGTGAGGAGCAGGCGGTGGCAACCAGGACAGCAAGCTCTGCAGCCCACAGCGGGCGGCTGGAGACTGTGCAGAGCCGAGGAGGGGGCCTCCGGGCCCGGTGGGGAACGACACAGAGGAATCCCTGCCGGAATGGGCGGCTGCCTGGGTGGGGACGCAGGAAACCAGCCTGAGATCCGGTGAATTGACAACTGGCTACGGAAATCAGACAGCAAGGGCAGAAACGCACAGAGGCCAGGGCAGTCCTGGAAAGGTGTCAGAAGGCAGGTGCTCTTTGCAGGCTCCGTGGGGAAGGGGAGGAAGGAAGAAAGAGACAAAAATTAAGGTTCCCATAGAAGCAAAAGAGCCGCAGGATCAAAATACACACAAACCACTCCCCATAAAAAGACATTCTTATTAAACAAAACCAAAAACAATAACCCTGAATCTTCTTATAGTGAGGAGGAATGGGATCTTGAGCTAAGAAACCTAGTAAGTCCCCTGGATCCTTTACCCCCGCCTACCTATACCTGTTAGTGCTGATCCAGGGAAGTATGAGACATTTCAGAGGAACAAGAGGTGAAACAAAGCTACAAGAGGCGAAAATGGAAAATGACAGGAAATATTAACCTTTCCCCATCAAAACCCACCATAAATCAGGGAAAGAGTATAACTCAACACCTCAGCCGATGTGTACATTCTTAAAGAAGAATTTTCAGATTTCAAACAAATACTCTGGATCAAAAAATTAAAGGCAAAATGACTAACTCAACAAAAATTTAAAGACAAAACCCAGAAATATGTGAAATGAGAGATGACTGCTAGTAGAAAAGATATGTAAAAATCATCTCACAAATAAAAATCAAATTACAAGATCTATTGAAAGAATTGATTCATTTGAAAATAAAACAAGGGCACTGAAGAAAAAAATGAAAACAGTCAAGAGAACAAAAATAAAATTCAAATAAGAAGTAAAAAGGAACCAGAAAGAAAATGATAGAGAAATAGGCAAAGGAAATTTAACCTACCTATAAAGTAGAGGAAGAAGATGAAAACAAAGAACAGCAATAATAGCAACTAATATTTATTTAAAGCTGTAAGCTATGGCACAAAAAATCTTTATGAAAATAAAAGAAGAAAAGATCTATCTTGTAACTTAGAGAACTGAATTGAAAGGCTCAATCCTCAGCTATCCTAATAGAACAATTTGACTTTAAAGATAAAGGAAAAAAATCCTTTGGGTGTCCAACACTATAATCTTCAATCATTTACAGAGGAAAAAGTTGTGCTGCTATCAGAGTTCTTAACTTCAAATACAAGGTAAGGTTGCAGAGGAGCAATATTTTAATAAAACTCAACAAAAGAAAGTGTGAATATAGACTTTTATACCTAGCCAAACTGCTTATCAATTATCAAGGCTATAGAAAAATTTTCAAATATGGAAGAATTCTAAATTCTGTTCAAACTCTTCCTAAGGATCTACTGGTAGACAAACTTCATTTAAATGATGTTTTTCATCAGTGAAAACATAGATGATGAAGAGATTTAATTGTTGATCTAAACCTAAGACAAAAGTATAGACAAGAGCAAAGGAATATTAAGTAAATATTATGTGGTTCTAACAAAGCAATAATTTAACTAAAAAATGTGAAGAGAAAGAAGAGAGAAGGAGGAAAAGTAGAATAAGTCACTGATTTTTGAATAATGATAGGTGGGTACCAAAGAATATCTCTTTTTTTTTTTTTTTTTTGAGACAGAGTCTCGCTCTATTGCCCAGGCTACAGTGAGTGCCGTGGCATCAGCCTAGCTCACAGCAACCTCAAACTCCTGGACTCAAGCAATCCTTCTGCCTCAGCCTCCCGAGTAGCTGGGACTACAGGCATGCGCCACCATGCCCGGCTAATTTTTTCTATATATATTTTTAGTTGTACAGCTAATTTCTTTCTGTTTTTTTTTGGTAGAGACGGGGTCTCGCTCTTGCTCAGGCTGGTCTCGAACTCCTGAGCTCAAACAATCCGCCCGCCTTGGCCTCCCAGAGTGCTAGGATTACAGGCGTGAGCCACTGCGCCCGGCCAGAATATCTCTTAAAACTGACAAACCAAATTGTGGAAAACTAAATAAGGAAAAAGAGACAAGGATTTGTTATAAAAGATATTAGAATATGGGAACATGATAGAAAAAAAAATACAAAGCTTCAAAGCTCTACTCTTTCCCAGTGATTTAAAGTGATGGGGAAAAAAAAAGATCACACAGAGAAAGAAAAACAAAAATGGTAAATATAACGAAATTTACCAGTGAATACATTATTAAAAATATGGCAGAGTTGACATGAAATATACTGGCTATATCAAGAAATATAATAGCTTATCTTATCTATTAAAAGACAAAGAATTTCAGACTGGCTTACAAAATAGAAATCAATTCTATGTTATGTAAAAGAAACGCACCTAAAACAATGTGATTCAGAAAGGCTAACTAACAATAAAGAGATGGGTAAATCTATTTCAAGAAAACAGAAACAAGAGATTCTGACACCAGGTAAGGTAGAATTTAGCCTCAAAAAACTTAAAGAACAGCAACAGAATAATAAACAGAAAAACAAAAAATCTGATAGTTTAAAATGTTAAATGGTACAATTTACAATGAAGATTTGATACTTAACGAATACCTCTGCAAATAACACAGCAACTAACTTCTTAAAGCAGAAACAAGATACGCAAGAAGTAGAGCCCACTGTTGACATGAGGCTTTAACATTCAGTGCAAGACAGGTCAAGTAGACAAAATACTGGCTGGTATATAAAAGAATTTAATAAGGTGGATCTGATGAATATATATCAAACTTTAAACCACACTAGTAGAAATAAGTGTTTTTCTCAAGCATACATAGAACATTCACAAGTATTGGCTATATATTAAATCACAAGCCAACCTCAATAAGTTCCATAAAGTAGAAGTAATATCAATAACATACTTTAATAACAATGCCGTAAAATTAAATAACAAAATCAAAAGTCAAAATGGGCTTTCCATCTGGAAATTAAAAAAAAAAAACTTTATATATAAACACATTTAGTACAAAGTGGGAATTACAAATCAAGATTGTAGGATTTCTAAAAATTTTTAAAAAACTGTAAGAAGGGATATCACTGTCAGCTTCAGGGAAATAAAAAGGAGTACAAGCAAATCACGTGGCGTGTCAAAAACCAGGTGATCCAGGCGCAAGTGAGCAAATTCCAGGAGAGACAAAAACCACCAAAACTCAAGAAGAAACAGAAAATTGGAATAACAAGTAAAGTGATTGAATTAGTAATTTAAAAACTTCTCATGAAGAAAAGTCCAGGCCCAGGTGGTGTCACTGCTACCAAACATTTAAGTAAACATTAACACCAATTATTCACAAATTCTTCCAAAAAATAAAAGAGGAGAGAACTCTTCCCAACTCATTTATCAGGCCGGTGTTATCCTGAAACTGAAACCAGACGAAAGCACCGCCCACCCCCCCCCCCACAAACCTGTCCATCAACATAGAATAAACAACAAAACCCACGTGGTCATCTCAGTAGACACAGAAAAATCATTTCACAAAATCCAACACACTTTCAGGATAAAAACACTCAATAAGCTAGAAATAGCAGGGAACTTTCTTAAGCTCATAAAAGCCGTAAATAGAAAAACCACACCTAACGTCATCCTTAAAGGAGAAAGACCGAATTCTTTTCTCCTAAGATCAGGAGCAAAACACGGATGTCGCCTTTCACCACTTCTTTTCAACATCGTAATGGACGTTCTAGCTGACAGCCATTAGGCAAGAAAAAAAATCCATCCAGATTGAAAAGGAAGAAGGAAAACTATTAATACATCTATCCACAGGTGATATAATCCTTATGTAGAAAATTCTAGGGAATATACAAAAAATATTAGAACTAGTAAATAAGTCTGGCAGTGTTGCAGGATCAAGATAGCAGGCAGAATAATGCTCCCCACCCCCAACACATCCAGGACCTAATCCCCAGAACCTGTGAATACCTCAGGCTCCATGGCGAAGGGCATTCGAGGTTGCCGGTGGAATTAAGGTTGCTAATCAGCTGATTTTAACAAAGGGAGATTATCCTGGACAGTCAGGATGGGCCCAATGCAATGACAAGGTCCTTCTAAGTGGAAGATGGAGGCAGTGGACGGGATCAGAGTATGGCAACGAGAGAAGAATGTGACCCGATGTCTTTGAAGATGCGGGAAGGTGGCCGTAAACCAAGGAATCTAGAGACTGAGAAAGATAAGGAAACACTTTCTGCCCTGGAGCCTCCAGAGGGAAATGCAGCCCTTTTGGCAGATTGATTTTAGCCCAGTGAGACATGAAACCAAAAGTACAAGCAATTAAAAAAATGATTGGACTTCATAAAAATTGAAAACTTTTGTTCTTCAAAGAACGAATGCCTTTAAGGAAATGCAAAGACAGTGCACAGAAAGGGAGAAAATATTTGCAAATCACATGGCTAGTAAGTGACTGGTATTCAGAATATATACAGAACTCTTACAACTCAACAATAAAAACATAAAATTAACAGCTAAACAACAAAGGATTCTAAGGATTTGAACAGACAGTTCTTTAAAGAAGACACACAAGTGGCTACTGAGATGCCCAGCGTCCTTGGTCATGAGGGAGATGCAAATCGAACCCACGGTGAGTTACTGCTGCACCCCTTCCAGGAAGGCTGTCCCCCAAACTCAGACAGCCACAAAGGTTACTGACAATGTGGAGAACTTGGGCCCTCATGTGCTGCTCGTGGGAATATAGAATTATGCAGCCATATTGAAAAACAGCTTGGCAGTTCCTCAAAAAGATAAACAAAGAGTCACCACATGAGCCAGCAGTTCCACTCCCGAGTGTACACTGAACAGAATGGAACACACCCATCCACACGAGGACTCGCACACAGATGTTCAAGCAGCGTGATTCAGAATAGCCACAAAGTGGAAACAACTAAAATGTCAACTAAGGAGTGAATAACAAAATGTATATTCATACCATGTAACATTATTTGGTAATAATATTTCAAATATATTCAAGAAGAATGAAGTACTAACATGCTATGACATTCGTAAATCTTTAAAACACTATCTTATATGAAAGATGCAAGACACAAAAAGCCATACATATTGTATAATTCCATTTATATTAAATTTCCAGAATGGACCATCCATGTCTTCTGGAGTTAGCTGGTGAAGGTGGTTCTGCAACTTTGCAAATATACTAAAAGCCACTGGATTGTAGACTTCAAAGTGCGAATTTTATGGTATGTGAATTATACCTTGGTAAAGCTGTTACTTTAAAATTATCACAATAAAACACACATCAGAATTTATGGAATACAATTAACACATTGACTGCCACACTAGAAAAAAAAATTGTTTTCCCCTGCGGCCACAGTGTTTTATTAAAACAAAATGATCCTTTCTAATTTGTTATTTTTTATTGTTTTCTGTCTGTGAGTTATACGCAACACAATCCATGTTTTTAGAATGAAATTGTCAATATTAATTGTAACAATAAGAACATCAACAAATAAGATTTTCACTAACGAACTGCAGGGTTTTGCTTCATGAGGCCCGGAGCTCAAAACTAGCCTGAGTTAAATACGACTCACACGGCAGTCAGTGTGTTAAAGTGGTGATCAGAGACACGTTCATCACCTTAGATATTTGTATCGATACGAATGAAAAGTTGAAATAAAATGAATGAAGTTTCTAGCTCAAAAAGCTACAGAACAAACAGAAAAGTAAATCAAAAGTAAGTGGAAAAAATAAATAATAAATATAAAAGCAGGAATTAATATGGTAGAAAATGGAAAAACAGTAGGAACGATGAATAAATTAAAACTCTGTCTTTGAATAAATCAACAAAACATAACCCACCAGTTAACCTAATCAAGAAAAAAAGAGAGGGAGTATAAATATACAAAATAAGAAATGTCAAAAGGAAAAGAACTATCGGAAATTGAAGAAATAAAAACCATTATAAAGGACAATTCATCATTTTATGCAAATAAATTTTATAACTTAGAAACAATGGATAGCAGAAAAACACAATTTCCCAAAATTGATTTTGGTGGAGATAGAAAGCTTAAATAGATTAATTTCCATCAAATAAATACAGAAAGTCATCAAAGAACTCCATTAAAAAAAATCGCCAAGCCCAGATGATTTCAAAGGTAATTTCTATGAAATCACCAGAGGATCCCAATATTGTACTGATTTTTTCAGAGCTTAAAAAGGATTACTTTCAAATTACTTTTTGTGAAGCAATACAATATTAATACTAAATATGCCAAAGACATCACAAAAAGAGGAAACTACAGACTAATCTCAATAATGAATATCCAGGCAAAAATCCTAAATGGCAGCAAATAGAATTGAATACCATGTTAAGAAAATGATACTTCGTAACCAAGGAAATTTATTTCAAGAACACAAAGATGGTTCACTATTAAGAAACTATTTATATAATTCACCATATTAATTAATATAGGAAAATCATCTGTTTATGTCCATGGATGGACATATGCCTTCAATAAAATCCAATCGCCATTCCTTACACACAATAAAATAGATGTTAATGGGCACTTGTTTAACATGAGATGTATGTATCATTTATACACATACATACAGACACTGTGGACCTAAAACAGCATCTTATGTATATGGTAAAACCCTAGAGACTTTTCTGCTGAGGTCAGGAGCAACGTAAGAATGTCCAACACCCTCACTACTATGTAATACTGAATTGAAAGTATTAGTCAATTCAGATGCAATAAAAAATTTGATAACATAAAAATTTTGTAAAGTTTTTAATGGTATAAATGCCATAATAAATGATAAATTGGGAAAAAGAGTTTACAGATATATTTCAGAAATACTTAACTAGTCATCCTAAGAACTCTTAAAAATTGAGGGAGTAAATGGTCAGAAACCTGATAGCAAAATGAACAAGGTGATGAACAGAAAATTCACAGAGAATCATATATAAGTGACTCCTACGCTTGTAAAGGGTGCACAACTTCACTATAGAAAGAAGAATGAGAATTAAAACCTCATGGAGATATCATTTCTCACCTTTTGATGTGGCAATAATTCAAAAGCTCGACAGTGCCCTTTGGGCAAGGCTGTGGGGACACGACCCTTCTCATTCAGGGCCGGTGAGTGTGTGGAGTGGGACAGGCCCCAGGGAAGGGAAGTTGAGAAATAGACAGGATACACACGTGTCTATACTTCACCAACAACCCACTCCTGGGAATGTCTCTGAAAACGTATCTTCACATTCCGCACATTTAAAACAATATATCACACACAAAGTTATGTATGACCAGCATTTGTGACGGCAAAACATTGGAGACAAACCAAACGCTGATCCGCGGGACATGCTAGATGAGCTGTGGTTTATCCACATAACGGAGGACGGCTGTCACCGTCACAGAAATGAAGACAATTTCTCTAAACTGACATTGCCGTTTCGAGAATATATTGTTAGCAGAAAAAAGCAAAATGTGAAAGTTCCATATATTTTGTTACCTTTTGTGTAAGAAATATGAGGAAATTAAAATGTGTGTGTGCATTAGTTAATTTTGACAAAGAAGAAATACAGGAAGGATAAGCTGGATTCTGACAAAAGGGTGATTTAAGTGAAGGACCTGCTGCTGTTGTTCTATTCAATTATTTTTGGTGGGTTTGAAATTAAAATAAAATAATAATGTTGAAAATTAAAAGAACAAAACCCCAGCCCACGGGGGCCTGTGTGGGGGAGGGGAGTGTGCCCAGCTTTGCCTTGCTCAGGGGGGAGGACTGTGTTGGCATGTGTTGAGGACAGGCCTTTCGAATGAGCCGCCATCACCCCCCACCCCAGCAGCCATCACTCTAGTCTCTGCCCCCTGTCTCCGTCCCTCTTTTGTCCCTTTAGTCAGACACTTACTGGCCGCTGCTGTTCCTCAGGCCCGCGACAAGCTCCAGGTGCGTGGATGGAGGAGCTGCAGCCCCAGCCTCTGGGAGGCTCATACTCTAGGGAGGCTCAGGGACAGGCGACAAGATGAGGACCCGTCTCCTGGCGTGGGCTGTGGGGGAGGGAGTGAGGGTGGCTTTGAGAGACCCCAAGCAGGACACGCCTCCTTTCAGCCTGATTCCTTGTACTGTAGCAAGGGTGTCACCTGCCCCAGAAGAGGACAGCCAAGCCAGGGGGGAGGCAGGTGCAGAAGGCCCAGCACCTGCTCTCCCTGGCTCCTCCCGTCTTGCCCGAAGGCTCCTTGCAGAGCACCTTTCCCTGCGGCTTGGCCAGCTGGGGCTTGTGGGGGTTCTGTCCCGCAGGGCCACGTGCTGGGCCAGCCCCCAGTTGCTCAGGGACAGGCTCTGGGCGGTCTGCGGTGGGCTCCCGGCCGAGCTGAAGGGGGTTCAGCGGCAAAGGCAGCAGGGGAGCAGCAGAGCCTCCCTGCACAGGTGGCTGCCCGGGGCCCTCCTCGGTGGGGGACTCTGGCGACGTTACCGCCTTTGTCTGTTAGTCATGAAGAACACAGCACAGGGAGTGATAAAAACCGCGGCCATCCTGTCGCTCCCCCTATACCTTTTGGTTAAAAAACAAATGAACGAGGTGAGCTGCGACGTCTGTGGTTCGTTCCCCAGGAGGCCCTGTCTGGGGCAGGAGGAATCCGAGCCCAGGGTTTGATTTTTAAACCAAACTAAACTGCTAATTCTCAATGTGCCCTTGGTGGTCCCAGCTGACTGCAAGGGGGATGGGAAGAGCTTCTGGCCCGTCATCATTGTGAGGAGCGTCCAGCTGTGTTTGGGCCTGGGGGCTGCGGCTCTGCGCTTACCTCTGCCTGAGAGAGGGGCCACCTGCTTTGCCCAGGTGGCTGCAATGCCAGCGGCGTCCACGCGGTGGCAGGTTCGGCCCGGCCAAGGCTCCGGCCTGGGCGGGCGGGTTCCGCGGAGCCGGGTCCCTGGCGAACGTCATTGCTTTGCGAACGCAGCAGGGAGGACGCGTGCTCAGCGTGCATTCGTGGTGATGTTTATTGCCTTTTCTGTTTAGAAAAAGAAGCCAGAACAAATAAGGTTTTAACCCTTTCGTGGATCCTTAAAGTGGATCAGTCAGAACGTGTTCGAGCCCCGGGCGGGGGTGGGGAGGGTGGGGGGGCGACAGGTGCTTCGAACCCCGGGGGGCCGGGCGACAGGTGCGGGAACAGCCGGGCTGAGGGGCTTCCGTCCCGCGTGTTCCCTTGGCTGCGACGGGGCCTTCCAGCGTCGCCTTGTCCTCGGTATTCGGAGGCCGGCAGGGCTGCCCTGCTGTCCTCGGTGTGGGTGACACGCGGCCTCGCCCGGAGCTGGAACGTCTCGGCCGCTGGAGAAGAAAGAAGGAAGCGAAGCGGCGCTGGAGTCCTCTCAGCCTCGGAGGCAGAGCCCTCGTCGTCATCAGACACATTTCCGCCGGCACCAGCTCATGGGGACACTTTCTTACACTGGGTGTTGAAGTCTTAAGTCAATCCACGTGATTTTTCATGAGACTGATTTGCAATCTCGTGCAAAGGTGATGAGTTCAAAGATAATAGCTAAATGACAGCGATGGCAGAGGCCCCTCCCTCAACCTGCCTGTCTGTCCCCCCACCATTGTCTCGGTCCCTGGCACCTGCTCGCCTGGTCACGGCCCACTGTGCCCTGGCAGAGCCTAGCGGGGGAGGCCCTGTTCCTGGCACTTTGAGCCATGTCACCGGAAGGCCCAGAGGCCCTCTCAGACAGAGGCAGGTATCACCTAAACGGCTCACAGTCAATTACACAAGCAGGGACAAGGCGGCTTGGAGGGAAACGCCCTCAGCCAACAGCAGGGCAGGGACACAGCTGGAGCAGGGGACTGGCCGGACAGACGGGATGTGAGCCAGTCGTCCCCAGATGACTGACAAATCACGGTGCCCAGCCGAAGGCTGCTTCCCGTAGCTTTACCTGGAAACAGTTTCTGTGGATGATGCTGAGCGAACCCCACCTTTTCCCACAGTGCTCTCTCCGCCTAAGGATTCAAAGGTAGCTCCCTGGATCCCAAACCTGTTGCTTGCAAAGGCTCAGCCCAGGGCAATGAGTGATGGGGGTTTCAGGGGCTCGGTGGCAGCGTCAGACTCCCTGGTCCCGAGAAGCTTGGCGGCGGCAGCTAAAGGCTCGACCCTGCAGGCCCAGGGGCCGGGAAGCGCAGCCGCCACTGCTCCTGCCCAGGCAGCACATGTGGCTGGAGAACAACACACCCACGAGGACCGTCCCATCTGATGTTCACCACCTGCCAACTTCCACGGGCCTTCCCATCGGCAGGCAGTCATGCTCCATTTCCTGGTCGGTCACTGTCCTACTGTCCTACACGTCTGAGAAAATTTTCCTCTCTGCTCACATCATCAAACTTCTCTCCAATCCTACTGGGAACATGGAAGCAACTGGAAGGGAATATGCGAAGACTCTGGCCGCCACCACGCCTACCCTCCTGGGGTCTCCTGCCTGTCCCTGCTCCTGTGGACACCCCCCATGTGGACCCCAGCTCAGGGCTCCAGAAGTTCCCCCTTCTCTTTCTCTCCCTCGTACATTAATCATTCTCTGCTCTCCTGGATTGTTGTAATCAACAAATGAACATACTTTTATTTCTCTCATTTTAAAAAATTCAACAAAAACAAAATTTCTCGACGGCACTTCTTTCTCCGTCCGGCTCTGTCTTCAAACGTTTGCTTCCCTTTGCAACAAAACTGCTTTCTGCCCACTCCCGCTGGAACCCCGAGCAGGCTGATCTGCCTTCACAGCTCCAGGGAACCGGCTCCGGTACGGTCTCCGGTGGCCGCTACCTTTTAAACCCAGTGGTCCATCCTCAGCTCTGGGCTTATGGGAGCCCCGGCCGCATCCGGCACAGCTGATCACTCCCCCGTCCTGGCCACGTGTTCCCCAGGTGGCTTCCAGGACAGCACACTCTGCCTTCTCCTCTTACCTCACTCGTCTCTCCTCCGGGGTCTCTTCCGAGGGTTCCTCCCTGGGGTGCAATTTCTGGACCTCTGCTCTTCTCCAATGTGCTCACCCATTGCCCAGTGATCTTATGCGTAGAGTGGCCTTAATTACTGACTCATGCCAGCGACCCCCAACCTCCCACCTCTGTCTCCAGCCCCCAGACCCTCTGCTACACTCCACACTCCTGTCTCCAGCTTCCTTCTCAGGCTGTGCTCTGGCAGCCAATGGCCGCTACGAGCTCGCCAGGAACCAAGCTGCGTGACTGTCTTCCCACTTCAGACTCGCCCCACTGTGGCTTTCCCATCTTTCCTTATGGCAACTCCATCCTTCAATAATGAGCTTTGGAAAATATAACTAAACATAGAGTTTATGCCAGAGCAAAGCTTGACCCACCCGGGAAACACAGACTCCAAAAGAATGGGTCCTCATTCCCAAGTGGGGAAGGTAAGGTTCTGCTTATGTTATGTAAGCAGAAACAGAGAGGTTTAACAGGTGTGCGGCATTTTCCAAGCAAGGCCAGCACACACCTTACAGAGATTTGATTGGTTCCCGCTTGCTGCCTTCCCAGGAAGATTGCTTCGACATCCCGTGAGGAGGGGCGCTGATCTGAGGGGTCTCATCTCTGGTGTCACAAGGCCTTTTCTAATCGCTTACGAGGAAGAGCAGAAGCGGCAGCTGCCTGCTGGGTGACTCAGGCCACAGAGCCACATTCCTCTCAAGGCTCGAAACATTCAAAGTTGCAACAGCTGGAATTTGAATTATTTAATTTGCAGAGAGTTGTGAGTGACTCCTCCCTTTCTGTAATCTATCAGTCTATTAGGGAATCTGAGGGGGTCCTGCCTGAAAATCTGGCTCTGTCCATGCCCCGCCTCCCTCCGCCGCTCACTGCTCCCCCACACGGGCTGCCGGCTCTTCCTCAGACAGGCAGGGCCTTTGCTCTTTTTGTTCCCTCTCCTGGAACACACTTCTCCCAGATAGTTCACCTTCTTTGAATGTTTCCTCAATTCTCACCTTTTCAGCTGGACACAGAGGCTCACACCTGTAATCCTAGCACTCTGGGAGGCCGAGGCAGGAGGATCACTTGAGGTCAGGAGTTTGAGACCAGCCTGAGCAAGAGTGAGACTCCCATCTCTACTAAAAACAGAAAAAATTAGCCAGGCATGGTGGCACATGCCTGTAGTTCCAGCTACTCGGGAGGCTGAGGCAGTAGGATTGCTTGAGCCCAGGAGTGTGAGGTTGCTGTGAGCTAGGCTGACGCCATGGCACTCCAGCCTGGGCAACAGAGTGAGACTCTGTCTCAAAAAAGAAAATTCTCGCCTTTTCCTTGGCTCTACCCTGACCGCCCATCAGTTAATTTATGACCCCACTGGCACCCCCTACTCTCATCATCCTGCCTAACTTTCTCCTTGTTTCCATAGCAACGGTTACTGTTTATTCGTGTGTGCATGTGTTTATTATGTTTATGGTTTCCTGTTCTCTTCTCACTAGACTGAAGTTCTGCAAGGCAGAGATCTCTGTCTGTGTTATTCGGTGGCGTATTCCAAGTGCCTAGAACAGTGCCCGGCTCAGAGTAGTCATCCAATAAGTATTTCCTGAATGACTGAATATGAGTGGCGCAGCGATGCTAACAGCTCATCCTGCCTGGAGGTGAGCAGGTCCTGGCTATCCTTCATCAGCCTGCCCCGAGTGTACTGGGGTCCCGCCGGTGGCCGACATCGGGGAACACTGCTTACTGGGCACAGGGTGGGCTGGGCTGGGCCCACAGCAGACGGTCAGGTCAGCCCAGGGAGGTGGGCAGAGCCTCGGGTCCAGCAGTCCAGACAGGGGCAGCGGACGTGGTCCCGAGGGTCCGAGTGCAGGAGGATTCGGGGAGAAGCGGGGTGCAGGAAGCCAGACGAAGTAGTGATGCACGGCTGGGGGCTCCACTCCTGAGCGATGCGGGGGCTGCAGGCTCATTCTGCAAGGGTGCTGCCAGGATGAGACACAGGACGGGGGTCTGGATTTTCTCCGGGAGTGCACAGACGGTGGCAAATGCCAGTTTCTAGGACAACGCCAGGCCACCCCTGGTGGGCGTCAGTGGTTATTTATGGGGGGCTGTGTGTTTATTGAAAGGGGTTTCCTAGGATGGGACAGTTCCCCATCTGGTACCCGCCGCAGTTCCTTGGATCTAAATACTCTGATCCAACAGCCTCCCAGGCTTCCCACGCCCTCGTCGGAAGGGCCCCTTCACTCAAGGACGAGTAGAGGGCGGCAGTTCCGAGTTTCTGGCTCCCGAGACAAATCCCTGGGCTGGAATCCATCCGCGTGACCCTGCACACGTGTGCAATCCTTTTTGGTCCTGTCTCTTCATCTGTGAAATGAGGATAGTCGCTTGTCACACCGTAATGTCGGCCCGCCTCGTATCCCCGCAGTTCATTATTCTCGGGAGGGGTCTGAAACCGCTCCCGCCTTCCTGGGCTTGCCTGGGTCCCGCCCCGCTGAGCTGGTTCCTGTGGAATCACGATGCCGCAGGCGCTGGATGCAGGTCTCGCACTGGACCAACTTCTGGCTGCCCTGAGTCTCCTGCTCCCTTCTTTTAGATCGCCTGGGTGTTCAGATCACCCAGGAGCTCATCTGTCCCAACGCATGGGCCCAGGGCCCCTCCGGGGAAAGAGCTGGAACCACACCCCGGTTATGGGTCCCTGTCTGGCCTGGGCAGCACTGATGGACTTCCCATTGGACCATGGTCTGGGGGTTTCATGCTTTACCAGACAGTGATGGAGCCAGGAGTTTTAGAGGCTGTGACCTCAGGGTTTTGGCTGCCGTGGGTAACGGTCTACACCTGCTCCATTCCCGCCATGCCCTGCCCAGGGCGCTGGCTCTTCCTCCCTGAGACTGCAGGCTACCGCACAGTTAGGAACTGTGGGGCCCCGGCAGCAATTCTATGGAACAGTCACGTGCTGAATAGAGAGGATTCATCTGTAGGAGTCAGTGCCACTTAAACATGTAAACAGCAACTGTCACCATCTGTTTACCCCTCTGGGTGTTTGCTTAGTAACTTCGCAGAGATGAGCTTTGACCAGAGTCCTGGCCGACAAATGGGTTTGGAAACAGCTTATTGCTGCCAGCAGAGGGGCGGGTGATGGGGGGGAGGGGAGAGCTGAAAAGCCTAAATTTAGTCCCCAATCTGCCACTGACTCCTCTTATGACCTTGGACAAGTCACTTACTTTTTCTAGCCCTCCAGGTTTTCAATCTTGTTTTATTGGTAGAATCATTTTTTTAAGGTATTTCATGCAGAAGCCAAATTTATAGCTCTTACAAATCAAATCAAAAGCAAAACTGCTCTCAGTGAGGCAGGGAGGGACTGAGGTGGCCCAGAGCCCCCTGGATGTGGAACCTCCCCTAAAATGTGCGTACCTGGCAGCGCCTGGGCATCTCCACGCCACCCCGGGCTTGGCGGGGATGATCTTCGAGGCCTTCTAGCTCTGACAGCGCTGAGCTCACGAGCCAGCTCTGCGGCTGGGGCCTGGCGGGGTAGCTAGGGAAGAGCTGGCAGAGGTGCGGGGGGAGGGGGCGGTGAGGGGCAGAACTCACGTTCCCAGAGGAAAGCCGTCCGGGGACAGCAGCCTTCCCTGTGCCTACGCGCGTGCCCGTGGGACTTTCCTCCAGGGGACGTTGTCAGCCCTCATGCGCCCCCAGAGGTTCCCTGGAAGGCTCCGCTGCCCCGTGCAGGCTGGTGCAGGAAGCCTCTGCCAGCCGGTTTTTAAACGTTTTATTTCCGATTGCTGCTTCTCCTGGTTGACCAGGGATATGACACAGCCTGTCCTTGGGGCGTGTGGGGTGTCGGGGGAGGATGTCGGGGCGGGGGGGGGGGGGGCCGGGACAGAAGTTATCTGCGTGTCTAAGTGCTCTAACGGAGCCCTGGGCAGGGCCAGTCCCGTCCCAAGGAGGGCGCCCGTCCCTCTGTCGGGGGAGGCAGGAAAATGTCAGAGAGGAGCTGAGGTCCGAGCTGTGGATGAAGAAGAGCATCATCCTAAGGAACTGGGCAGAGAGTGGAAGGGACGGTGAGAGTGTGGAGGGGACCCCTGGCAGGAGTGGTGCCTGCAGACAGCGGGGGGCTGAGAGCGCAGGACTCCTTTGACACCAAGCTGCCTGCACGTGGAAACTTGTCCATTCAAATCAGGGTCACGACCACCCGGGGAGCCCACGCCGCAGGAGGAGAAGCCCTTTGGTGTAAGCCACAGGCTTAACTTTGGTGAGCGGCCGAGTAGTCTCCACTGAGTGAGCAGTGACGTCAGTTGTGTTACAGTCATCGGAATCTTCACAATGCCCGCTCCTGGGACAGATGACCGCGTCAGACCCGGTCCGAACGCTGTGCTTTGGTGCTGCAAATGTTTCAGACCAGACAGCTCAGAGAAGGGCTGCGAAGAGATTCCTCTAGTGTGCGCTTGGCCCACGTTCCCAGGAGACCTTGGAGGATTCTCAGGGAGATTTGGGAGCAAAAGCAGCCACTTCCGTTCAGTGGCTTCTCTGTTTTAATGAAAGACAGAAACCATGAGTGCGGTCGGGCCTGGTCAGCAGGTAGAGCACCCGGGGGAGGGACCTTCGCCTCTCCTTGCTGTCCTCACCGCCCTGAGTGAGTGTCAGGGTGTCCAGAGATGCTCAGCTCTCACACCCCTGGGGAGGGGCGGGGGCTGTCATTGGGTTCTCACTTCTGCAAAACAAACGGATCGGCATGTGTAGCCCAGGCCGGACCACGAGCTTCCCGTCCCAATGGCATTTCCACCACCCGACGCGTAGCATCTCCCTCCCTTCCCTTCGGCTCCTGCACCAATGCTATTCCGTGCATGCCTCTCCCTCCCCGTCAGGGGACCTGTGTGTCGAGTTGACCATCTCCTCCCTCAGTGGCAACATTCATGCTGTGAAGCTGTCACCAACGCTCCTCCCTGAAAATCCTCTCTGAGTTTGTTCCAAAACCTGAGGTTGCCCCTCACTGGTATTTATCACTGAACAAGTGCAGCTGATTCTGTATCTACTTAAAAAATATAAACACACACACACACACATATGTATATATTTTAAATTTCTTTCTTAACAGTTCTCTCTATCTCCACTTTTAAGTCTTTTGGGAATTGGATAGTTACAAGTTACAAATCATAAATAAATTGCATGACCCCAGGGTCAGGGGTTTCTGGCACTGCCACTTGCCGAGGACAGGCAGGACGTGGCGGGCAGTGGCCTGGGGGCAGAGAGCAAGCCCCGGTGATCCTCCGTCCCTGGCGCTGAGCACAGCACCGGCTCAAGGCGGGTGCTCGGTAAGGACGCGGCCAGTGGATGGATCCTTGTGGTTTCTTCCACAGTTTAAGTCCCTGTGCTGATCAGACATGGTTGGCGAAAGTCCTGTCTCAGAAAAGGGAGAGCTCAGCATTGTGGCCGAGCACGTGGTGGCTTCTCAGATGAGGCCCTCGTGGACCTGGACGTGCCCTTCTGGTCGTGGGGGAATCAGTGGGCAGAACAGGAGTGGCGGAGCAGAGGAAAGGATTCCATCCTGCCAGCGAGAGCAGCTGCACCCCTACCCACAGGGAGAGCCGGAGCCTCCCGGCAGCCCTACCCCTACAGAGGGCTGCGCGCTTTCTCCCGCGACATCCTCTCCCTGGTCCCGGGGCAAAGCGAGGTCGCTCTCCCGCTGCCGTGGGTGGGGAGATGGGCGCGGGATGCCGCTTTGCCTGGGACTTGCCCAGTGCACGTGACCTCCCGAGGGAGGCTCGGAGGCCGAGGAGGGAGGCCTGGAGGGCTAGCTGGTCATGCAGGGTCCTCACTCGAAGCCAGGGCTTGGCAAGCTTTCTCTGCAAAGGGCCGGCAGCAACTAGCTCAGGCCCGTGGCCTCAAGGTCCCTGTTGCAACTACTCGGTTCTGCTGTTTGAGTGTACAGCAGCTGTGGACGACACGCGAGTGTGCGGGTGTGGCTGTGGTCCCATGAAACCGCACACACAAAGCACGCCATGGGCGGGTGTGGCCCTAAGGCTGCAGTTCGTATCCCGTCTCGAAGCCGATGCCTCTGGCTTCACAGCCTGGTTTGGTTCTCTCTGTTCCTGACCTTGGTTTCCACTGGCCAAATCCCACAGATCCCGCCCTCTGTGGGACGTCAGACTGTCCCCCAGCCC